>NW_026947496.1:68271173-68958009 GCF_034190915.1 Cavia porcellus
AACTGGATTTTCAACCGAAGTATGGCAATCTGTAATAGAAAAAATGGCAAAGAAAGGATTGTGGCATGTAAGTAAGAGGAGGTATCTCTTTTGGGGAAAGTAGGCTCCTGATTAAATAATTTCTTTCTGTTGCTACTGAGTGATTATAATGTATTATTTGTTGAGCTGGATGTTAGAGTAACTTTTGAACTGAAATTCCAAAAAAAGATGGAAAGTCATTGAGATATGTTAATCGGTTAGTTCTTCTTGCTTTTAAGATGGTAAAAATATTTAGTTTAAAACTAGTGGCAACCTTATTCCTTGCTGCATCTTCGTATTTTTTTTTTTTTTCAGTGACTTTTAGATATGGTCAGTGATTAAACAGCTGGCTCTCTGAAAACAAAACCCTGAATTGTAGAAATTTACCAATTTCTGTAGTGATCAGTTTTTCATGAGCAGTTTCCAGCTATTACTATGACTGATGGGACTAGAGTTGGGAAGAAATGTGCACAACCTGCTCACCAGCTGATAGGAGCTGGTTCCAGCTTATCATTTGATAGGTTCTAATGGGGCCAAATATATGCAGCTAATGTAGCACTGATATGCTTAAGAATTCATTGCTCCTGTTTTCAGCAGGCTTTGAGGAAATGTATAGAGAACTTAGTCCTCAGCAAAAAGTCAGTTTGCTGGACAGACCTTGGTAGCTTAGGCTAAACAATTTGGTAGGTAACTTAGCTTTTTTTTTTTTGAGACAGGTTCATGATATGTAGTGCAGGCTGGTTTTGAACTCACTATGTAGCCCCGGTTGGCCTTGAACTTGCAGTGATCCTCTTGCCTCAACCTCCTGAGTGCTGGGGTTACAGGCATGGGCTACCATGTCTGGCTGATAGATACCTTAAACTAGGAGACACAATTAGAGATTTTTTTTCATTTAAGCTTTAAAATAATCATTTTATACTAATCGCTGATGTGGAGAACACTGTTTTTAGAACATTATTATTCCAAGTTTTCTTTTCCTTCCTATCAGTCATTTCTACTATTGTCAGCAAAAAAAGACCGACTACCAAGAAATATTCACGTCCCTGAGTTGTCACTGAAAAGTCTCTTTCAGGTAAGTTGGCTTCTTACAATTGATGATTTCGTCAGTCCACCTTAGCCTTGTATTTGGGACTCCCTTTTAGCTGTTTCATCACAGATTTGGTATATATAATAATTTTAGGCATGAACCACAGCTAATCTAATTTTTACTGGTTCTAACTTTAATGGGAGAAGTAGTTTGAAGTTTTGCATTGATGTTGTAATCCCATAATTCTTCCCATGTGTCTTTTTTTTTTTTCCAGAAATATGTCTTCCTGGGACTTTATGAGAAAATGGAACAGGTGCCCAAGTTAGTCCAGTGGCTTATCTCCATTGGTGCAAGTATTGAGACTATAGGACCGTACCCTCTTCATGCCCTCATGCAACTCTGCATTCAAGCAGGTGAGTGCTCTCCCAGTTACCTCCAACTACCTTCCAACTTTGAGCCCCGGGACTCCACTGTGCACAAGTGAAATTAAAAGTTAGCTACCTGATTGGAGACTATCCAAATAATTTGAATTTTTAAATGGATGAAAGCAGCAGGAGGAATAGCATCATTTTTATTTCTCCTGGAACCTAATAGCTATAAGAGGTTCAGATAGAAAGGACTTTGTGTTGCTAGACAGATCCTGGCAGCAGAGTAGAGCCCTGGGACTCAGAGGAGACTTTGGATAGACAAATGCTGCTGTCCTCGGAGAGCTACGGTTTCTTCCTACTGGTAGAAGCAGCTTTTGGTGGTTCTCTTTCTCTACATTTATTTTCTTTCTAACCCAGAGGGTCAACTGCTGTGTTTTGAGACTCCGGTGGGAAATTCTTAGAGAAACATGGGCTACTACTGATACAGTTTAGTTGTGATTCTTTTAAAGAACTGCTATTTTCATGAAATTGTTTCTTTTTAAAGCTTTGTCTTCTGGTTAAAGTTTTTAAATTTTAAAATATTTTATTCTGTTATTAACATACGTGTACTCTCACACTCATACTTTAGAAAGAAGTTATTTTTGGGGCTGGGGATTTAGCTCAGCAGCATAAGCGCCTGCCTTGCAAGCAGGCAGTCGTGAGTTCGATCCCTGGTACTGATAAAAATGAAAAAAGACAAAAAAAAAAAAAAAAAAAAAAAAGAAAAGAAAGAAATTATTTTCCTTGACAATCATATGGGACATTTATCCATACCATTTTAGAGCCAGAAGGAGCCAAGAAAACTTTCTAGGTCCCTTTTTCTAGGTTGCGTCTTTTCCTCAGAAGTGGGAGTTTTGGTGTGGCCGGAGCTTGAGGCCTCAGACCTCCACTGTTGCTTTTCCTGGATTTGTCTTGCCGTTATCTAGTTCACATACTAGGCAATCCATGTGAGCTTTTATTCTTACTTAGATATAGGCAGATAAAACATTTCAAAGTAAAGCCTGTAAATCAATTTGGTTCTCCCAGCTTGAAATTCGGTTACAAGCAGCGTTACCAAGGTCAAGCCTTTCAGTTTATCTCTGATTGATTCTTCAGAGGGAAACTCTGATATGGTGACAAATGGTATTCATAGAGTTGGCAGAGGTGTGTGGCTTTCCAAGATCTCACAGCTGTAAAGAAGGAGTCTGGGAATAAAGGAGTATATCTTGTTATAGCAAGGTAGTGAGGCAATCTAACCAGAGATTCTGGCTTGATGACTAAACTGGAAGCTAGTGGCGGCCTGGCCAGACCCTCTTCGCATCAGTGCTCATCCCCAACTGCTCTCAGTGTTGGCTACTAACAACTCATAGCCTCTCTGCTGCCCCTCTTTGCCAGCAGGGAGGCTCCCAGGGATGATCACATGAGAATTCAAAAACTTGGCCTTTGTGCCTCAAGGCGGCTCAATTCTGAAGTGTAATTCGTGTTCCAGAACTCCTCACGGGCTTAAGGCTGGAGCTGATACCAGTCAAGAATACCTCCTAACTCAGCTCCTTCCCATACCCTATCTTCCTTCTCTCATTTTCTTCCCCAGAGATCTCTCCCCCTTAGTAAATCATATGTATAAGAATCCCTGTCATAAACTTCTTGGAAACTCTATCCAAGAATATTGTGAATAAGTCTCTGTGACTCTTCTTTTCAGTTTACAAACACCATTGTCTCCCTATATCTGCTCGAGGGTACAAATGTGTTTTAGGCTTTCCATTTGGTTGCCTTGGTTTGCCACCTATTAATTTGCTTTGCTGATTTTATGTATATAGAAAATGAATCTGTATCTCATTTTCATTCCCTGCAGGGGAAAACCAACTTTTCAGGTGGTTAATGGACTACGAGCCGGAGTGGAAAGGCCGCATCAATCAGAAGGATGACGATGGCTGCACTGTCTTGCATGTCGTGGCTGCCCACTCTCCAGGATACCTCATCAAGCGTAAGCAGCAACACCATACAGTGGGGCATGATGTGTGCTTCATGACTTTGGCTTTAGAAAACCTGCACAGCTTACCACTACTGTTCTAAAAAACCTCCACCCTGTGGCAGGCTCACAGGGCTAAACTTTCTCTTCAGTTAAATGTGATTGGGAGAACAGGCTGCAGGCAGAAAGAGGGCTGGCGGAGAGAAGGAAGAATTGCTGGGTTTCTGTGCTCTCTGGGCTTTGTGTGGCTTCTGAGGGAGTTACATGATTCAAAGACATGTGGGTCTGGCTGATTTGTTGCCTGTCTCATCACATGTTACCAAATGCTTTATTTTATTGGAATCTGTGTTAACTGCTAGAAATAAATTTGAACTGGACAACAGACATGGTACTTATGATTTAATACAAAGAGTGTGTCCTCTCATACAGGAGTCAGGTGGAAGAGATAGGCTAGTAAATGCAGAGAAAAGCTGGTTCTTTTGTCGTGGATGTCGTGTTCATCATATTCATCTGTTAAACAGGAAGGCTGTTCATTCCTGTAGTACTCTTTGAGAGCATTCATTTTTCCTGAAATGCTCAGCCTGCTCAGTCATTTTGTCTTTTGGATAAAAGAAAACTTTTCCCCCTGCTTTAAGGAACTGTCAGCCTCAGTGGAAAAGAGGTGACAGGAAGTGGTGGGAAGTTTGTGGCTGGTATTACTGCAGCCTAGAGCTGATCATGAGAAGCAGATTGGGCTGGTATCTGATGGCAAGAGACACTGGAAATTTGGATTTTTTAAAGAACTAAAATCTTATGGTTTTCGAATGTCTGTTCAGAATTAAGCATGCCTGTGGACTAGACAGCTTGGAGGCCTTCGTTTGTGGACCTCCAGTGTGGTAGTTCCTCTCGGGAAGCTGCAGCCTTTACTTTCATCAGGTCTCATGCAGAGTAGGGAGTCTTGTTTCTTCAGGGTCACTCCCCACTGAATGGGGGTCCAGGAACCTACATCGGGAGAAACAGGTTCTATAGAGTTTTTGAACTTTATTGAGATGTAATTCATAACTATATAATCGCCTTGTTTAAAGTGTACAATTCAGCGCTGCTTAGTAAATCACAGAGTTTTGCAACCACTGTGGCAGTGCAGTCAAGTTGAGATCATTTTTGTCATTCCCGGAGGAAACTCCAGATCCACTAGCAATCATTCCCAGTTTTTCCTTATTCTGCCAGTCCTAAGGAACCACTAATCCACTTTCTGTCTCTGCGGATTTGCCGACTCTGCACATATGATATAAATGGAAATACATAATGTATAGTTTTTTGTGACTAGCTTTTTCACTGGTATAATATTTTCAATGTTAATCTAAGTCAGTGGTGGTGAACCTTTTAAAGATGAGTACCCAAACTACAGCCCCAAGACCACTTATTTATTGTAAAGTGTCACCACTGCAATTAAACTTGTATGGTGAGCTTTTTAGTTTAGAAAAAACCAACTCATCCATTAACATCTTTTGTCTTAAAAGAAAAACAATGTGAGTGCCATAGGTTTGGCACTGTTGATCTAGGTTGTAGGAGGAATTAGCAGTACTTCATTCTTTTTTATTAGCAAATAATATTCTATTCCATGAATATATTATATTTGTTCATTCATTCATCAGTTGATACATAGATGAGTTGTTTTCACTTTTTGCTGGTGTGATTAATGCTGCTATAAACATTTATATAATTTGCATTATATAGGTCATTCACTTTGTTGGTTAAATTCATTCCTGGTTTTTTTGGTAGATATTGTGAATGAGATTCTTTTCTTGATTTTCTCTTCAGTAATTTTATTATTGGTGAATAGAAAAGCAGTAGATTTTGTAGCCTGCAGCTTTATTAAATTTTTTAGTTAGTTCTCAGTTATTTTTAATGCAGTCTTTAGGTTTTTCTGTAAAATCATGTGATCTTTTAATACTTTTACCTCTTTTTTTTCTATTTGGATATGATTTATTTCTTTTTCTTGTGTTACTATTATGGGAAGACTCTCACAAATATATTGAATTAGAATGATAACCGTGGACATCCTTGTCTTGTTCCTGTCTGAGAGAAAATGATTTCAGTTTTTATCCATTCAGTGCAATGTAGGCTGTAGATCTGTTGTATATAGACTTTATTGTGTTGATGTATCTTCTTTCTATACTTAATTTTTTGAAGGCTTTTTAAAATCATGAATTTTGTTGACTGCTTTTTTCTGTGTATGGTGAGATGATCATATGGTTTCTATTCTTCATTCTGTTGATGTAATGTGTTGTATTTGTCAATTTGCATATGTTGAGCCATCTTTGCCTCTCTGGGATTAATCCCACTTGTTCATATCATATAATCTTTTTATGTGATGTTGGATTTACTTTATTAGTGCATTTTTGAGAATTAATGCATTTATGTTCATCTGTTTTCTCCTCCTCCTCCTCCTCTTTCTGTTGTTGTTGTATCTTTCTTTCGTCTTAGTATCAAAGTAATACTGGCCTTGTAGAATGAGTTTGGGAAGGTTCTTTTCCTTTTAATTCTGAAATAGACTGAGAAGAATTTGTGTTAGTTCTTCTTCAATTTTGACAAAATCAGCAGTGAGGTTGTCTAGTTCTAGGATTTTCTTGGTTGGAAACTTTTATTCCTTATTTAATTCAGTTATTTGATATTGGCCTGCTCAGTTTTTCCACGTTCTTATGGTTCAATTTTGGTAGGTTTTATGTGTCTAGGATCCGTCCATTTATTCTTGGTTTTCCAGATTGTTGGCATATAGTTGCTTTTAATAGTCCATAATGGTGCTTTATATTTTTCTGGTATTAGTTGCAATGTCTCCTTTTTCATTTATTTGAGTCTTTTCTTTGTTGGCTAGCCAGCTAGAGGTTTGTCACCTTTATCTTTACAAAAACCTAATTCTTCTTTGAGTTTTTGAGTCTTTCAGACTCTATTTCACTTATTTCTGCTCATTGTTATTTCCTTTTTTCTACTTTTTTGTGTTAGGTTTGTTCTATCTTTTCTTTTTTGTTGCAGCCAATTATTCCTATAAAATTCCTTCTTCATATTGCTTTTCTTGTTTCCCATATTTTTTTCATACTCATTTGTTTCAAAAAATTTTGTAGTTTCCCCTTTGATTTTGACCCATTGTTTAAGTGAATTACAATATTTACAATAGCTAAAATAGCTAAGCTATAGAATCAGCCTAGGTGAAAATGTATAGGTATACAATGGAGTATTATGCAGCCACAAAGAAGGATGAAATTAAAATTTCAGACAGAATCAGAAATAATTAATAATATTAAAATAAGACAGAATCAGGGGCTGGGGATTTAGCTCAGCGGCATAAGCACCTGCCTTGCAAGCAGGCAGTCGTGAGTTCGATCCCCGGTACCGATAAAAAGGAAAAAGACAAAAAAAAAAAAAAAAAGACAGAATCAGAAATAATTAATAATATTAAAATAAGACAGACTTAAAAAAGAAAAAATACCACATTTTGGTCTCATACATAGAACCTTAAAAATATACAGAGACATAACATTAAAGTAGAAAAGGCATTAGAGAAGAGAAAGGGAATGTAGGGGGAGGCAGGGTGGGTAGGGCATGGAGATAGTCAAAAGATGTTGCATATATGCATGAATCTGCCAAAATGAAATCCATTGGTCTGTGTACTAATAAAAAGGAAAGAATATTGTTTAGTTTCCATCCTTTTATGTGTGTGTGTGTGATATTAGGAAATGAACCTAGGACCCTATGTGTGCTATTTGGCAAGCACTGTAATATTGAGCTACAACCCTAGCCCTTTTGTTATTGATTTCTAGTTTTGTTCCATTGTAGTTAGAGAAGATATGTGCTATAATTTTATATTTGTTAATTTGAGACATATTGTGGCCTAATGGTGAACATTCCATATGCAGAGAAGAATGTGTATTCTGTATCTGTTGGATGAAATGTTCTGTAAATTTCTGTTTGGTCCATTTGGTCTATAGTGTAGTTTAACTATGAGGTTTATTTGTTAATTTTTTTTGTAGATGATTTTTCTACTGATGGAAATGGGGTGATGAAGTCCTCATCTACTATTGTACTAAGATCAGTTTCTTCTTTCAGATCTTATAATGTTTGCTTTATATAATTGCATGTTCCAGTGTTGGGTGCATATTTACAGTGTTCATTTCCTTATGTTGAATTGGTTTCTTTATTACTATATGGTCACTTTTTTCTCTTTTTTTATAGTGTTGAGTTGAGTCTATGTTATCTGATATCTAGAGTTATTTGTCTCACTTTTGTTTTCCATTTGCAGGGTACAACTTTTTCCATTTTCAATCTGTGCATGTCTTGTGAAGTGAATTGCTTGGAGGTAGCAGCTCATGGGTATAGTTTTTAAAATATCTATTTAACCAGCCAAAATAATTTAATTAGGGAATATAATCATTTATATTCAGGGTTATTATCAATAAGTAATGATATGTTCTTGTCTTCTATTAATTTTTCTAGTTGTTTTCTGTATCCTATTCCCTTCTCCTCTTGTTCATCTTTGTGGTTTGGTGGTATTTTGTATTGACAGGGCTTGATTCTTTTTTGTGTATCTTAGTTTTATGTACTACTCTTTTTCATGATGCTCATTATCATCCTTTTGCTTCTAGTCTAGGACATCCTTAAGCATTTATTTTAGGGCCCATCTGATGGTGTTGAATTCTGTTTTGATTGTTTTGGAAACTCTTCCTCATTTATGATGGAGAACTTTGGTGGATCCTAGTATTTTTGGTCAGTGTTACATTGTGGATATAAAATGTTTCCCCAGTGGATTAGTCCACTGATGGGTTTATACTTTGATGACATTTTGGGACATGATGGAAATTTGGAAGGTGGGATCTAGTTGAAGACAATGGATCATGGGGTTGTTACCTTGGAAACTATGTTTGGTCCCTTCCTTTCTGGCCTTCTCTTTGCTTCCTAACTGCCATAAAGTAAGCAGCTTTCCTTTACTAAGCCCATCTGCCATGATATTTCAGCCTTACCACAGGCCTAAAAGGATTGGAACCAGCTGACCATGGTAAGCCTTAATAAATTTTTTCTCCTTTAAGTCATTTTTCTCAGGTATTTTATCACAGTGATGAAAAGCTAACACAGCCAGAAATTTGTTTCAGGACTTTGAATATGCCATTCCATTCCACTGAGGTCTGTAAAATGTCTGCTGAGAAATTTGCTATTTAGTATAATGGAAATTTCTTCTTTCTCTTTTATTCTTGACAATTTGATTGTAATTTGCATTGAGAATACTTTTGGTTGTTTGTTTTTTGGGTCAAGTATATTTGGGTTCTTTGGAATTTTCTGTACCTGGTGCCCATATTTTTCTCAATATCTGAAGAATTTTCTGAAATTGTTTTGTTGAATAAATTTTTCTATGGTGTTTCTCTTCTCTTTTTCTTCTTTGAGTTGATTTTTCTAAACTAAAACTTCAGTATTCAGGTTTAGTTGTGGTGTAAATACTTTGTGATAAATAACCCAAGTTAAAAATACGCAAAGAGATACAGGTTTTCATAATTATTTAAGGGAATGAGAAAGCAAAATTTAAAGAAAACTGACAGACTTTTTAAAAAGCCTCTTTAGTATTATTTCCCCTCTTTTCTGAGAATAACTACTTACTTTTCCTTTAGAAGAGCACCTCTTCGCAGGGTTATTTTTGAGTTATAATTTGAGAACTTGATCTTTAAAATGTTTGCTATCACTGGCATAGGAAAAATGATCTGATTACACACATGACACTGCTAACTAGGGTGTCATTTTTCTAGGATTTCTCAGCAGATAGAGCTAGGACATACATGTATACAAACTGAAGCATGATTATCACCATCTTGTACTTGTCTGCATCTGTCTGTATTAAAAACTATGAGTTTATACTGGAACATCGGATTCCAGTCCTGTGCCAAGGTCATTTATTCTTTTTAACTTTGTAACATTTGTTATCTATGCTATTTTTACTTATTTGTTCATTTCTATGAGTTTTAAGTTCACCTGTATGTTGTTGTTTTTGGATATTCGCTAATTCATTAACCCTGTGAGAAAATTATTTTCATTTTTGTACAGTGTTTTTTGTCTTTAACCTTAGAGAATTCAGAAAAGATGGTATTCTTTCCTCTTTTACCCTCTTTGCTATGACTGTGTTAGTCATTTTTAGTATGCCTCCTAGGCTCTTTTTTAGTATTTTGATTACATTTGGAGATTTTCTCACATTTTGGTTGGTTTTATTTGTGTATAGTTGGGGAGAGGATGTTAAACATTGCTATGGTGTTCCCGGAACCTAAACTTTGCAAAAATATGCACTTAGAAAGCCATTTCTCCTTATCCCTATTCTGCTGCTTCCCCAATTCTGTTTTTCACTTGTTTGATTATCTATCTGTAGATAGTCAATTTCTTTAATTTCAGATTTTTCCCCCTGTATTTCTTTTGCAGCAGTGAACAGATACATGTGTATTTTATTATATATCCTTTATATGAAGTCATATTATATTTTCTTTACCTTTTGCTTTCTTTTTCATTGACAGTATATCCTGAAATAGCTCTTCATATAAGCTCATGGGTAAAAGTGTGTATGTAGATTTGTTAGATATTATTAGGTTTTCATGTAGGAGGATTCCATCAATTTCATTACCACAGTGTATGAGTGTGTCTCTCCACAGATTTACCAACCGAATTTGCCACTGAGTTTAACATATTTTTGTTGTTTGACAGACAAGAATTGTTATTACAGTGTTGTTTTAATTTGTGTGGGTGGGAGCTTTTTTGTATTTAATAGTCATTTTTATATCTTTTTCTGTGAAAAATAAAAAACATAAACACTTTTATATGTTCTTGTCCTCTATTTTTTGAAGTTTAATCTTTGTTCTCAGTTTTAAAGATTTCTTTGTTCAGCAGTTCTTTTTTTTTTTTTTTTTTTTCTTTTTTTCTCGGGGTATCAGGAATGAAACCGATGACCTTGTGCTTGCCAGGCAGGCCCTGTGCACTGAGCTGTCTCCCCAACTCTTAAAGATTTCTTTGTTTGTTGTCTGTTAAACTCATCCAAAAAGTATACCTCCTTTTACTAAAGAAGTCTTCAGTAAAATTCTGACCAGTACGTCTAATTGAAAAGATTTTGGTCACATGCCTTCCATGGAACCAATCAGAGGGATGGAATTATCTGATTGGCTGAATTCTGATCACATGTTAACCTTCCAAGAGGATGCTGGGACAGAGAACGTTCGGCTGTGTGTGTGAGTAGCAATAGAAGATGTGGTTGTGACAGACTTGTGTGTCTGATTTTTACTTTCATGATGTCAGTTAGGCGGAGACTGGGAAGAGGTGCTCTTCTAAAGG
This sequence comes from Cavia porcellus, assembly GCF_034190915.1. NCBI lineage: Eukaryota > Metazoa > Chordata > Mammalia > Rodentia > Caviidae > Cavia > Cavia porcellus. Next base: position 68,281,903 of record NW_026947496.1, read on the forward strand.
AAAAGTAAGTGGTTATTCTCAGAAAAAAGGAGAATTAATACTAGTCAGACTTAAAAAAAAAGTCTGTCAGTTTTCTTTGAATTTTGCTTCCTCATCCCCTTAAATAATTTTGAAAACCTTTTCCTCTTTGCATATTTTAAAGTTGATATCTGGAATCTTTCTTTCTTTCTTTCTTTCTTTCTTTCTTTCTTTCTTTCTTTCTTTCTTTCTTTCTTTCTTTCTTTCTTTTTTTTTTGTACCGAGGATTGAATTCACAACTTCACACTTGCCAGGCTGACGCTGTGCCGCTGAGCTATATTCCCAGCCCCGACATGTGCAATTTTAAAACTGAGTAAATTATTGTAAGGAAGGGTAATTTTCAGAGTTATGTGTAAACTGATGTTTTGAAATACAGCTGTTACGGGGCCAGTGGCGAAAGAGCCGACTTGGCAAACGTGAAGTTGTGAGCTTCATCCTGGGCACCAAAAAAAAAAAAAAAAAAAAAAAAAAGTTAGACAAGAATTTTAATAGTAAAAAATATTCATCTATATGTTCCTGTTTTGGGATATTTCCTGTTTACTTTTTTTTTTTTTTTTTTTTTTTTGTCTTTTTTTCATTTTTACCGGTACCGGGGATAGAACTCAGGACTGCCTGCTTGCAAGGCAGGCGCTTATGCCGCTGAGCTAAATCACCAGCTTCCCTGTTTACTTTTTAAAAAGAAGTTTACCCTAATATATTTTGTGCTTGAATATCTTATTGGTCATCAGTGCTAATTCTTTTGAAATAAAAGTACTTATATAATTTTAAATTTAAAAACATGTCTTTGATTTTAAGTTACCAAGTCTTAAATTTTGTTTTGTGGATTGAATTATGAATGAAAAATATTATAAAGTTAATCAAAACATATTACAGTTAACATTTCTATAATGATTAAATGTAAAGTTTTGGGCTAGGCTTGGTGACAACTAAGAAACTTAGGGAGACACTATGTCCAAAGGGTTGAGGGTGTAGCTCAATGTGAAAGCTCTGGGTTCAATCCCCAATACCTCATCTCCTTCAACAGCAACAACAACAAAAAAAAACGGTTTTGAAGGTAGGTTTTTTGGATGTACTTAGGTGGGAGATGAAATGTAGGTGTTTTGGTTTTTTTTAGGCTGGCCTTGAAATCATTATAATCTTCCTGACTCAGCTTCCTGAATGGTGTGATTTAAGACAGGTACCATCATGCCTTGCTTTGCATTGTCTTTTAAAAAGTGCTTTCAAAAAAAAAAAAAAAGTGGGCTGGGGATTTAGCTCAGCAGTATAAGTTCCTGCCTTGCAAGTGTGTGGTCATGAGTTTGATCCTTGGTACTGATAAAAAGAAAAAAAAAAAGTGCTTTGCAGGCAGCAGTTACTTTTAATTGTCCCTTAGGTTGGACAATTAAAGTCTTAGGTTGATGCACTATAGGTTAGAAATTTTTACTTCCTTTGGAACAATATGCTATGGTAGTTGTATTAGTTTTGTGTAACAAATTACTGTAAGCATAGAGGAACACCCATTTATTTCCGACTTCTAGAATTTTAACTTTTAGAATTTATACAATTAGGTCAAGATCACCTGGATAATTTCTGTCTTGAGGTAACTCATTAGGAATCTTACTTACATTTATGGAGTCTCATCACAGCAGCACCTAGATTAATATTTGAATGAATAACTGAGAGAAAGTTTGCATATACCATGGGTCAAGAGTCTTTGGGGCTTAGAATTTTGCCTACCAGAGTAAGATTTTGCATGGGTAGGAAGTATGAGATTTTTATCTTTGGAAAGTGAGAGATAGGCAGTTGTGACTATGGGTGGTGTGTGTGTCTGTGTGTTGGTGGGAATGTGATGAGCAATATGATGTTTGGAATAAAGATGCCTTGCCAGGCAGTGAATTTTACTAAAGATTATGCATGTAAGGTGGAAACCAGACTGATTTATCTGTGTGTGCTTGTAGAAGTCTTTGTGCATCCCCAGGGATATATCTGTTCCATTCTGAAAACTGTTGTTTCTGTGATCACAGAGACACCTTGATGCTTGATAAATAGAGTTATCAGAGCAGTGAATGGAGGTTGGGCTTGGGAGTGGTGGTGGTAACAATGACAGCAACAAGAAAACCCCGTTGCCAAGCCAAAACAATTTCCAGTTTTTTCTCCTGTCCTCAAACAGGAATCCCCCCCCCCCCCAACAGTATTCTGTTTCCTCTCTGGGGATAAAGAAATCTGAAGTCACAGCTTGCTCTTATCCTTATAGCTGTAACTGTTGCCTGGTAACCAGATTTCCCCTCTTCTTGCTTGTTGCCTTGGAGAGAGGAGAAAGGTAGAGAGGAGCACACTTCTGAACCTCTTAAAAGCTATTGTCCTTTCCACTCCACTCAGCACTCCTTGCTTTGAGGAGTTAGATGGGCTTCCTAGAGCTGGCAGTGTAGGTCCCTTAAATAGAGGGGTCCTGGTCCTCATGGGAACATCTCCTTATGGAAGGAGCCTTGACAATGCCTCTTTCTTATTGTGGACTGCCCTAGGACAAACAGAGGATGTGCAGATGCTCCTCCAGCTTGGGGCAGACCCCACTCTGCTGGATCGACAGTCTCGGTCAGCTGTGGATGTCCTGAAGAGAAATAAGAACTTCAAAGCTATTGAGAAAATCAACAGTCACTTGGAAAAGCTGGCTACAAGTTCTAAGGACTTATCAGGTACAGTTCTAGTAAATTAACTTTTTAGGGGACAGATAAAACTGGCTCTGTAATGTTAGATACAAATGTTTGTCCCTTCTTGGTATACATAGAAGGAAGAGAGACACTCCTCCCACAATGTTCAGAAAACTTGTTGGTTTTTTTGAGAAGAGAGAATAAGGTAACTCTTACTGAAAAAGCACCTGTGATGTTATAGGAACTTTCCCCCTTTTTAGATAATATGGATAATTTTTTCCATGCAAATGCACAGCAAAAAAAAAAAAATCACACAGAATAAGAGATAACAAAAATCAAACCTGCTCCTCAATCACTTCAAGCAATTAAAAATATATGTGTATTTCTTGATTTGTTAATTTGAGACAGCCTCCACTGACCTAGTATATAAGGTGAGGTGCTTGACTGTCAGTCCTACTTGTTAGATTTTATCTAGTAATGTTATCATGTCCACTGTGTTTCTTAACTGTATTTCTTAAGTTTTCCATGGTTCATCTCTAGATTGATTCTAAAAATTGAAAACTAGTGGGTTGTACTTACATGGTAGTATGATTTATATAAATGTTACCTTTAAAATTTTTATATTTTGTTATTGTATGTTTTCAGGATACAATGATTATGTTCCTTGTGAGGTGTTGGTAGTACATACACATCTTATTTCTTTTTTCAACTTCTTTTCCCCTCCTTCTTTCTCCTCCCTCCTTCCATCTGTTGGTATTACTCTTTCTATAACTATGAGTGTAGCTGGACCCAGAGAAATAAATCAGTAAATGTTGTGAAAAACATGCTTTTTAAATATGATATACTCTTAAATATACCCATTTGCTGAACCATGTATGTATTGCTATATTTCCTGTGCTTTTTGCATTTGTGTATGACTTGTGGCTCATGTTTATCTACATAGATTTCTTTCTTAATCTGCTAGAGTATGGACTTAAGTGAGCTTTTGATGGAGGAGGCATGGATATAGGCTTTCATTATTTTTGAAAATGTCTTTATTTTATCTTCATAGCAATTAATAACTTGTTTGAGTGTAGGCATTGTAGCCCATGAATAATAAATTATACTTTCTCCCTACATTTTATCATCCTTTTAGTTGGAGTATGTTTTACAACCACTGATGTGTCATAGTTTAATGGCAGCCTTTTCTGATGTATTCAAAAATGCATGCTATCTTTAGATTTATGAAATACAGTGCATAACCTAGTAACTTACACCTTTGAAGAAATTGATTTCTGGTCTCCATTGCTGCTGGTCAGAAGTCTGATGGCAGTCTCATTTTTTTTCCTTCTAGAATTTTCTCTTTTTGAATTCAAGCTATTCTCAGCATGCATCATGATGTGATTCTTTATTTGTTCTTGCTTGGCACATGCTGATCCCTTTTAATCTGTCATTTCTCGCTTAGGAAAAATTATCAGTTACTTTATTCCTTCCCAGTAGTTCTTTTTTTTCTCTCTTTGCACTACCATTAAGTACATGAGCTTCTTAAATATGTCTCTCTCCTTTTTCTTAATATTTTCTGCCTCCTTTTTTATTTCCAGATCTTGAACTTTTCCTTTTATAATTTAGTTTATCCGTTGCTACATCTCTAAATTTGGAAAAGAAATTTTACTTTCTCAGAATTTCTTCTTGTTCTGAATATTTTTATTGCAGCAACTTATTCTTGTTTTGCATTTGCTGCATCTTCATGAATTGCATTTAATGATATTTATATATATTTAGAGAATATTCTCTTCTTTTCCCTGAATTATTTATGTTACTTTTGGGGTTAGTCGATTTCTTTTCTTGCTTTTCTTTAGTACAATTACTTTTTCCTAATCATCTTATGATATTTGGGTGTTTATATTTGTGAACTATATTGTAGAACTAGATTGGTCAATATTTTGGAAGTGATTAGAGCACATGTCCTAGAATTATTTAAATTTGTCTCTCCAGAAACACTCCTTTTCCTGAATAGATATGTGAATGCAACCTCTGGAGAATGTGTGTTGGGGCAGAGATAGTCTGTTAATGGAAAGATTAAATTGACAGAGTAAGAAAAAATTTATGTTTTGGGATACTGAAACTGGTTTTCATTTAACTGGCATTTCTGCACTTGTGTTTTAATGTTTATTTAAATGTCTTCTATGGTTCCCATGAAGCAAAGATAATGAGGAGAGTGAAATATATTTGCAGAGTTCTCTTTTTTTCCCCATAGATGTCCTTTTCAAGCTGTGACATACCATGTTTAGTTTTTAAATGACCATACGTTTTAAGTAATTGCAATTTAGCTGGATGTGGAGCACACACCTATAATCCTAGCACTTGGAAGACTGAAGCAGGAAGATCATTGCGAGTTCAAGACCATCCTGAGCTACCAAGTGAATTTAAGTCCAGTTTGAACTATATACCCTGTCTCAAACAGACACCCCTCCCCCCAAAAAAGAGAAAGAAATTGTAATTTCTTCTGTGAGTTAGTATAACTATAACAAACCATTGTAAAGAACTTTCCAAGAGCTTTGTTTGTAATCTTAGTTTTAAAATGGTTTCCATAATTTGAGAACTTTAAAAAAGTGAACTACACAGGTTACTTTGCCACTGAATATCTAGGTTTTAAAATAACAGTGGCAAATCCCTTTAATTCCAGCACTTGGGAGGCTGAGGCAGGAGGATTATGACAAGTTTGAGGCCAGGCTGGGCTACAGTTTGAATCCAAGGCCAGTCTGAACTATATAGCAAGACCATGTCACAAAAACAAAAAAGCAAAAAGGGTACCAAAAAGGAAATGACAGATTTGTTAGCAAAATTATGCTTCATTAATGGTGAATTTGATTCTCAGAATAATGCATATATTTAGTATTATAGCCTTTAGCATGATGTTCACATGTTTAGTTTTTATTATTTTAATATTCTTGTATAATTTTTGAGTATCTTCTAATCATGAAAAATACTGCATCTTCTGAGATAGGATTTGGAACCCAGAGAAGAATCAACAGAATCTCAGCCTATCTTCTTTTTACTCCTCAGAATTCATCTGTATTTGCTTTACAGAAAAGCATGAGAGGAAGGTGCAGCATTTCAGGCTCTTGTTTACCAGATGGCCTGTGATAGCAGTGAATATAGTTAAGCCTATAGTCCCCAGTGCTTATTAGCAAAGTTCTTGGGTGTTGGATTATTTTAAAGCTTTCCAAAACATTTACCATGAGGATTTTCTTGCATGGTAAGAGGATATTGAAAACTAGATAAACAGTGAGTTAAAAGTAAAAAGAACTGATAAGATTCAAGAAAGAAGAGTATGATAGTAGTTAGGGCTTGTAGAAGGCAATCTCTGAATATGATATCTGAATGAGGTTGTATATATACTATATATATATCTCCATATGGTTCTGTAGAGTTGTATACATGCATTTTGTTTCCAAGATTTTGCCCATTTCATAAACCTTAAAACCTGAAGTGAGGCTTGGGAATCTTTCCAGACCAGCTATGTAAAATATACTTTTCTAAGATGATGGAAATGGTCTCTACCTACTTCATTTGATATGATAAGTCACTAGTCACATACGGAGATTCAGCAGGGAGATTTTAAGTTTATTTAACTTCAGTGTAAGTAAGTCAGTGGTCATTGCATTGGACAGTGTAATTTTAAACTTTAGCCCTCCTGAAAGGTCTTTCCATCCAGGTTAGGAGAAGAAGAGAAGATAGTGAAAGCATCAAAAGAAAGGTCCCCGGCCATGGGAATGAAGGTAGATCTTTGTTTCTATGAATCTTAATCCCTTCCTTCATCCACTGAAGGCACATATGAAATTATCATCTTTGAGAAATGCTGCTGCTAGGATATTTGTACTGACAGTCTTGACCAAAGAGTCTGATTTGATGATATTTTTTGGAAAAAAAAAATCTCTAGTACTAAGTACAGCACCATTAGGATACAAGTTTTTGTACCTAAATGAAAGAATGAATGTTTCCTTGTATAGACTAGAATTAAATATGCTTTCTCAAGAAAACAAAAAAAGATGCTTTTTCCTTTAACTGTTTCTGAAGGTCTCTGTACTTCACTTTTGCTGGCAAGGTGCTAATTGGCATCTAGATGAGAAATAAAGCTTGAGGGATAAAGGATCTTGTTGAAGATTTTTGTTTTTCTCTAAATCAGTTTTGCCAGTGTTAACTTGCACACAAATATTTGATTCACCGGGTTTCCTCACCAGGTGTCAGGGGATGTCAGGGGCCACTTTGAGGAGCAAAGTTTTTTTTTTTAATTTTATTTTTTTTACCTGTACCGAGGGTTGAACTCACGACCCCCTGCTTGCAAGGCAGGTGCTTATGCCGCTAAACTAAATCCCCAGCCCCAGAGGAGCAAAGTTTTAACCTTAAATAGTCAAGATTATAGAATTATTTTTATTTGCCTTTCATGACCACCACCAGATGGCAACACATCCACTTTGTTTAGTGTCAGCCCTTTGCTTCAGACTAAGAACAAATATATAGCCTTTGCCTTGTAATTGTGATCTTGCGATTCAGTCTTGTTTTGTCTTTTCTAGTGAACTCAAATCCAATCCAACAGTGTGCTAAACCCCAGGAGATTACCTCTTTCCAGTTAATCCAGGCATGGGATATTGATTTAAAGGATATCTATGATATCCCTTTCTGAACCAATCTTTTTTTTGGTACCAGGGATTGTACTCATGACCTCATGATCGTGCTGCTGAGCTAAATCCTCGGCCCCTAAACCAATGTTTTAATCTTTTAAAAAACGTGTATGAGATATAGGAAAGAAAATATTAATACTTACAGATATTTTTGCCATAAAAATTAAAGTGTGATTTGATTAGTCTTATCCTATACATTTACAGTTATAATATATTTTTATTTTCTTCTATAAAATAGATAGATATGTTAATTTAACTTGATACATTGAGTGTAATATTTGCCCTTTATATCTTGAAAGAAAGATTTTGGGCAAAAATAAAACCTCTTATTTTGAAATGATTTATTTATGTTTCCTAGTATTTCTGAGCACTTGCAACTTCATAAGACCAATTAATTTTTAGCTTCAAATCTGTTTATAGTTACTGAATAACATTATGGAAAAATATACTATAAAATTTTATTGCAGCTATAGTTTGGCATTTTGGTTTTTGAGACAAGATCTCTCTATATAGTTCAGATTATTCTTGAACTCACTATGTAGCTCAGGCTGTCCTCGAATGTGTGGTGATTCTTCTGCCTCAGCCTCACAAGTGCTGGGATTACAGGCATGCACCACCACACAGCAAATTTGGCATATTTTTATTGAGTCTCTCTTATTATTATTTAGTTAATGGTCGCTTTTTAAAAAAATGTCTGATAATAATGTATAAGCAACTTTGTATCCTGATGTTTCTTTTGTCTCTTGTTAAGCTCCCAGTAAATTTAGAAAAAAAATTAGAAAGGTTCAGTGAAATAAACAATTTATCACCCACAGCCCTTCTACCCAGGGATACCATTTGTCATATTTACAATCTTCTATACATTTTCTTCTATGCATTTTTATGTTCTTGATGATGTGCTCTGGTGGTTTATTTTGTCCCTAATGCCTGAAGTTTAATCTATAACTACCTTCTTAACTAGCCTAAGCCATGTAATTATGTGTTAATTACATAGATATTTCTAATTCTCTTTATTGTCAAGCTTAGTGCATTTCTGTTTATTTTCATGTAGCTTTTATATGAATTTTCCTGGGAGAGGAATGATCTTCCTGAAAAGCTTTGAATGGCATTGTGCAGGGATAAAAGCAGCAAGTCTTTATCAATTTGATAGTGAAAGAAATTCTTTTACCAAGGGTCCTATTATTTTATGTACTGTGAGTTTTGTAGTATTTTAGAATGAAAATACAGCATAGTCCAGGCATGCTAGTCTGTCATTGTTATATCACCCACATGTTTTTTATCTCAAGGTGAGACTCCAGCTAAGGTAATACAGTTCCTTCCTTGGCAAACGCTTCCCATTTTCTGTTCTCTGGAGTATGGTACTGTAGCAGACCCAACTTCTACCTGGCACCTGAAGATATCTTGATTAGAAAGCAATGAATGATTTTGCCGCAGAAGTTAGTATGTGCTTGCTGCTGGTGTTCTGACTTGATTTATTAAAATGTGATCTAGTTGTGTAGCAGAAAGTATATCAGATAAAGTCAGAGCTACGCCTTCCCTTTCCCTCTGGATCTCTTACCTGTGTGCTCCCTGACTTTAGTATGCTTTTACTTTGAAAATTCAGCAAGTGAGGCTTGCCTTGTTCTTAAGAACTGTCTTTAGGTTTAGAGAGCCTTGGGTTTTTTTGTTTGTTTTTATTTCGTTTTGCTTTTTGAGACAGGGACTTGCTAAATGTTTCTGTCTGGCCTTTAACTTGCAGTAATCTTCTTTCTTCAGCCTCCCAAGTGCTGGGATCACGGGTGTGTAACATCACATCCAGTTTTGGAGCTTGTTTTGTTCATGCTCCTTCAAACCAGAAGTGCCTGGAATTTCCATCCTTTTAATATAACCTTAGTGACTAATAGGTATGAGACCCTTTTCCCTTGACTTATGTGGGGATCATTCTTAGATGTGAGTTGTAACTTCAGGGGTCCCTGTCAGACCAAACTGAGCCCACCCTCTGTAGGATTTTTGACTGAACTCCTGCTTTCATTTGGTTTCCTCTTACGCTGTTATCCTGCTTCCCTTACTCCCCTTCTGGTCTTTCCCCTTACATAATTCCTTAACTCAGGGTTTTCTTTTGGGAAATCTATCTGAATGTTTTTAACTTTTTTTCTGCCATGTTCAAATAGTCTATCTTTTTAACATATTTATATTCTGGTAGAACATAACACTGTACATGAATTCATCTTTTCACAGCATCATAGCCCTTATACTGTGAGCCATGCCATTTACCTTTGCTAAGAAAATGGATGTATAGTTTTATTCCATGTCTGTTCAGTAGATTTCATTAAAACTAACAATGACTTTGAGGGTATAATGTGATTTTAGCATATAATCAATGGGTATTTTGTAATCATAACTACCTTCTATAATAAACTGAACTAAGGATGTTCTCATATTATTTTCCTTGGAAAGAGAGATGCCTCCTTACTTGGGCTTTTCTACTTGCTAATATGACAAACAGATTTGGGTGGCTGGCATATAGTTGGATGTTGCCATTGCGCTAAGCTACCATCTTGCTGTTACTTCCCAAAATTTTTATATTAGTTATTTGAATAAACTACCCTAAAGTTTAGTAGCTTAAAAAAGAAGCATTTATTTACCTCTTGATTTGTATTTTGTTTGAGTTATTCTTAGTTTTAGCTGAACTCTTTCAAGTGCATGCTGTGTTTTCTGATCTTGGCTGATCAGTATTTGTGAGGCTCAATTTGAATAAGGAACTGATTCCTTTTTGTTGTATCTTGTCTCTCTTATCAACCATTAAGGCTAACCTGCACTTGTTCTCATGGCCAATAAAAGTATACAAAGCTTCTTAAGGTCCAGGCTATTACTGGCATAAAAATCATATCCACTGTGGTCTATTGCTCATAACAAGTCATAAAACCAGGGGACAATTAAGGGAAATTTAGTTGGGTGGGAATAGTTTCCATTTCTTGATGAGAAGACTTGCAAAGTCATATTGCAAAGGATGTAAATACTTAGAAGGGTGGAGAATTGTTATTTTTACAATCTGCTACAGTTGTGATCTTTATACAAGTAGCATCAACTGGTGGTGTTTTTTACCATTCAGCAATGGTAAAGGAACTACTAGTGAGATCAACATTTTCCAGAAGACCTCTGAGCAGCTGGTGCAGTACATGAACTTAGGAAACTGGTTATTCCATAAAAAATCTCTGAAGCAGAAAGTAGTTCAGAGGTTCTTGTGCCTCCTTTTTGCTCTGTAAGGTATATTTCTTCACAAAGTTCAGTTATGCTAAAGATGACTGATTAAAACTCTTCTAGGTGGTGGGGATTTGTAGCTCAGTGAAAGAATGTATGCATAGCATACATGAAGTCAGGATTCTACCCCCAGAACTACAAAAACTAAACTCTTTTCTAATATCTTAAAAAGTTAATTTCTAAAAATAAAGATAATGCATCTACATGTAAAATATTCAGACAACACAGAACATTCTTCAGTGAAAAATCTGTCATGAGCACCTGAGCTTTAGTCTCTAAACTCCCATCCCCAGAGGTAAACCTTTGTTACTACTTTTTCATTTATTGTATCAAGTTATTCTTTGCATATGCAGTAGGTTTTTACTAACCCAGGGCCTTCTCTCTTCTATAGATTTTGTCTACTATTAGAATATGGTTATTGTAGAGTTGAATACTAATATTTTTTTTATGAGAAAATTGGGAAATTGCCTGAAAAAAGAACTTTAGATGACAAATTTCAGATACTTGTGGAAGATTCTAGGAACACTGAGATTGAGATGTCTCAAATTTATAGAGAATATTGGAACTCATTGCCAAACTAAAATGCAGCATAGTATATGCTGCATAGTAGTTAAAAGTTTGAATTTATACTTTTGAGTCTTGGCTCTTCCACTTGGCAGTTCTATGACTTTGTACAAGTTATTTACTTCTTTAAGGTTCAGTTTTGTCACCCTGCTTTGCAGGGAAGACTTTGCAGGGCAGGGAACTAACCTTGTAAGATAATGGATATGAAACACTTATTCTAATATCTTGCTCATAACATGGTAATACTTTTTAGCTGTCAGAGTGATTTGCTGGTGAATTTAAGTTTAAAATTATCCCTTTCTTTCTTGCATATGAATGAGCATACCCAAGATTCTAGGATGGGGCCACCATGTATAAGTTCTGTTAAATGTAGACATTCTCTATAAAATTGAGACATCTCAATCTCAGTGTTCCTAGAATCTTCCACAAGTATCCTGTGCAAACCACATCTAAAGAGCATTGTTAGGTTTGGACCTACTATCATATGATCTGTGAAGACTGTTATCATTTATATTTACTTAGGGTTGTGAAAATAACACGACTTAATTGGTATTTGGTCAAAATCCCATAGGAGGCCACAGGGTGGAAATGCTACTTCTTCAATGTTCTTTGTGTCTTATGTTCTACATCTACAAAGCTGTCTTTATTTTTCTGTGGGAAATTGTGTATGTCCTGTCGGCTCCTCTCTCTCTCTCTCTCTCTCTCTCTCTCTCTCTCTCTCAAGATTACTGTCCCTTTTTTCTCTGCTTTGTTATTCTTGGTGTTTTTAATGGTATTTCTACACTGCTCTACCATGTTGAGTGGGTTTCTAATTCATCTAACTCTTTTTGACTCATTTTTTTCCCTCTCTCCACATTTACTCTCCTATTTGTATCCTTAGCTATCCATAGGGTGGAATGTTTAGAACTGTTTGTTTCAAGTGATAGACTCAAATTGGCTTAAGCAGTCAAAAAATGACTTGACAGTTGTGCTAGAAATGTTGGAGTTGGCTGCAGGGGTGTATTTATTATCTCCTGTTTTCAACTCAGGTGTCCTCTGGTCAGCCTTCACCTTAGACTATGAGTGGAAATAAATTCAGGTCTCGAACCTCTGACTTGTGTAGCATTTCTGGAATTGTGGATCCTTCTCTCTCACACAGTGGTTTGAACAAAAGTTCTAGACTTCACTTTTGTTCCCTGAAACAAAAACTGTAGTCAGGAAGATAAAGAGCCTTTTTTGTACCAGGAATCCAATTCAGGGTCTTGTGCTTGCCAAGCAGGCATGGCACCGCTGAGCTACACCACTGGCCTGGATAGAGAGTCTTCATTGCTCTGGGCTAAGTTACATGCTGGCCCATACCTCAGTAGAACGTGTGGAAGGGTGGGAGTCTAGTATTACCAAAAGTTGTGTGAATAGATTCTGGGGAATAAAAGTTGAAAATGTCTATTTTGAAAGTTTGCCCTTTACACTTTCAGTCTGATCCTTATTAAAATAAGATAATAGACTAGCCTATATATTTTTTTTCTTATTTTAAATTAATATTAAAATGAATATTCATTTTTAGAAAAAGATGGGAAGCAAAAACCAGCAAGTGCCAAACAATTTGCTCTTACTTAGGTAACCTTTGATTTCTTCTTATGTATTTTTCCTCCCTGTTTTCTATCTGGTGGGATTGCCAGATCAAATACAGAATGCTAGAGATTTGAATTTCAAATAAACAAGAATTTTATTTTTAATTTAAGTAAGTCCCAAATATTGCATGAGTTATACTTTTGGTTCATTTGAGATTCAAATTTAATCTTTTATTTTCTTGTGCTTTTATTTACTAATTGTGGCAGTCTACTTACTGAAGGTCTGTTTTAAAAGTTTTTCACACTTCAAATTCACCATCAGTGTGAAATGATATTTTAATCCTATGACATCTCCTTATATTTCTTTGTTTTTTAAGCAGGGCATGCACAATATGAAAAACTTAAGTCGGGCTTTTTCCTGAATCCAGTGTTTGCACTGAATTTAAGTATTCTGCCTTCAGATACAATCATCATTCTTCTGTCTGTAGAGCCAGCTTTGTGTCCTCCATAGGACTTTTCTAATCTCCAGAGCCTCAGTGGTTAGCACTTGCACTGATGGTTAAGTAATTTACTTACAGTGGTTAAACAGTTTGATTAAAGTAATTACTTGCCTATAGTTTACCCAGTGCTTAAAAATATTGACCTATAATTCAAGTTAATTATGTATCTATGTTGGGTTATATATGGGGGAGGAAGATAAATTATATGAACCTTTTTTGAAGAGTGGTTTATTCTTATTTTTGGAAGAAATTCCTCCTGACCTGATCTGTGACATTAATCAAGACTGTGCCAACACCTTCATCAAGTTATTACTGAAAGAAAAGAAATGGCCTGAAGTGCTGCTACTGCTTACACGCAAAGTACGTGGGGAACCACCACTTGGAGACTGCTTCCTTAAAGACTGCAACCTCTCGGACCTCGACATCTGCACCATCATTCCCCACCTCAGCACCTGGGACCAGCGGAAGACACAGCTCTTGGGCCTCCTGATAGATAGTGGAGGTGAGAATGTTTAGATTGAAAACAGTGGAGACTTATCCCAGTGGTCTGCCTTTTCCTTGATTTTGGAGACATCAAGAAATTCTCCCTAGTTTTGCCCTCTGTATCTTCTTGTTTTGAAACAATGATGAAGGTTAATTCCCTAAACGAGTTGCCCTATAGCAGTGATGGCGAACCTATGGCATGTGTGCCACAGCAGGCTGTTTGTATCATTGAAAGCTCTAAAATATTTGACATCATTGTACAATAGAAACCCAGGAGTTTTGTGAATTCTAGTTTTTCCTGTTGTGTTTCTATTTTTGTGTGTGTGAGAAACATCAAGCGTGTAGAAGATCCTTGGTTCTAGTTTAGCTCACAGTGGTCAACTCTATCTAACCTCTGGTTAGACTTTTCCATGCCTCTTACATTGTGTGACTCTTTGTCAATTTTTCTGGCACTCTTTTCTAATTAGTGGGTTGGGACTTGAAAGAATCAAGTAATTAGTAGGTAGAAATGTTTATTGTTTTAATCATAACAATCACACAAGACTGAGTGTGTGTCCAGAGTGTACAGATATTTTGCTAGATTGGGTTTTATTGTAAAAATAATTTAGAAACACCAACCATCTCTCATCTCACTCTTGTATGGTTTTTCTTTTTTTTTTTTGTCTTTTTCCTTTTTATCAGTACCTGGGATCGAACTCACGATTGTCTGCTTGCAAGGCAGGCGCTTATGCCACTGAGCTAAATCCCCAGCCCCCTCTTGTATGGTTTTTCTGCTTGCTTTGCTATGTAAGAGGAAGTATGCTTTATAGGGACCAATAACACGTTGAATCCTCATGTCTTGAATTGCCATATACAAAGTACAAAACCTTTAGGTATTAGCTCTACCCACGGCTTTCAGGAGGTAAATGCAGTGCCTTCTACTATTTATTTCTTGAGACATCTTCCTTATTAACTGTCTTTGCTCAATAACCATTGCTTTTACGGAATTCTTGTTTTATTCATTGATTCAGCAAGCACTATAGACTATCTCTTAGGGTCACGTGCTAGGAACCAAGTCACCAGGGATAAATGCACAGCTGCTGCAGACAGGTAGAGAAGGGCTGCGGATCTATAGTGGGTAGGGCTGTTTTTAGGTGAGGACAGGGACTGAGCTACACTGAGCTAAAAGAAAGGTGATACAGGGAATGAAGAGGTGTCAGGGAAGGTAGCAGTTGAGGGTAGATGCTTAATAGAAGCAGAGAATATAGGAAATGTGCTCATGTTTTGATTACCTACTGTGTGTCAGGTATGTTATTAGACAAATATGCAGATTTCCATTGTTCTTCTGCTTTGCCATCACTCTAGGGAAATATTTAGTGGGAACTGTGGCCCTTAGTGGAAGGAAAGGAGGGACTGGAGAAATGGGACAAGACCCAAGAACATGGCACTTGAAGTAGTAGGGCTTTTACTCTGAGGGTACTGCAAAGCTTTTGCCTCTCAGAAAAGGGTGACAAGAGGATCTCGGGAAGGTCTGCATCAGCTCTTCCCTTGTACCTAAATGGCAGAAGCAGTCCCAGCCTCCTTGGTTGAGCCATGCTGTACCTCTTCCCAGGATTGTAGCTTACAGGTTCTATTCTTTTCTCCTCTCTTCCAGCCTTGCCTGAAGGACTCCAGGAGAGCCAGGAGAGACCTCTTCTTCTTTGCCTAAAAAATGAGGACTTTGAGTTGGCCTTTCTTCTCTTGACCAAGGGTGCAGATCCTCGGGGTATTTCTCTCATGGAAGGTGATACCCCTTTGCATGCAGCACTCCACATTTTTCTAGATATCAATGGTAAGACCTATTTTTTTAAAAAGCAGTTTTCCTTGCGGGGGTAGCTGGATATTAGAGCTGATGCTGTACTTTTTGCTCTTTCGATTTGGGCAAACCAGTGATCTGAAAAAGGTCCATTTCTTAGCCAGATCACCCTATATATATCCTTTCCTCTTTCCCTTATCAGTGGGAAGAAGTGACCACCATGGTGAATAGTCATGGTGGATACATTGAAGATTTTTAAATTTCAAAGTCACTTATCAGTAGCTGATAGATACTTTCCATTAATTTATACTATTTTCAAGAATACTGATGTGAAGGAATATCATAAGTTTCTTTCAGGAGGTACTGCTGAATTTCAGGTTGGATAATTTTTGGTTGTCAAGGGCTATCATATATATTGCAGAATAGTTAGCAATATCCTCAGCATCATCCTGCTAGCTGCCAGTGGCATCCTTCTGGTTTTGACAAGAAAAATGTCTTCAGACATTGCCAGATATCCAGTAGGGAACAAATGCCCCTTGGTTGAGAATCACTTGAGTTATTCTATGGGCATCATATACTTGGGTATGTCAGAACTCTGAGATGCCCTCAGTTGGCATCTGTCTCAAACCCAAGGTCTGGTATCTTGAAAAGAGTATCCCAGCATTCATAGGATTTTGTTTGTTTTTCAGCTGACATTGGTTATAACTTCCTCAGCCATCTGCTAGATCTATTCTTGTCCAACCCAACTGAATTTTATTACCTTGACCCAAACATCCAGGACAGCAATGGGAACACACTGATGCACATCCTCTTTCAGAAGGGTATGCTGAAGCGCATGAAAAAACTGATAGATCTGCTGGTGAGGTTCAATATCAACTTCAACTTGAAGAACAAAGAAGGCAAAGACGTACGGCACCGTATTAAGAAGAATGATGCTCTGCTTGTGACCTGGAACAAAGCACTGGAGGACAGCAAGCGAAGGGGTCGACAAGACCCTACTGCTCACCTGGGAAAACTCTCAAGATCTTCTGCTCCTGGTCATACATCTCAGCTCAAGTCCCAGGATTCCTTTAAGTCACTCCCTTGTGGCTTTACAATGGGAACCCTCCCTGAAGGAGTCAAAGTTCCTGATAGTTGGAAAATTCTCCCTGATGGCCAGGTAATCAGGCAGGAGCCTGGAGCTACCAAGTCACACTCCCAGAGAGACCATCTTGTGCAAGACATAACAGTTTTGATGCAGCGGGTTTCTCTAGTGGAGTATTCTCAGCCTCTGAAAGTAGAAGCTGGCATGGAAGGAAAGAAAGACAAACTTCGACACACCTTGAGTATGGGGATCTCTGACTGTAGTGGGAGCGATTCTGCTGTCTCTGAGGCAGGGGATGGACATGTGCAGGTAGGCCTTGGAGCCTCACAGCTTGTTCCTGCTGGTAACAGAGGAAGAGTGGGTAGTGATGATCAGGATAGCTTGAGCAAGCAAGAAATTGAGGCCTGCCTCCAGGACTTTGATAATATGACCTGGGAAATTGAGTGTACTTCAGAAATGCTGAAGAAGCTGTCTAGTAAGGTTATGACTAAGGTTATAAAGAAGAAAATTATCCTTGCCATCCAACAGCTAGGGAATGGGGAGTGGACCCAGGGCCTGCAGAAACGACTGAAGCACCTGAAAGGAAATATCCAGCTCTTCGAAGCTAAGTTGGACAAAGGAGCTAGGATGCTGTGGGAGCTTGCCATTGATTTCTCCCCTCGATGCAGTGAAAATCCAGAGAAAATCATTGCTACAGAGCGGAACACATACTCTGTGGAGAAATCGGGGAGGGTCTACACAGAAATTATCCGTATCTGGGACATTGTCTTAGATCACTGCAAACTGTCAGATTCTATCATGGCCATCTGCAGTGCCTATAACCGGGGGTTGTCCTGTGTCTTACGCAAGAAACTAAAGGGTATCAATAAAGGCCAAGTGCTTGCTAACAAGAAAATCCAAAAGCGTATACCCCGCTGCTATGTGGAGGACACAGAGGCAGAGAAGAGCAGGGAGTGTAAGGACCCTGAGTACTTTCCCCCAGCCAGTGCAGTGGAGACAGAGTACAACATTATGAAGTTCCACAGCTTCAGCACCAACATGGCTTTCAATATTCTTAATGATATGACAGTGACAGTGGAGTATCCCTTCCGGGTGGGTGAGCTTGAGCATGCAGTTATCGACCTCAACCCCAAGCCACTGGAACCTATTATCCTTATTGGGCGGAGTGGTACTGGAAAGACAACTTGTTGCTTATATAGATTGTGGAAGAAATTCCACATTTACTGGGAAAAAGCTGAACAGTCAGGAAGCCCATTGTTGGCCAAACAAACCTGGCCAAAGAGAAGATTAGAAACAGAATCTAGAAAAGAAGATCCAGTTAGGCAGGGCAATGATGAAGAAGATGAGGAGCAGAAAGGTTCCAGTGAAGTAGAAACAGTAGACAGCATAGAGGAGAAGCAGGAGAGTAAAACCTGTCCAGGGGGAGCCCATGTGGAGCCAGCAGGGGACAGCCAGGCGGCAGAAAGATGTGTGCTCGAACATCCTCATCAACTGGAGCATTTGCATCAAATCTTTGTGACCAAGAACCATGTCTTGTGCCAGGAGGTACAAAGGAATTTTATTGAGCTTTCCAAGTCTACCAAAGCCACCAGTCACTACAAACCATTAGAACCCAATGTTTACAAACTCCAGGACCTAAGAGATGAGAACTTCCCTCTGTTTGTCACTTCCAAACAGCTGCTCCTCCTACTTGATGCCTCTATGCCAAAACCTTTTTTTCTAAGAAATGAAGATGGAAGCTTGAAAAGAACCATTGTTGGATGGTCCACACAGGAAGAGTTGACCATCTCCAATTGGCAAGAAGATGAAGAGGAGGCTGAAGGTGATGGGGACTATAGTGAGGAGGATAAAGCTGTAGAACCACATATAGGTGACAGTGATCCCCGGATTTATGTTACATTTGAGATGTTCACCAATGAAATATGGCCCAAAATGACCAAAGGAAAAACCTCCTACAACCCTGCATTGATTTGGAAAGAAATAAAATCTTTTCTGAAGGGTTCTTTTGAGGCCCTAAGCTGTCCCCATGGGAGCCTTACTGAGGAAGCATATAAAAAACTAGGGAGGAAACGGTCCCCCAATTTCAAGGAAGATCGGAGTGAGATCTACAGCCTCTTCTGTATGTATCAGCAGATCAGGTCCCAGAAAGGTTATTTTGATGAAGAGGATGTTCTGTACAACCTGTCCCAAAGGCTTTTGAAGCTTAAGGTGCTCCCCTGGTCCATCCATGAGCTCTATGGTGATGAGATTCAGGACTTCACCCAAGCAGAGCTGGCACTGCTGATGAAATGCATCAATGATCCCAATGCCATGTTCCTCACTGGAGATACAGCACAGAGCATTATGAAAGGTGTTGCCTTCCGCTTCAGTGATCTGCGCTCTCTCTTCCACTATGCCAGCAGAAGTACTGTAGATAAGCAATGTGTTGTCCGGAAGCCCAAGAAGATCCACCAGCTGTATCAGAATTACAGGTCCCATTCTGGTAAGTCCAGGCATTGGGGTCACCTATGGGGGGATTGCTTGAGCGATGACCTTGGGCTGCTTTTGAAGTTGCAGGATAGTTCTTATTAGGCCTTGATGTAAGAGTCGTATTTTAGAATTGGTTAGTAAATACACTTAGGAACAAGAGATTTTATTATTTC
Source organism: Cavia porcellus (assembly GCF_034190915.1). Lineage (NCBI taxonomy): Eukaryota > Metazoa > Chordata > Mammalia > Rodentia > Caviidae > Cavia > Cavia porcellus. Next base: position 68,301,049 of record NW_026947496.1, read on the forward strand.
TGCCACTACTTATTCATAAATTGATGACTAAAAATATGATTGCATAAAAATAATCTTTAAATAATTATGTCATAAGCCATTTGCTATGGCATGAAAATATTTCAGGGAAATATAAAAAATTGCTTTTAGAACTTCTGTCAAACTACTTTACAAGTACCTGTTTAATCCATGTAAAGGAATATACTAATTATATGCCATCAATACTTAATACAGATTTTCTTTCAAGGGGAAACATAAAGCTAGGAATAAGAGACAATGAGAGACAATCAAGCACTTTTAACTTTTATTTGTTATGCCCCTTTGATACTAAACAATTTACATATAGCACTTTGCTTAATCCTCACAACAGCCCTATAGTTAGGCATTATTTCTGTTGTACATAGGAGACTGAGACAGAAAGGGTTTAAGCAATACAAGAGTAATGTCAGAATCTTTCCTTTATTGATTCATAGATTCTTACAAACTTCAAGTATGTCCTTGGACAATTCACAAATAGTATTTTACATGTTTAAAGACTTTAGTAGGATGTCAGACATACCTTTATTTAACTGTGTATTTTTGTCAAACATTGTGTTTTTGAGGTTTCTCCATGTTGATAATGTGGAACATAAATTCATACATTTATAACTTCTGTTAGTATTCTATTTTATGGCTGTGCCACAATTTGCTATGCAGTTTGCAATATGAGTATTAAGTTCCTGCCTTTTTTTTTTATTGTGACATACAATTCTGGACTGAAACTTCTTGAGCAGATCTCTTTGAATCTATGCTGTATCCTCAAGTTCTTTCACTCTTGCCTTACTTTCCTAGTGTTTTCAATTTTGTGTGGCTGTAGCCATATTGTATTCTTCTGCAAATTGTTCTTATTCTTTATATAGTTTTTAATAATTTGTTCTTCTCATTGGATTGTAAGAATTTTTTTTTGTCTTTTTTTTTTTTATCGGTACCAGGGATCGAACTCACGACTGCCTGCTTGCAAGGCAGGCGCTTATGCCGCTGAGCTAAATCCCCAGCCCTGGTTTGTAAGAATTTTTAATGAATTTTGTCTTCACATTCTTTGTTGATTTTGTATACTGGGATTTATTTTTCCATTGTGTTAAATATTTTGTTTCCTTCTGATTTTATCATATATATGTTACATATATATTTATTGAATATGTGGTTAGCACATAGTATGTTTAGAGAGTATTTTCTCCATCTTTTGTTCCTTCCTTAAATTGAAATTCTCACAGCATAAACTACCATTTTAAAAAATTTATTCTTTTTTTATCTTTTTGAGACAGGGTCTCACTATTCTATTTAGGTCTTGAGCTCACTTTGTAACCTAGACTGGTCTTGAACTTGCAGCGATCCTCCTGCCTCAGACTCATGATTTCTGGGATTATAGGCATCCACCGTGATACCCAGCTAAAATACATCCATTTGAAATGTTCAGTTTAGTGGCTTTTAATGTATTCATAAGAATGTGTAATCTTTATCATTGAATAATTCCAAAACATTCTCATTACTACCACAAGAAACTCCATAACCATGTCATTCACTTCTTATTGCCCTCTTCCTACCACTACGTGCCAAAAATTTACCTTTCTTTTCAATGGATTTGTCTCTTGTGGACATTGCACATAGATGGAATGACACAGTATGTAGTGTGTTGTATTTGGTTTTTTTTTTTTTTTACCTGTGCATGCTTTCAAGGTTTACCCATGTTATAGCAAGTATCTGTATCTCATTCATTTTTATGGTTAAACAGGCTTTTATTCTTTGAATATGGCTATTTGAAAAATTACTCACCTAATTTCCTGATATTATTAAGTGGATTTCTGTTTTTCACTGTAGTAAACACTTTTGGGCTCCTTTCTGATTTTCTCATTAATGTAAATCTTTGGTTCTTGCTAGCTCTTAGTGAAGAAATCATAGTAACAAATGATTTGTTAGATTTAGCAGTTTTTATATATACTCATGATTGTTTCATATTGTATACTTTTAATAATTACAGTATTGAGGGTAAAATCGACCCTATCATTTGGTGGTAGAGCAAGAGAGACACATGAGCCCCTTTAATAGTATTCTGTTGGCCCATTATAATCTGTCTGCTAAGGCAAAGGGTACAATGGCTCCCAAGAGAGGTGGAGAGACCCTAGCTTCAACCTAACAGTCAACCTAGCTTCAAATCCCATCATTTAGAGGTATTTATTAATTTCTTAGACCTTGAAGTTCCATTTGCAAAAGTTCAGTTGTCTCATCTGTCTCACTGCAATGCTATGCAGATTAAATGAAATAATTTTTATAAAGGTGTCTGTTGTATGGTAGATGCTTAGTATTGTCACTTCAGAACTTAGACAAGTAAAAGTACCTGATGAACAAGCTCTTTGGAAAATCTTTTCTCCTGCTCTGAAAGTTTTTCTTGGTGTTGTCCTCTCTCAGTTAGGTATAAACTTGCAGAAAAAGGATGATGGAAGCTTTGGCTAACATCCAGTGCTGCTGTTACCATGGTAATGTTGCTTCCTGTGCTCTAAGCACCAGTGTAAGGAGACAAGAGTATTTTTTCAACACTGTTAGTCTACACTATCTCTTTATATGTGCATTCTGAAAGCTCTATAATTGTTTAAATTACATTTTTTCCTTGAGTCCTCTTTAGGAAGTAATTTTTTCTAATATGACTAAGTTGGGAATGAGATCTCACAGTGGTGATCAAGTGGGTAGTGGAAATACCCATTATACATAATGCCAATTATACATAATTATATGCAATTATACATTATGCAATTATACATAATGCCAGGGCCAGTACTATTTCTTAGGAGAAAACCAACTAACCAAACAAAAAATCCTTCCAAAACAAAACAATCAGAAAACCTGGACATCTTGTGTAGTATCTGACATTTGTTTTCTGTTTTATCTTAGGCATCCTCAATTTGGCATCTGGAGTGGTAGATTTACTTCAGTACTATTTCCCAGAGTCTTTTGATCGCCTTCCCAGAGATTCTGGCCTCTTTGATGGTCCCAAACCAACTGTTCTGGAATCTTGTAGTGTAAGCGACTTGGCAATTTTGCTAAGAGGGAACAAAAGGAAAACCCAGCCTATTGAATTTGGTGCCCACCAGGTGAGCTTCTTGGGACTGTATGTTTTGATATGAAAGACAATTTGCAATTAAAATAAGGCTCAAGAAGGTGATTATTCTACAAGGTAGTATTCAGTAGCCATTGTCCCGGAATGAGTGAGTTGCAGAGATAGATGAGTGACTTAATTGTTTTAATATTTTCCCTGTCCTGTTCCCTTCCCTTTCCCTGACCTCCAAGGTCAGGTCCTTGCTGGCCATTACTCTTTAAAGATTTTATTTTTCTTTAATGAAACAGAATTTTGCCATTGTTTTTCTTTATAGAATTTGATGCTGTTTTGTTTTCTTCAGGTAATCTTAGTTGCCAATGAAACGGCAAAAGAGAAAATTCCAGAAGAGCTGGGGTTAGCACTTGTGCTGACAGTTTATGAAGCAAAAGGCTTGGAATTTGATGATGTTCTCCTTTATAATTTCTTTACTGATTCTGAGGTATGTCATACTGAAGTCTATGAATGAGCTAAACTTCCACTGTAGGGAAGAATTTGGAGCTGAGGATAAGAGAATTTGTCTTGCATGTGTGTTTGTGTCTTAGAGGACTGTCTGTGTGTTTCTTAGATGTGGATTTAGACAATAATTGTGAGTTGTATCACAGTATATCATTGGCTGGTTTTCCCTGTGCCTTTCCGTCTTGTATGTGTCTTCAGAATACCTACTGCTCAAATGCTAGTTTCCAATTTTCATTAGCTACTGTTATCCTTGGCTCCCAGGGATGCCTAATGTGGAGCATGCTCTAAAGAGAGCCTTACAAATGAAGGCGAGGTCAGCAATTTCCACCCTATGAGAGCAGAACTGGGGAAAATCAATTCATAGAAAAATAGCTCTAGGAAGACAAATGAAGGTTGGTTCCTTCCTGTTGAATCAAGTAATATGGGCAACTAGTAGCCACCTTGCCTGGGTGCCCCCTTCTGGCATAATTTTACTGCCACTTGGTTGCTGCCCTTGTAGATCATGACAACTAAGAATCTCCTGATTGACACTGATCTTTATGTCAGTGCCTTACTTGGACTTGCCTCCTGAGCCCTTTTCTCCTCAAACTTAGTTTATTATTGGTAGAACCACCAACTGAAGACCCTTATCCTGGATTTTCTAGCCACTAGTTTCTTTTTACCACCAATTTTTTCTTAGATTGGCTACAGACTGTGTTATGGAGTCTTCTTAGAGAGGTTATCTGTTTGTGTACTGGTCTCTCTTATAGACTGTGCATTACACATGGTACATACTTGAAGTTATGTGTCTTATACCTAAGTCAGGAGCACTGTTATCTTCAATACTTTAAAACATGCTCCAGCTATGACCACCAGCTATAGAATCACCATTGAAATCTCAAATATTGAATATTATAATCCCTTTTCCAGTCTTCCTCACAACCCAAAAAGTTGTATTTGTAATTCCGTTGAGATGTTATTACAATCCTGGCAAGTTAATTCCAATCTACCACCTCCAGTGGAACCCATGGTAAGAGTAATGACACCAACACATATTCAAAATTAAGGGCAGCCCAGTGAAGATACGCAGACAAAGGCCATGATCCCAGGCCTCTCCCAGAATTTATTATCTTGTGAAGAAGGGAGTGCCTCAAGGATGAGTGACAGTGAGGATGGTGGGAACTACCTGAGTAACTTGAGCTGCCTAACCAGATAGGGAGAAAAGCATCTTTGCAATTGCAGAGAGAATGATATGCCAAAGGCTCAATCTGAATAATCCAATTAAGGTAACAACTGAATTGTTTTTGGAGAGTGTTGCTTCCATTTCTGGTATGTAAAATTTGTGCCCTGGGAACTCATAGCCTCTTTATTTTGAGGCTCTAATGCAGTTGACATTCTTGGAGTTGACTGGCTCTGCCATCCTACTGTGTTCGTATCTTCAACAGACAGCACTGTGCAAGGAAACAGGAGACTATCTGAATGGCCTCAAAGATTACATATCAGTACTTCAGCTGGCCTTATTGCATTTGCAATTGAAGAGAGAAAGATATACCATAGCCAGCATAGGACATGTCAGTTTATGGAAATAAGACTCAATTTAACTAATGTTGCAGCAGTTGTTGTGCATTCAAGGAGCAGTGCCCATGTAGTCTTTTACAAATCACTTCTTTTTTCCAGGTCATTAAAAAATATACTACCTGCTTTAATAAAATATATGGATGGCTACTATTTTTCTGGGTGCTTTATAGTTTATATTTATTTATTAATTTATTTGGCACTAGGAATCAAACTCAAGGCCTCATGCTCACCAGTGAGGTGCTGTGCCACCTATAGTTTTTAAAGTACTTTTTGTATAAAGTATTTATTATCCTCATTCTATAGGTGAAACCAAAAGTCACTGAGAATAGTTGTTTTTTCTCACCGTGTAGTTGAGGGTAGTCTGGACTCACCATGTAGTCCAGGTTGGCCTCAAACTCACATTAATCCTTCTCTCTTAACCTCACAAGTGCTAGGATTATAGATATGTGTCACCATGCCTACCACTGATATTACTTAAATTGCCCATAATGCCAATGCAGGCAGCAGTTCCTGAAAATGAACTCAGATGGTGTCTTTTCCCATTAAACTTACTTGTTTTTAAATTTCATATGTGTATTAGCCTCTAGATTCTTCTAGATTTAATATATCATTGCTATTCCTCATGTGTATTCCTTTACATTTGAATTTGCTAACAAAAATGATGCACATCCATTAACCTTGAAACCATTTTTAATCTGAGTTTCTTTCAATAATAAATTTATTGGTCAAGGTTAGAGTGAGATTCTTCTAAAAGAGGACGAGGTAAGGCTGTCATTCCTGCCCTTCATCAAATGTCAGCTGAACGCACGTGCCAGTAAGAAGCTGAAAGAGCTCTAGATACAAATATCTATAACTTGTGATGGTTTCTATGAAAGAAAAATCCAACTATTCTGTACCACCTTGATCCTAAAAATAGGAAAGGCTTGAGTTTGAACTCCTACTAAAGCCTCAATGGACTGAAAAAAAATGCCAAACGAGGATATGGAGAAAAAGGAACACTTCTTCACAGTTGGTGGGAGTGCAGACTGGTGCAACCACTGTGGAAATGGAAATTCCTCAAAAAACTAGGATTGAAAGTTCCATTCAATCCACCTATTCCCCTACTGGGTATTTTCTCAGAAAAATTGAAAAGGTCATGTCACAGAGATATATGTGCACCCATGTTCATAGCAACACAATTTGTGATAGCTAAATCTTAGTAACAACCAAAATGCCCATCAACAACAGAGTGGATGAAAAAAATGGGATATTTTTATACAATGGAATACTACTCAGCTATAAAAAGGATGATCTTGAGGCCTTTATAGGTAAATGGAGGCAACTTGAAAATATCCTCATTAGTGAAATAAGACTCACATTTGTAAATATCGCATTGTCTCTCTAGTGTAAAAAATAAAAACTGACAGAATAATGGTATCAAAAAAGAATAATAGATATTGTGAAAGTGGAAGGGAAAGAAAGTGCTCTAAAGAGTATAACAATATGTATAGTGTGTGAGATAGATGACCATGTTATTGAATTTCTATTGGAACATTGAACAGAAGGATTTGTACTGTCAGTGTTTGAGTGTCTAGCCACTATTTATGCTTTGATTTTATGACTTTGGCAACTATTTTTTAAGACAACAATGAGTAATGTATCAACTAGCGATTCTATGATGATAATTTTTTTTGAATTCGGTATTGTTCTACCCTTCTTTTCTGTTTTTCTATTTTCTTTAAAAAAGAGAACCACATGAGATATAACAACCATTGTTAAATTTCTTTCATTCTGTTTGAAAACCTATATTGTTATTGTTTTGAGTTTGTTGTTGTTTATGTCTTTTGCTTTTTGTTTTTCTTTTCTGACTTTTCTCTTTTTAAAATTAAAAAAAAAAAGAAAAAAGCCAAAGTGAATTTTTTGATATCTGCTTTATCTTACTTACACAACAAGACTTCTAAAGAAAACCTTTCGCCACACATGGCAGTGCACACCTCAAATCCAAGCTACTTCTGAGGCCAAGGCAGACGAATCACAAGTTCAAGGCCAGTCTGGGCAATTTAGCAAAATTCTGTCTCAAAATAAAATAAGAAGAAAATTAAAAAAAAAAAAAAAAAGGGCTAGAGTTGTAGCCCAGTACATACTTAGAATGGTTCAATTACTAGTACTACAAAAACAACCTTTGATGTAGTACTTTCAGTAATAATGTAACTATGTATTCCCTGGCACAAAGTACACTCTTAGTTTATTATTTACAGTCTCTAGACCAAAAAGGGCCTGGGAACACATGGAAGCAAAAACTTTACTAAAAGGAGAAGGAAAATAGATTAGATACATTCCCAGCCACCATAGTCTGGTTTTTGATTTCTTTTGAGGTGGCTGGCTAAAGGTTACAGAAAAGTAATGGTTATTTGGCCTCTTCTTCCACCCATTTATTTTACAAACAAGCACTCAGTTTGCAGCATCTCACACCCAGGCTTGTGAATTGGCAGTCCAGAGTGGGAGGGCAAAGTCCTTCATGCCTCAGTTTGTGATGGTTAGAGTATTAGTTTTGCCCATCCAACATCATGGTTTCTATGGCCAAGACGGGAATGGAACTAAGGAATGGTTACACCGGTCCCCAAAACTATTCTACAAGGAGATGTAGAAGAGGAATTGCCACTTTCACTCTGCCTCAGGGTGGTGGCAGCATCCCTTCTTTTTTTTTTTAATCCGTACCTGGGATCGAACTCACCACCATGCGCTTGCCAAGCAGGCACTTATGCTGCTGAGCTAAATCCCCGTCCTTTCTTTTGCAGTCTCATTTTAAAGGGACTGAAGGGACTTTAAAAAACACATTTATAGATCGGCTAATGAGCTTCTGCACTTTGAAAATAGGTACCCCAAAGGTAGGTTCACTAGTAGAATTTAAGCACTGTCTTTGCAGTTATTGGTCTGAAAAGAAGCTGAATGTCTTTTAAATGCTACACCTTTTATTGTCACAAGTGCTATAGCCTAGTATACTAATTTCAGGTATATAGCCTTACTCCTAGAAGTCTATATTTTGAAAAAAGTGTGTTTGATTCATGGAAATAGGTGATTGTGTGCCATTTGATAATATATTCTCTCTCCAATCAGTTGTAAAGTACACTGTGTTTTCTTAGCTCCTTCAAGGCCGCTTAGCCTTTACCTTATGCTGCCTGTGTAGTAACAAATGTCAAATACTTGCCTGCTTCCCTTGGCAAACAATTCCAACAGCTAAATAGTTTACAAATAGGATAGTCATAAGTATGTTCTCAAGTTTTGTAATTCCCAACTAAAATGGTTTCATGATTAACACCTCTTTTCAAACATAGAGGTTGATTCCATAATTGATTAGACTTTTTTCTCAGTACATATTTGCAGCACAGAATGAGTATATTCTTCTTGTGGAGTTGGTACATGAACTAGCATGTCCTAATTCTTTTTTGTACCATTTCCCTCCCTCTCCTTTCTCCTCTTCCTCCATCTTTTGGTCCCTTCTCATTTACAAAAGATCTATATCACCCTATTTCCCATTTTCTGTCTTTTATTTGGCTTTTTATTTATATTTTTGGGTTTCTCATATGAGAGAAATCATGCAATATTTAAACATGTGTGTCTCTTTTATTTCACTTAACATGATGATCTCAAAGGATACACATTTTCCTACAAGGACTCAATTTATGCTCTTTTATGGCAGAGCAGTATTCTATTGTTTATAAATTTCACATTTTCTTTAACTATTCATTTGTTGATGGAGAAGTAAGCTGTGTCCAAGATTTAGCTATTATGAGTTGTGGTGCTGGGTGTATGCATGTAATATGATATCTTTAACTCTTCAGGAAGATACCTAGAAGAGGAATAGCTTGGTTGAGTGAAATAGTTTTATCATCAACAATGTAGAAGGATTTCTTTTTTTTCCCTGCAGCATTGCTAACATTTATTATATTTGAGTTCTTGCTGATGGCTATGGTTTCTAGAATAAGATTGAATCTTAGTGTTGCTTTAATTTGCTTTTCTCTAATGGCCAGAGATGTTGGGCATTTTTTATATATTTATTTGCCCTTTTTATTTCTTATAAGAAGTGTCTGTTCATTTCATTTGCCATTATTAATATTATTTTCATTATTATTATTTTTTTTGGTACTGGGAATCAAACTCAGGACCTTGCGCTTACCAGGCAGGTGCTCTGCTCTGAGCTGTCCCCAGCCTTTCATTTGTCATTTTTGAATGGGCCTTTTAGTGGGTGGATTCTAATTTTTCTGAGTATGTATTTGTATTTATTATTTATTTATATTTATTACTTATTGTATGTATTATGTATTTTAGATATTAGTCCTCTGTCTGAGGTGTAGCTGGAAAAAATTTCTTCCTATTCTGTAGATTGTCTCTTAACTCTTTAGTTGTTTGTTTTTTCTGTGCAAAAGATTTTTATTTTTATATAATCCCATATGTTGATTCTTGATACTATTTCTTGTGCACCTTGGGTTCTGTTTCTTTATTACTACTTGATAAAGAGGCTATTTTTTTTTTCCAGTGTATGTTTTTGGCTTCTTTACTAAAGATTAGATAGCTGAATATGCCTGGATTTTTTCCCTACATCTTTTGTTTCATTGATCTACCTGTTTTTGGGCCAATGCCATTGTATTTATCACTGCAGCTTTGTAATAACAACATCAAATCTAGTATAGTGATGCCTCTTGCTTTGATCTTGTTATACAGGATTTTGTTTTGTAAAGCTGGGTCTCTTCTGGTTCAAGATGAATTTTGTGATTGTTAGAATGCTGTTGGTATTTTGACTGAGATTGCGTTAACACTGTATATCAGTTTTGGGAGTATGATTGACTTGACAATATTGATTTTGCCAGTTCAGTCGCAGGGGTTTCTTTCTAGTTTTTGATGACCTTTTCATTTTCCTTTTCAGGTACTGTGGTCTTCATTGTAAAGGTCTTTCACACCTTTTGTTATGTTAATTTCTAAATATTTAAATTTTTGATGCTATTGAGAATGGTATTTACATAATTTCTTTCTTGGTGGGTTTATTATTGGTGTACAGAAGTGCTATTCCTTTCTGGATATTGATTTTTGTACCCTGTTACATTGTTGAATTTGCTTATTAATTCTAGGAGACGTTTGATGAAATTTTGATTTTCTAAGAAAAGGCTCATGTCATGTACAAATAATGGCAGTTTGATTTCTTCCTGTTCTATCCCTTTTATTTCTTTCTCTTGCCTGATTGTTCTTGCTAATGTTTTGAGGACTATATTTAACAGATGTAGTAATAGTGGACATTGTTATCTTGTTCCTGGTTTTAAGGAATAAGTTTTTAGCTTTTCTCACTTAATATGATGTTGGCAGTAGGTATGACATATATGAGTTTTTATCAGATTAAAGTAGGGAACTTCTATGCTTTATTTTCTTGATTTTTTGTTTTAAATCATGAATGGTTGATGGATTTTCTCAAAGGCTCTTTCTCCTTTGAGGTGACTGTAAGATTTTTATCCTTATTTGTGCTTTTGTGGTATATTATTGTAAACCGAAATATCGGGTTTCCGTCATCCAACTATTGTAATCCTTTTTCTAATTTTCCTCACAATCCAAAGGTTATATTTGTGTTCCCATTGAGACATCATTGGAATTCTAGCAAGATAATTCCAATTTACCACCATCAATGCAAACCACGGTGAGAGTAAAAACACCAAGACATATTCTGAGTTAAGGGCAGCCAAGGAGTCCTAAATCCAATCCTTGTGAGGACATGTGGACAAAGTCTTTGATCCTAGACCTCTTCCTGCATTTATTATCTTGTGAAGAAGGAAGGTGGCTCAGGGGTGAGTGACAGTGAGGATGGTGGGGACTTACCTGAGAAACTTGAACTGGATGGCCAGGTGCAAGATTGGCATCTCTGTAAATTGTAGAGATAAAGATATGCAGAAGAATCAATTTACATAGTCCAATTAGGGTAGCAGTAGAATTGTTTTGGGGGACTCTCCCTTCAGTTTCTGATATGCAGACTCTTGTGTCCTGGGGAGTCATAGCCTCTTATCTTGAAGCTCATACCCAGTTGACATTCCTGGAGCTATTTGCTCTAATATCTCGCATGCTCAGTCCTGTATTGTGGAGAACACTATGCAAGGAAACAGGACTGTCTGATGGCTATAGATTTTGCATATTAGCATCTAGGCTAGCCTTATTTGCAATGCTCAGAGTCAATTGAAGAGAGAAAGAAATATCCTGCCAGCCTTTTACATATCAGTATAAGGAAATGAGTCTCCAAGTAATCAAAGTCACAGTAATTTGTTTTGGATTCAAAGGGAGTCACTGGAATTGTCTTCCACAGTATATTATCTTTATTGATTTGAGTGCATTGAATCCTTGCATTTCTGAGATGAAATTATGTGTGCTCTTTTTAATGACTTGTTGCACTTTATTTACACACAAATTTAATTTGTTCTATGATTTTTAAAAAGATGGTCACCTTTGTGTTCATGTAGGAAAGATGTCTGTGGTCACTTGCCTCCTAATGTAGAGTTTGCAAACAAAACCAAAATTTTGCCAAATTGTTTGCAAACAAGAGCGCTTGTGAATGAAGGTACCGCTGTGTCCTTTCCTCCGACTGAATTGTTCCTTAGCCAATCTGTAGTGACTTTCCTTTCTGATTAGTTTTAGCTTGAAGTTTAGCTACTCCTCCTACTTTTCAGATGCCCATACATGGAATATTGTTTTCCATCTTTTGATTTTTAGTCTATGAATGTCTTTTTAGATTAAATCTGTTTCTTGTATGTATCATATCATTGGGCTTTGTGTTTTGATCCAATCCACCAAACTGTGTCTTTCTATTGAGAAGTTAAAAACATTCCCATTGAGAGATATTACTGAAAAGTATTGAATTATTCCTACCATTGCATTATTTTCTTGTTGCTGATTCTTTTTTTTCCTCCCTTCTGCTTAACTGTTCAGCCTGCCTGATATATTTATTCATTTTTGGCATTGTTGGCTTCGTTGTCTCATTTGAGGTTATCCTTGAGAATTTTGGAGTGCTGATTTGGTGGTTATGATTTTCTTCTGTGTGTTATGGAAACACCTTATTTTTCTTTCAATTTTGAAAGAGTTTTGCATGATACATTAGTCTGGATTAGAAGCTGTTTTCTTTTAGGGCTTGAAATAGTTCACTTCACACTCTTCTGGCCTTTGAGGTTTGCATTGAGGAGTCTGCTATACTGGTTTTACATTTACTTATTGCTTTTCTCTATCAGCTTTTAGTAATTTGTCCTTATGTTGGATGGGCTTTTGAATTTTGACTATGATGTGGGGAAGGGGAGGTTCTTTTCTAGTGTTGGCTAATGGGGTTCTTATGTACCTTACTTATCTCTGTGTTAAATTCCCCATATTTATAAAGTTTTCTGCCATTATATCTGTAAACAGGTTTTTAAAGCCATTTGTGCTCTCTTCTGATTTTTTACTAATGTCATTAATCTTAGTCTTTTTATCATTTAGTTGGATGTTTTCCATGTTTTTTGTTATTATTGTTTTAAATTAATTAATTAATTAGTTGCCAGAATTTGAACTTGGAGTCTCACGCTTGCCAGGCGGGTGCCATACCACTGAGCTAGATCACTAGTCCTTTTTTGTTGTTTTTAAGGTATCTCTGAGATTGCAGTCAGTCACCTGCATCAGCCTTGTCTTCCAGGTCTGACACTGTCCTCATACTGGTAACTTCTGCTGTCCATACTTTGATTAGAATTTTTATCTCTTGAATTTCTGCTTAGTACCTTTCCATGGACCCTAATCTTTGCTAAAGTTGTCATTAATGCTTTATATCATTTTGTGTAACTCACTAGCTCATTTTAGTGTTGCTTGTAAGCTCACTGAGTATTAATTCTATTATCTGTTTAGTTTTACCTTCTTTAAATTTGCTGAGCACCTTATTGATTTTTTTTTATTTTCTTGTTTGTCATTTTGTATAATTTGTTATTTTAATGTCTTCCTCGTTAATTCCCCATTGATTAGTTATGGAGAAGTTGGAAGATTTGGAAGCATTTTTCTGCCTTTTCTTCTTATATTTCTGTTTATTTCTCTTTGTTGTCTTATGTGCTGAGGTTTGCGGGGTGATAATAGTAGAACATTTTTGTTGCTAGCATGGTGATCTCCTTATTTAGTTTTTGTTTTCTAGTGGTGCATTCTGAGGGTGGTTAATTATAAACTTTTGCCTCTGTTCCAGGATCTGACCACCTCCATTAATTTGGGAAAAAAGGGTGCAATGTAATTGAGGCAGGCACCCAGTTCTACAAAAAATGAATCACAGTATTTTTGATAACACAAAAGACAGACCAGATATTGACAAACACTAAAAATTCATTAATATCAACAATTTTGTCACTTTGACAATAGCTGCAAAATCAGCAACAGTGATAGTTTCAAGGACAAACAGGATATTGATATGCCGTAAGAGTAGAAGTTACCACTATACCATCTTTTACTACAGAAAAAAGATCTAGAATTATAATTTAGACACAAACTAAATATTAACATACAGTAAATATATACCAAATGCAACAACTGTACCACCATTAATAATAGAAAACAAAGAATAATGGTATAGAGTTAACTAAATATTTAAAATTATAAGGGTTAATGCCACAAAAGATGGATTAGGCAGGGAACAGAAGGGTGAAAGAAGTAACATTTCAAAAATAAAGAGGATAAGAAGGAGAGAAAAGTGAGACAAAGGATCCTATTAAGGAATAATAGAAAATTAATAGAATTAGATAAAAATAATAGAAAAAGTAAATAAGAAAAAGATTAAAACAAAAAAGCCAAAACAAAACAAGTATAAAAACAAAAAACTCCCCAGAAAACAAAAGGCAACCCCCCGCCAAAACCCAAACCCGCAAAAACTAATGAAGAAAAAAAGAAGTAAAAAAAGAAAAAAATTGTCCAAAAATATCTCTCTTTGTTTTTGAACGTGTGACTTATTTGCATGGTCTGTAATATTGTGACTTGCTAGATGTGGTCTGAGGAATACTGAATCATTGCTGAGACCTGTTTTGTTTTCACACTTACATTTTTGTCTCTGAAAGATAACTCCAGCCCTTCATGTCCTTGGGCAGGTGGATGTGGTCAGTCAGTGATTTTTGCCCTAGGGTGGTGTTCTCTCTGGTATTCCAGTTTCTGTGTTTCAATTTCTGTATTTGTCTATGTGCCTCAAATTATGGATTTGTTTATGTCCTGTGGGTTTGTGAGGTTCTCCTACTCCCCGCCCCATTCCAGTGTACACTCTGTTGATATACCACAGGCTGTTGCAGTCTTTCATGCTGAGCCATATTCTGCTCTGGTTCATAGAATGAGAAAGCAAACAGAACCCTGAGATTTGGGCTGAATGTAGGCTGTGGGTTAGGGATTCCAGCAGACCACTGGACTTAATACCAGTGCTTTCAGACATAGTCCTTTCTGAAAATCTCACAACTAGATGGGTTCTCACCAATAAGAGGGAACCCCTGCATCTTTCCTAGCCTGATGTAAACTTCTCAGAGGTGGAGTCATTGTCCAGCCAGTACCCTCTCAGTGACTATCTCTTTTGGCTGTTTCTCTCCTAATAACTATGGTAGAATGACACCAAGGACTCTGAAATACTGTTCTGTTGTTGTTTTATAGCTAACTCTTAAACAGTTAACCCTTTTCAAAAAAGCTCTTGATTAATCTCAAATATGGCCAGTTCAGCCCTGAGTTTTTTCTCTAATTCTAGCCAACTTTGAGAACGAGTCACTTTCTCAGTAAAATCCAAAGATGTTTTTGCAGCTTTTTGCAGTTGCTTTTATTGGGGCTAGAGCCATTGACCCAGTCTATAGTTTCTCCCCGAGGCTTCTGACCAGTGGAGCCAGAGTCAGCTTTCTAGATTGCTTTGTTCTTTTCTGGCTTTGTACTGCATTTCTCTATAGTGTTTGTAGTTTCTAGTTTTCCTATCAGCTCCCTCCTGATTCTCACAGATCTTCTTTTCTCTTCACCAATTTTTTTTGGTAGGTGTTTCAGTTCAAAGTTCCTGAGAAGCTATATATTGCTGTTGCTATTTTCTCTGCTGGTTTTGTTTTGTACTGGGGATTGAATTCAAAACCTTATTCTCTGCTATTATCAACTTCATCTTTTCAGCTCCTTGAAAAGTTACATAGATGAAAAGTAGCACCAATTTATATAAGAGGAAAAAGCTAGGAAAATTAACTAGTCACTGTTATAAGACACGGTAAAGTACAAAATCTGAAATTTCTTAGGAATTTTGGATTCTATATATTGCATGTAATCTGGGCATTTCAGTATTGTTGGGGTCTGTAAAGCACAGTTTGCTGGGAAAATCTATCCTTCTACTTGATTTTATACTTTCTATAGATTAAGAATAGAATTTGCATTTTTAAGTGGCTGGAAAAAATTCAAAGGAGAATAATCTATGGCACATAGAAATTATATGAAATTTAATTTTGTGTACACAAAGTTTTATTGGAACACAGTACACTTATTCACTTACATGTTAGATGGCTTCTTTAACACTAGTGGCAGAATTGAGTTGTCCCAAGAGAGACCACATGACCTGCAAAGCCCAAAACACTAAGTAATCAGATTCTGACCTAGCTTCTCAATCTCCCAATGAGTGCATGGCAAAGGCTTAAATAAACGAGATAAGTGGTATGATGTTAGGGTTCCAGGAGGGTCAGAACTCTCTAGTAGAGCCCTTGACTCAGCAGTTACCCCCAAGGGTTAACACAAAGACTTCTCCGGACCTCTCATATTTATTAGGTCCAAACAAGAGTGAGGATACTGAGGAAAGTGAAGGAAATGAGCAGGATCTTGGGAGTCACTTCAAAGACTTCTCCAAGTAGTAAATTATGCCAATTTAGGAAAACCGTTTTATCTCCGTGATGACATTTATGGTAGGAGTGAGACTGCAGGGTGAGATGCCTGCAGCTTCAGTCTTTATCTGCTTAGTTGATGTTTGAGCCAGGTGTCCTCAGCTGTGGCCTTATCTTGCCCTTTGAGGTATCTCTGGATTTACAGGCCACTACAGGCCTCAGCCAGGACCAGTGATTCATAGAGGTTCACTTAAGAATCAGCTCCCATCGCTAGAACAAGGGGCCTAGGCCTAGGACAGATTTAGAGAAACATAGAAAGCCAATTAGTTAATTTTAAATCCAACTCAGAGCTGCTTCGTAGTGGTCTCCAACAGCTTATTATATGACCCTTTAAGGAATAAATTTACCTACTTCTTTTCTACATAGTCATCTTGGTTTTGAAGTTAGGGTAAAGGGAAAAAATGGGTAAAATATCAAGCACTGTACATTGCCGTTGATTAACTTCTTTTATTCCTCTCTGCCCAAATTAAGTGATCATATTATTTCATTTTATAAAGCAAGAAAATCAATGTGTCAGAGGTCACATAGTTAATAATGGAAGAACTGTGTTATGAATTTGTTCTGTCTGATCTCTGAATGTACCTTGAACAGTATATCCCACAGCATTTGAATTTTCTTTCATCCTTGATTGAATAATTCTGTTAGAGAATTCTGCCACATGTGTTTTAACTGCTGATCCTAAATGGCATTTCTTAATTATATTATGAGAAAGGGCAGGGATTCCCCTGTCCATATCGTGAAGTTCTTTGTATTAAAATAAATTCCTAGGCCCTTAGTGTTCTTCCCCAATGTGGGCACATTAACTTGGGTTCTCAGCTGTCTTGCTCCAGGGAGTTTTCATGGTAGCTTCCTTGATGCCTACCTCCTCCAGTACATTCCGAGCTCATGGTGTGTTCTCCTCCTCATAGCTAGAGTTAAAAGCCTGATGCTTCATGTGGGGCTCAATTTTCCATGAAGCTTGGGATGGCCATTCAAAAGCATATTCCATTGGTCTTTCATTCATCATTGTTGTTCAGGCTTACAAGGAATGGAAGATCATATCTTCATTCACACCTTCAGCATCTGACTCCAGAGTCAGAAACTGGCCATTGGTTCAAGTACCCCTGGAGAAACTGAGTTCTCAGGCCCGGTCCCAGACAGTGAATCCAGAAATGTACAAGGTAAAACTCTACCATTCGTTCTCACGTTTAGTTAACATGAAATCTGCTAAATAAGGTGTGGAAAGAAGATGAGATAAAAAGTGGAGCCTTGCACTTGGCTGGTCTTTCTTTGTATCAACAAAACAGAGAGGATTGCACAAAAGAGAGGGACAGAAATTTCATTGTTGAAAACTACCTTTTTCTTAGTGGAGAGCTGGGCTTGATGAGTGGGATGCTGTTTGAAAATGGAAAGGGAAGGATAGTTCCTTTTCATCTTTGATACTCAACTGTAATCAAGTTTTGATGCCATTGTGTAATAGGTTTTGAGTAGTCTAGTCCCAATGATAATTATAGTAGAAATATATGCTAGTTTAATTTTTAAAAATAAGGCACAATAATTATATAAAATTAACTATTGGAGTAAAATGAGCGAAAGATACACTATCTTTGTAAATTCTGGTAAATCTATGATTATTTCAGAATTAAAATTTAAAACAATTATAGTAGATTCAAATGGGTCACGCTTACTTGCCTTTTTGGAGGGAAATAGGTGGAGTTTCTTATAACCTCACTTGAGCCTCACCTATTTGTTTTGTACCTACTAAGCACCTAGTATCTTCTTCATATTTATGCTATACTTTTTAAAAATTTCACTTTTGTATTTTTCCAAAATCAGAGCAAGCCTAGTAAAGAACCATGTTGTAGCTGTGGGCAAGAGACTTACCATTTTTGTCCTGAATCTTATCCTTAGCTTCTTAATGGAGAGCTGAAACAGCTGTATACTGCCATCACACGGGCTCGTGTCAACCTCTGGATCTTTGATGAAAACCTAGAGAAACGGGCCCCTGCTTTCAAATATTTCATTAGAAGAGGTTTTGTCCAAGTTGTGAAGACAGATGAAAATAAAGGTAAGTTATCATTAAATTATTCTTATTGTTAGAGGAAGCATGTTTCTCTTGACTATTCTTATGGTAAGTTATGAGGAATATACTTTGTTGTTTTTGTAGTGCTGGGGATTGAACTGAGGTCTCATGCATGCTTGGCAAGTGCTTTACCACTGATCTATACTCCCAGACCAGGATATAGTCTTTTGAAAGAATTTCTTTTCCTTTCCAGTCTTGTGAGAAATGAGTATTCTTGCTAATTTGTTAAACTGTCAGGGTTGGTTGTAGTAGAGTGGAGGAGGAAGGGTTAACGCTTTCAGAGACGATCTTTTTCTTGTCATTTATAATTGTTTTGAACAAAAGTTAGAGGAAGTATGCCCTATAGGAAGTATACAACTTGCTATAAATTTTCAGTAGTTGATTTTTGTTACCTATGAAAATAAAGATAGCATAGTCCATTTGTATGAGACTAAAAACAATCTGGATATCCAGTGGAAAAAGGATAAATATATTTCTTTCAGTGCAACACCATGCAACAATTAAAGAGTTAAATGGATTTCCATTTAAGGCTATAGAAAGATGTTCAAAACATACTGAATTCAAAAAAAGCAAAATTTAAAGCAGTATAGATTTAATTTTTTAATTTTAAATAACCTTATATTATAGAATTATAAATACTATATATGTGTATACCAAGGTAGAATGTTTGTACATGTGTCATATGTTTACATATATATAAACAAAAACCTATTTATCAAACAGAATTCAGTTCCTGTGTTTGTATATCAAGAATTAAGTTTGTAAGAGTTTGATAATGAAGGATAATAGTTTGTCTGAATCTGGCTCTTAAATTTCACAAAATAAAAACCAAAGATTCAAGAAGTAAGAAATCCATTAGAGTCTGTATCCTTTAATTTCCGTATTGTGGGTAACAAAGCTTTATATAAGGCGAGTTTGGAGATAAAATATGTATAACCTATAACACATAAAACCTATTGTTTTGACACTGTTGTCTTACCACTGGTGTTAGGATTGGCAGGAATGTGGTTCTTGAGTAAATGTGGACACCTTTTACTTTTCACCTTTAGGCCTTCTTTGCTTTTTTGCAGTTTACAAGATGGTAATTTGTCATATTATTTTCATAATTTACTAAGGCTAGTTAATTTTTAAAAATGAAGTGAAGATCTGAAGGTTGGTTACTGAGGTAACTCCTCTGGGTACCCCAATGTAGTAATAGACACATAGAGTTAGATATTTGATGATTGCCATTCTTTGAGGCATAAGAAGAAATCTTAGTGCTGTTCCAGTTTGCATTTTCCTAATAGCCAGAATTGTGAACATATTTTCATATGTTTATTGACCATTTGTATTTCTTTTTCTGAGAAGCATTTATTCATTTCACTTGCCCATTTTTGATTAAATGTTTCAATTTCAGTACCTAATTTTTAAAAAAAAATTGTATGCTAAATATTAATTCTTTGAGGAATAGCTGGCAAAAATTTTTCCTCATTCTGTAAATTGTCTTCTCAGTCTGTTGGTTTTTTCCTTTGCTGTGCAGATTTTTAATTTGCTGTGATTCCATTTGTTGATTCTTACTGTTATTTTTGTACAATTGAAATTTTGTTCAGAAAGTCCTTGCTAACCTCAGTGTCTTCAAGGTTTTGCCTATTTGATCTTCCAGTAAGTTAAACGTCCCTGGTTTTTAATATTTAGCCCTTGGATCCAGTTTGGTTTTAGTTTAGTATTGTGATTAGAGGTATGGCTCCAGTTTCAATCTTTTGAGTTTGGTTAGCAAGTTTTACCAGCCCCATTTGCTAAAGAGACTTTCTTCTACTGTATGTTTTTGGCTTCTTTGTCAAAGATCAAATAACTGAATATTTTGGGGGTTGTTTCAGCATCCCCGATTCTGTTCCATTGATCTACATGTCTGCTTTGTGCTGATATCATGGAATTTTAACACTGTAACCTTGTAGTATAATTAGAAGTCTGATCTTGTGATGCCTCTTGCTTTGCTCCTGTTTCCCAGAATTTTGCTATTTTGAGTCTTTCTGGGATCATATGAATTTTAGGGTTGTTTTCTCTAGTTCTGTGAAGAATGCTATAGGCATTTTTATTGAGATTGCATTAAAAATATATATCAAATTTGGAAGAAATGCCGTTTTGGCAATGTGAGTTCTTCTTATTCAGGAAAAGGAGGGATGTTTCTATTTTCCAATATCCTCTTCAACCTCCTTTTTCAGAGTTTTTCAGAGTACTATAATTTCATTGTAGAGGTCTTTTACTTCCTTGGTTAGATTAATTCCTAGGTATTTAATTTTTCTTGATGCTATTGTGAATGGTATTGTTTTCCTAATTTCTTTCTCAGTGGGTTTATTATTGGTGTACAAGAATACTATTGGTTTTTGCGTGTTGATTTTGCATCCTGCTGCATTGCTGAATTTGTTTAATTCTAGGAGATTTTTAATGGAATTTTTTGTGTCTTCTATACAGAGAATTATGTCATCTGCCAATAATGATAATTTGACTTTTTCCTTCCCTATTCATATCCCTTTTTATTTCTTTCTCTTGCCTGATTGCTCTGGCTAATGTTCTGAGTACTGGTTTGGACAGATGTGTTGATAGTGGGCATCTTTGTCCTGATTTTTAAGATAAAACTTTTAGTTTTTCCCCATTTAATAAGACAGTGGCCTTTTGTTTGTAATAAATGACTTTTATTAGATTCAGGTAAGGTTCTTTATTTTCTTCAAAGTTTTTATCATGAATGGGTATTGGATTTTTGTCAAATGCCTTTTCTGCATCTATTGATCTATCATGTGGTTTTTGACTTTGCTTATATTTGTGTGATGTATTACATTTATTTAATTTGTATATGTTGAACCATCCTTGCAACTCTGAGATGAAATCCATTTGGTCGTAACATATGTTTCTTTTTGATGATTTGTTGTGTTCTATATGCTAGTATCTTCTTAAGGATTTTTACATTTATATTCATTAAGGGGATTGGCCTGTAGTTTACTTTCACAGTTGGGTTTTTGTCTGGTTTGGGGATCAGAGTGATGCTGGCTTCTGGAAATGAGTTTACAAGTGCTTCAATTTGCTTTCAATTTTGAGGAATATTGGTGTTGCTGTACTTTGAATATCTTGTAGCATTTAACAGCAAATTCATCAGGTCCTGAAGTTTTTTTCAGTTTGCAGGGTTTTTTTAATTACTTTCTCAATTTCATTGTTTATTATTGAGTTGTCCAGAATTTCTATGACTTCTTGATTTAGTGCTGATAATTTATATGAATCTAAGAATTTGTCCAGTTGTTCAAAATTTTCAAATTTGTTAGAAAACAGGTTTTCAGGCTGGGGGTTTAGCTCAGAGGTATAAGCGCCTGCCTGTCATCGAGGTCCTGAGTTCAATCCCCGACACAATAACAAAACAAAATAAAACAACAACAACAAAAAAACCCCAAAAACAAAACACACACACACACAAACAAGTTTTCATAGTAGCTACTATCTTCTGAATTTAATAATGTCTATTGTGGTTTTGTCTTTGTCATTTCTAATTGCATTATTGTGAGCCTGTCTTGGCAAATTTGGCTAGTAGTTTATCTATTTTGTTATAATTCTTTCAAAGAAGCAACTCCTTTAATTCATTGACTTTTTTCAGTCTTTATTTCATTAATTTCCACTCTGATCTTTATATTTCCCCTCCTTAAATTTATTTTGGGATTGGATTATTATTTTTTTTAGCACCTTGAGATTCATCATTATGTTATTTGCAATTACTTTGCTTTTCTAATGTGACTGTTGTCTGCAATAAGCTCTTAGGACTGCTTTAATTGTGTCTCATAGATTCTGGTTTGCTATACTAGCTTTATCATTTGATTCCAGAAATTATTGAATTTCTTCTATGACCTACTAGGTGTTAAGGAGTGTGTTATTAAGCTTTCATGTGTTCATAAATTTTCTGTGGCTTCTTTTGTGATAGATTTCTAGTTTCCATGTACTATGGACAAGTAAATAATAAAGAGTTGATTTAAATTCTTTTGTATTTATTAAGATGCTTTATGAACTAGTAAAGGGGTGCCTTGGTTAATGAACTTAATTTTTATGATTTGGGGGAAGGTGACTGGGTTTTGTTTGTGTGAGGAAGGTGCCCATGGTCATGTTTGTCACCCAATGTGGAGTTTGTGAATGGAAGCTAAATTTTGCTGAACACTTCTGTTTGCAAACTAAAGTGTTTGTGAACCAAGAGATTACTGTGTGTGGTCTATTTTGGAGAAAGTTTTTGTGCTGCTGAAAAGAATGTATATTGTGTTTTTGTATGGTAGAACACTTTTTAGATATCTGTTTAATACACTTGTTTGAAGATGTGGTTCAACTCTGATACAAATGTTGAGTTTGTGTTTAGTCGATCTGTTTCTTGTGAAAAATGGGGTATTGTGGTCACCCATTATAATTGTCTTGGTATTTATCTGATGTTTTATGTGCTGGAGTATTTGTTTTATGAAGATAGTTGCTCCAGTATTTGATGCGTATGTATTTGCAAATGTTAATTTTTCCTATTGGACTGTTCCCATAATTAGTATGTGGCAACCTTCATTGCCTCTTCTGATCATTTTTAGCTTGAAGTTGACTTTTTCTGAGAGGCACTGATTGCTTTGGGAGTCCTGGTGCATGAAATACTGTTTTCCAGACTTTAACTTTGAGTCTATGAATGTATCTTTGGATTAGATGAATATCTTGAATGCAGCAAACAGACTGTAGGATTCTGTTTTTTAATTCACACTATCAAAGTGTCTTTTAATAGGAGAATTGAGCTATTAACATGGAGGGTTATTACTGAAAAGTGGTGACTTATTACTGACATATTAAGTCTTTTGTTAATGCCTCCTTTCTTTTTCTTTCTCACTTTGCATATCTCTCTGCCTTGCTTGATGTATTTGTTCTGAGTTTTTTACTTTTGTTTAGTTTCTTTGTCACTGTCAATGATATTCTTGAGTATTTTCTGGTGTTCTGGTTTTGTGTTGATATGTCTGAGTTTTGTTGTTTGTTGTTTGTTCTTTTTCTTTTTTAATTAATTAATTAATTAATTATTGATTACCAGGAATTGAACTCAGGACCTTGCGCTTGCCCGGGGAGTTTCTTATGTGCTCTGCTGAGGTATATCTCCCAGTCTAAATTGTTCTTTTTCATGGAATGACTTTACTCATCTTTTTTCAAAGAAAGTTTTGCAGAATATGTTAATCTGGTTGGAAGTTGTTTACTTTTAATATTTGTAATACTTCACAATGAGTTCTCTTGGTCTTTAAAGTTTGTGTTGGAAGTCTGTTGTAACCCTAATGAATTTATCTTTGTATATGATTTTTTGTTTTTGTTCTGACAGCTTTGAAGATTCCATCTGTTTGGAAATTTAGAAGTTTGAGTAAGATGTGTTGTGCTGAGCTTTTTTTCATCACAGTTGTTTGGTACTCTAGAAGTTTCTCTTTATCTGTATGCTGAAGTAGTTTTTTACATATGGAAAGTTTTCTATTATGATTTCTGTAAATGAATTTTTTATGGCATGCATGCCGTCTTCTAGTTTCTAACTTCTGTTAGCCTTACTTTGGTCTTCTTAGCATTGTCTAGTAGTTGTTGGATGAATTTTTCTTTTCTTATTTTTTTAAGGCTTATCAGAGGAATTTGTTGTCATTTAACACTATTTTGTCTTTGATTTCTGAAACCTTGTCTTTATGTTAGTTGTTTCTGTAATTTATAAATTGTATACAGATTTTCACTTCTGGTATTTCTATCAGATTCCTTTTTGATGGAGTCTTTGTCTGCAATTTATAAAATTCAATACAGTTTTTTATTTCGATATTTCCATCTGATACCTTTTTGGTGGAATCTTTGTCTTTGGTAAATTTGTCATACGTATTTTGAACTGTTTTGAACTCTTCTAAGTTTCTGTTTCTGTCATATCCACATTGGTCATTTTGTATAAGAATTTCATAAACTTTTGGATCATGTACTTTCTGAATTTGTGGTTTCTTTAACTGTTCTCTAACCAGTTTGTAAAGCTTCACTGCTTTTGGTGTTTGCCCTTCTCTTAATTGCTCCCTGAGTCTGCCTTTGGAGAGTTAGGAGACCTTGGCCTTTTTCTTTGCCTTGTTTTCCAATGTGTGTGTGTGTGTGTTTGTATGTGTGGTGTGTGTTGCGCTGGGGGCTGAGGTTAATTACGGTGAAGAGAGATTTTGGTTGATACGAAGATCTTTTTAGTTAGATACTGCCTTTCAGTGATATATTTTTAGATTTATTTATAATATTTATCTGTTCAGCTATTTAATTTAAGTGACTTGGACCCTGTGTTTTGAGGAAAGTAACTGGTTTTGACGGCATCAACAGATCTTATCATACATTGCTTACATGTGATAAACTTGCATTTATACTTTCAGACTTTATCAATACTTTATCAATACTTTGTGCAACCCGTATTCTGTTGTTATTAGCAGTTATTTTGCAGTGTGGAAGGGACAGTGAAGGGAAGAAAGGAAGGGATAGGTGGATGAGGAGTGTAAGTCAGTAAAAAGAGATAAATAGAGTAAAAATGAAAAAATTACAGGATCAGATTCTTTTGGACAAGATGCCCTTACCCACTCAAATATCTTCTCACAGCCCTCAACATTAACCCTTCCATTCTCTAAGGAAAGCTATGAGGTTGTCAGAACCTTTTGATGTATTTGTCTATCTGTAAAGTAGAAATGAGGCAAGGGAAAATGGGATGAGTTAAGAGAAGGAAGAGCAAGGAAAGAGGGTTAATATGAAAGAAGATAGGAGTAAGAGACTGAGCAGAACATAGTGGACAAGAAACTTGAAAAGAATTTAAAAGAATTGGGAGAAACCAATAAAAAATAAGAAAATAGTATTACTATGGAAGCTTGAGTGGAAGGAACAAAATGGCAGACAAGAAGAGGGAAATAAACACCAAGTAAATCAAACAAAAATGTCCACTCATATTGCTTGTTTTTCTTTTAGAACAAAAGATGTTATAAATGTATGAGTTATGTTTTCTGAATGAAAACTTCAGTATTCAGGTTTAATTGCAGCGTTGGCACTTTGAGATAAATAAGTGGACTTCAGGTTGCAGTTTGGGTACTTGTCTCTGAAAGGCTCACCATCACTGCCTTAGGCTGTTTGGGATGCTTGCTTTATAATGGCTGCGTCCCAGAGGCGTAGGACCTGGAGCAGTGCAGATCTGCCTTCGTGGCAGTGCTTCCCTTCTCTGTGTCCTCTTCCACTACAGAATTTCTGTGGCTTCAGTGGAACTTCTCTGAGCTCCTCCTCTAGTCAGTCATGTTGGATCTCTCCCTTTAGTTTTGATCTTACTTCTGGCTAGTATATGCAGTATAGTATTCTCTAGGATGCTTGACAGGAGCAGTGAGATATAGCTCCCAGTCATCCAAATAATCATGAGAGTAAACAATCAATATTCACAGTGTATTGTGTCACTGAGCTGTGATGTTTGGTAGGTTAGGTGTTTATTTTTCACTGACAATATTTTTAATTTATCATGGTTTATTGAGATATACACAGTGAGATCAAGTAGCCATTTGTATTCTAAAATCTTGTTTGTTCCATGCTAAATCTCTTACCTGGAATATTGTTAAGGGCTACTTGGCTTTGGATTTTCAAGGAGGAGTTGCTAATTGTTATCTATGTACTGATTCATAGGCATGAAAAAAAAAATAGATCAAATTTTAACAAAACCAAACCACGTCCTTTCCCACCTCTATACCTCCTCCTTCTGAAACCCACACCAATCTGTCTTGGTAAGTTAAAATATATTTTAAAAACTAGAAAGAAGAACACAGGCTTATTAGTCTTCTGTGACTATCATAGCAGAATCCCACAGACTGGGTGGTTTAAACAACAGAAGTTTATTTTGTCATAATTCTAGTGGCTAGAAGTACAATATCAAGGTGTTGGCAGGGTTGATTTTCTCTGAGACTTCATTCTTTGGCTTGCAGATAGATAGCCACCTTCTTTCCTTACCCCCCCAGTCTTGTGTGCTCCTGCTGTCTCTGTGTGTGTCCTAATGTCCTTTCCTCACAAGGACATCAGTTATTTTGAATTAGGGTTTACCTGCAAAGTTTCACTTTAAGTTAACCACCTCTTTAAAGACCCTGTATCCAAATACAATCACATTCTGAGGTGAGAGGGTTTAGGACTTCAATAAATGAATTTTTTTGGCCTATAACAGCTCTAACTGAATGAAGGCCCAGAGAAGAAAACCTACTTTTCTTTTTCATTTTAGACTTCGATGATAGCATGTTTGTTAAGACCTCGACTCCTGCGGAGTGGATCGCACAAGGAGATTATTATGCTAAACACCAGTGCTGGAAGGTAAGGACTGAACCAGGAGCCAAGGGTGAGGGTTTCTTGTGGCCACTGGCCTCATCAGAACTCATGGCCAGGTTTTCACATTTGCATCTGTTATCAGGACAGAATGGGAAATAATGATACTTGTATTACTTCTGAAATGTCAGGTCAGCCTAAGATAAGGAGAGCTTCTGCCTTGCTCCCCACCCAGTCAATACAGGCATGGCAGTCCTTCATTTTGGCCAAGTGCCCATATATACTGAGAGGTAAATGGAAAATTATGACCCTTTTTCCCCCTTCTGTACTCTGGGCTTAAAAGCTTTCACTATCATCATATCACATTTTAAAGCTGTAGCAGAGAACTCACCTGTTCATGTTTTCAGACTTACCAGAGATAGGCTTTACTGCCAATCTGAGTCTAGTGAGCATAGGGTAAGCTTTATTACCAGGTTACACTGACCAGCCTCCAGCATCAAGCCATCATTGGAGGCCTGAGCAGTCTTCTGTAATGGGCCCTAAGAAATATTAAAAACAGATTAAAGAGAGAGCTCATCATTTCCCGTACAGTCAGCATCCCTACACATTTTGAGGTCTTGGGGTGACAGTAAAGCTGATGTCTGTCACTAGATATTGGCAATGATGTCTTTATCTGCAAATCTCAAAAACTCTACTGAAGAAGTAATGCTAGTTTAAATTTTTTTTTTAATCCAGCAAGGAGCCTGGTTTTAGGATTGATTTTACAGTTTAACAGACTCAACATGAGCCCAATCTTAATTCATTTCTTTCTTGTACCATCTGCAGCAGTCAGAGATGTTCTTTTTCATGGTTGCATAATGGCTGCCAGAGCAGCTCCAGGCATCCTGTTTCCCTCAAATTGCACGTGCCACTTTCTTCTCATGCCATGTGCCCCTCTCCTCCCCTGGAGATTTTCTTATGTATCTCATTAATCAGTATGAGATCATATGCCCTCTCCTAGCTCCAAAGGATTCTGGTAGTGCATTCTCATCTGGTAGTTTCAGCTTTTTATAGGAGTTAGGTTCTGCCATCAAATAAGAAAAGGAGGAGAGGGCTGTGGGTAACCAAAAGTGTCTGGCACAACAAGCACTACCACATAGAAATATGTGCTTTCTCTAGGATATCACTACTCAGGTAGCCTGCTGACTCATGCCTACAGCTACATGAGTTTGGATTTCCAACATTACAGCAAAAATGCTTGCAATTTCCTTTACCACCTCCTTCACCACCTCCCCCTCCTCTTCTTCTCTTCTTCCTTCTTTGCCTCCCTCTTCTTTCTCTTCCCTCACCTCCTTTTCTTCTTGTCTTTTTTTTTTTTTTTGAGACAGGGTCTCACTATGCAGTTCAAGCTGGTCTTAACTCACTCTGTAGCCCAGGCTGGCCTTGAACTCACATCAATCCTTGTACCTCAGCCTCTGAGTGCTGAGATTACAAGGATTCACCACCATGCCCAGCTTCCCTTGTCACTTCTGAACAAATATTCAGAGATACTGATTTCTCTGGAGGACTTGTCCCTCTTCTCTAATGATCTTTCCTATCATTGGAGTTTCATGGACTGGAAAGTGATGGGGACCATAAGTCTTCAAGTCAGCATTTATCAGAAGCCGTGGTGTGAGGTATCTGCCATACCTAGAAGGCAAAGTTTTCTCAACCCTTGTGCCAGGGAAAATGAAAAATACTGATAGCAAATAACTCTAGAGTTTAGAAGTTATCTGTTGCTGAATGACCACTGTTGTTGCTCCCAGTACTGTGGGTTGGCCATGTGAGTTCAACTGAGTAGCTCTTCTGGTCTCAACTGGGTAACTTAGGTGTCTGCATTCAGGTTCCGGTCACCTGGGAAGATCTGTTTCTGGGGGTTGACTGGCTCTTGGTTTAGGTGATAGAGGTCACTGGGTTTCCTAGATTGCCTGTCCCTCATTTTCCAGAAGGGTAGTCTGGGCTTGTTCATATGATGCTAGTGCCCAAAAAGAGTGAGCAGAAATATACACAGTCCCTTAAAATATGTCAAAGAAACTTACCCAGTATTACTTCTGAATTATTTTGACCAAACAAGTCACAGCTCACAATGACAGAGGTGAGAAAGTAGGCAGTACTTGTGATAGGAGAAGCTGCAAAATTAGACTGCAAAGGGGTTAGGGCACAAATAGGAAAAACAAAGACTCTGGCCACACTTGTGGTCTATTATACAAAGTGAGAAAACACTGTTTGCTTTGTTGTAGGTTTGGGTATGTCTGGGAAGCAGGGTTTTGTTATATTTAGCTGCAGAAGTTGATTGAACCCCAAAACTTTATTCATTGCTGGTCCTTGTTATAATTGGAAAGAAATACTGAACATTTGGCTGTCACTGTAAAACAAGCATCTTTTGGCAGGGTGGATGGTGGGGGGTAAGGAGGGATGAGGGAAGTAAGAGGGGCAGCAGTGTGGGTATGGAATTGGAAATCTCCATGCAATCTTCCCCTTTATTCCTTTCAGAACACTTCTGGTGTTACCTATATATGTTGTCCATGGATTTCCAATTATTTATCCCTGTAAAAATACTTTTTGAATGTTTGAATCTAAAATCTTTTTAGGGGAGCCGGCACAGATGAGAATGTTATAAAAAGCCTTCTCCTCGCCTGACTTTATTTTGACCCTGCTAAAGGACTTCAGGACTCAGGTGGTTTATTGAGTTTTTGGCTGCATGTCAATGAATGTTTCAGAACCACCATACAAGATTTGTTTATTTAACAAATACTTGTTGAGCTATGAGCCAAAATTATTTTTAGATCCCAGGCATAGGATAGTGAGCAAAACAGGCACATAGACAAATGTGCAATTTCAGCTGTTGCAGGTGTCACAGATGAGAGGTCAGCTGCCTCCAGAGCCACCTGTCCTAGACAGGAAGGCCAGGATAGCCTTCTTTGAGCTGAGACTGCAGAGTGAATGAAGTTAACTAGGCAAAGAAAAAAACCAAAGTGCATTTCTGTTAGAGGCATAGCCTGTGCAAAGGCCCTGTGGTGGGAAGAAGCACGGCATAAGTCCAAGGAATGAAAGGCCTATGGGGACAGGAAGGCTAGAGCAAAGAGCAAGAGGGAGAGGGAGGCCATCCTGTACACTTTCTCAGCAAGTGTCACTTAGTCCCTCCCGTGCCCACACTGAGACCTTCTGCTGGGCATAATGTGAACTTTTTGCCTTGAGACATGGTGCAAGCATGTCTTAGAAAAGCAGATTTCTGCTGGCAAGCATCAGGATGCAGGCTGCCTTCACTGTGACACTTGTCTGCACACTTCATATTAGTGGGTTTGGTCACATAGATCTGCATGCTGTGAGGATCCGGATGTGTTGTGAGACCATCTCTGCTTCCTTTCTGTCTGCAGTCCTCCAGCATCACAAGGTAGCCATTGTAGTTAGCAACTATGTCAAGAAGCCCAGAAAGACAACAAAATGTCTTTGGGCTAACTGCTCCATGGCTCTGAGGCCAGAGCGATATGTACAGTGAGCAGGATAATCTTCTATATGTGGCTGTTGGAAGATTAAACAAGGGTGCTGTTATGGTGACCAGTAAAAATATGTACTCTGCACCCTTTCCATGGCTTCTGGATACTTCCTAAAATTGGAGTGTGTTAGCTGGTAACAGTTTTGGGCTTTGTCCTGTGAGGCTATTTTCTTTAGAATATGTATATGTTCCTCTTCCTCCCTTTCAAATTGGGCTGGGTGAGGCAGTGCTTTGTTAGTACAGATATTCAATGCATGTTTTAACTCTTGTTCTATAGTCACCTCTGTTATCTTGCTAGGATTCAAAATCTTTTGCCTATTCAGGTTGCAGCCAAGTGTTACCAAAAAGGAGGTGCATTTGAGAAGGAGAAGTTGGCCCTGGCCCATAACACTGCCCTAAACATGAAATCCAAGAAAATCAGCCCCAAGTAAGTGTCTTGGGCATCATTTCAGATTTGTTTTGATGACAGCAGCATGTTAAATATGTTAGTATTAGGTTAATGTTTCATGGAAATAATTGTTTTGTTTCCCTTCTCTCAGGCAAAAACAGTTGGAATATTTGGGACTGGCTAAGACCTATTTGGAGTGCAATGAGCCAAAGCTGTCCCTTAAGTGTCTGAGCTATGCCAAGGAGTTTCAACTCTCTGCCCAGCTATGTGAGAGGCTGGGAAAGGTATGCCCCCATCCTACAGCTGCTTATGAGGGAACTGGACTTCATCTGAACAGATCAAGAAGTAGGCCCCTCAGTGTCTGCTTGTGGCAGGAAGAGGCTCCAGGCCTCCTAAGAAGGGAACGCTGGCCCTGTTGACTCAATGGGTGGCCCCTCTTTGTACTTGCTCAAGCATTCATTTATTAATTGGCTATGCTTAATTAATTAATTATTGATACATTTTAAATATATTTAATGACTATACCTGTATATGACTTATCTCGGTTCCCCTTTTTTTCCCTTTGTCCACCCTTCAATCCTTCTTCCTCCTCATTTACTCAAGCTTTGTTTCCCTTTATCCCTCTTTCCTCATTTTGCTTTTCTTTTCCCTTCTTTCCTTTCCCCCTCATGCCTTCCCAGTTTCTTTTCCCAATTGAGCATTTTCTTCCTATTTTGTAAGATCTAGTATACAACCTGGTGTTTATTTTTACTTTTGGTTTCTCACACCATACATGTGTTCAATTTATTTCACTTAAGAGTATGGTCTCAAGGTGCCTCCATTTATCTATAAATGTTTCAAGTTTATCCTTCTTTATAGTCGAGTAGTACTCCATTGTATAAAAAAAATCACATCTTCTTTATCCATTCATCAGTTAATGAGCATTTGAGCTGTTTCTAAGATTCAGCTATTACAAACTGTGTTGCTATAAACATATTTATCATACATAATAATTACAGTTACCTTAGAGATTGCTACATATACATATCACTGCTTAAATCTTTTTTACTCTCCCTTCCCCTCCATCTTCTCCTCTTCCTCCATTCCAAATGCCCTTACATCTCTACAGAGTTTACCTTCTGGAGATCAAACTCACAACCTTGTGCTTGCCAGGCAAGTGCTTAAGCCACTGAGCTAAATCCCTGGCCCCTTATCATTTTGCTTTTATTTTGTTCTTTAAATTATTTATGTTTTGTTTATATATGAAAAACCATATAATCCTTAAAATTCTGTCTTATTTCACTTAGCACTATGATCTCAAGTTGTACCTGTTTTCCTGCAAATGACTTAAAATTATCTTTCTTTGTGCTGAGTAGTGCTTCTGTGTGTGTGTTTCTTTATTCATTCATCTGTGGTTGACTATATAGGGCGCTTGCAAAATTTAGCTATTGTGAATTGGGCTGCTATAAATATGGCTATGCATGAATAATTGTAAAACAATACCTTTTAACACTTTTGGGAAGGCACCCAGGAGAGGTATAGCTCAGTCAAATGGAGTTTCTATTTTTACTTCTTTCAGGAATATCTATACTGATTTCCATAGTGATTACACTAATTTATAAGAAAAGTTCCTTTTCCTCACAGCCTCACTGACATTTTTGTTTTGTTTTGTTTGTTCTTGATGATAGCATTTCTTTCTGGAATAAGACAAAATCTCAATGTTGTTTTGGTTTGTATATCCCTAATGGCCTAAGATTCTGAACAGTTTTTTCATGTACTTGGCCATTTGTACTTCTTTATTTTGGAACTTGTCTATTCATTTTAATTGCTCATTTTTAATTGGTTCTTTTATTTGGGGAGTCTAATTTTTAAAATGTATTCTAGGTATTATTCTTCAGTCTGAGTAGCTGGAAAAGAGTTTTTTCAATTTTGTAGGTCATCTCTCCACCCTGTTGGTTGTTTCTTCTGCTGTGGAAAAGGTTTTAATATGATATAATTCTGTCGATTCTTGGTATTATTTCTTGTGCAATTGGGATTCTATTGAGAAAGATCTCACCTATGCCTATGCCTTCAAGAATTTTACCTATTTTATATTTCATCAGATTCATGTTTCTGTTTCATTGTCTAATTCTTTGATCCATCTTGACTTTCTGTGATTGAGCTTTTAGAAGATTCTCTTGTGTGTATGTGCACACATGCATGTGTGTGCACACCTATCTGTGTTAACTTTTTGCCCCTGTGACAAGATATCTGCTAAAATAAACTGAAAGGAGAGATTTATTTTAACTCATGGTTTTGGAGGTTTAATTGCATGATAATTTGGCTTAGTTGCTTGTGGCAAGGCAGAAACATCATGATAGAAGGGTGTGGCAGAGGAAAGCTGCTCATGACAGCTAGGAAAAAAGAAAGAGAGAGGGAGGGAGAGAGAGACAGAGTCAGAGAGAGAGAGTGAGACAAAGAGAGGAAGGAAAGGGAGAGAGAGAGAGAAAGAGAGAGAGAGGGAAACAGAGACAGAGACAGAGACAGAGACAGAGACAGATAGATGGACAGATGGACAGAGAAACAGAGGCCAAAAGCTAGTGCTAGTAATATTCTTCCTTTTGCCTTTGTTCCATCTGGCTTCTCACTCTATTGGATGGTCACATTCAGGTCATATCTCTCCTATCCATTTGCTGTCTCATATGTTAGTTGCTATGGAAATTCTCTCAAAGATACATGTACAAGGGTACTTTACTAATTTCCTAGATTTAAAAAATATAATCCAATTTTATAAGCAATATTAATCGTTATACTATCCATTTTTGTGTTACTGTTCAAGGCCTGATTTTAACCACAGGGAGGCTAACTGTTCAAACCAACAGGTAGATAGGTATTAGAATATCCCTGCCCTCTCTTTCCTCGTGTTAACAGTATAGCATTTGCTTGGATCCATGGCCTGCCTTTTACATGGAGTTTTTCTGTATTCCCAGTCACTACTCTAGATCTGTCCTATCCAATCTCACAGCTGCATGTTCCTATTAAGTTTAAATTTTAAATTAAAATACAATAAAGTTTTAAGATTTGCCTCCTTACCCTTATTAGCCTCATTGGGATTGCTCACTGATACAGAACATTTCCATCACTGCAAGAAGCTTTGTTTGACAAATCTGCTAGTCTAGAGCCCAGCTGCTCATAGAGAGGTCAATATCTGGTAGGGGGCCACAAACTGTTACTTATTTGCAGGAAGATTAATACAGAAGAGAGAAGTAAACTGTTAGAAATTCTTTACAGCCATGTGGCATTGCTATGACATCCAAGTGGTAACTATTTTCATAGTGATTAAATTTTAATGTGTCATTTGTGATGGATTAGAAATGTAAAACCATCTGGCCTTCACTACAAGTATTTGGAGAAGCTGTGCATGAGAGTGTCTGACTATGAGCAGTTGTGTTTCTTTTGCCAAGGTTTTCATGTCTATATGTCTAGTGTGGTAGCTCCAGAGCATCCTGGGAATGGCAGGGCTGGAAATGTGACTTACTGTGAGACTGCTAAGAACAGGCCCTCTCGATGCTGTTTGCTTTTCTCTGTTTATTATTGGATGTGACTTGTCAGAATATGGGAGGTAGAAATGGTAGAATAGGGAGATTAGAGACGATATTTCAGTGTAGATGGATATATTGGTTCTGTATTCCAGGAACTAGGCTGGTTTCTAACTTATTTAACCTCTGCCTTCCAGTTTTCAGTGCCACTACTTTGTACATTATGTGCCACTACAGGGGATAGACCTAAGCCTAGCACTTTCTGGTTTTTGAGTACCAGTGTCTGGCATGACTGAACCAGATACCTTTCATATCTGCATTCCCATTTCACCTCTGCCTGCCACCCTCTGCCTCTGAAGTGGGAATAAAAAGACTGGGAGCCCATAACTATAATACATGCCCTCCTGTAGTATTGGAGCACCTTTGACCTGGGGAGACCATTCTGCTCCTGTAGGTATAGTCTACACTTTCTCTTCCTGTTTGCACAGTCTTTGCTCCTAGGTGCAGCTTCTTCTCTCTATTAAATTCATCCTGGCAGCTCTAAATGCCTTTCAGGGCAAGCATGATGGTTTATTTCTGTCATGCAAGCTGCTAGAGGATACAAGTTTAAGCCCAGCATGGGCAACTTGAGACCTTGTCTCAGTATGAAAACTTATAGAAAAGGTGGGTCATGGATATAGCTCACACAAAACAACACAACTGGGTTTAATTCCCTGTACTGCACACACAAAGCAATACAGCTCACTCAGGAAAGAATTAGATCTCTACTTTTGTTTGGGTCCCTCCATGGAAAGGTGTTCAACCTTCAGTCAGTGTCACACTTCTTGTGATTGTCTACCAGATTAGCAAGTTTCAAATTGACCAGCTTTGCAACTATTGTTGCCTAAATTCTCAGGCCAATTCTCAATCCCCAAATGCATGCCACCCTGGGAAGAAATGTTTGTAAGAATGCCGTAGGAATATAAGATTTCTTTTCAGGGATTTCTATGCCTTACCTGCTTTTTGCTTCTGAGAACAGCATTGGTTTCCATAGAAACCTTTCCAAGCCCTTGCCCTAGATGGCAGGTGGGGCCTCCACAAGGATCAGGATAAGCCAGGTTAGAGAGCTGACAGAGTTGTCCCTCTCTTCTCTCTCTCTAGTTTGACACTTATTTAGTACCTAATAGCTCTGTATACACATGGGGATTTAGTAATTAGCATTGTCTGAGAGAGAAGAATGGAGTGGTAAGATGTAGAGTTTTGTTAATTTGACTGAGATTGGTCAAGAAGTTCCCTGTCTATGAGGTCTTTGGACATAGAAGAAACTTACATCTAAATCTTGTTTTTTGTTAGCGTCTCAGGTAGCTTTTCTCATTAAAGGTGAGATTTTTTTTAGGGGGCCAGGAACATGTATTTTGTTTTGTTTCACTTTTATTTTGTTTACTCTTAGAACCCAGATGCAGCAAGTAGAGTTCTAAAATTAAATATTCGCCAAATAGGCAGACCCTCTACCCACTGGAGGTGCAGGGCCACAAAGCAATGGCTTCTGTCTCTTTACAGCTTCCGTTTCCAATGCGGGAGATAGATGAACAAATAGTATATGAGATGTCACTAGCGAGGAGGGCTGAGAAGAAAGCATAGTAAAGGGAGAGTGCGGATCAGGGGTTGCTATTTTATGCAGGGGGAGTGGGGTGTCTTCTGAACTGGGTTCTGAGAGGAAATTCCAACAGTGGTTGCTGGAAGGCCTCATTGGCTGACACTCCCAAGGAGGGAGCATTTTGGTAAGTTTGGAGGACAGGAAGGAAGCTAGTTTGACCAAAACATGATGCAAAGGATAGAAATGATACCAAGAGCAAGAAAGGTGGCAGGAACAGATCATAAGATGAAAGACAGAGTCTGTTTTGTTCAAGTGGGATAGGGATCCAGAGGAAGAATTCAAATGGAGGAGTGACATGAAACTATTTGGTTGTAGAGAAATAAGAGCAGAAAGGCCAGTTGGGAAAGTCTAGTCACAGTGGTAGAGCTGGACTGCATGATAGTGGTAGACAGGGTTGTATCTTGAAAATGCTGGGAAAACTGAGCAAAATAGTTAACTGAGGGGCTGGATGGAAACTGCAAAAGAAGTAAGGGTGAATATCTCTTCTGTTCACAACAAACCCATCACTGGTGTGTATAGAATCACTCATTGCATTTTGTGTTTATTATTTTCCTTTTCACAGCCAGTTTCCATCCCTTTTGCTTCTCATTGGAAGCCATTCTAAACATTTAATGTATGTCTTCAAATGCCAGCGTTATTAAATCAATAGTGTTATGTTCTATTTATATATATGTTAAACTTATTCAGATGACACCTTGTCCTGCTATTTTAATATTTTTCTATCTCTTGCTATTATGTTAAGTTCTGGCCATGTCTCTGACTCCTGGCACTATTCTAGCAATGTTAACTTATCTATCTCCTTGGGAGCGACTCCAAATTGCTCATGGCTCCTGGTTGCCACACAGCACTGCAGTGTGTCTTTATCCTTAAAGCCTTGTGTGAGCTCATGCATATATTGGTAGGTATGGCTTGCTGCCCTGGGATATGTACATACTGGGCTTCATTTTAATAATGACTGTTCTGCTTTCCAGAATTGCCATAGCACTTGGTTATTGAGGGTTCTGTGTTGACCATGTTCAGCAGATTCTCATATTCTGTTTTTGTAAACTTAGAAGATTTATTTCACTGTGGTTTTAATTTGCTTTTCTCTATATTAGGAAGGATAAGTATCCTCATTTATTTTTTAGTTGATTGAATTTCATCTCCTGAAAACTGCTGGTTTATATCATTTACCTAATTTTCTATTGCATTTCCAGATAAGTCTTTAACTTGTGATTTCAGGAATGCTTTTTATGTTTTAGCTCTTCTAAGTCTTGTAGCCACTAGTCACATATGGTGTTTAAATTCAAATTAAATAAAATTGAAACATCATTTTCTACATGTCAGTGGATAGCAGATTGGGTAGCACAGAACATTTCTGTCTTCATAGATAATTCTATAATGAGGTTGTTAACATCTGTCTTCTAACAACTTTATTTTATGTGACCTGTATTTGACAGTTTGGTATTATTAAATCTATCAGTTTTTCTCCTAAAAGTTTTTGTGTTGGATTTTATTGGATAATTTATTACCTCCAGGTCACAAAAACATTCTCATACATTTTACCTCAAATAGTTTTCATATTTAGATTTTTAATCCCTCAGAGTTTACCTTTGTGTATGGTAAAAAAGTTGGGGTTTAACTTTTTATTCTATATTTTATAAAGAGTTAGTT
Source organism: Cavia porcellus (assembly GCF_034190915.1). Classification (NCBI taxonomy): domain Eukaryota; kingdom Metazoa; phylum Chordata; class Mammalia; order Rodentia; family Caviidae; genus Cavia; species Cavia porcellus. The sequence continues at coordinate 68,338,084 of NW_026947496.1, forward strand.
TTCTTAATTACTTGTATTTTTGCATCTTTAGTGGGTTCTAAAAAAACCAAGCATATGACCTTTCTTTTCATTGATCATGGTATTGGCTCATTTTTAAGATAAAAAGTTATGAATACTCTAAAGTAAAATTTTATTCTGTCCTAGATAAGAGATGCGGCCTATTTCTATAAGCGAAGCCAGTGCTACAAAGATGCTTTCAGATGCTTTGAGCAGATTCAGGAATTTGATCTAGCACTCAAAATGTACTGCCAAGAGGAGCTTTTTGAAGAAGCTGCTATTGCAGTAGAGAAGTAGGTGGTTTTATTCTTTACCATCTCCCTCTTTCTCCTGCTTATTTCTGGGGCCTGCCTGCCCTGAGTGTAGTATTCTGCTGCATCTGAAGTGGCTTTGGCCATGTCAACCTCCTCTCACTTGAGTGGTGGCCTTTGTTGCCAGTTGCCAGGTCAGGAGTTCCTTGAAAGCAGAACTCTGTTTTTCACTCTCTCTATAAGTTTTAACACAGTGTCATGAAGAAAGAGGCTGGAGAAGATGAAGCATTTGTTACAAGTGTGTAATATAGGGGATAATAATAATAATAAAGGGGAACCCTGGAGAGCTTCATTAATCTCACATGAATCCAAGCACCACATAAATGGCAAAAGAAAAGAACCACAAGTTGAATAATAAGGGGAAGACTGAGAAAATTGCTTATGTGTATGCAGAAACCATTTCCTCCCTTCTCATTAATCACATTCAAACTTATCAGAGTTGTATAACCAAATGATTGTCATGCTTTTATGAGATTTGAAGGGATGCTGTTCAAGGATAATTTTTGACTATCCATAAATTCTGCCTTTCAAACTTAACTCCCACTTGTTTGAGTTCCAACTCCAGTCTTTTTCATTAAGTAAGCACACTAATGCCTGGTTCCTTGGAAGAGTAAAGGTATTATTACTATGATAACCATCTAGTGAAGCATTTATAAAAGTACTTGAATGCTTGACAAGTTTGTATCTTATTTTGTATAACCTACATATTGTGGGAGTCTTTAGTAGCTCTGTGATGTATTTTGGAGAGAATTTCCTGTTGGTTGGATGATAATAAATTGACATTTGTGTATTCTGTTTTCACAGATATGAGGAAATGTTAAAGACCAAGACTCTTCCTGTTTCCAAGCTCTCCTATTCTGCCAGTCAGTTTTATGTGGAAGCTGCGGCTAAGTACCTGAGTGCAAATAAGATCAAAGAAATGATGGCTGTTCTCTCAAAGCTAGACATAGAAGACCAGCTAGTGTTCCTGAAGTCTCGGAAACGCCTAGCAGAAGCTGCAGACCTGCTGAACAAAGAAGGTCGGAGAGAAGAGGCTGCCTTGTTGATGAAGCAGCATGGCTGCCTCCTGGAGGCTGCCAGGCTCACTGCTGACAAGGACTTCCAGGCCTCATGTCTGCTGGAAGTCGCTCGCCTCAATGTGGCCAGAGAATCTGACATTGAACAGACTAAGGCCATTCTACAAGAAGCTCTTGATCTCTGCTATGAAACCAGCCAGTTTTCTGGTATCGCAGAGGCCAAATTCCTACAAGGAGTAATTCTGAGAGACTTTCAGAAACTCAAAGATGCTTTCCTCAGATTTGAAACCCTCAATCACTCAGCTGGAGTTGTGGAAGCCCTTTATGAAGCAGCCAGACAGTGTGAGGCTGACCCCGAGAAAGTTTTGGCTCTGGCTCCATGGGGTTTAGAAGTTCTTCTCAATCTTGTCAGGGCCCTCAAACGAGTGACTAACAATGCTGAGAAGGATATGGTCAAATCTTGCTTTGAATTTTTTGGGATTTCTCAGGTGGATGCAAAGTATTGCCAGATAGCTCAGAATGACCCTGGGCCCATCTTAAGAATAATTTTTGACCTGGATGTGAATTTGAGAGAGAAGACAACAAAAGACCATTTCTTGATAATGACTGATCAAGTGAAATTAGCCCTAAATAAACACCTTCTGAGCAGGCTGTGTCAGATCACACAAAACCTGCTTGAGAAGACCTACCCAGGTGTATGCTTGAAGTTTATTGTAGGCTTAAAATGCGAGGATAAAAACTGTGAAGACTTTCATAGACCCCTGCGGCGTTGTGAGGCCAAGTGTATGGTTCAGTCAAAAATGCATTTGGTGGCAATCAGTGGATTGCTTTTGGAAGCCAAAAATGTATTCCCTAAAATATTAGCTGAAGAACTTGAAGAAATAGATTATATTTTGTCTACAGATACATATGGCCTTTGCAAATCTTTCCTAAATTTGCTTTTCCCTAGACATTTCCATCAGAGAGTGCTGTCAGAAAACCCCATGGCATGCAAAGAAATCCTCAAACCACATTACAAATCTTTCCGATCCTACAGGTTTGCTTTGAAAAAATACATTCATGATCTGTTTCAAAATGAAACAGCATGCAGCCGTCGGGAGTCCACAGACTTGTGGCTTAGTGCCATGCAGGCTTTCCTTCTCTCCTCCAGCTATCCAGAGGAATTTGAAAAGCTGCTCCACCAGGAGGAAGACAACTATAACAGGGAACTGAAAGCTCTAGAGTCTGAAAAAGAGGAAAGGGGCAGAGGAAAAAGTAGCAAGATAAAAGGAATAGAAGGGAAATTTGGCATGCTAGTGCCCAACAAGGATGATGAAAGTGCAGAGAAGACCCACCTCTGCTTCATTCGGCTGCTGGAGAATTCTATTGACCAGTTCTACGTGCATAGGAATCCAGAAGACTACAAGAAGCTCTTTTACCGTTTCATGAATGTCCTTATCCAGAGATGCAAAGAGCCACTTATCCCCAGCATTGGAAACACAGTTGCCCTGTTGGAGTTTCAGTTCATCCACTGCAGTGTGGTGCTGGTCCGCCTCTGGAAGAATGCTATCCTCTGCCTCCCCAAGAGCTACATTGCACTCCTGCATTACTGGGGGTTCTTGTTCAGCAAGAAGGACAAGGAGCTTGGGGATATGTTCTCCATTATTCAGGAATATAAACCGAAGGATGTGACAAGAGCCATTCAGGACTTCCGATTCCATCTCTCCTACCTCGTCAAGGTGCTCTGTGGTTATGAGAATGTGAACTTCAATGTCCTGCTTGATGCCTTCAGTGAAATAGACTATGTGATATCTGGGGAGGCAGAGCGGACACTGGTGCTGTGCTTGGTAATGCTAGTAAATGCTGAGGAGTTCCTGCAGCCATTCTGTAAGCCTCTTCTGTATCGCCATTTTCAGGAGATTGAGACAAGGCTGGAGCTCATGAGCTTGGACTGTCCTGACCAGGTTCCTGAGAGGCTGCAGAAGGCTGTGAGGCGTGTGGTGATGGCAGTCAATGTGAAGTTTGTGGCTGAGGCCCTACAGGAACTGCTCTTTGAGAGAGATGAAGAATATCTGATGGACTGCCACTGGCGCTGGGACAGTGTTCACACCAAAGGGTCTGTGGTCAATGGCCTCTGTCATGAGGAGGTCAGACTAAGCCGCTTGCTCTGTGTTGGTCCTGTAGACTATTTTGCTGAACCTGAGTGTGACTTTGGTGAGGATGAGACAGATGAGCTAGTACTGGAAGACCGAGACTACCTCCTGGCCACCATCCTTTCACAGAAGCAGAGAAAGGCCTCCATTCAGCGAAAACTGAAAAGAATATGCCTGGTGGTATCTCTGTGCATCAGTTGGAGGATATGGGTCCAGACAGAGCATGATGGAGAAGAGCCTATGGAGCCCAGAGCTGGGAACTTTAAAAAGGCCGATGTGGACAGAACCCAATGTGATCTGTGTGGAGTGAAATTCATCCGCAGCCCTGAGAACTATTTCAGCTCCAGCAAAGCATTTGAGGGAGTAGCTTCAGAGGCTGTGATTCTTTCTAGGGCTGACCTGGAAGGGAAGGAGTGTTGGGAGAGGAGTAGTGAGTCCTATGAGCAGCACATACGCCTAGAAAGCCACCAGAGGCAACAAGTAGCTTACCAGAAATACTCAGAATTTTTCCATGAGAGGGTAGACCCGGCCATTTATGAAGGCAAACTGGTGGTGCAGGACATTGAGCAGAGCAGATGGATCCGGAGTCACCTGGGGTCTAAAGAGCACAGCCACATGCTGCAGAGGAAGGTTCAGGAGCACATCAAGAAGGTTTCAGATTTGGTGGAGGACCTCTACAGGAGAAAGGCCTGGGCTGGTGGTAAGGGTCACAGAAATGGAAGCCTAGATGAGGTTAGACAAGCATGCTAGGGGATCAGAGTTATGTTCTTCATAGTGGCATCTGATTTGGGGATGATGGAATCTTGGTATTTGTAGACATAAGTAAAGAATATTTGTTTTCAAACTGCAGCTCATTGTTTAGATTACTGCTCCCCAATTAAAAAATTGTGATTTTCTTTGGTCAGAATGATTTCCCCAGATACTACAGATGAGAAAATACTTTGGTCACTAACTCTATGGAGAGGATTTAGGGATAATATTGAAAAGCTTGAAAAAAACCTTTAAGGTTCTCTTGATTCATTCATTCAGTGACTTTTTTGTGAGCAGCTATTTTGTGCTGAACCCGAGAGTAAGAACTGGAAATATGCATCTGGTCTTTTTTTAAGGATCCTTTTAAGTCATACCCAGTTTGAGCCTTTAGAAATAAGAATTCTTGAGTGGTCTTAGAATCAGATTACTCCTAGTTACCTTATTAGGTACTCCTTAGCAACAGTGAGTGAAACGTATGTGTGTATGTATAGTGAAACTATATATATTGAAACATTCTATAACTCAGATACTATACTCAGAGTTTAATGACATTTTTTTAACATAGAAAGGCTTGTTATTGGCAGCTTCTAGAGATGTACAGTAATACTACTGATGAGCTAACATTTAAAGGCAGCGTACACTTGAGGTGACAGAAAGCCATTCTATAAGAAGGCTCGTCTTCAGGGAAAGCGCACACAGGCTAGCTCTGAGGGGATGGAGACTTTGGCTCTAGTGTTTGATGTTCTAGCTCCTATAGTAGCCTCTTCACTCAGAGCCCCTGTTCTTTGGTTTCTGTAGCGGAGGAGGCAATGACTCGGCTGGTAATGATTCTGGTCATGTCTGTTAAGGATGCACAGGAGTGGTTGATGAAAACAGAGCTCCACTTAAAGGAGGAAGGTAAGAAGTCCTTTTTTCCAGGAACAGGCAATACTTTGGGTCTTATGGTTCTTCATACTGATGTCTCTCAGGTGAATCTGAAATGAGGCAGCCACCCTCAGTAACCTTTCATTGTCTAGGAGCACAGTTTTTAATGAATTAGCAACACAGTATCTAAATTTCTTAATCTGATTGTGAGGACAATTATTCTGCCTCCCTGTTAATTGCTAAAAATATCTTTTGCTACTCATGAGCACATACTCAACAACAGAGACTCTCAAGAATAAAGTATTGTGGTGCTATCTCTTGATAAAGATCTTTGCTGGTGTCAATTATCCATTCAAATTGGTGGGTATTTACTGAGTATCTAATGTGTATCAGCATTCTTCTGGGCTTAGGAATACCTTGTGAACAAAACACAACAACCTCAGAGAAGCCTGCAGGCTTCTTGCTACAGAGGGTCACAGGCTTGTGTAGGGTGAGTCATGTTGCTTTGTGGGCAGTTAGAATTTACTTGTTAAGTTATATGTGATCCAGAATATCTTCCCTCTTACTCTTTCCAACTGCTGCTCCCTGCCTAACCAGATCTCATAATTCTTGCTGTGAGATTTCCCGAGCCTTGGTTGCCTTTCAGAGACTTAATTCAGCTGCTACTACAAAATCCAGATCTTGGAGCTGAGGAAAATTTGATGGAACTTGGTACAGATGTCTGTACTCATAAAAAACTTATAGTATATCGACCCTTCTAGAGACTAAGATTTTATAATCATTTCAAGAGGAAGGTGAGAGGGATACCAACTCAAAAGTATGGTTGAGCTTAGGTTTTGCTTGATTTGTCATTTATTAAAGGGCCTCTACAATAAGACCAGAAGAATTAACCTATAAAGAATTTAATTCTGGAGAAGGATGTTTACTTTGACTTTTCTTGGGAGGTAGTATAAGTGTTTGCAGGAAAATTCTTTTTTTGGCACTCTAGTGGAAATCTTTATTTCTTTTTTTAAAAAAAATGAGTACATATTAATTATACTGAATATTGGGTTGCATTGTGACATTTTCATACATGCATGTAACATAGGGTACTTAGATTCTTTTCATCCTTCCTATTTTCCTTCATTACTTACCCCTCTTTAAAAAAATTACAGAGATATAGCTTTCACTAGGATGTAGTATTTAGAGTGTGACTGTGGAATGTGGTCACCATTTTCACTTTTTTTTTTTACTTCATAACTAGGTATTGTTCAGGATGATGATTATGAAAATGAAGTTGAAGACTTTGGTGAGCTCCGTCCTAGAAGGCGTTCACGGAAATGTGGAAAGCAGAGAAAATACTAATGTCTGCACAACTGCTGCCCCTTAAACCTTCAGAACATTCCATCCAGTCTTAGAATCCTGAGTGCTGGGCCAGAAGAAAAAAAAGAATGTAAACTAGTATTTAAAGAAAGGGTAGGGGGATTCCAACATCACCTTTGCTGCTTGTTCCTTCTTGTTATTTCTTTCAGTGATCACTTAGGATCTGATTGCTCCCTCACTCGAGGGATCTCCTAAGTGTTTTCCTAATAAAATCTAGCAGTGTTAGTCCTCCCGAATGTATTTAAGTTAGAGGAGTCATAGTTGAAGGGAATATTAGAACTCCTCACCCTGAATTGCCCAGACTCTGATTCATTGCCATCATGACATGTCAGTAGCAGAGGACTAACCATTTAAGATCAGCCCTCACCTCAAGATTGCCAGTGCTCTGGGCCAGGAAATTTCTTTATAGATTCCCACATCTCTGCCACACAGCTGCAACAGCAAGTAGTGCAAAAGCTGTGTGTCCCCAGGGTCCTACACCAGCCATCCCTGAGCCCAGAGTGTATTATGGCCCACTTGTAGTATAGTTCCTTTAGCTATATATGTTAGTATTTTCTTTCTATGGCAACTGTTCTGCCCTTCCTCCCTCCATTGTTTGTTACCATTATCAGCTACCTGTATAAGTCAGGTTAGACTACCTCAGAATGTAATTAAGAATTACCTAGCATCCTTTGGAAGGCCTTTCCTTCTAGGAGTGAGTACTGGGGGTGCATTTCTAGCATGGCTCTCCAAGGTGATCTTAACTCTGCGTTGGCTATGGTGCATATTTTCCCAAAACAGTGTTTTGTATGAAACCCTGTACATGTGGATTTCTTGGGATTTCCCTAGCAAGCTTGTCACCCAAGCTTAGGTTGACATTTGATATAGTGGGTTAGTGACCTACAGAATTGCAGTTTAGGAACAAGTGCACAAAGGAGTAAGCCAACCTTTCAGTGCCAATTCTTCAAGATTTGCCTAGGAATCACTGCCACATGGCTGGTGGGCCCTTATGGATGTTGGAAGTAGGCCTATTTGAGGGGGCTAGTGTTCCCCTGTGTCCGCTGAGCCAGCAGCCATTTGGTCTGATCCCATTCAGGAAGCCTTCATGCCTCTCTGATGGTTACTGCCACTTTACCCTACTCTTTGGTGGTTTGGTCCTTAGAACAAACCAATTTTTCTGCTGCTGTTTTTGCTGCTTATTGTTTTCCTTTTATTGAATAAGTGATTCATTTGCTTCAAAGTTTATGTTTATAATTTTTATGCCAGGTATTTTTTTTATAAACTTTATTTGTCAGAAAAAAGGGGAAAAAACAGAACACAATCAAATCTTGCTGTATTGCCACATTTTTATAAAGTTAAATCATTTCTCTTACATGCTGCTGTCCTTTTGATTATTTCTGATCTCAACAAATTGAAAAAGGGTACATTTTGGGGCTGGTCCTGTCTAGTCAGCTGGTTGATGCTGCCAGAGCAGAAACTTTTTATGCCTGCTGAATGAAGAAACCCCGGGTTAGAAAAATAAATTTCAGTGCTTTATTTTCAGGGACTCCTAACTGGTTGCAATGTTGTTAAGTGCCAGCCACGTATACATTATTTCCCATTTGGATTCCCATGAACATGCAGACTTTGTACTGTATGGCGTTGTCTCAGGGCTGTGCTCCATAGTTTTCCTTTAGGAATGAACACTGCTATGGAAATTGAATCTTTTTCTTATTCCCAGTGAACCATGTAATCTAGGGTAAGGCAAAGTCTTCAGCACTGAGTACAGCACCCTCCTCTGGGGGACTTCATCATTTGATGTGGACCACAGGAAAAACAATAGTAATAGGAAGGTACATTGCATGCTGGTGATAGCAGTATTTATATAAACAGCTAGGCCTTCAGTTTTCCCTTTGAGACACTGGTCTTGCTACAATTGGTCAAGAAATTGGTCTTGACACAGAATGAATCTGTAAATCATTGCCATTTCAATGCTCTCAGGTCTTGGTGTTATGCACTTGTGTGGGGACAAGCAGGACATCTGAGCCTTGGCAAGCAAAGTGTTCAGTTCTTTGCTCAAGATTAAAGAGGCTCAGCACTGGGATGGATCATCCTGCTGTTCTGTTTGTCAGACCCCTGCCTGGACAGAGAAGAAAAATTCTCAAGAGCAGAGCTGCTGTCTGCTGAGACCTAGAGATAACAGGGAGCCAGAGCTTCTCAAAGGAGAAGAGCAAGCAACTGCCTTACACATCCACAACTGTAAGATATGGGTGTCACCAACTCCCCAGACCCAGACTGAAAACTTCCCACTCCCTGGCATTCCTTTCCCTTATCCAACACCTGTCTCTCTCAGTGCCAATGGTGTTATCACCCTTGGCCTGCCTACACCTAGGCTTGAATAACTTTGCTTATTGCTTCAACTTTGCCTGACTTGGTGGCTCTGGTCACACTTCAGCATACTCCATAGAACTGCCTGAGGATGTTGCATCAAGAACTTACTACCACAACATATAATGGTCCTTAAAATTGGGTGCAGGAGTTAGGAGAGCATTCAACTGAAGAAACAATAATAGCCATTAATGCCTTAGGTTTTGAAGCCCAGCTCAGTAGCAGGAGCTTTGGTGTCCCAACCCTTGCCTCCCCTTGCCTGGAAATCCAGAATGGGAGTGAGTTGGGTCCTCAACACCATGATCAGATTCAGTGACTCACTTGGAGGGCTTATGGGACTCAGCATGCAGTTGTAGTCATGACTGATTCATTATTAAGACAGGCAGTACAGGGAAACTGCATGAAACACAGTAAAAGACACCACTGCAAGCTTCCAGAGGTCCTTTCCAATTACAGAGGACATACTTAGTTCTCCATGTATGAAATATTACCTATCAGGGAAAATTTAATAAAGACAGAATGATCGACATTTTTACTGGTGGCTACCCATGTAGGCATCTTCTGCCCAGCACATGTCAAAGTCCCAGAATCTTAGAAGGTGGTCAACAGAAACTGAATTTATATAAACAGTTTAGGCACTGATGGCCATTCTTACCACTTCTGGAGATGGTGGGAATCCTTTTGAAGTTTAAAATCTAGACACTAATCAAGGACCCACCTTGTAAGCAAAGCTTTCAAAGGACAGTACTAAGGTCTGTTGTATTAAGGGTTGTTTCATGGGGAATTCCATTGAGCTGGAGCTTTTTTGTGATCACCCACTAACTTACCTTATAGGTATCTCTCTGTATCCAGCTGCTGCAGAAGTACACATGTAACTACTGTCTATCCCTCCAGTCAAGGGAGTATGCTTTCAGAGACAGTTATTCTTGTAGATAAAAAGCTTCATGAAGGAAAGAACATTTTCCTTCCAGTCCTAGGCATTAATTTTACTTTCTTGGGGTCATTGGTAGCTGTTTGGCATACTATTTTGGTTCCTTGAGGACTGCTAGGATTAAGGGAAGTCTTATTTTTGCCTTTGGTGCCCGTTTCCTCTTATTCCCACAAACACACATAAAAGCATTCTTATTTAAGAGTACTTTGTTCTCCTCAAATTCTTTCTGGGACAATAATGCCTTATCCTGATGACAGAAGGAAGGGCAAAAACTGATGTGGGGGTTAACAGTACCTCAAACTTGGTTAGCACCTCAGCACCTTACCAAACCACTAGTGGTGAAATGCTGATATGATGTCATTTACCCTGGGTCACAAAGCCAATCTGGAGCAGGGCTGAGACCTGGACCTGGGTTTTCCAATGCTAGTCAGTATTCTTTCCACTAAGAACACACATTCTAAGGTCAACAAGATTTGCCAGAAATTCTTTCTCAGCTCTATCACTCTCACCCAATTGTGCATAGAGTGTGCCAGTCCTTGGACATTTAGGAAGCTTATTCTCTTCAACCTCTCACTTGTCTTTTGGTGATAGTTTTCTAATATGACAGTTGAATGCCCAGCAAGGAAACTTGAGTATTCTTCTGTAACCTAGCAGGAGAAGCTTGACCTCTTACCCCCAAGAAAGGATCAAACAGTTGCCCACCCCAGCCTAGCACTGCTCCTGATGCTGACAGCTTACTCTCTCTTCTGTGCCTTCACCCTTTACTACCCTGAGTATTATAGTTCACCTGCAGGAGTTCCAGTTCCTGTGTCCTTATCCCCACACCTAGGTCTGATGATGCAGTACTTTAACTTTTTCTCAGCTATCCTGTCTTAGTTTGCTTAAGAGTAGACATTTGCAGTTCAAAATGAGCCCCAAGAGAAGACGACCAACCAGCCTTTCTGGTAAGCTGCACAAGCCATGCAGGTTCCAGGAAAAGAAAAATCAGATAGCACCTCCCATAAGCCAGTTGATACCAACTAAGGTACATAAAACAACTAAATGTTTGTATTGTTTGGTTGATTTTGCAGGCCTGGGGCCAGTAGTCTGAGCATCTCTTGGGAGGATGACAGTATGGGGGGGATTTGCTTCTATCTTGTCTTTGAAATACAATATTGTTCTCTCTGTTTTGACTAATTGTTTTTGCTTTATTCAATATTTTGTTTTAATTGGTTTTATTCTGTTTTGTTTTTGATTTGATTTTGCTATACCTGATGGAATAGATAGCTGTTATGAAGATAAGATATACTATGTTAGTTATTGTTGTTTTCCTAGTATCCTGCTTTGAAGTTCTGTACCAATTTTGCTGTTTTGTTTTGATTGGATTTGTTCTGTTTCATTTTGTTGGATTTTACTATCTTTAAAATAAATAAAATTTTAAAAAAACAAAATGAGCCCCACATTTGCCAGGAATCCTGGCCAGCACCAACCACTGCAAGAACACCTGTAGAATGTTGTAATTTAGTGCTTACGTTCACCTGCTATCAGATAGTGTGCAGAGAGGGAATATTAATCCTTATAGGCCATCAAGGTCACCTGCTCATGTCCAGAATGCATCAGCAATCAGTTTCTTTACTGCTACATAACAGGTTCTACTGGATCCCTTCAAGGGGCTAAGTCTTGTACTACCAAAGCAGGTGGATGGTGAAATGTGAGAGAGATGAAGCCAACAGGTAAACAGGGCTTGTATCCCACCTCCTGAAGCTCACAGAAAGAGCCTTCCAAACTGAACAAGGGGATTAGTCCTGTGGTCCCGGAAAATGGTTAAGGTTGTAATCATCCAGTCTTAAAGCTGTAGCAAACCAACGTACAGGTTTTACTCAATATTTCAGGAAGCGTTTCATGAGGCATTTAATTTTTAAATATAAATGGCATGTGACTTTCCAGTTTCTAACTGGTTTCATTAAGGCTTTAACAATACTGAATCTTAGTTCATGAATCTTGATTTTTCCACAATTCTGGTCTCTCACTGAGTTGGAGGAGAACTGAATCAAGTTCAATGATAAGATTCAATGTTGATCTTATGGGAAAATTTGATTCAGTTCTCAACCAGTTCAGTTTGTGACCAGAATCATGGAAGGAATTCAGTTCAGAAACAGAGGTATCACTGCATATGAATGTCAGTAGTACAAGACATCATATTTTTAAAGACTAACTCAAATCCTACCTTACACCCTATTCCCTCTGAGTTGTAAATACAACCTAAGTTATTTGGGGGGGGGGATCCTCTGCTTCCTTATGTATTAGGAGACTTACATGGCATAGGTAAAATGAGGAAAGTCCTTTCTCCTTTTTTTCTTTATGGCTGCCATTATCTGAGATAATGATTGACTTTTCTCTTTCCAAATTGAATATGGCAATGCTGGGAGACCTTAGGCATCTGGTCCAGTCACTGTAGTTGAACAATTGAATCATCTCTCTGAAGTTTTCTTTTTTCCCATTATGTTGCACTGAGTTTGAATATGGTTGTCTATTGGTCATGATGCACCTCCCTGCCTGCCTCCTTCCTGAACTCATCCAGAGTTTCATTCTATTCATCCAGAACAGAGCCTATCTTCTTTCTCTTCTGACTTGCTTTAGCCAATAAATTCAGCAGAAGTGACACTGTCAATTTCAGGTCTTGCCTCTAAAAGGCCTGGTAACTTCTGGGGCCAACCACCAAGCTGTGCCAAACCCAAACTAGCCATGTGCAGAAGGTAGCTGGAGGAGTCCCAAGGGACTTCATGTGAGTGAAGCCCATTAAGCCCAGGTGCTAGCTGAATGTGGCCAAGCCAGTGGCCTTGGCTCATGCCAAATGGAGAGGAAGGACCTCCAGCTGAGACAGGCCCATTTTTGACCTCCTATAATCATGAAGTTTAATAAGTAATAAGCTACTAAATTTGAGGTGAGTTACTACTAGCAATAGATAATCCAAGGGAGGATTTACTGTGTGTCAGGTACTGTTAGGCCTCTTGGATCTGTGATCTCTAAATCTTACAATAATTTCCCAAAATACAGAGTGTGAACTTCTAATTTATGTATGTGTAAAGTAAGGGATGTACTTGAGGCCAGAGAGCAGGTAGGTGGCAGAGCAAGGTTTTCTACTGGAACCCATGTATTATGCAACCTGTCACTGGAAGAAAAGGGCTTGATCTCCCTCTTTCCCTAGCCTGATAAGAATCTTAGTACCTTAGTACTTGGGACCCTATCACCCTGAGGGGACTCGTGCCTGCCCTTGGAATCCAGTGTTTGTCATCTTGGTGACCTAGCAACCAGCTGATTGTGCAGACTTCCTCAGCAACTGAGAGTTGGTTACCAGGGCAACCTGCAGGAAGAGTGTGAGACCTTGGCACCAATGATGTAAGGTTTTCCCACTCACTTCCTAAGTTCTGTTTGCTCTGGCATCCAACACTGCTGATTTGTGTCACTTAAGGACGGTCTGGTCCTAATATTTTTGAGGCCTAGGGTAAGAGTACAAACAGAAATGTCTGCTCCCCTTTCTCTTTCATATCCTTTGTTTCATTCCTACTCCATGAAATGTTTCCTTTGCATGTCTGTGAACACTGCAGCCACACATTCCAACTCATTCCCTGTACTCTCTCTCCCCTCTAAGCAGTCACCTTTGTTGCCTCTCCTTCTTTTGGACCTAGGGTATCACAGAAGAAAAGGCTCAGGGATATTTAGGCAGGGAACTCCTGGGTATTAAATATGATTGGGAAGGGGTCTTGTTTATGTGCTCTTTCTGTAGGTTCAGGGCACAAAATTTACCTAACAACCAAATACTGTGTCATTCCTCTCAATCTTTTTCTCCTTGTGCATCTCCCACAGTCTTTATAGGACTATTTCACGAATTTCCTGGGGAGACATAAAGAAGCATCAGCTTATGAATTGGAAACACTGACAGTCCAAAGAATGACTCTGGAAAGCCCAGCTTGGAAAGTAAATGAATTTATTGAGAGTTACTTACAACATAGTGGAAAGCTTGTGAGCTGTACCATTATTGAAACCACCCTCCAACTCTATTTTACTTAGCTATACAGTATTTTTATATAGTTCTAAGGAAAAAACAAAAACAGAAGCAAAAGACAAGAGTCTCTAGGAAAAGTTATGTGTACTCTAGTCCCATCTTATCCTTATCAGGAACTTCACTAGTCTCAGTAAGCTGTGCAGTCGACAGTGGCAGATGACCTCGTTATGCTGCAGTTTGGCACACAGCCCCAGCACCTGGACAGCTAAACAGTGGCTCCACTACAAGACTGGCTAGGGTTCTCCCTCTCTGCAAGGATGGAAACTATGAAAGCATCAAAATCTTCTCAATGCCTGATCTCTTCCCACCAACATGGACACAGACACAGACACAGACACAGACACAGACACAGACACAGACACAGACACAGACACACAGATACAGGCACAGACACAGACACGGGCACAGACACAGTCACAGGCACAGACACAGACACAGATGCAGGCACAGGCACAGGCACAGGCACAGGCACAGGCACAGACAGACACGGGCACAGACACAGTCACAGATGCAGACACAGGCACAGGCACAGGCAGAGGCACAGACACAGGCACAGGCACGGGCACGGGCATGGGCACGGGCATGGGCACGAGCTCGGGCAGAGGTACAGGCACAGACATGGACTGCCTCAGCAGGCTGACCTGGGTGTGTAATGCTTTAACATCTTCTGGGATCAGTACTTTGTACTGTCAGAAATCTATGTCTCTGGGATCACCAAAAATTCATGAGTTTAAGGAAGGATAAATCAACCCAGCAAGAAGTAACTGTTCTTTTTTCTGTCACAAATATCTTTTCCGATATTGTCACTCTAAGCCTGCTTCAGATATTCTGACTGTAGAATAAAAGGCCAGGTTGGTGACACGAAGAGACATCTCTCTACCCAGCCACCCTCATAGCAGCACAGTGGTTAAGAGTTTATTGAAAACTTCTCAGTTTAACCTGATAGACTTTAATTCCTGACTGCAGCAGAGAAATCATGTCTGCCAACAATATTAGACAACTGATCCTCACTCCCACCTACCAGCCAGAAAAACATTCCCCATTCACTGAGGAAGGAGAAGCCATCAACGAGGTACAGGGTGGTCTTCAGGTGGCCGTTGTTTAGGAACCTATCTCCTTGGGCTGCAAAAGTCTAACCCTATTCAGAGTCCAGAATTCAGAGTTCTTTACCTCAGAGATACAGGCCTCTTACTCTTTTCAGTGGCAGCACAATCTGATTATTTGAATGGTCCTTTTTGAAGGATGGATTTCAATACCAAAAAAAAAAAAAAAAGATACTATCATTGCAGCACTTTGAAGTGACACCTAAGATTAAAAATTTGTTTTTTTATTTGGTGTGAACTCAAGTACTTTATTTAAAATCTCTAAGGGAATTTATAAAATGGGAATAATGACAAAAAGTTGTAGTTCAGTTGTAATTGCATCATCCAACCCGCCCCATCTCTCTTCCATATATAAACCAAGAATACGAAAAGATTTCAGGTAGGAATTTGTTTTCAGGGTAAGGAGCAGGCCATGAGTAATGAAGAAGTCTGGAGACAGTGCTCTGTGTGCCCTTCATGAAGGTAGGAGCATTTCAGAGAGGGCTTCGTTCCCAAGAACCTAACTCTCTTTTAGAGACTGAGACTACTTTTAACCCAAGTTTGTGTGATTATGCAGGATAGCTGTTTCCAGACAATATGTAGGCCAGCCTGTGATTCTGACAGTCATCACTTTTAAGGTTAGGGGTGGGATGAGGGGGAAAACGAGAACAACTGGAGTTTCTGAAGGCTTCTACAGAGGTCTACACTGACTGTGTAGAAAGCTGCAACCCACATTTACTTTTTTGCCTGTCTGGAGGACCTGGGTAGGGCTGACATCTCTCATCTGGATACCCAGACATTCTTTCATTACCCCTAAAGTTCAATGTGTCAGTTTCTGTTCTTGTGCTCTCATTTACCATTACCAGGTCATGATGGGAAAAGTTGACAATGGCCATGTTGGAAAGACCTTGGAAGAAGGGCCCTTCCACAAGTTGTAATAAGAACAAAATATTAGTCCACAGAATCTGGAGGGTACCTGAAAAATAACTATTAATATTAAAAGTGGATTTACCTTTAGATTTTGTATTCTTTTTATTTTTTCTTTGTAAAAATTTATTTTAATGGGTAAAATATAATGTAAAATTTATTATACACCCATTTTAAGTGGATAGACAGTAGTGTAAAGTATGTTCACATTGTTGTAAACTCAACCTACAGAATATTTTCATCTTCAACTGAAATTATACCCACTGAACATGGTATTAGTCAGTTTTATTGCAAGATTTATGCAATATTTGATATCTGTGACTTGAAGGAGGAAAGAATTTTATTTAGTTCATGATTCCAGAGCTTTGAGTACATGGGAATATGGCTCCAAAACAGGAACACCATGCTGGAGCTAAGTTGCTTAGTTTACAGAAGCTGGAGGAAAAGAGCAGAACAGCACCAGAAAGGAATGGGCAAAAGGCCACACACAGTACCCAGGCCACAGCCCCATGAACTGCCCAGACACACCCAGGTGCGGCTCCACTCATCTGCTAGGTATTTCTTTTTTTCCTTTTCCTTTTTTATTTTTATTTTTTTTATTTTAAAGAGAGAGAGAGAAAAAAAAAAAAGAAACAAAAGAGACAAATGACAGTAAAAAACCCAAAATGATAACCATATAGACTTTCAAAACAAGGTAATAGGAGCTTGACAAAGGTTGTTATTTTGCTTAGTTATCTTCGAAAGAGTTACTCAAATTACCAGAGATAGACATGGAAAATTGATCTAATCCTGTGAATGTTAACTGTTTTGTTCCAAGACCTAATAGAATTAGTAGTATAATCATCTTAGCTATCTCAAGTGTATATACACAAATTTATATTTTTTTCTTTTTCCTTCTTTATTTTCTCCTTTACCCTGAGTTATTTTTCTGCTTTCTTCCTTTCACAATATTTATTGAAGGTTTTGTATTTCATTTACTTTTTCAGTTTCTTATACCAGGGAGACAATATGGTATTTATAAATGTGAGTTTGATTTATTTCACTTATGAGTATGGTTTCAAGTCACATCCATTTACCTATAAAAGCCTCAATGTGATCCTTCTTTATAGCTGAGTAGTACTCCATTTGTATAAAAATAACACATCTTTCTTATCCATTCCTCAGTTGATGGGCATTTGTGTTGTTTCCAAGATTTACTATTATAAATTGTCATCCTTATTAACATAGGTGCACATATATCACTGTAGTATGATGTTTTCAATTCTTCTGGGAAAATGTCCAGAAGTGGGATAGCTGGGTCAAATGGGACGTCTAATCCTAGCTTTCTGAGGACCTCCACACTAATTTCCACAGTGGCTGCACCATTCTATACTCCCACCAAAAAGGCAGAAAAGTTCCTTTTCCCCTCACAACCTCTCCAGCATTTGTTATTGGTGGTTTTCTTGATCCTGGCCATTCTTTCAGGAGTGAGATGGAATCTTAGTGTTATTTTAATTTGTATTTCTCAAATGACCAATGATGAACATTTTTTCACGTATTTATTTGTCATTTGTATTTCCTCAGCTAGAAGTGAGTATTCACCTCTGAGGCCCATTCTTGGATTGGGTCTTTGAACTTTGGGGGCCTGATTTTTAAAACTTCCTTGTGTGTTCATAGTTGCCAAAATTTTTTTCCCACTCTGAGTGTTGTCTTTTCACTCTTTTGGTAATTTTTGTGATGTCCAAAAGTGTCACCTTCTTTTTGTTTACACCTATTAATCTTATATTGTTTTGTTTACATCATCTTGTAACTGTTAGAATTACCTGATTTCTTGTTATTTTTAGAAGATCTTTCCTTTCCTGTTAACTATCTGAAAGTCTATCTTCACATTCATTCAGGTGATTTTGCTAGCTTTTGATGTAATTTTTGATTTCCTGAACATCACTTTGAATCTGTTTCATGCACTCTAATTCTTTCTTATATTGTTCATTCAAAGGTTTCCACCATTCTACACTGTTCCTTTATTTTTTTAACTATGTCTTCTTTAGATGTGTTCAGCATTTCTTTTATTATGTTTATCCAATTTGTTTTACCACAGAGATTATTTATGATCTGATTTCCTTTACAGCTTCATGGAGTTGTTTCTTTACTTCAGTTGCTATCATTTCAGAAGTTTCAGGTGTGTGGCTTACACTTCCTTCTGTGTCCATGTCTCCTAAGCTTGTTTAGAATGAGCTGGAGGTTTGAGATTTCATTTTGCTCTTTTGTTTTGTCATTTTCCTGTATTTTCCTAGGGCAGCCAATTGTACAATCTCAGTTGTTTCCTGGGTTGAGGATGGCTACCTGTACTGGAGGGGGTTTTCCAAGCTGAGTGGAGATTGTTACGCAGGCCTTACTAGGTTCCTGGTGGCAGTAAGAGGCTCTCAGAATGGGTGGAGTATGCTGGGTAGACCTTCAGCACATCCCACATAGCGTGCTGAGGCACCTCAGTTGATTGGGCCTGCTGGGCGGGGCTCTACCAGGTCCCTAGTGGTCTCCAAGGCTGCATGGCTAGGGGGCGTATGCTGCGCAGCCTTCAGCTCGCACCACATAGCACACTGCCACTTGAGGTTGCTGGATGGGGCCTTGCCAGGACCCGAGCCACACACCAAGGCTCCCCAGCTGCTTGGAGTTGCTGGGCAGGGCCCTACCAGGTTCTGAGTGCATACCAAGGCTGCACGGTGAGGTGGAGTACACTGTGCAGCCTTTAGCTCATGCTATGAAGCTGATTGGCATTACTGGAAACTTCCCTTCTTACTTTCTGTCTTCATTATTTGACTACTCTAGTTATCTAGTTACCTTACACAAGTGGAAGCGTGCATTATTTGTCCTTTTGTGATGGGGTTATTTCATTCAGCATAATGTCTCCAATGGTCATCTATGTTGTAGTTTCTGTCAGTGTTCTTTCCTTCATTTTAAGGCTTTATTCCATGATTTGTATAAATCAGCATTCCTACTTTTAGGGGTTTATATTAGAAAATCTTTCCTATGAGTTTCTAAGAAAATGTTCATTTCAGGAGTGTCTGGAGAGTGCAAAGTTGTATATATTTTCTAAGAAACATCTAAATATGCTGGCATGGGATTATGGCAAAGATCAATTGCAAGCTGCAGGAGGGAATCTGTGGTTCAAAGAATACTTTTGTAAAAATAAATAATGTAACTCCAAATTGTTGGTGGTGGTGAGCTTAAGTATTTTGTAACAGTTGGATTTTTAAAAAATAGTTTAGATTGAGTATTGTAGACACAGGAAACAAGCTGTCTGTTGAAATCAAAACAGAGACATAAGAAGGTAACATCTGTTACCCAAAAGGGTCATCAGAAAAGAATCAGCTCTGGTATTTACAAAGAAACATTCAGATTTTCACAAAGCCAGCTTAATAGATAGTGCTCTCTGGCCCATGGTATTGGTATCCCAGTAGTGAAGGATGGTCCTAAGCCCTTTGGGGTCCTCTACAGCTCTAGCTTAGTCCAGGTCTGTGTTTTTGACCTAATTGATGCAAATCTATTTTGCTTCTCCTTCATGGACATCTCTAGCTTCTTGGAAATAAGAATACCAGTTTCAAAGTTTGGCCATTATTTACACTTTGAACTTTATCATTTGATCCTTTTTCTGTTGCTGTTCTTGGCAGTCTTGATTTTACTATACCTACTAATTCCTGAGAGCATCCTTGCCTCTGAATCTCACAACTGATGGTTTTCTCTGCTATTTCCTGGCTTTTGTCAGTAATACACGGCCACCATTTATTGAATGAGTCCTTCGAATTGTGTCATATAGGATCAGGATATACAGCAACAACCCAAGAGAGATGGTGTAATCGGATTGGAGGTCTTATTTGGGATTTTGTTGTTCTAAACAGAGAATTGAGTAGGACACCCAAGAGAAACAGCAGGATCAATGGTTTATTTGGAAGAGAAAAGACAAGATAAAACCTTGAGGACATATTCTTAATTGAAATAAATCAGACACACGTATGTAAATACCGAATTGTTTTTCTGGTGTGAGAAACCAAAAATGTAACAAAGACCAAAAGGTACAATAGGTATTATGAAATACGAAGACATTGTTCAAATGGGAAGGGGAAAAATGAAGGGGGAGAGGGGGAAACTTTTATAAATAAAGAGAGGTTGAAGGAATGGTAGGAGAATGAGAAAAAAAAGAATCAAGTTATATTGTGTACAAGTACAAATTCCCTATAATGAATGTGAGTATTATGTATACCTAAAATGTACCAATAAACAATTTATAAATAAAGACAAGATAAAGTCCATGGGATGGGAATGAGCCAGTGAGAAGATATAGTACTGACAGGCATAGTATTGAGAGCTTTAAACCTTGGGGTTGGGGTGGGATTGAGGGTTTGGTCTGAGTAAAACTCCTGCCAGTGAGTGGCTTGATTCAGCGCCTGCATCAGGCAGTGGAGTTTTTGACCTTTTATGGCCCTTGGAGGAACTGTCATGGCATTCAAAAGCACAGTGGGGTTAAACCTGCGTAGTCAGTGACATGGTAATTAGAGTTAGGGTTCACAAGGGTTGCAGAAAACCACTGAGTGCATGTCTGGGGACTGATTATGTATAACTACACTTTCTGGTCATCTTTTCTCACTGTATTTAGATTTGGGAATCCAGGTCCTGGCTATTGCTTAACTCTGAAGGTGAATCTAGTCCAGAAAGTGGCCTTCTTTTTTTCCAGATGTTTCCTTGGCTACATTATGCGTCATATCTAGCTCAAAAAACAGCCTCTAAGGTAGGTAGAATGCTTGCTTTTTCAGTCTTTTCCTTAGCTGTCTTTTGCCTAAGTACCATTATTATACCCATTAGACAAATGGAGACCAAAGGCCTGAGAAGCCCATCTATTATTGACATTCAAAACTCCCACTCTAGGTATTGCCTATGTGATAAGGTGGGGCAGTGAAGAAATAGGATATGTGCTTTCTTGAGGTTAAGAATATTTTTATTCCATTTTCTATTTCACCAGTTTTCCTTCCCTTCAGTTTTTCTTCAAGCAGATGTCAACATGTTTCCAGTTGCTGGAGTACTGTGGCTGTTTTAACTGTTGACCTTGCAGGTGACAACTTGGCAGTGATGAGAAGGTGGGAGGATTTTTTCTTGCAGAAATCCCTAGGCAGTTGTGTCAGCTGCAGAATAAGCTGCTCACAAAGTCCAGTTTCCTTGGTGAGAGACAGATTGGTGAAGCCAGTACCAGTGATTCTCTCCCACTGATTGTGTCAGCCTTTGTGAGAGAACACTGGACAACACAAGGCTTAACCATCTCCAAGGAAGGGAAAGAGCCCCTCATAGAGAATGTTCCTGGTTTGGGTGGGAGGGAGCCCAGAACCATATGTCAGGTAGTGACTTGCTCAACCTAGAGTTTAGGTCAGAGCTGGGGGAAAAGATCTCATCTCTTCCAGCTGGGCCTGTGCGATGTCAGAACAACTGAAAGAAAGGCAGAAGATGTAATCTGTCCTCCTGGGACTTTGTGTGCCTAAATCCAAAACACTGGGGTTTTGGGAACCAACTTCACCATTGCTGACACTGATCATTCAACTCTGTTTGTTCCTCAAACTCAATTCTTTAAGAACCCGAGTCAGGCTAAGGTTTTCAGAGAAACTCAGGCTTGTAACTGAAGCATTTTCCTGGAAGAATTCTAATCTTCTTCCATCAAGGGCTTTCAAATAAAATGTTTGAAGAAGCAGAAATCTTGTTAGAATAAAAGTAGATTTAGAGATGCTGAGCTGTTGGGCTCTTTGTGCTGGAGGAGATGGAAGGTGGCCTGGGCACAGCCATGGCATAGACAGGACTCGTGTATGTGTGTGTGAGCGTGCTTGTGCCTGTGTACATGAATGTGTGTGGCAGAAGATGGAGGCGTGAGGGTTAGGAGACTGGAAGATGGCATTTGGCTGAATTTCTCATCCCTTCTGTTGTTTATTTTTTCATATTATTTAAAGGAAAACTATGTGCAGGCTGCCCTGGAGGTGTTCAGGTGGAATTAAAGCCCCTGCAATTTAGTCCAAGAGAACTGAACTCTGGAAATACATCTTTGAAGGAGTCCTATTCAAGGGGCAAATACTGTTTTGTCTACCCTTGTCACAGAAGATATTTTAAAAAATAAAGTGGGAGCCTGTAGTCTGAAAGGATCTAAAAATCTTTTAATTATCCTTGCACCGAAGGGAGTAGGTGTGTGTGGGTGGGATTGTGCAGGGAGGAGTGAGGGATTCTCTATTTGGAGGGGAGAAGCTGCCTGTTTGGCATAAGTAGAAGAGGTTAGAAGCCTTCTTGCTAAGGTTGTGACTCCACCAACAATAACTAGGTGTACTGCTTTGCTCAGGCTATCATGATAAAGTACTGCAGACTGGTACAGTCTGCACAGAGATTTATTTTCTTACAATTCTGGAGGCTAGAAGTCCAAGATCAAGGTGTCGACAAGTTTGATTTGTCATGGGGGCCTGTCCTTGGCTTACAGATGCTCATCTCCTTGTGTTTCACAGCCTTTTCCTTTTGTGTTCTCTGTGTCCTGATTTCTCTTATGGCATACTGGATTAAAGCTTATCCTAATGGCTTTCTTTAATTTAATTACCTCTTTTAAACACCCTCATATCTAAATACAGTCACATACAGATATGTTGGTTAGAAGCTCCACATGTGAATTTGGGCAGAAGGGAAGATAGGCAATTTGGTCCATAACACTTCTGAGAAATACTTGAGAACAATGTGTTAGGCTGAATCCATCAGTGTCTGTTGTCAGTCAAAGACCAGAGCCTGTGAAGGGGAAGCAAAAATACCAAATGACTGATGTCATTTTGATGAGTAGAAATCTGTCCCTGGGGCTTGGATAACTGGCAGGATGGGGGAGGGAGGACATAAAAGCTATTCTTTGAACTCCGTCCTCTGTCTCCCTCTCATTTTTCTGATTCTCCTTCTTGACTTCTCTATCATTCCTCTGGTCTCAGTTCCTCTGCTGTGCTCAGGACATCCACTTAAGTTTTGCTGCTCGGTGACTCTTCTAAGGACCTGCTGGGCTTCTTCACCCTGATGGCTCACTGGCACACTAAACTCAGCACAGCTTGAAAAAAGTTCTCTGTCCTGTGGGCCAGCATTACCTCTTGATTTTCATAAAGGATCATCGTCTCTTCCATTAAGAGCCTTCAGGGAAGCTGGTTGCCTTCCTCAATGTGACTGTGAGCTCCTGGATGGCAAAATTGGGTCTATTTTCTGCTTCATTCCCCATGCCTACTTTAGTAGACATCCAAAAGTTCTCTGGAGTCTGAGAGAAGACAATGCTATCCCTATTTTACCAGCATGACTAGCTTTAACCAATCTCCAAGTCTGAGTGATTGTTCAATTTCCTGCATCCTTTCTGCAAACATTTTCAGGACATTGGCTACATGTTTGGACTTCCTTTTACTGACTGAAACCTAGTTGGGTGCTAGGAATGCAGGACTGGGTAGGAAATTCTGGGTGTGACATGGAGGGCATGCTTTCCCTGTCCCCTACTTCTACCCTTATCTCTATCCTGACTCGAGGCTGCATTCCCTCTGGTCCAGACCATGGCACCTCCTCCTAGGCTGCTCAGATTTCTCTGTTTTTTTTTTTTGTGTCTTAGATACAGATGTGGGCTCCTTAAAGCTCACACTGACTATACCATTCCACTTCTCAGAGACACGGAGCACTTCCTAGCGCATAGCTGCCAGTCAAGCTCTCTTTAGCTTAGCTGCCCAGCCTCAAACCTTTTGTCAACTCTTTTGTCTCCAGGGAACTGAAGTCCCTACCTCTTCCTGAGGTTCCCTCAGTGTATATTGTACTTGGCTTCGGTACCTTTGTCCAATGCTATGTCTGCCTGGAAATCCTTTTCCCACCAAGATTGACCTGTGGAAATCTTTTCCCTCCATCAGTGCTCTTCTCCAAGACCACTAGCTCCAGGAAGCCTTTCCTAATCCTCAAGTGTGAGTTAACTTGTCTTGCTGATATTCTGCTTCCTCAGCATGTGGCCTTCAGTTGTCTGTTGCTGGAATCTTGACCAGAAGGTAGACTAGGGTTCTTTTGGACATACCTGCTTCCTTCTGGCCTACAGCATTCTACATAGCAGTCACTGACCACTTCTGGCAATTTAAGCTGAAGTGAATGAAAATGAAATAGAAATTTCAGTTTCTCTGTTGTACAAGTCACATTTTAATGCTACATGCTAGGTACTACATATGGCTAGTTGTTAGTGCATTGGGTGGGACAGGTAAGGAACACAGAACATTCCACTGCTCCAGAAAATTCTGTTGGCCTGGGCTGTCTAAATGGAGAGTTCCTTGTTGCCTGTTCTGGCATTAAGCATGGGTCTTTCCCATGCAGGTATTGAATGAATGTTTGCTGAGTTAAATTGGACACATATTTTAGAGAGAGTAAGAGAATCAGAGCAGCATTAAGAAAGAAGTCTTTGGGGTCCTTCAACCAGTTCTGCAGACTTCTAGAATGAGTTTACAGCTGATTTGTGGGTGGGGAGCAAAACGCAGGGGAGACAGGAAAAGAGGCCAGGAATGGAGTGCATACTTTTTGCTAGGCCTACTGTGTAGCCCCAAAATTTGGTGTGGGTGGTGAGGTATGTGTGTGCGGGTGTAGACAATTGCTATTCTAGACATATCTTCTTGTCTAGATGAGATACATTTTTGGCTCAAAACTTCACACAGAATCAAGGCTAAGAGTGTGTACTTGAGTGGGTGCATCAGAGACTCTCACGATGTTTGAGCGATGCCTCTTTTGTTCCCTGTCCTACCATGTTCCCTTGCCCTTCCCAGTCAGGTAAGTAGCTTGCTCAGGGGTCAGGCCACCCTGAGCAGAGCCGCTGAGAGAGGATGTAGTGACAAAGGAGAAAACAGGGAACCTGTGGGAAGAGGTAAGAGCTGGGCTCCTGGTCTTTTCCCAGCCCAAATCTGGAGAATCTGGAGCTATGTCAGTTTTAGCTTCAAACACAGGCAGCTCTCTTGCCCATGAGAATGAGCTGATTTCTCTGGGAAACCCAGTCTACAAGTCCTCTGCAGTGAGTGGGAGGTGCTGAGCTTTGCTGGGCTCAGAGCAAGAGGATAGTTTCTCTCCCAAACTCTGTTGTCTTCCCTGTAAACATTTCTGGGACTTAACATCACAAGATTATGTTGCCATCTGAGAATCACTCTGTTCCTGAACCAAGAATTAGGACACAGTTCCTTTATCCCCAAAGTATACAAACATGACAATTATAGCCTCTGTGTAGAGCACCCACTAACTGGATTTGATTACCAAGTATCTCACTGGAAGAAGGGTTTTCAGTTAAACTAGGGCTCTGGCAGAAGGGAGCCAGAAATTGGTCGAGAAAGTGACCAAGCTATTGCTCCTAAAACAAAGAGAGCGGTAGATTTTTCATGATTTGCTATCGTAGGTCTTACTGGTTTTCCAGGAAGGGCTAAACACTGGTAATCTCTGTTGACCAAAGGCACAATTTCAAAAGTGTGTGTGTGTGTGTGTGTGTGTGTGTGTCTCTGTGTGTGTGTGTGTGACGAACTTGGTCAACTTATTCTAGAGACTGCTGATTTTTTGTGAATCTGGCACCATCACCCTGCACAAAGCATCTCGGCTTTGTGCCTAACAGGTAGATCAGTTTTGCTCTGAAACTGCAAGTTCCTTTTACAGCTGTTGTATTCATATTGTGTAAACATCCTGACCTTGTGGTAAGGTTTAAGGATTTTTCAGTGCTTAGACTGTCTGACATCTACAAGCACAACTGAAGAGTCAGTGTCCTAAGCAAAGATGACCTTTGGGAACCTGGGAAGTAACCCAGGCAATTACTATCATAGCCCACATGTCAGAGATGTTATCTACAGCAAAGCTAGTGGGAAAATAATAATGCATTGCCCAGTTGTGTGACTTCCAAAATTAGTGATTTTTAAATTGACTTAGATCAAGTGAAGCCAGAGGGATTAATTTTGTTCTGATATTGTATGAATTTCCTGGGGAGACATGAAAGAAATGTCTGCCTCCAAACTGAGAAGACAACCAAAGTCCAAAGAATGACTCAGACAGGTTCAACTTGGTGAGTAAATGAGATTATTAGGGGTTACTTACAGAGCACTGAATGACTTGTGGCCTACCAATCCTCCTTAGGATGTGTGGGCAAAGGCCTCTATCCTAGGCCTCTCCCAGTATTTATTATCTTGTGAAGAAAGGGGGGATGAGTGATAGTGAGGATGTGGGGATTACGGAGTAACTTAAGCTGGCTGGCCAGGTGCAAGAATGGCATCTCTATAATTTGCAGAGATAAAGATATGCAGAAGAATCAGTTTACATAATCCAATTAAGGTAACAGTGGAATTGTTTTGGGGGCTATACCCTCGGTTTGTGATATGCAAACTCTTGTGCCCTGAGGAGTCATACCCTCTTATCTTGAGGCTCATACCCAGTTGGCATTGCTAGAGCTGTTTGCTCTAACATCTCACCAGCTCAATCCTGTATGTGGAGAGCACCATGTGAGGAAACAGGACTGTCTGGTGGCTCTAGATTTTGCATATTAGCACCCCAGCTAGCCTTATTTGCAACACTCAGAGCCAACTGAAGAGAAGGAAATACCCCTAGCTAGCCTTTCACATATCCTATAAGGATAGTCTCCAAGTAAAGCCACAGCAATTATTTTGGATTCAAAGGAAGCCACTGGAGTTGCCTCTCATAACTGTGATGGATATAGATTTTGCACATTAGCACCTGGGCTAGCCTTATTTGCAATGATCAGAGCCAATTGAAGAGAAGGAAATACCTAGCCAGCCTTTTACATATCAGTATAAGGAAATGAGCCTCAAAGCATTCAAAATCACAGTAATTGTTTTGGATTCAAAGGGAGTTGTCTCCCACAGTTCTTACTATACTTGATAACAATTTCTCATTTCATGAAAATGTTTGGTTACTGTGGTTTTATCAGCATCTCAAAATAGGTCTGTTGAAATCCACCATGCTACAAAGGGGCAATAGTTTACTGAATCTAGGTGTTTGTTTTGCTGTCCCAGTCTTCTGTCCTTGAATAGCCTGTTGTAGTGGTCCTTAACCATCTCAAATCTAGAGGGTTTATTCAGGCTTTTCCTTAATAGCACAGGCAGTCAACAAATACACCTGAAGCCTGGCCAATGTGGAAAAGCCCAGGAAGTTGATTATCAATCACAAAAAATTCTTTAAGTGATACCACTCATATACTCT
The DNA here is from genome assembly GCF_034190915.1 of Cavia porcellus. Lineage (NCBI taxonomy): Eukaryota > Metazoa > Chordata > Mammalia > Rodentia > Caviidae > Cavia > Cavia porcellus. The sequence goes on from NW_026947496.1 coordinate 68,365,064, forward strand.
TACAACAAAGCTGAGGAAACACCTCAGAGCCTTAGGGTTGACATGTGTTAGAATAGAAAAGGGATATCTCAGTATAGGTCTCCATGCTTCAGAGCAGTGAATAAGGCCACCTAGAAGGAGCCCCAATTGCTTGGTTCTTGTATGGCATTTTGCTAGCTGCCATTTATGGCTGGAGAGATCACTGAAGACTCATCCCTTGTAAGAGGATGTGAAAAGAGATACACAGTGATCTTTCTAGTCAGTGGTTTATCTAGCTCTATGCTTGTTGCTAGTGATGCTGATGCTGTCAGACAGCATGTTTCAGTCTTGCCTTCCTCCACATACCAAAGTTAGAATTGCAATGTTGCCTTCTCCCAAATGCTTCTCTTTTTCTCCTTCAAGGTCTTACTGGATGAGACCATCCAGGCACCCAGGTACGCAGAGTGAGAGCTTTCCAACTCAGCAGAAATGGGCTTTTTTCACCTGGGCTCAAAGTGCTCTGCCAGGTTTGTGTTGCCTGGCAACAGGGTTTAGAGGACAGCAATCTGCTGGAATGAAGCAGGGATCCACCTCCGCTCCACCCCCACTCACTCAAGGTGCTTCTTCTTTTCCCCTGGAGGATGAGGACTGCAGTGCTCTGTTGTTAAGACCATGCTGGGCCAGGGACAATTGAGAGGCTCATTCTTTGCCACTCGGTCTCCCTGTGACACTTCTGTTTTTAAGCATTTAATACAGTTGGAAATTGTCTTGTTTTTATTTTATTGTTTGTTTTCTCAAGAGTCAGAATTTCATCTATTTTACTCCCATCTGTAGCCTTAGCACCTGGAAACTACCTAGACTGCTTCCTTCCTTTCCCAAGAGTAGCAAGAGGTTGGATTCTGAGTGATTTAAAAGCCCTATCAGAAGAGGAGGAAGAGGAGGTGGAGGCTGAGGAGAGGATGCTAGGTCTTAGACTGGCTAGGACATATGACCACTGGGCACAAAGTTACAACCAAGGCAGTTGTTCTATGTTGGCTTCTCACAGAACTTACTTTTCTAACATTCTGTTATTAGTGTTTCTCCAAACTGCCTTCCACTGGCACATATTAGGCAGGCTCCAAGATCATACACACTTTCCCACTTTTTTCGTGAACCAGTTCCCACAGAAAATTTAGTGCCTATGACTGGCATGCTGATTCTCAGAGTCCCCTGGACTGAAGTTCCCCAGACAAATCAGAAGGTGTTTAGGGCAGTGCTTGTCTATTATGTATAACTTTGATCTGATGAGTAACATTTCTCATAATGTCAACTAAATACTACCTAGTGTCACACTTAAAGCATAAAGTCCTTCTTCAACACAGCCTCACAGACAGGCAACCCACTCATATTTGGGAGAGAAGGGACTCTTTAGGGACTCAGATCGTTCTTTTTTCTGTCTGAAGGGCTTGACTATCTCACCAATCTAATCTGCTTCTTGGTTGGTCCCAGTTCATCCACCCTCATGCTGCAGAAAGCCCAGAAGACAGCTGCTGCTGTAGAAAAATGTTTCAATTCTCTTACTGAATGCGCTAAGAGTTAGGGCTGCTGTCCCCTTGTGCTAAGTGTGTAACCTGGGCTGCAAGACAGTCCTGGGTATACTCCAGCAGAAATAATGAAACGTGCTCCATTTCAAAACTAGACAGACACCTAAAGTCATGGTTTCATGCTGACTCATGCCATATTACTTCTCAGACACATTAACCTTTAACGTATTACTTTTAGGCAAAAGCATATCACTTTATGTTACTAGTTTCTTTCCCCAAATTCTTTCATGCTTCATCTTGTGTTCTTTCTTTCACAATCCACATGCCAGATCTTCATATTAAGGGGAGTATGTGCATAGAGAAAGTGGGTCTGGAAAACTGACCAAGATACACATTTGGTAACTACTTTCTTGTCACCACAGCAATGGATCATGAAATAATGCAGACTAATCCTCAGAGCACTGCTTTGTTTTTCTCTTTTCTGACTTTCTTTCTTTCTTTCTTTCTTTCTTTCTTTCTTTCTTTCTTTCTTTCTTTCTTTCTTCCTTCCTTCCTTCCTTCCTTCCTTCCTCTCTCTCTCTCTCTCTCTCTCTCTCTCTCTCTCTCTCTAATGGTACTGGCAGCTGACTTCAGGGAGTGCTGAGCTACCTCCCAAGCCCTTATTAAATCTTATTTTGAGACTGGTTATCACTAACTTGCCCAGGCTGGCCTGAACCTTACTATCTTCCTCCCTCAGCCTTCCAGGCATCTGGGATTGCAGGTGTAAACCACTGCACCCTGCTGCCCTTGTCACTTTTGGCAGATCGTCTTCAGTCTAAGACCTAGTCTCTCCTCCATGAGCTGAGGAAGGAAGAATGAGTTTGTTTTGCTGAGAGTTGAGCAATGCCTGGTGTTTTAGTTTGGGCTGTTATAACAAAAACAGCATGGACTGAGAACACAGAATATGAAAAATTATCTCTTACAGCCCTGAGAGCTGGAAAGTCTAAGATCAAGGCACTGGCAGATTTGGAGTGGGGCAAGAGCCCACTTCTGGAGCACAGAATGTTGCCTTCTCATCGTGTGTGGTTGAAGAGGTGAGGGAGTTCTCTGGGGCCTCTCCCGAGGAGGTAACTCACCCAGCGGTCCTGCCTCTAGATACCATCATAAAAGAGCCTGGGTTTCAACATGTGGATTCTGAGGACACACATTCTGTCTGTATCACCTGAAAAGATGTCTCTAAAGGAGGCACTGTTGTTCTGGTCTAATACTTGTCAAATCAAAGTAGTAATTCCACAAGCAGTTAAATTTACATTAAATATTCATAGGTCAGATAATATATTAATCATATATTAATATGTAGCTTTAAACATTTCAAACCATAATCCTTCCTATTTTGTTTGATTGCCTTTTGCTTGCATTTTACTTCCTTTGGAAAGAGCACCCCATATTAAACTTTGAGTTTGAGCATTTGTTTGCACCAATAAAATATCCTTTGCTGTGTTTTTCTTGTTTATAGCACCTGTGAGATCTAGACTTCTATAGATTGAGGATGATACTTTACTGTTCTCTTGAATCTCCTGTGCACAGCATTAGTATGAAATATATTTGGATATAGTGAATATTTGTTGTATGACTAAATTAATTTAATTCATCCAGACATTTGTTTTAACCAAACCAATGAACACGAGGTGACCTCTCGACTCAGATCTATTCCTCTCAACCTCTTTTGTAAATTAAGATATTCAATACAGTAACAATTGTGGATTTCCTACCGAGTCCTCCTTGTTTTGATTCATTTTATTGCTCTGTATTATTTCCTTTAAGTTAAATTTAAAAAAGAATGCTAAGATTTTGTTTTTTGCCTAACCTTCCTCATCCTAGTTTCATTTTTAAACAATTTTTATTTTGAACAATCGCAAATCAACAAGAGCAATTGAATAACTGTATAAAAGAACTTTTTCTCCATGTGACAGGAAGTCACTGGCATACTGTCATATCACCTCCCCAAAGTCTAGTATGTATTTGTCACAAGTGAGGACATCATTTTACCTGACTACAATATAGCCATCAAAACCATTGTCAAGTCTAGTTCAACTTGCCAAATATTCCAGTTGTCCTAATTCAGTTCAGAATCATATCTTTCATTCAGATGTTATCTTTTTCAGTTTCCTTTCTTCTTTGGAAAGTCCTTTAAACTTTTCGTGGCCTTATGAACTTGGTATCTTTGAAGATCATAAGGCAATGATTTTGTAGAGTTTTTTTTTTTTTTTTTTTTTTTTTTTTTTGGTCTTTCCTTTTTATCGGTGCCGGGGATCGAACTCATGACTCCCTGTTTGCAAAGCAGGCGCTTATGCCGCTGAACTAAATCCTCAGCCCCCTGTAGTGTTTTTCAATATGGGTTTACCTACCATTATCTCAAGATGAGTTCATTTTTGGCATGAGTATCACACAAGTGAACTTCTGATATTCTTATTGTATCCTATCAGTTGGTATATGATGTTAACTTTGGATTAAAGTATTGTCAGCCAAGACTGTTCCATCACAAAGTTAACTGCTTTTCCCTTTGTAATTGACACATATTTTGTATGAATGTTCCTTTGAAATTATTTAAAATTTAAATTTAATTCATTTATTTATGTCAGTCTGAACTCATGTGTTTTTATTTAATAGATTATAATCCATTGCTACTATTTATTATAAATATAAATTTAAAAGACTAATATTATCTTATAGATTTTTATTGCAAAAAATAGAATAGGGCGATTAAGAGATTTCTAGAATATAGAATAAAATTATGTGGAGATAAATTCAAGGAAGAAAAAGGATGATATAATTTCCAGTTGTTAAGTAGTCTGTTCACATATTTTTTTAAAAAAATGCTGGTGGTGGATTTCAATGGCTTTGGTGTCTATATTAAAAGAAATGTATGTATATACAAGATAGATAACTATACTACTAAACTCTGTTAGTTCATCAAAAAGAACAGTTTGTGTTTTCATTGTTTGATCACTTTTTTCATGCCTAAATCTTATTATCTGAACTACTTCTAAGGTAACAATTTGCAATATATTAAAACTAGTGTTAATTTTCTATTATTTTTGAAATCCTTTTTTTGTTTTTAAAATAAAAATAGCATAATTCGATAGATTTATTTTTAAAGTCACTATTTACAATGTACTAGAAATTGCATTCCTTACAATGCAATAAACTCATGTTGAAAAATTTTAGCTGACTTAGAAAAAAGGTATGTGGATGTACACAATTTTGCAATATTGTTTTAGAAGTATGTTGCAGCAAAGTTTGAAGGAAAGATAGAAACTGGTGCAACACTATAGATCTAGCAGTAGAAGTTCATGGACAGTCTTGGGTGCTAATAGTAGGTAATTCAGCTCCAATACCCTTCAGACACTGTACTTTTCCACTCAAGAAACAAGACACCCAGCAGAGAGAACAGGATTGCCCCAGTATAAGTTATTTTTCCTGTTTTATAGCCACAAAGGGAAAACTCTGTGATTGTCAATTCACCAAAACCAACTGAGTGAGCGTGGATGTCTCAAAGGAGGTTAGGTTGGGTGAACCAAAACAATACATTGATATTATACTGTTTTTCTTACAATTCATGGTTTCCCTTTTTTTCTATTTTCTAGAATCCAGCAATTTCATGATTGTGCTAAGAGTGCTTTTCCCATAATAGTTATAATGTATGACTTCCTCACTGGAAAGGTAAAAAGAATGGAAGATATTTGTTATAGTAATTTTGATGTTGGTGCAGTGCTTTTGATGTGGAATTTTTGAACCACAAAAAAAAAATGTGGAAGAAGAGAAAGTTCAGAAAAGTCTGTGGGTTTATCCTTTAGGAATAATGACTAAAATAGATTAGGCTTCAACAATCACAAAACATGGAAGCATATTCACAGGACTATTTTATATTTACTCTTGATAAAGTCAAATGAATAAACCAACTTATTCCAGAGAAGCCTATTGTTTTTGGTGCTTTTATTATTATTGATATTATTATTATTATTATTGTGTTGTACTGAAGATTGAACCTAGGGCCTTTGTACTAAGGTACATGCCTACTTGTCTTAATTACTTTCCTTGTTGCTGAGACTAAATACCTGACACCAAAGTTAAAGGAGGAAAGGTTTATTCAACTCACAGTTTGTAGAGGTTTCAGTCCACACTAAACTGCGATCAAGGCAGGATGATTTAGCAAAGGGCCATCACAGAGGAAAACAGTTCCTGGCAGACAGCAAGGAAGAGAGCAAGGGGACAAGCCTTTCTGTCCCTTACGCTGCATCTATAGGGTACCTGTCCTAGAGTGGGTATAGATAGCACACACACCTTTAACCCAAGAATTGGAACATGATCAATCACAAACTCTAGATTCAGACCCCTCTGTAAAGCCCAACCTTCATGACTACATGAAGCTTTGAGTGGCAAATAGACACAAACTATAACACTAGCCCTTTTCTATTTTTGAGAGTGTCTTGCTAAATTGCTAAATATTCCAGGCTATGCTTGATTGCCATCCTCTTGTCTCACAAGTGCTGGGATCACAGGTGTGTACTACCACATCTGGCTTGTTATTATTTTTCAACAAAGAAATGTGGTGTAGGCATATTGTTTTCCTGGATCTGAATTGTTTTAAGGGAAAAGATGAAAAATATTGGAAGGAAGGAAGAGCTCAGGCCAGTGTTTTCTAGTAGTATCTGCTGTCTCAACTGTGCTTCTGTCTAGTATATCTGAGAATTGTAGATGAAGTTTTCTAACAAGAATCTCAAGAAGAAGCATTCATACTAAGTAGACAATATTAAATATAGTTGAAGGTCCAAATGCTTTTCTACACTTGCTGAATCTGATAGCTGGGGTATACCTTCAAAATCAGTATTTTTTCCTGAGGTAGCTGTCTTTGCAGAGACATTTGGCCATGCTGGAGACATTTTGGTTACCACAAGTGTTGGCAGAGGTATACTATTGGACACTAGTGGGTAAAGGTCAGCAGTGTTATTTTACATGCTACAATGCTCAGGCCAGCTCCTAAAATAAAAAATTTTCTTGTCCCAACTGTGAGTAGCATTAAAGTTGATAAATCCTATTTTAAATATCAATACATTTCTATTGTAGCTAGGGGTTGTACACAGAGAACAATTAGGATCAGGACATGGAGTTTATATTATTTTTATAATGGTCACTGGGAGTTAACACAAGAAAATGCAAAATCTATCTGAAACACCAAAGACATAGAATATTTAGTCAAGGGCCTAAATCCCACAGCAATGTCTCACATGAGTCCAGATAAAACCCCAGAGCTCATGACAATGACTCCTACGAGTCCAACTGGAGGTCCAGAGCCCACAAGAAGGACTCACACCAGTCTCTTTTATGGATCTGTGCCAGGAAGGCCCAAAGGTCAGTGGTAGAAGCCAGAAAGTCCATGCCAGCAGGGTGAAGGAGCTGTGCTGGTGGGATGAAGGTTTTATGCTGGAGCCGAGAAGTCACACTCACAACAAAGACCAGGGCTGTCCTGAAGGCACCACAGCCATCCTCGGCAACACGGAGGCCCCGAGCTCCTCCAACAAGCACAGTCAGGTACATGCCAGGCAGCCAGCATTACGAGTTCATCCTGAAGACCAAGCAGCACACGTCTTCCCCTCCGGAGCCAGGAAGCAATGCTTGATGTGAAGACCAGAGCTTCTCCCCAGGAGAACCAACAGCTAAACAGCAACTTGTAGGAGAACCCACAGTGCCTCAATGCAACAACGCATTAACGCCCCAATATCTCAACACCTCCTTTCTTCTCCACCTATTTATCTTGGCAACTTTCCTCAAGTGGAACATCTTCATTCAATGTCATGCTGATATAATCCAGCTGCCGTTAAACTGACCACCAGTTCTTAATTCATAACAATATCTTTGGATGGTCTTAGTTTTAGGTGACAAAAGGAGGTCATCTAAGATAAAGAGGAATCGCTTATTAAATGTACATGTATTAACTGCATATGTATGTATATCAATGGTTTGGGAAGTTACAGTCTGTTGCATGGAAAACTAACTCTGAGATGCAGTTTAGCCTGTTGGATGTTTATAAAACAGAGCATTTGGGATCAGTACTCATAAATAGAAAAGGAAAGAAGCAGAGGTGAATCAAAGAAAACCTGCAAAACAGGCCAATAATGTCCTTGGCTGATCTACCTGGGAGCTCTGTCACTCCACTGGTGCTTCCAAGGTGTCAAGCATGTGGCCTAGATGGCTAGGTCTTTATATGCACCTTGACCAGTCATTGAACATAGGCTGTTCTGGGAAGTGTATAACCCTAGGTTCAGTTCCTTCACTCTTGAGGTGCCCATAGGGGCTAACAGCCCAGGACTGTTCGTTGCTACCATCCCAGCAGCTGGGGAAACAAGTTCTTCCCTGCAAGAGGTTCAGGTAGAATATTGTAGTATCCATCTCAGCATCCTAAAGTAGGATCAATACAAGAGAAAAAGTGGAAGGCATTTTGTAGTGGAGCACGGGAACTGGTAATATTGCCATCCATTCTTTCAGAGAAGACATGATATCAGAGGATCCTTTTGAAGCTAGAGCCATCTTTGCTGGCTAAAAATGGAGCAGCAAAGAGTCCAGGTGGAGGAACACCTCCTTCATGTTGTGGAGCTACCTTCTGCTGTCTGCCACAATGAGCATTCCACCTGAGGTGCTGTGTAAAACTGCAAGATGCAGGAATTCCTTCTTTCTGAGCAAAAAGGAGTTATTAAAATAAGGTAGCAGTTGAGCACATCCCATTATGAATCTTTTCTGAGGATAATAAATCTGGAAAAACGAAGATTCACTCGGGGAAAAAGCTGAGACCACATCTTTGGGGTAACACCTTTTGTCAAGGCCAAATCCCTATCTAGAACCCTTCCCTTGCTTTTCCTCCAGTGCCATGCTCTAAAATTGCCCAGACCATGTGCTACAGAAATGTACCTGTGTGTTGTGATGCTGATTTTGTCTGCGTAAGACTATCAAGGTATAGTGACTCAAGGAAAGATGAATGCAATTCACGCTAAGCATATTGTGGGGTTCCAGAAGCAATGGTCCCAGAGGAATAAGGCTCCCCTGACCCTGGTCCCAGCCATATACAACTCTCACAGCGGGGAAGATTGCAAGGGGAATCATCAGTCATTATTAGTCACAGTGAAAGGAACCAGGAGCTGTGTGTAAGGGAATAAGTGTCCATGTGTGAGAGACAGTGAGCTCAAATTCCTAGTTGTCTCCTTAGATGAGCAGTATTCTTTTGTTTTGTTTTGTTTTTCATGGTTCTGAGGATTAAATCTAGGGCCTTTGCTCTGAGATATACCCCAAGATCCTTTAAAATTTTTAAAATTTTGAGACAGGGGTTTACAAAATCACTAATTTACCCTATGTTAAGTTTGAAATTGTAATTTTTTACCTGTGGCTCCCAGAGTGCTGAACTTATAGACATGCACTATCAGGCCCAGAAGACAGCATTATCGCCCCAATGATCAGCAAAGATTCCCCTTTTGATCAGCAAAGATTGGGGAAAGTAGCGGGAGCACTCTGCACTTTTCAGGTCTCATGCAGAACCGACACCCTATCTGTGTAAAACAAATAATACTGGCAAGGTACATTGCACACAGAAACTGTTTGTCTTGTATATAAGGAGACAAAAGAGAAAATTGTTGGCTTATGTGAAATGCTAAAAGAGCCTGAAACTCATAGCTGTTGAATAGGTAAGGGGGACTTCAAGTGTTGAGCTGGAACTGCAAAACTAAGCATAAAAACTACAAAGAACTTTAGAGATTCATCACTCCCACTTTTCTTTCCACTTCTCCAGCTTAACACACACACACACGCACACACACACACACACACACACACACACACACACACACACACGTTATAGCTGAGGCTCTGAAGCCAGAGATGAAAGAGCTGAACCAGAACCAGATGCCTGATGTGGTAAATTACACAATGATTGTTACACATTTCTCTCTTCTGGTTTTATCTATGCAGTGCCTTTCCTGGTACTCCTGCCAATGAATGGATGACATTTTCACCAGTGACATCAGAGTTGGCCATTTTGAGTTGCCTTGGCTGTACTGTACTATTTACCAAGTGGAATTATGACCTTTAAGTGGATTGGAATTTCCCAAAGTTATACCGTTGCTCTTCTCTTTGCCTCAAGCGTGATGTATCGTAGAGGCAGGCTGCACTTTTACCTTAGATCCTAGAATGCAGAGGACATCAGGAGGAGATGTACTTGGCTCATGGCTCACATGTGATAGGAAAAAAGAAATACTCTTTCACTGTTGTAAGCCACTGAGATTTTTAAAATTGTAATGTAACTAAACAAAAGTTCATTATTTTTAAAGAATGGACTAGACAATCAAAGGTAGTATAACCAGTATTTAGGCTGAGTTAAAAAGGGCTTGTGACTGGGGGTGTATATCAATGGTAGAACTCATACATTGCTTGTGAGAGGTGCTGGTCCAATTCAGTAGCAAAAAATAAAAGGACTCAGGGGAGTCTAATTAAAGTCTTCATTATCTAACACAAATATTAACATTTAGGATGTATCCAACCACCACTGCAGATATATTCCTAATCAACTACAGATAATTTCTGAGTCCAAACATGAAACATGGCTTCAGAATCTTTTTCAGTGGAATTACTTATTAGGTAGTGTTTCAAACAAAATTCCAACTTGCCAAGAGTTTGGATTCTGAATTAATATTGCCCAAATTCAAACTAAGACTCTTTTTCAGGGAAAAAACCCTCACCAGACCTTGTGTGCGCTAGGCAAACGTTGGACTAGTGAGTTACCTTATCACTCACCTGTGAGTTTTGTCAGAGTATCAAGACGCTATATACTGTGACTGTCCATTTGTAAAAATACTTTCTAGGTGTGTGTTGGTGATTAAATGAGGTAGTGCCTATAAAGTACTTAGAACAATGCTTGATACAGAGTCAGGATGACGATGATGATAATGATGATGATGATGATGACGATGATGATAAAATTAGAGAGGAAGACACTGAAGCCAAGTCCCTCGCAGAGTGAGTCTCGAGAGAAAGTGGGGTGTATACTCTGGGAGATCACAGCTGAGGAAAGAAGATGAATATGGTCAAGACTGACATTTAGGCTTACAAGCAATGAAATAAAATCCCTAAACCGTGTCAGGAAGAGACATCAAGAAAGGACACGTCGTCAGTGTCAACATCTTCCCATTTCAGGAGCCCTTTTTTTTTTAGGCAGAATTCTCTTTATCAGTGCAGTAATTTGTCATTTAACAATAAAAGTCCCTTCCCGTTGCCATCACCCTTTGGTTCTGTGGTTTCCCAGGCCCCTTGTTAAGTGCTTGCTTTCTGAGAACTGACACTTTCCGGAACACAGGCGTTCTCCACCTCCCAGCTGCTCCAGGTCTGCTGTCCTGCCTCCCTTAGCCACCGAGCAGATCCAGACTCCCCGGTTGGTCCAGAAACCCCTCTACCAAGCAATGTAGATTATTTAGGGAGCTGATCTACAGGCACACTTTGCAGTACGTTCTTTTTAAAGTTTTAATTTGGAAACTATTGTCTGGTTCCATATGGGAGCCTTATCCTTCCTTCTGCCTGTCTCCTTTAGGTCTCTTTCACTTCCCTACACATCTTTACCCTTACTTTTCTTTTCATTAATTTTATTATAGAAAAAGCAATAATTATCTCATCCACAGGGCAAATATATTCTTTAAAGAAGAGTTTATTGAATGAATATTCCATATTCCGGCTAAATCCTAGGGCAGAGTTGCTCTAGGATGTAAGGCCCACAGAGTCTCCTGTTTTTTCATTGATGACGTAAGACGGCCTAGTTCAGTGTAAGTTGAATCAAATTTCTGCAGGTGAAGCTAAATCTTTAGCTCAGGGTAATCTGTGAAAAGTCTGAGGTGAGAGGCTGGGGGGGAGATTAGAAGTTTCCTCATGGTGAGCACATGAGCTCACAGGTGGGCATTGATAAGGTCATATAGGATCAAGGAAGAGAGAAGGGTCAAGGTTAACTCCCCAAATTTTGATTAGGAAACTGTAGATGATGGTGCCATTTACTGAGCTGGGAAACCCTGGATTTGAGACGCTTCTGTGACATCTAGATGGGCATTTTGTAGGTAGTAAAACAACAGGAGACTATCTAGCATTGGGAAAGGGGGAGGATGAAGGATGGGCATAAGAAAATATTCTGAGAAACCAGATTAGAGGGTAGAGATCTGAAGCAATGGCATTTAAAGAGTGGGCAAGAAAATGGATTCTTTGAAGGAACCACAGAGTGGCAAAAGGGTAGATACCCACAAATGTCAAGGGTTAGGAGGGTGTCTGGAGGTGAAAAGCTTACTAGCATCCATGTGGGAGAGTACGAGGAATATGGAGTAGAAAACTCCTACTGGGTACAAAAGTTAGGCTTTTGGGGTCCTTTTCAGGGATCAACATAGCAGAATATCAGAAAGAAGCCTTCATGTTACAGAATTGATAAAGTGGCTGAACTTCTTTCCAGAGACTAATGGAAAACTGGAACAGTTAATTCTTCTCACTTGCCTGCATAAATGAGCACATTGATGAGGTAAAACTGTCTTTACTTTGAGTCCATCGGGTGCAAGTCTCAAAGCATCACTAAGCCCCTGTGGGAGGTGGATTCCTGTGGGCTGAGAAGGAGGCACTTGACTCCAGAGCAGTGGTCCACAGAGTGCCTCAGTGCTGAGTGAGCAGCACCAAATGGAAAATAGTAACAAAGGTGGAGGCTTAGTCTCACCCTGAGGAATTCTGAGTCAGAAATTTGGTGATTGGGACCCAGAGATCTGATTTTCAGAGCTGGCTTGGTGACTCTGCCGCATGCCATAGTTTGAGATCCACTGCCTATGGACCAATTTGTGAATCACTTCCTTAAGAACTACATTGAATTCATTTATTTATTGAGTAAGAATGGTCAGCATTGCCATCCTAGTGAAATCATCCTAGTGATGAAACTGTATTGTTCTCCAGTTGGACAGTGGCTAATTTATGTTGTCGAATAGAATTGTGTAATTTTCTCTGTAAGTTAACTTAGTCATTGCTTGTTTTTTTTTTTTTTTTTTTTTTTGTCTTTTTATTGTTACCAGGGATCGAACTCACGACTGCCTGCTTTATGAGGCAGGTGCTTATGCCGCTGAGCTAAATCCCCAACCCCAGTCATTGCTTGTTTTTAACTCTGAGTTTTTAGTAGCTCTGTTGCTAATGTGATTGATGTTTGATTTCCTGCAAAATTATGGAGTTTTGTTTATGTAAAAAGTGGGATTATCTACTTTGGACATGCCACACATATAAGTGAATATATAACAGAACAAACTAATGGGTTTCTACAAACTGAACATATTGTGGAACTAGCACTCAGATCGAGAATCACAGCATCACGAGCCTGACATTCATTTCATGCCTCCTTCAAGGTATAATCTCAGCAAAGGTCTCTACCTGTCTGGCTCCTAATTTTCTATGTTTATGACTTTTTTTTATATAAATGGAGTCATATGGTGTAAAGGTTTTTGTGTCTGGCTTCTTTTGCTCAGTATTATTTTTTTTAAAAAGTTTTGATTGAAAAATAAAACTTTTAACCATTCATAATGTATAGCATAATAATTTGACATTCTTATGCATTGTGGAAGGTCTAAATCAAACTAGTTGGCTTATGCATTATTATCCTTATTTTGTTTTTGCAGTTAGAACACTCAAAATCTCAGCAATTTTCAAGTATATGATATATTGTTAACTATAGTCACCATGACTTACTATAGATCTCTTGAGTTTATTTGTCTAGAGATTTTGTATTCATTGACCAACATCCCCATCTTCTTTCACCACTGTCCCTCAATCCCTAGTAAACATCATTCTACTCTCTGCTTCTGAGTTCAACTTTTTTAGATTTTACACATTGAGATGATGTGTTATTTTTCTTTTTGTACATACTTCACTTAATATAATATCTTGTTTCACTTAATGTCACTTAATACAATACAAAGTTCATCCATATTATCTAAAATTACAGAATTATCTTTATTTGTATGTATGTAGGGTACAGATCCTATTTTGTATATATTCCACATTTCCTTTATCCGTTCATCCATTGGTAGACACTTAGGTTGATTCCTAGTCTTGGCTTTGTGAATGGTGCCACAATGAACACAGGTGTGCTGATGTCTCTTTGACATATTGATTTCAATTCCTTTGGACATATACCTTTCCTTTGGACAAATAGTGGGATGCTAGATAATACAGGTGTTATCTGTTTCTAAAATTTTCTCCCACTTCTGCCTGTTTCTAATTTCTTGAGAATCCTCCATACTGTTTTCCATAATAACTATGCTAAATTTATTCCTACCATTAGTGTGCAAAGATTTTTTATTCTCTATATTCTTTTCTTAAAAAATTAATTAAGCTTATTGGTACTTTTTAGTACACATAGTGATCACATTCTTCATACAGAAATTGTACCTGTACATGATATAACTTGATTTTCCCTCATTCCTCTACCTTCCCTTCAACATCTCTCCCCCTCCTTATTTACAAAAGCTTTGTTTCCAATTTCAGTATATGTTCTGCTGAAGCATTTTGGTCCATTTTGTGTGCAGTAACAAACTACCTGGGCCTCGATGAGTCACCAGGAGAAGAGTTATATTTGGCTCAAGATTCTGATGGCTGAAAAGTGCAAACAGTGTGGCACTGCGCCTTATAAGCTCCACCTCCACATGGAGGTTGGCATCAGCAAAAGCTGGAGTCCAAAGGAGGAGCAGTTTGTAGGGAAAAGAGAGAAGATAAAGGAGCCTGGATGCTTATTACAACCTGCTTTCAACAGCAATAATTCAGTCCCATGAGAGACAGATAGCATTAATTCACCCACAAGGGTGGATCCCATCCCTCCTCCATGGGCTCTAATTATCTCTTAAAGGTCTCACCTAACACTCTAATGTTGAGGAATGAAATCTCAAAAGAAGTATTTCAATCTTTCTGAGTCCTTATATAAAATGTGTCTCAGAAGTGTGTTTTGCTTTTATCTGATCTAGTAATCTTCATCTTACAATTAGTCTCCTTACATCTTATGTAATTACTGATGTATTCAAATTTAAATCTAGAATCTTATTTCATTTCTACTTGTCCTATCTATTTTATGTTTCTTTATTTCCTTTTGGATGAATCAAATATTTTAATTTTATTTTTCTCCATCCTTAGCTTATTACTTATACATTGTTTCACAAATCTTATAGAGCATATCCTAATTTGAATGCAACCTTGATTGATAGAAATTGCATTGTACAACTTCCTAGAGAGTAAAACAAATTTACAATATTAATTTCATTTATCCCTACCTGGCTGCCATTTGTGCTTTCTGCTTGAGTTTTTCATCTGCCGTGATCTGTGCAGGGAGCAGGGTCCTGAGATGGGATGACAAGAGATTAAGAAAAACAAGACACATAAAAGGAAAGATGGGACCAAGTAGGATCTGGCCTCTCTGATGGAAAGGCAGTGACAACATCCCAACTCCGGTGTCTTTATTTATACAAAGTAAAAAAAAAAAAAAAAAAAAAAAAAGAGGAAAGTCACGTGATGGGGTCCAGAGTGCAGCTCTCGGTTGTGCTGAGAACGCTGAAAGCCAAACTCTCCCAGAGCTGTATGTGCTATAACTATCTAAGAAGAACACCAATGCTGGGCACCTGTTGATATGCAACTGAGCTAGAGGTCAGCTGGTTTATACAGTCTGCCTCTGGTATTTCGTGTCCTTGGAACTGGCTTTGCTCTGGTCTCAAGGAGTTTGCCTACCTCCCCAGCTCAGCCGCAGCTCCATTGCTCCCCACATAAATCTACATAATTAAAAAATGAAAATTGATGTGCAGAATGTATTAAAAATAATTCCCTTTAACTTGCTTGCATAGTATAAGGGAAGAGGGAGAGGGAAAGAATAAAAAAAAGGAATCTCAGGTTTAATTTAATATTTTGTGTGAAAAAATCAGTAAACACAGAATGAGGAAAAAATAAATCTATACATAGTATTTTAAAACTCCAAAAGACGTAGTTGTCAAATACAAAATATAAAACGTTCTATTTTTTGTTCTTCACTCTTTCTCAGTTTCCATATTTCATCTGTGATCAATAGCCTTCAGTCTTAAGAAATTTTATTACTATTTTCTTTTATTATTAGTTTGGAATTATTACGATTAGGGCTACTATAGATATTTTTTGAGCACTTCTTTTGGTGAACATATGTGCACATTCTGTTAGCTATATATTCAGGAGTAAAAAAATTCTTCACCATATGGTTAGCATATGTGCATTTTTAGTAACCACTACCAAATAGTTTTTCCAAATTTTCTATTGTTACTGATTTTTGCATATAAGTTTTCTGTCAGAAAACTGTGACAAATGATGTTATTTTAATAGTTGATATTTTTGTTGTTGTTCGTTTGCTTTTTCTTGAAAATGTTCCCTTCACTGAAAAGTTTCCAGGGTAGAGTATTGGGATATTTTGTACTCAAGGTGTGTTAATTATATGGGTACAGATGTGATTTATTTCTCCCTTCAGCAGTATTTCATATGTACAAATAAACCTACTTGAAATTTGTGTGAGAAAATCAATTGTCTTTTAAGGGTATCTTACTTTTATAGTCTCAAAGAGGGGTCCCTTCAAGTTGCCAAAATTCCCTCTTGATTTCCAGTTGCTGTTGTTATCTGTATAACCAATAAAAAGAAGTTCATGAAGGAAACCCCAACCCTTTATTTGTCCTTTGTAACTAAAGGAAAGTCTAAAGCCCACGTCACCATTTCCATAATAATAAACAAATTCTTTCTGGTAAATATCTGCTCTCCTGGAAAAAAGAGACAGCCTTTTGTTTCTTGTTCCCACCTCCCATTTCTTCTGTCTTCACTTTTAGAAAGCAAGGCTTACTGCAGTATAATTTATATACACTAATCCTTTTTAGGCATGCGATTCTATGAGTTTTGGCAAACACTTTGTTGTGTAACCACCACCACACTCTAGATACCGACTATTTCCATCATTCTCCCCATAGTCACCTCCTTTCCTCCATCTCTATCCTTATCTGACTTCTGACTGTAGAGCTTTGCCTTTTCCAGAATGCCATATAACTAGATTTATGCAGCTGTAGTTTTTACTTCTTGACTTTTTTCTTTTAGCATTCGAGACTTCCCCTCGTTGTGTCAAATGTGTGTGCTTCATTCTATTGCATGGACCTGTGCTGTGAGTTTTTGGTGATTAGAAATAAATCTGTGATAAGCACTCAAGTATAGGTATTTGTAATTCTCATATCTCTGCTATAAATATCTAGAAGTGGCATTGCTGAGTATACAGAAAGTGATGAACTTCTTACAATATTCTTAAACTGTTTCCCAAACCGGCTGTATCATTTTATACTTTCACCAGCATTATGACCACTTGATATGGTCAGGTTTTAAAAATTTTACCCATGCTCACAGATGTATCTACTTCACATTTCTGCTCCTCCAAAGCCTGAAAACCTTGGTTTCTGATCCTTTCAGAGTGGAAGAAGAAAAGAGAGGAAAGAGACATAGTAGGGCTATTGCAAGATATCTTGGAATTTCTGCCATCAGTTATAAGATGCTGACACCTTTTCTTGGTAAGCCTATAGTTATCTCTGACTACAAAGAAGAAACCCTTCTTGTTGTAGCTGCTAACTCATGGTTTCTCAAGATCAGCTAAGATAATATGGGTATTTTCTGAAATACTATGTTTGAACTTGGGTAGTATATTTAGCCTCTCCAATGTGAAATTCAGTTTCTTCTTCTAGGTTACCCTGCTACATGCTCCCTAAAACAACTCCCACAAGGCTTTCTCATGGGCACTTCCCAAATGCATCCACCAGAAATACTTAGTTCTTTACCCAGAAAAGCTTTGTAAATATAAAATAACCCCATTACACTATTCTCCTCCTTTATTTTCTCCATCAGTCTGCCATCAGTCTAGATTTTCCCACTGGGCATCAGATAGGACCCCACTCTGTTTTCTTGATTGTAAGCTGGTCAGTTTTCTGAAGCCCCACTTGGTTTTTTTGTTTTGAAGTGAAGTAAAAAGTGCAACTCAATTTTACCTCCAGGAGTGACGTGTGAATCTTAAAAAAATCTTTTAACGATAACACTTCTTTCTTGCACTATAAATTGACATTGGTGAGGAGTTACAAGGGTTGTGTAATACACCATGGGATACCTACTTTGGGTCCTGTAGGAGTCCTTCTCTCAATTCAATTCAATATCTGATATTTATAGCTTTGGAAGCTCATTCCCAATTCCATTTTAACTTTCAGACATACAATATTACTTCAAGCAATCTTAAAAGCATTCTTTCAGTGAAGATATTATCATCACTATTTGATGGAGAGCTAGAGGATGGCAAATGAGTAAATTACTTTTCCAAGGTCACCAGGTCATTGAGAATCAGTGCTAGGTTTCCAGCATAGACCTGTCCATTCTGTTCATTCCATGATACCATGTAAACAAATGCTGCAGATTCTCTGGAAGCAGATGCTGACACAGAATGTGGGATTCATGTTCACTAGGAGCCAAAGTCTACAGAGGGAAGGAGGATGAAGCTAGGTTGGACAGAGAGCAGTGTGGGGCTGAAAGGGTGTCCTGGGGTGAGAGTTGCATGGCATTTTCTTGAGGTAGCCTGTGTCTGGACCTTCATCCCACTCAATCCCTGATGTGGGCTTTCCCAGCAAGGGTATAACCTCAGCAAAGGCTGTGTGCTGCAGATGAGGTCACCCCTGACAGCAAACCCTACTTCAGAGGGGCACTGGGAAGCTCATCTTTGTTAGCAAAATCAAGAAGCCCTAGGAGCCAGGTGTGGTGCCACTTATCTGTAATACCAGAATGCTAGAAGATTGAGTCAGGAGCATCACAAGTTTGAGCCCAGCTGGGCAGCTTAGCAATTTAGTGAGAACTTGTCTCAAGACAAAAAATGAGATAAGGACTGGGCTGGCATAGTTGCTTCTTCCCAAAACCCGGAGCTCAATCTCCAGTATGAAAAAAAGAAGACCCAGGATCTGTCCTTGAGGCCACTTTGTCATCTTTCTAGTAAGATACACCACCAGTTCTGGAATAGCAAAACGGGCAGAGGGAAGGGTATTCTATGAGCTGCCTCTCTTCTGAGTAGGTCATCAACTGGAAGAGGAGCCAGCTTTGGACTCTGAGATGCCCGGAGCCAATGCTGGAGGGGAAGTAGGAGGAGGGAAAGTCCAGGAGAGGCTCAATTTAGAGGGCGATGGGGTCTCAGAGCCCCAAACTGAGGGAAGACCCTTCAGTATTTGATTGTATTAAACCAGCTAAAGGGGTAGCCTCTTTTTTGGGTTATGTTTAAGCTTGTAGTGGCTAAGTGATGAACTGAGAAAGAGTACTCAGGGCAGAGGGTGCAGCATGGGCAAAAGGCATGAGGTACAGAACTAGATTATCTTAAAATGAGTTCAGAGTGATCAGATACAAGTAAGTAAGTGTAGGAGAAGAAGGACAGAGTCACACAGTGAAACAAGTCATGCTGGAACTTGTAGGCTGTAAGGAAGTTTGCATTTTACCCTAGGAGCAAGGGAAGGCTTTTGAGGATCTGAAAAGAGCAGAACACTGAAAGAAAGGTCCAGGAATATAGAACATAGGAATTTAGGCTTCCTTAAAAAAGGCAAACTCAACCCCCCCACACACTCCAAAAAGTGAGTAGGAGTTAGACAGATGGAAGTAGAAAAAGCATCCAGAAATATTCTAAACCAGGGGTCAGCCATGTTTTTCTATAAAGGAACAGGTAGTAAATATTTTCAAATTTGTGAGCCACGTGATACCTGTCATTGCAATAGCAGCCATGCACAATATTTAAATGTAGAGGCACATCTGGATTCCACCAAGACTACATAGTGACTTAGCAAAATCTTGTATCAAAATAAAAATTTTAAAAAGACCTAGATATGTAACTCAATGCAAAGGTCCTTGGTTCAAACCTCAGTACAATAAAAACAAAACAAAACTCAACCAACCAAAGAACAAAGCCAAGTGGTAAGCAAATTGGCAGGACTTAGCTATGGGTCAGAGCTGACCAATCACCAGCCTAGGCCAAGGCAAAAGTCAAGTGCATTGAGGTGGCAGGAATGAGGTACAATCGAGAAGCAGATTAATGGAGTTGAATTAGTGAGCAAAGAGGTTACTGGCTTAAAATAAGAATGCTGCAGATACGTGCTAGGTGATTTAAGGTCTTGTGGCCCAATTATAAGGACTTGGAATTTTATCTTAAAGGGAAAATATTCAGTCACTTCAATAGTTTTTATTTAAGTGTAGGCATATATGGAAAAGTACACATGAAATAAATGTATAGCTTGCTGAACTTCCACAAACTGAATATTCATGTAACTAGCATCCAGGTCAAGAAACTACCTGAAACTGAGGGCTCCCCTTTCACCCTCTACCAGTCTATATCCTTCCTTCTGAAAATAAGCACTATTTTGACTTCAAAAATGTATAGGTGCTTGCCTGTTCTGATGCTTTGTATAAATGCAATAATATAACACATACCCTGATATCTTATCTGTCACTCTAAATAATATTTATGAGAATCATCTTTGTAATTGTTGTTGTAGACTGCTCATTCTCACTGAATACATAAATT
The DNA here is from genome assembly GCF_034190915.1 of Cavia porcellus. Lineage (NCBI taxonomy): Eukaryota > Metazoa > Chordata > Mammalia > Rodentia > Caviidae > Cavia > Cavia porcellus. The sequence continues at coordinate 68,385,194 of NW_026947496.1, forward strand.
ATTGGTTTATGGAGTTTTAAATAGATGAGCATTTGGGAAATTTCTGGTTTGGGGCAGTATAAGTTGTGCTGCTGTGAGCATTTGTGAACATCCCTAGATAAATATGTCTAGAGAATTACAGGGTCACAGAATGGCATATTCAATCTTGGCATCACTGTGAAATTGTTTTCCAAAATGATACCATTTTACATTCTCATCAGTAAGGTATGAGAGTTTCAGGCCTTCATATTCTCTCCTAAAATCAGTATTTCACATTTAAAATGTTAGTTATTCTGGTTATTTTGTAGAGGCATTTCAGTGTGTGTTTTTAATTTTTTTAAATTTTTCTAATGGATAAACAGGGGAGTGTCTTTTCAAATGTGTATAGGGTACTGAAGACTTTGACAAAAGAGCATTATATAGTCATATTTGTCTTCTAAGGAAGCCTCTTTGGCTTCTGGTGTGGAATAGATAGGTAAAAGGCAAGAACTCAAGCAGGGATTTGAGCTGGGGCTTATAACAGTAGACAGATGATGGCTTGAACTAGGGAAATGGTAGTCGAGATGGAAAGATGTAGAGTTTTCAAATCATTTTGGAGGTAAAATTGACAAGATTTGGTAATGGATTAGATCTGGGGCTGAGGAAGACAGAAGTGAATAAATTGTGCCTATAAAATTTCCAGTTAATTTAATATATCTATCAATGCTTACTAGATAGACAGGTTTAACCCAAGATATACAAATACATAAGAAGTTGCAAGGTTGGCTTACAATGGCTGCCCACAGAGTCAGGTGTGAAAGAGTACAAAAGGTCTGGCTGTGTACTAGAGATTGGAAAGAGTCAATGAAAGGCCTGGCGTTCATTGTAATGTCCTGTGTGAGTCCATAGCAGGAGGCTGAAAGGTGTGCAACAAAAGGCTGAAGAGTCTGCACTGGAATCCAGGAGATAAAGTCCAAGGCAAAGACTGGAGCTTCTCTGAGAAACAAGCGAGTTTTCCTTCTTATTTCTGTCTTATACCATTCACACAACAAGTCATTCTAGGATAGGACTTCTGTTTTCAGTAAATCTCCTTGGCCATACTCAGAACCATGCTGATCCAATATAGTTGAGTGCTTCTCACTCTAGATGACACAATCAGTTAACAATCACACTCATCTCTATTCTGTGTTTAAGGTTTGCTATAATTACATAGATTTTCCTTAATTTTTTTGTTACTTTCAAAAGATCAGAGAAGAATTTTTCATTGGAAAAAATATCTAATATGCAAATTGATATGATTTTTTTTATTATTTGCTTATTTGACATTTACTTCTTATTCTGTATGGTTTCTGAATTCTTAAATTTGACATGATTCAGAAATAAAGCAATTGTAAGGATCTAAATAAATATTTTATTGATGATCAGAGGATTCTAACAAGCACAAGGCCCTTTTAAGTCTGCTGGTCTGGCTGGTTGGGTCATGAGTTTTAAGATTTTTTAAAAATTTTATTTAAATAACGACTAAGCAAAACAGAAAATAGGTAGAAATAATACATACATTTAGAGAAAAAAATAAACAGTAAGAAATCACTAGTTGATGTTTACATATTGTTGTTTTACAAATAGTTGTTCAAGGTACAAGAGTGGAATATGTAAAGTGGGAATTCAAACAGCGAGACTGCAAACAGTTCTGTTCAACTGTTCAGCAAAAACTTAGTAACATGGTTGTCAATCCTATACACTTAAACATACATGCAGTTATCCATATCTTCATTTATGTTTAGATTAAACAAACTAAAGCAGGTTAAAATCATTCTGAACAAAGAATAATAGTATTGCTGGATTTCACATCATGACACTCTGTGATCAGCACTGGGTACTGTAGTAAAACTGGGTACCAGTTTTTAAAAATTTAATTTAAAGAAAGACTAAACAAAACAGAAAATGGGTAGAAATAATACATAATTTCAAAGAAAAAATAAACAGTAAGAAATCACTAGTTGATGATTATAGATTATCTCCTTACAAATAGTTATTCAAAATACTAAAGTGGAGTATATAAAGTGGGGATTCAAACAGTGAGATTGCAACCAGTTCTGTTCAACTATCCAACAAAAACTTAGAAATATGGTTATCAATCCTATACACTTAAACATACATGCAGTTATCCATATCTTCACTTATGTTGAGACTGAATAAATGCAAGCAGGCTAATATCACTCTGAACAAAGAATAATACTACTGCTGAGTTTCACATTATGACACTCCAGGATCAGCACTGGGTATTTTAGTGTCTCTTTTTCTTCAAAGTATCTGTTCATTTCATCATGTGTCATAAGATCTATTCTCATAAACTGTTTGCAGATTCTACACATGCATGAGTCTTAACATGTATTTCTATCCTTTCTATATTAGAGGGAGAAACAAAACAAAGCATGGCAAAACAAAACATATTCCTATAAACACAGGAAATGAAATAAACATAAAAGACTGTTGTACAAAGAGTTTTACCATGGTTCCTGTGTTGTCCCTTGTTATCTCCAATAGAACTGACTATATCATCAGACATAGTATAATTGAATATATCAGTACATAACAGTATTAATAAAAACACAACTTTGTATATAGTATAGAACTTCAAAAACTGGCAGTTATCAAACCAGAATGAATATCATAGTCTTGTCTTCAGTGTAGTTGCCTATACTCTCAGACTTGATATTATCAATCATATCAGTTTTGAATAAAATCTTCTCTGCCTCATTTCTATTATGCTCTTGTTTGCCATCAGTTGTTTATTTATCTTCTTCATTCTGTTTTATGCTCCATTCATTGAGGCCTCTCTGCCACTGTTCCTGGAATCCTAGTACTTTTCTCTCTCTCTAGAATGCCCTGCAGTATTCTCTGTAGACTTGGATTGGTGGTTGTGAATTTCCCAAGTTCCTCTTTGTCTTGGAAGCATCTTGTTTCTCCATTAATTTCTAGAGACAGTTTAGTACAGTATATCAATCTGGGCTGGAGGTTATTTTCTTTCAGGGCTTGGAATATTTCACTCCAGGCTCTTTTTGAGCCTTGTGTCAAGAAGTCTGCCTTAATTCTGATGGACCTTCCTCTGTAGATGATCTGTTTCTTGTCTCTAACAGCTTTTAATATTTTGTTCTTATATTGAATTTTTGGGATGTTGATTATTATATGCCTGGGTGTAGCTCTGTTTTGGTTGTAGGTGACTGGAGTTCTGTATGCCTCATATATCAGAATATCATTTCCTTTTCCTATGTTTGGGAAGTTTTCCTTAATTATTTCTGTGAATAACCTTTGTAGTTCCTTTGTACTCCAGCTTCTTCATTCACATTCTTTATTCTCAAGTTATAGATCCTTTTGTCATCTTTTAGGCTTCGTATTGTTACTGCTTGTTTCCTTGTTATTTTTAAAAAGGTTTCCCTTTCATACTCCCACATTGCACAATTGTCCTCCAGTTTGGATAATCTATCCTTAGTTTCTTTCAAGCTGATTTGCCATCTTTCCATAATTTTTAATTTTCTGGTGATCTCTTTGAATCTGCTTCATGTATTCTATATTTTTTAATATTCTTCATCAAATGGTTCTCTCCTTTGTTTGCGTTCCTCCCTTCTTCCATCTGTGTCTGCTTGAGGGGTGCTTAGTGTTTTTTTAATTAATTTTCTTGTATCATGCTTTATTTAGCTAAGTATTTCACTTTTGAAGTCATCTATGAGGTCCTGAATATATCTCTTTATGTCTATTGATGCTGTGCCTGATATTGCATGTTTGCTGTTCTCATTGTCCTTTGTATTTACCTGTTCTGGGTTAATGTTCTCAGGGTTGGGACCTGGGTGCTTTTTGTTGTTGCTTCCTCTTCCCATCTTTTTTTCTCCTTCCAGGAGGCCCCAGTTTCTTTCTTTGTTGGTTACAATTCTTCTGAAGTGTGCTGGCTAGATGACCCTTCCCACTGCAGTGTGCTAGTGAGTTGCAGACAGGGACAGTGTATGCTGGTCCCTCCCCTCCGGATCAGTCAAGCACTGTGGCCTGCACTGTATTTACTTTGCATCACCTCCCTTCCGGGTGGTGGCGGCTGGAGCACGGCAGCAGTGGTGGTGGTGGTGATAGTGGCAGTGGACTTTCTGCTGCCTCTCCTCTAGATCAGTAGCCATAGCAGGGTCAGGGGCAGTGGCAGCTGGTGGGTGCTCAGTCACTCCCAGGCCACAGCAACAGGTCTCTCTGGTGGCCTGGAGGCACCACAGGTGGTGGATGGAGTGCGGTGGCATGGTGATCAGTCAAGTTGCTGTGACATGAACTGCATTTCTTTGTACCGTCTCCCCTCCAGGTCAGTCAAGTTGCTGTGGCCTATCAGTCAAACTTACGAGATTTCACTGGGTTAGTGTGGTTAGTGTGTGCCACCACTGTAGGGACTTGCTTTCAGATAACCTATTGGGTCTCAGCCAGGTCACGTGACCCAGGCCTAACTCACTCCACCAATGCCGTTTGGGAAGGGAGGAATTGACTGAAGTTGCTGCTGCCCCTTATACTTGCCAGTCCTGCCCTGTCCCAGAATGTCGCCTGCCGGAGCCCCCCTATTTATGCAATGGCTCTACTCCCGTCACTCACCACAGGTTGATGCATGCACCATGCCAACTCAGCTCTCCCTTTGGCTTGCCAGCCCCCAAATTCAATGTTGAAGCAACAGGACCTCACACAGCAAGGCAAGTCATGGCGGGACCTTGGCAAGCTGTGGCGGGACTGCGTCGGAACCTTGAATGGTCCACAAGTCACCATAATTTCTTCTTGGGACAAGAGAATTCATCTCCCTCTGTTTGGGGCTCCCCATGCTGTATTATGTTGAATTCTAAGTTGACTATCTCAGCCTTTGTAGCCAGTTGTTATCTATCCGCCATCTTCAAATGTCTGTTGAGTTTTAAGATTTTTTTTAGTGACCTGTCCTTCATCTCTACATTTCTTCTGGAAAAGAAGCTAATCCTGTGAATCCAACTGATCTTCCAAGCTCTTAACTATATTTGCACTCAGAAAGCATTCCACAAAGCTAGCAGGAGCTGAACTAGCTTCCTTTGAATCCTCCTGAGGCCCAGAAGAATTGGAAACAAGTGTGCCAAATGAGAGGAGGAGACCAGCAGCACACTTCCTGGAAGAAATTCAGTGCTCACAGCTGTGAATCGCTTTTGTTCATTTTTTTAAAAAATTCTTTCAGATAAGCCAAATTTTACCTTTTCTTTCCAGGTCATAAAGCCTTGCACAACCAGGGCAAGAAGCTCCTACTTGGTTTTCAACTGTTACATGTGCACGTAGGTGATCTTGGGCTTTATCCCTAAACTAGTATGGCAGACATTAGCGACCATTGATGGTGCCGTTGTCCATGAAGTGTGTGTTGGAACAAGTGTGTGACACAGTACCCCCATCTGTAAGTTTTTTACTTGAGTTCTTTTCTTGGAGGCATCTCATCATTACCCTGCCTTAACTATACAGAGCACACCAGCCTAATGGGTCTCATCAGGCTCCTGTGGGATGAGCAGCGAACAGCTGTCTTGACAGTCTTATTAGCTGTTCCTCGGAATATTCTTGGGTCATGTTGACTGTTCCATGACTTAAGTCCCAAAGGAGTGGTTGGAGCTAATTACAGAATAACATCAATTTTATGTCTTTGGGACACATTTTTTCACATTAGGCTGAATTCTTTGGGGGCAATTCCCATGATGCACTGCATCTGCTGTAGTGTCCTTACTGGTGGAATTTTTCATTGAGAACTGAGAAGTTCTAACAAGCTCCCACAGTTGCACTCTTGGGTTTTTCTCAGAATTTCCTGTCTGATCCAGATGTTTTCCTCCAGCAACTTTCCAAGTGAAAAGTGAGCCAAATTCTATCTCATGACATTTGGTTGGGATCTAATCAGGACCCTCCAGCTGAGGGCTGAATATGTGTGTCTTAGAGCCTTAAATTCCTACTCCACTTTCCTAGCCATTATGTCTCTAGGTAAGAGAACAGAAAGATAAAGACAAGATACCAAGAAACAGGAGCAATGATGGTCTTATAGCATACAAGTGCTCAATAATCAAGAAATTTCAGTGACACAGAATATGGTCTTTATAGAATTAGAGAAATCTGGATGTCTTAATTACTTTTCTCTCAGTGCTGAGACAAAATACTTGACACCCAAAGTTAAGGGAGAAAATATTTATTTAGCTCACAGTTTGTGGGGGTGTCAGTACGTAATTGGCAGGCTTCAGAGCAGGATGACTTTGCAGAAGAGAACACTTCCCTCCGGCAGAAGGCAGCAAATTCAGCAACCGATCTTAACAGCGTCTTTCTGGCCCTTTTGTACTCTATCTAGGCTGCTGGGATTAGGGCAGTGACAAATCATTCAGTGAACTGACCACACACCCTTAATTCTAGCATCACACACTCTTGATTCAGCCACTTTTGAAAAAGCCCTATGACCTCATGAGGCTTTAGGGGGACATCTAGACACAAATCATAACACTAGGTCTGAATGTTTAGCTGTATAATGTTAGAGTAGTTAGACATTGTGTGAGGTACGTATTTCAGGTCTAAATCATGATTTTTCAAGGCCAGAAATATCTAACATAATGTCTAATAGTTGGCACTCAATAAATACTCATTTCTCCATCTTCCTGTCTTTTTCTGGGACAGAATCATAGAAATTATTGAGAAAAGGCATGGCAAAAGTTTTAAATAATTTTAAAGCTTAATACTTTTCAAAAATGGTTCCCCTATTAAGCAAAGTTTGTAAGTATCCATCATGCCACAGGTTTGCCAATATTGAGAACTATGGGCAAAAAAGAGCTCTCAATACTGTTATTTTGCCCTGACAATGACTCCAATTTAATATTTCCCCTAATTTAAACACTTAGTAAACATTTGGATTTCCTTGCTTTCTGAGTGTTTCATAATACTTTATTGCCATACAGTCTCATATTAAAATTTTTGTGTTATCCAGGCTTATTGAGCAAGCCCTCTCAAACCACAGCTCACACAGCTGCTTCCTATCTCTTGCTTGGTTATTAGGTGAGATGGGGAAAGGTCTTGCTCCTAAGGTGAGGTTCACAGACCAATAGCCTCAGCTTTGGCTAGGAATTAAAAATGAATCATGTCAGTTCCCAATCCAGACACAATGACTACTTTTGAAGGTGTTTGGGAATTACTGAGATAGGGAAAGGAACACCGTGTTATACAGCCAAAGATTTTGACAGAAATTTCCAGTCTGATCACCACTTTAGTTTAATAAATGTGGGCAAGCCATTTAATCTTGGAGTGTCTGATTGGTTTTATTTGTTTGTTTTGTCTTGGTACTGGGAAGTGAGCCAAGGGCTACATCCTTGGCACTTTTAATTGTTTTTAATTTTGAGACAAGATCTCACTAAGTCATTAAGTTGTCCAGGCTGGACAACCATGAGCTAAAATCTGGGAATGTGCTTAGTGAATTGCTCCTCAGATGATCATGACTAAGACCGGCTGTATCCTTAGGTCATTACCAACTGTACTTGAATTAACTTAAAACTCTTCAGTTTTAAATGAGATTTCTTACTCCAACATTTTGCATGCTAGTTCCACTTCCATTTACCAATATCATTTCTTGTGAGGTTTGGATGTTTCATTTAGAAATTTATCTGTAGACAGATTCCTTTAAATCTGTGTGCCAATTAATGTTAGTTGTCAACTTATGGGTTTAAGAGACTGTTGAAGAGCTGCTTGGATCATGGAGGTGCTATACTCATTGGTAGATTAATCCACTGATATTCATAGCTGACTCTATTGTTAGGAGGCTGGGCCCAGTTGAAGGAGAGGGGTGTGGTGTACTTGCAGCATGCCTTTGAAAGGTTTGTTTCCTGCTGCTACTCTTTCCCTGTGCTGAACTTCTTGGCATTCAAGAAGTAAGCAGCTTTGCTAATCGTGTTCTTCATTATGTTTCTGCTTTGGACCCAGCTGACCATGGACTAAAGCCTCTGAAACTGTGAGAAATCTTTTTTCTTTTTTAAAAAAGTTTTTTTTTTCTTTTAAATTGTAGATATCTCTATCCCCTGCTTGGTAATCCAGGTATTCTGTCCCAGCAACAGGAACGTTGACCCATACAGAAAATTGGTACTAGAGGAGTGAGATCATTGCTTTGATTGTACCTGAGCATATGGTCCAGAAGCCTTTTAAACTGGTTTGTAGGAGAAATTTGGAGAAGTTTGGAGAATTCCTATAATTCTGTAAACAGAGATTGATGGGTGATTCAGTGGGCAGTTCAGAAAACCAAAATGTTGTAAGAAAGGGGATGGTAAAAAGTGTGCTCATGAGGTTGCAAGTGGGAATGAAGAAAATTGGAAATTGAACTAGAGGCTATACTGTTACATTATATCAAAAATGTATATATTTTGTCCATGCTCTAAAATTTTGTGTGAATTTGAGTTTAAAAACAATGTGGTGGGGGAAATTTCAAGGCAGCCCAACATTCAGGCTGTGGCATGAGTACTGATGGCTGCTTTTTTGTTTAGACTTATAGTGATAATTGGGAGCATAAAGTGAAGCTATAAGAATTTGAAAAACTTAAATTTTGGCTTAGCATGAGCCACATGTAAAAATGAGACCAATGGGGAATAATTGCTGAAGAAATTAGTATCATTAAAAGGAAATCCAAGTACTTGGAACTGGGACAAGAGGAAAGATGTCTTCAGGAAATTTCAGGAATCAGCAAGACCTAATTGTTTTCAGAGTCAAGGAGTAAAAGTTAAACCTCAGTTTTGAAAATAGCCAGCCTCTGGGGTTCCTACTTGAGTAGGATCACAAGGGAAATTATTCCCTGGGATTCATTTCACTGTACCCAGGCATCCTGCCACTCAGAGGCCACTGTAATCGTTATCTGTTAGGGATACTACTATTCACATTGGAAACAGATGTTGGCATTGTCCACATGACGCTGGTCTTTCAGGAATGAAAAATGGAAGAATTGTAGGGTCAAGAAGGCTGCTGTGCAGATTTCAATGGTTGGCAACTCAATGTGCCTCTGATAGGAGACATGCTTTCAATTGTGAAAAGAAGCTAAAGTAATAGGAAACACCTCAGAGATGCCGTGAATGTGGAATGGTTGCTGAGGAACACTGCGGGCATAGGGCAGAGCCAGTCCAAGACAGGGGCTCTGCGGGCTGTGGTTGTCAAGCAGAGTTGGCATAAAAATAGGGCTGCCCAGCCCTCCAGAACTCACATCTCATCATCATGTGCCCAGATGCTAGACACGGAGCTACAAGATTTAACATTTATGTTGCTGAGTTTCAGTCTTGCTTCGATCCTATTCTTTTTTCATCGCTATTCCTCCTTTTTGGAATAAGAATATTTACCTTGCCCTGGCATATATTAGGAACATGTAGCTTACTTTTTTAATTTTACAGGGGTTCACAGGTAAAAGTTTGTTTTGTGTCTCAGAGGAGAGTTATATTTTTAGCAATCATGAAATTGTTGAGAGTCCAGAGAAGCAATTATTGCACTTTTATTTTGTGTAGTACATGTTTGTAATATATAATGATTACATTCATTCTAGGAAGCTGGTACATGTATATAGCCTCCTCCCCCTCTCTGCCCTACTCTCCCTCCATCTCTTAATTTCCCTTCCTATATTTCCCTTATTTCCCTTCCTACCCTTGCAAAAGATATCTCTCTGTATTCTATCAGCTTTCATTTTGCTGTTTAACTAGTACTTTGGGTTTCTTATATAATCGAAACCATGTGATTTTTAAGCTTATTTGCTTAACTTGCTTCATTTAATATCATGGTCTTAAGATGTATTTGTTTTCCTACAAATGACTCAAATTTATGCTTATTTATGGCTGAATCAGTATGGCTGTATACATACCACATTTTATTTATCTGTGAAACTCTGATGGACACACAGGTCACTTCCAAAATTTAGCTACTATGAATTGTTTTGCTATAAATATGGGTCTGGATGTATCATTGTAATATGATGTCTTTAACTCTTTTGGGACTATACCTAGAAGGGAAATAGCTGGGTTGAATGGAATCTCTAATTTTAGTTTTCTGAAAACTCTTCATACTGATTTCTAATGTAGAGAAGTTTCATTCCCTGAAACCTTGCCAATATTTGTTGTTTTTTGAGTTCTTAATGGTAGTTTTACTTTCTGGATTAAGATGAAATCTCAGTGTTATTTAATTTACATTTTTTTAATGGCCAAAGAGTTGAACATTTTTTCATGTACTTATTAGCCATTTGTATTTTTTTTCTAAGAAGTGTCTGTTCATATCATTGGCCATTTTTTTTTGTTGGGTCTTTTACTTTGGGGGGGTGTCTAAATTTTTGCATTCTTTATATATTAGTCTTCTGCTTGATGAGTAGTTGGCAAATATTTTGCTGAACAGGAGCTTTTAAATTTGATATAATCCTATTTATTTATTCTTGATATTATTTCTTATACATTTGGGTTTCTACATTTTACAAGGTTCAGCATCTTTGGCTTTGAGCATCAGCCTTTTATTGTATTTCATCTTTTATTACTGGATCTATTACTGTGTAGCTTTTCTACTATATTCCTTAAGATATTGCATGTTTTAAAATGTCAATGACCTATACACTTGAGAGTCACTTGGACTGAGCATTGCCAAGTGGTCATATTTTCTTTCTCTCAAGACTTTGGAACCTTTCTTTCACTTTTTTTCCAGCTTTGAAAATTGCACTGCCAAGCCCCTATGCCTGTCTGATTTGTCGGTTTTTATGACAAGTTATTTAATTCAGTCCTCCATACCCCTAGTTTTTCCTTGCATTTAAAGTCTAGTAACTATCAGTGTATGTCTTAGTGATAGTTATCTGTGCTTTAAACTCAAATATATTTAGTATAGGAAAATTTGCTTTTATAATATCTTTAGATAGTATTTTCTTGCTTATTTTTTTTTTTAGTTTACATCAGAGATGTAACTGATTTTCCTCATAGTTTTCTTATTCATGGATTTTATTATTAAAAATTTTTCTAATACACTTTAAGCTTTTCTATTCTATTTTCTTATCTGTCAGAAAGAAATACTGCTTAATTATATTTCTATTAATATCTGTTTTTGTACTATTTGAGATAATTCTAATATGGCCCTTAATTTTATAAAAAATTTAGTTTCCACTTCCACTTATTTTCTGAAATCTATCAGCTTCTTTTCAACTTCTTTTTTCATTGGTACCAGGGATTGAACTCACAACTGCCTGCTTGCAAGGCAGGCACTTATGCCACTGAGCTAAATCCCCAGCCCCCTCTTCTACCATATTATCATGCCTTCCTAAAGCCCTTGATCTAGAAAACAATAGATTCAATTTGGATGATACAGTGAACAAATATTTATTTAAAATTTCTCTCCAATTCATGATGAATTTCTGATGTGTATTCTTCATGTTCTCTTTTCCTTCCTATATTACCTAGGCGAGATCCTCAACTGATTTGCTTTTCATTATTGCTCAAGTATAAATGTGGATTGCATTTCTCCCTAGTGAAGAAACATAGGGTAAAGAGATGGGGGAAGTAAACTGAAGCTGAAGGCTTACTTTTGGCTTCAAAGGAGACAGTGGGATAGGAAAGCCTTTGTTTTGCAAAATCTAACTGAATGTCAAAAGTGTCTATTTTTGTACTTCTAAGAGTTCCATTTTATAGACAAATTCTCTGTGTCAAAAATACTAGGAAAGTGGCAACCTTCCATTTAAATTGTACATACTGATGAACGCTGGTAGTTTAGCTGTGTAATACTCTGAGTTATCTATATCTTTCTTGGCAAGATAAAATTAGTAAACAGTACCAGGCAGATGTAGTCCAAGTGCTTGTGGTTGAGTGAGCTCACTATATATCATCTGAAAGAAATAATCATTTTCTTTGGTTGGATGTAGCCTGACTCAGGGCTTATGGCTTGGCAAGGGGTGTTTTGGCTGGATGTCAGTTTCTTTTTACTTCCTCAGATATTTCAATGAATTTTAAGCGGAACAATTAAACAGAAATTCACACCTAGACAAACCATAGTGAAGCCACTGAGCACTGAAGAAAAATATATCTTAAAAACTTTGAAAAAAACCCCAGAAAACAATTTATTGCAAAAAAAAATAGAAATGAACGTTATGATTGTCATTTCATTTGCAAAAATGGAAGCCAGAAGACATAGGAATTCAATATATTGAGGGAACACAACTGTCAACTTAAAATTCTACTCAGTGAAACTATGATCAAGAATGAAGCTAAAATATGATACTTCAGGAAAAAGTGTGAATTTATTACTAAAAGACATTTGCTAAAGGAAATTCTAAATCAAGTACTTCAGAAAGGTCTATAATACAATAAAAATTGTAAACAAATACACCAGTATCAATAATAACATTGACTAAAGTAATGGCCATCACTAGAGTACTATAAAACAACATAAGCCAAGAAGTAATCAGAGTTAAAGAAGTTTGAGTTCCTTATATTGTTCAGGAAGAGATTAAGGTATTGATTACATTTAGACTTTGTTTAAAAAATGCATACTTGTTCAAGTTACAAGAGTAGCTTGAAAAAACTAAAGTATAAACATAGACCATTTCATTTATATAGAGAAAATAGATGAGAAAAAGGGAAAAATAGATATCAATTCAAATAAAATAAGGGAGGAAAACCAAACTCAAAATGAGACAAATAAAGCACAAGATACAAAAACAGAAAGACATAAACTATTAAAGTAATGTAAATGGAGACACACAGTAAGCCATAATTAAAATTTTTTCAAACCAAATAAAAGTTTAAAATTCCAAAAATCTCATTTTATTACAAACTCATCTAAATATAAGAAGATAGATTTAGGGTCCAGGATAGAAGAAACAAATACATTGGCTAAAGAAAGTGCAATAGTTTTACTAATATCAATAGAAACATTTTAAAAGGCACTATTACAGATAAAAGGAATTACTGTATAAACTGTTTAAATTACTAGAAATAAATAAATATTAAAACATATGCAGCTAATAACATGGCTTTAGAATATGTAAAGTAAGGCCAGGGATTTAGCTCTGTGGCACAAGTGCCTACCTGATAAATGTGAAGTTGTGAGTTTGATCCTTGGTACAAAAAAAAAAAGTAAAGTAAAAAATGTCAGATAAATGAGAACTGTTTACATCTATTATCATTGTGAGTACTTTAAAGAATATAACACAATAGCATAGTAAAACGAGCAGCAAAAACTCAGTAAGAAATAGAAGTTTTAAAACCCTAGGGACAGTTACAGACTATGATGTCCAAGAGTTGTAAATGTAAAAAAAAAAAATATGAAAAAATAAAAAGTGGGGCCAGGTATTTAGCTCAGTGGCTTAAGCGCCTGCCTGGTAAGCACAAGGTCATGAGTTCAATCCCCAGTCCCCCTCCCCCTGTAAATAAAAAAATAAAATGGAAACAATAAGCTCAAAAGTAAATTTTAAAAAAAGAGTTGTGAATGTTTATTGTTTTCATACAAAATATGGAATAAAATTGACCATATGCCTACCATAAATTAGCCTCAACAATGCTCAAAGGATTTGTATTGTGACTATATATAATTGTTTGAAATTAAAGACAAAATGTAACCAGGAAAGCATTACAGTTAAATTTTTTATAAAAGTTTAAAATACATTCTAAATCATTTCCTGAGTTAGAAAACATAATAGATTAGAAAATACTTATGATAGAACAAAAATTGTGAATAGTATTTAGAAAAGAACGTATACCTTCAAATATTTAAGTTTTTGATAAGAAGAAAGTCCCTAAATTAATAACTGAATGCTTAACTTTAAACTACAGAGAAAGAAAATAGGATAAATTTCAGGAAAGTAGAAGGGAATAAAGAAAAAATACACCTAGAAATTAACAAAATAGAAAACAAGCATACAATAGATATTGATAAAACCAAAAGTTATCTTTTTAACTAAGACATGCAAAGAGAAAGAAGGCTTTCATAAATAATATTCAACAAAAAGAATATTATTGTGTTATTGCTTATATTTAGAGGTCTTCCCAAAATCTCATGTGCTCATGGGTGAAGCTCTGTGAAACTAGTTAGATCTAGGGCATGCAATACTAGGATTAAGGGTGTGTGATATCAAAGTAGTTTACTGATTGGAATTAGCATAGTTCTGGGGATGGATAATGGGAAGGCCCAGTTTGAGTGTGGATGGCACTACCTGAAAGGCCAGGAACCTGGACAGGACAAAAGGGAAAGGGAGGTTTGCTTTGCCTCTGATTCTGCGTCTTGTTGCTGGCTGCCTGTCTGCTCTTCCATGAACTGTTTCTCCTCTGCGATGCCCCTCTGGCAAGCCATTGTGCTCCGGAGCAAAATCTCTACAAACTGTGAGCTGAAATAAACTTTTCCTCCTTTAACTTGTGGGTGTTAGGTATTTTATCTCAGCAATGAGAAAAGTAGCTAAGACAAATTAGTATTGCAGAGAATAAACAGAAATGAATATATCATGAATTATTTCATGTCAATACATTTAAAAATTTAGATTAGTGGGGAAATTCTTGGAGAAACACAATTTATAAAAATCAACTGTAGAAGAAATGGAGCATCTGAGTAATCTTATAGTCATGCAATATATTGGCTCAAATATTTGAAATCTTTCTCGAAAGAAAATATCAGACTGAGATGCCTTTACAGGTAAGTTTTATGAAACATTAGAGAAATAGCTTTCATCTTAAATTTATTGCTCCATACAATATATGAAATTGGAATATTCTTTTCATTTCAGTTAGGCTAGAATAACCCTGATATAAAAATCTTATGAAGAGAGAATGAACAAATTATAAAACACTCTTACTCATAAATAGAGATGCAAACATCCTGAAGAAAATATTTGAATATTTGAATTCAGCAAGAAATGAAAAATGCAATACTTACATTAGGATCCAGTTGGGTTAGTCTAAGATTTCCTAAATTCTAGGAAATCTCATAAGATTAATTATTAATTTATCAAAGGATGAAAGTGATGATTATTCCAATAGCTTACAGAAAAATTATTTACTAAAATCGAACACACAGTCAATATGCAAAGCTCTTGGCAAACTAAGAACGGATGAGAGTTTCTTTAACCTAAATGAATTCCTTTAACCCAAATACATGCCATCAATGTTAGCTATTGCAAACATCATGTTTAATAAGATAATAGGAACAGCATTGCCTTTAAGATCAGAAATAAGTAAGGTAACTTTATAACCTATCCAAATCAGGGCACGGCTTTTTAGTAAAACTATAGACTTTGGATTTAACTGATCTCTCTACCAAAGTCATTCTGTTTCTGGATCCAAATCAGAACCTTCAGTTGGATTTAATTGTCTTATGTTCTTGATTTTCTTTTTTAATCTACCCCAGTTCTTCAGTCTTCCTTTGGATTTCGCTGGTACTTTTTCATGGCTAGAGAGAGGCCATGGGTTTGGGAAGGAAATCAGTGGAGTGGTATGCAATCTGATTTGCAGCTTCTTGCTTCAGGAAGTGAAGTCTACATCTTCCCCTCCTGAATCTTAGCTGGAATTGAGACTTGCTGTGTACAACTGAATGCAATGGAAAGGATGTTATGTTAATTCAGAGCCTAGAATCTCAAAAGTTTATCTATGGTTTTGCTTGCTCCTCAGAGACACTGCCCACATACAGTGTGTTCAGGCTTGGGCTAATCTGTTAAAGTTTAGTGACTACAGGGAGCAAAGACAAGCCTGCCCCCAAAGCCATCCTAAATGGTCCCTTATCCAACCAATCTGCCTGCTGATTATAGGTGGCTGATTATATATAGCCAATGAGAGGAGCTGCTCACCTAAGCCCAGCCCAGATCACCAATTTACCAAATTGTGGACTGTAAGTAGTTATGATTTTAAGTCACTAAATTTTGGAGCTATTTGTTACAAGCAAAAAGTATACTTTTCTTTATAGCCTGTACTACTGTGATATAGTGAATAAGCACTTTGGTTTATTTGGTGTCAGACAGACTGGGTTCAAATCCTGCCTTTTTTGCTTATCAGATAGAGTCTTTAAATGATTGCATAACTTATTTATTTTTAGAAGGGCATAACAATTTCCACACATAAGATGGTATAAACAAGATAATTCCTGCAAAGCTAGCAACACTGCTTAGCACATTATAGATGCTCTATAATGAGTCTCTAAGAACAAAGGTGACACTTTCTTAAAGTTCAAGGTGTAGGAGGTACCATTATACTGGGAACCAAGTCTTTTGTCACTGATTGTGTGTCAGTTGCTTTCATTCGTCAAAGAAAACACTCATTAAGATGTATCTTGACTATTTTCATTCCCAGCGATTTCCATTTGTACTCTTCAAATCCTATCTTCTTAAAGATTAAGATAAATAGCTTCTATCTCTACAAGACATTTGATTGATGATAACCTTGTTGTTCTGCACTAGAACGCTCTAGAGATCTGAGGTACAAAGTTTTATAGACATAAAAGCACACAATAAATCCTACCCATTCCTTTTAAACAAAAGTTATTGTGCTGCCAAATGGTGTGGAATTATATAATTATCAGTTTTGCTTGTTAGATAATCGTACTTTTTAAATACGTTCCTTAAAATAGCTTTAAAAATCTACATTTGCTACCTTCTCTGACTTAGGAATAATTTGGGGGATTTTGTCTGATTTTCTTGTTGCAAAAATGTTGCATAGGATGACATTATTAAAAGTAACCAAAAGAAAGTTTGGACATTTTTTTCATCTTTAAACACAGAAGAGGCTGTTTCATCTGCTTAGGTCTCAAATTCCCCACCCACTCTCAGTGTAAGTGGGACGGTCTCAAGATTCATGGAACAGTTGAAAAATTCTTAGAATTTCAGACCAGTAATTTTTATGCAAGAGAAAAAGACAAAGACAAGGACTCACACAAAAACAATGAATAGAAGGAGTACTGACTGTCCTGCGTTTATATTATGAAAGAGCTGTGCACTGCCATTGTTTTGGGGTTTTAATATGTTTATTCAGAAATGTGTTATTGTTGTTGTTTTTGTAGTCTTACAGAGCAAACCAAGGGAGTGCTGAACGCATCTGTACTCTTTTGAGTTTTGAGACAAGATCTCCCTAAATTTCCAGGCTGAACTTGAACTTGGGATTCTCTTACCTTGACCTCTGGAAATAGCTGGGATTATGGGTAGGTGTCGCCATACCTGGCTTGTTTTTTTTCTCCTTTTTTACATTTAGACCACTCATGAGGATTTGAACCATGCAATTTATACCAAATTTAGTTGGAAAAATAAGCACAATTTAAAAATAGTACAATGTATGATATCAAAAAATGAAAACTATTAACATCAGTTTCAGATCATTGAGAGAGAGGAGTATCTTGCTTTTGCTGTTGGAATACCTGCATCTGTTCACTGGAGCAGCAGGTCAAGGTTTCCCTTCAGCTGTTTGCTTTCCTTGCTTCCACTACATCATAATTTTAGGCTCTCTGAATGCCAGCAGCTGTTTGATAGCTCTGTTGTTTGGTTTGTATGTTGGAATTGCACTACCACCTAGTAATTATGGAGCAATTTTTTACTGAAGACCACACTCAAAATCTATTAGGTTGACTGTCACACTGCACTCAGGACCCAGAAGGGTGACTGAGTTGAGAAGAAAACACATTTGGTTGATTGGCCTGGGAAAGAATTTTTTTGTGGTCTGGTACAGTGTTCTAATGTGACCTTTAAACACATCCATTAATATGATACCGACTTCTTCCTGTAATGCATATAGAGAAAATGAAATATTTGGGGAAAACCCTACTAGACGATAGAATCATTTTTACCTCAGCTCAATCTTCTTATGAAATTCTTTTATGTTGTCTTTAATATTTACAGTTGTGGTATTTTAGACTTGAGCTTAACCTATCCAAGGCACTGTGTAATACATCACTGATAGTTGCCACTTGGAATCATAAAATAGACCCCCCCATTATCAGAGACACACACCAAACATTTTTACCATCTCATCTTCATTTCCGTAATTTATGTGAGCATATTTCTTGACTGTCTTGACTGGAGTGCAGGGAAAGCAGAGCAATCTTGTCGCTCATTTCTTCTTGAAGCACACTGAGAAGGCAGACGCTCAGCTTCTGCAATTTGATCAGGCTCAAGTTCCACAGGCTCCTTACATGTAGCACTACTGGGTGTGATTTTGACTGCTGACTCTTTGTCAATACAGCTGTATACGGGCTGATTCTCAGGAGCGGGCCCTTAACTGTGTAGGAATACTTTCTTAAATTCACTTGTGGCCGATGTTTTATTAACATTTGTTTTTCAGTTTAAAACACTGGCATGAGGGTCACTGAGCACCTCTCCATTATTGTGATGACCTCGGTCAGGAACTGGATTACATTTTCCAGTGCTTTGTCCAGATATAGGCTGAAGTAACTGCTGTCACAGCCACAATACAAATGCTCTTTCACCTTATCCCTGACATTATGTAACTTCCCATACTGCCTTGGGTAAGGGACTTACCAACAGCCTTTTCGGGTTTCTTTCTAGGCATGATTTTGTTGTAATTACTGTGACTGTTTTTACAAGATACTCCTGCAACATGGAGCAACATGCCTGTAGTTGTAGTCTTTTGTTCAGTCATTAATTGTTAATTTATCAGTTTTTCACTGCAACACATGATTTATTCTGGAGATAGGGAAGCATTTGGTTTACTTGTCTGCAGTGGTGGCCCCGTCTGTATGCTTACTCTGAAAATGATAAAATGCACAGATGACTTCCTGCAATTTTTGGACAGAGTCTCAAGAGTAGACCTCACTGCTCTTGATGATGAGGACACAGCAGATTGCTTGTCCAGTGAAGGCAGACTTTAATCTTCATTGTTGAACCTCCTAGTTGCTTTTTAAAGAAGAAAAAAATCAAGAGAACAAAACAAGACACAGCAAACAAAACGTTTATGACTATGGGAAACCACACACCAGTTCTCAGCATTATTCATTTATCGTGGCATAGACAAATCTATATTTGCTACTTCTATTGACGCCTTCTTCAAGATTGATTTAAAACATTAGATTTGCCAATGTTTTCATCTTCTTTATCCCTTTTAGGTTTTAAGACAGACTTCATAAAGCTATGAAAATTCAGTGGAAAGAAATAAAACCATCCCTTAAGTAGTGCTACTTTTGGAAATTTCAGATGCTCTATCAAGATTGTGCTTTGAATTTCTGAGTTTTTAAACACTAGACAAAGAAATTTGCCCAGAATCATACTGAAAAGCAATGACACCCAAATAAGAGACTACACTGTAATGACAGGGTGTGATCAATCACAGTCTGGTGGGTTCTAAGCCAATATGACTCTGGAATTATGTGTGGTATGGCAATTAATTGAAATTCAGATTAGATAAAAGAAAAATTTAATCATTTTGAGAAACTGCCTCAAATTTGATGAATTACAAAACTTCTCTGAAGTTATATACTGTAGGGTTACAGTCTTAATCCACCTGGTATCTTTCAGAAAAATAAAGTCATGAAACTACCTTACATGAAGATATGATTACTCTTAATTTTAGACTGTGGATCGAGGGAATCCTGAGGTAAGGGTCACACGATTCTTACTTGAAATGTATTTTGTCTGCATATTAGTCATTCTTCTTTATTTTTGACAATCTTTGTGTCATTGGTGCCTGGTGTAGTGTCTGGAATATAATAGATATACTCGATGTGCAAAACAAATATTTATTTGATGAGTAAATAAATAAACTGACAAGGCTGCAAGATATGATAGGAGCATGAGCTCCTGGATTCCAGTTTTTTTTTTTCCTGCCAACTTTACTAGGCTGTTGAACAAGTTTCTTAGGCTCTTCAATTTTTCACTTGCACGTTTAAACACAGGAAACAACCATGGGAATAGGTCAAGAAAACTCTGTTCCATAGAGTTATAAAGCTTAAAAAGCTGGTTTTTTGGTGGAAACTCTTGAATGTGGAAATTCCTAAATCTCACCTTGCATATGAAAGGTCTCTTCTTATTGGAGATTTTGAGAATGTTAGAGAAGGGGGCTAAATCTACGGAGAAGGCTGAAGACAGAAATGGTTAGATTAAACCAGGATGACTGTCTTGAACTTGAGAATGTGGAAGTTTTGTTTTACTCCAGAGTAGGTCTTATCATTGTTAGGCATGTAAATAAATGACCTGTGTTGAGTAACTCTCTTTCATTTTTTCCAAGACACAACATAGACTTAGATTGGTACTGTAACAGGGGTGGGCAAACTTTCTTTGAGAGACTCTTTAGGCTATGAAATCTCTTCTGTAACTGCTCAAGAGCAGCACAGGCAATATGTGAATTAATAGGCATAACTATTTTCCAATGAAATTTTATTTATAAAATTAACAGTGGACCAAATTTGGCTACAAGTTTTATATGGTTTCCCCTCCCCACCCTAAAGCAGAAGGTCTTTCAGCTACATAAAGAACCAGGAAAGATTTATCCACTTTCTCTCTGTTTTCCCTTGAGGACGATACCCACATCTGAGGTTATGTTGTATTATTCCACATTAACATGAACCAAAAGAATTTATTGAAGGCCAACTGAATCATGGATGGGCTTCTTTTAAATTTTTATATAAGACAATCTGAGCTCATATTTGAGAACATCTTTATAGCATTTTCAGATGCAGTGCATTCCATTAGGTAGGCATGAACCATACATAACTATTTTTCAAATGTGCATTTGTATATGTTTGTCTTTGACCTTACATGCCTACACATCTTATTCTGAGATTTTAGGATTGATTACAATTTACTTACTATCTTTTCTTGAGAACTGGTTTGGTAATTCAATAAGATTGCACATAATATTGTACTGGTTTAACTTTTTCTGACTTAAATTTAATTCAGCTATTTATATATATTATATATAATATATAATTATATATATACATAAAACTTGAAATCTATACTAGATACTTTTCTGTCACTGAGACAAAATATCTTATACTGGAAATTTCAGGAAGGAGAGGTTTTCCTGGCTTATAGTTTCAGGGGTTTCAGTCCGTGGTTGGTTTGCTCTGTGGTGGAAACGGCATGGTAGAAGGGCCTTTGGAGGAAAGAAGCGTAACTCATGGCTGCTTTTGAGGAAGCAGGGAGAGAAGGGAGGATCAGGGGGAGAAAGGGGTATACCCTCCAAAGGCACTTCTGCAGTGATCCAGCTCCCTCACTGAGGCCTCATCTCCTAACAGCACATTCAGTTATCAGCGCATTAATGGGTTAGTCCACTGATGATTCTAGTGCCCCATGATCCAGTCACCTTTCCAGAGCCCCACTTCTGGCACATGAGAGTTTTGTGGGATATTTTAGATCCGAATCACAATAAAATCTTACCCTGAATCTGCTTCTACACTGAGAATGTTTTGAGCTTTCCTTTTATTACAACCTGCAGCTAGAAATTGATTAGTAGTTTTGAAAATAATTTTATTTTTATTGTTATAATACAGAGACCATTATCTATATCTTGCTTTTACAACACAGAGTGCCATATTTGTGGGCATCGGGAGGGTCCAGATGGCAACTTTACTAGACATTGGAAGTAAACTGATTTGTTTAAAATCAGGAGTTGTATCCAGGAAAAGTGATAACATATTTTAGATATATTCCTTAAATCATGTCTACACACAGCTGATGCAGTTATTTTAACCAAGTGACAAGTGAGGCCAAGTGCTTCAGTGATATCCTTAGGAAAATATGCATTTTGTCTTAGGCAGTAATTTTGATTTCTTCCTCTGTGAAACCTTTCGCTGGAGTAGATAGACTTAAGTCAAATACAAACTAGCCTCCAAACTAGATGGAGACATTTTGGATGACTTCAGGGTAGATAAGGCTCACTGGCTGGACAGAATGAACACTGACTGGGTCAACTGTCAACAATGGGGAGAGATCCGATTAGCCTTGGGGTAATCACTCAAGCACACGCACCCACCTCACTTTTCCACCTTTCTGCTAGTGACGGGACACAGAACAATATGAATCATGGCTTGGCAGAGAAGGCGATGCTTGAGTGAGGGCTGCATGGAGTAGTTGATGGAGAGAGATGAAGGCCAAGACTAAGCGGGGATCTGCACTAGCTGGAGCCCAGAGTGGCCCTGGAGGGTGGTAGGAGATGGAAGAGGAGTGTAGAACAAGCTGGGATGGAAAATTCTTGAAAATCATGCTAAAAAGTTTAACTTATAACCCTCAGGAGGCATAGAGTCACTGAAAGACTTCATTTTTAGTGGAGAAATTATGTAATTATGTAGATCATAGGGAGAAAGACATCCTTGACTCCAAGGAGACTCATGATGTGGAAACAAAACTGGAAGGCATTTAGAGAGATAAAGGGGAGACGCCTGGGTGATCCGGCTGGGGCATGTGGGAGCCTGAACAGGCAACGGAAGTGGGGTAGGACGGAAGAGCTGGCAGAGGGTCTGGGCTGGCACTAGTCCCTCCGTTATGGCTTGGAGGACTGAATTAAATAAGGCAGGAGTCAGTAGGAGGGACAGACTTGTGGGGTAAATTAAAAAATTTTAAAAAATCTGTTGTAAAAGATGAAATTGTCCAGTAGGCAACTTAACTGGACCTTGTGAGAGATAAGATCAGTGTGAAACTGAAAAACAACAAATTGCATAAGATCATGCAGGGAGAGTGTAAAGAGACAAGGATAAAATCTTGATAAATAGCATGTTTAAGTGTTGTGGAGGAAGAGAGGTGCACAAAGGAATAAAAGTGTTGCCTTGAGAAGGATGGGTAGAATCAAAATGGAGAGGTACTAAGGAAGTCAGGGCAGGAGAAAATTTTAACAAATGAGTTTCAACACCAGTCATAGCTGCAGAGGTGAAAAATGACTAAATTATGTACATTGAGTTTAGCAGTTAAAGTGTCAGTGCAGAGTAAAGGAACAAAGTCGTCTCAGTTCTGCATAAGTGAGCGAGCACAGATGGGAAATATGAAGCAATCTCTCCAGAAGTTCACTTGCGGAGAGAAAGAGAGAGATGGGGAAGGGGGAAGGAACATAATGGTGTCCTACTGATGTGATGAGGAGACTGAGGCAAGCACCCTGCAAATGTATTTGCATATAAGGTAAGCTTTGGAAGATTCCAAACTTCTCTCCTTTCTCCAGCTCTCCATCTGGAGTTATCCTGGGGTTTTCAGTCACTAGGGAAATTTCTCTAGGAGTCGCAATGATCTTTTTAATAAGATGTTTCTTTTAAGCACACCATGGTATCCTACTCAGGCTTGACCACCCAGAAATAGTTCTAGCTCCTTCCTTAAAAAAACCTAACAGTTAGGGCTGGGGATTTAGCTCGGCAGCATAAGTGCCTGCCTTGCAAGTACATAGTCATGAGTTTGATCCCTGGTACCAAAAAAAAAAAAAAACAAAAAACAAAACAAAACAAAAAAACCCCCCCAAAACCCCACTTAACTGTTGTCCTTGATATGTCAGTCAATTTTCTGCTTATGTAACTTTCCTAGCAGGCCTAAAATCCCTGTGCACTTCAGAATGGCTGTTAGCTCATCTGTCTGTAACTACCCTCTATCCCCCTGCACAATACCGTTTGCATCAGAGATGGACACCTACCCCCCAAAATTTTTAAACTTTTATTCTAGCAGTACACGTTTGTGAAAGATGCAGTTTGCAATCATCTTGGGGAGTGGTTACTTGTACATACCACAGCTTGTTTCTTTTTTTTTAAAAAATTCTCTTCCCTTCCTTTCCTCTTCCTTGTTCCTCCTCTGATTCCCCATCTTGATTTTCATTTCTGTTGGAATTACTAATCCTAGCTCATGTTATGGTGTATACTGTTTACATCCACTGAGGTTATTAGCTTCCTGTACATAGCTTATCTGTACTTATTCCCTTTACCTTCCCCCTTCCTCCTCACCCGTGTTCCTTGTACCATTTCCTTCTTGCAAGAGACCCATCCTTTTGTACCCCTTTTATCTGTTCTTTATTATTCTGTTTGTTTATGTTTTGCCTCATTCAAATAAGAGATACCATATAGCATTTAAGCTTATGCATCTGGTTTATGTCACTCAATGTTGTGTTTTCCAGATGCATCCATTTTCCTACAAATGTCTCAAATTTGCCATTCTTTATAGCTGAGTAGTATTCCATTACATATCCCAAACCAGTTAATATGGCAATTTGCCAGTGATCTGAGTAGTTTGGTTAGAATAAGTAAGTTGGCTTATCTATGTTCTTTCGCTAAAGAAATTCGACTCTGAGATGCAGTAATTATGGGGAACACTGAGAGTAAGATTGTGAGTTGGTTGCTAAGCTGCTTTTGGATGTTTTCAAAAATTTTCAGACAGCCTTAAAATGTCCTGTGTTCCCTGCCACTTAACCTGAGCCACTAGAGTAAATTTTGCCCACCTGTAACCAAAATAGTCCTGACATGTTGGCTAGATCACCATGACTAGAGTTCCATTTTCTTCAGCTATGGCAAATGAATTCATAGTTAAGTGGCTCACTACACGAATGATGCTCCTTTTTTTCCTGATGTGCTTTTTCTGTCTATTTTATATTTAAATGATTCTAAAGCATTTCAATGTGTTCAATGTTTCTCTCAGTGTGAAAATAAAAATGTTTTCTTTTTTGAGGGATTGATATAAATGATCATTTCACAGACGATAACATGAAGCTCTGATTATAGTGGTGTAACCATGCAAGGGTTTATTCTCTTCTAAAAGAGAAGTCCAGAGTCAGTAGGCAAGGGTGGTCTGGAAACTTCACGATGTTCTAAGGGAAATTCTTTTTTCTTCTCTGAAGCTTACCTACCACATGACCCAAGAAAGCTACTGGAGCACCAGCCAATCATGAGACAGGAAATGTGGCTGCTAAAAACTTCAGAAAGCCGGCTGGGAGTGGTGGCACAAGCCTGTAATGCCAGCACTCTGAGGCTGAGGCAGGAGGATCGTTGTGAGTTGGAGACCAGTTTGGGCTACAAAGTGAGCTCAAGAGCAGCCCGAAATGCATACCAAGACCCTGTCTCAAAAAGACAAAAACAAAACAAACAGCAGCAACAACAAAAACAGCAAAACCCTAAAAAATGAAGTGTTTAAGTACCTCAGGGACATTTACTTCCGACAGAGATTTTCAAATAAGCTCTTTTGCCCCACCACCATGTCACCTTTCCTGAGCATCGCACTTCCTTGGTTTATTTTTCTCCATACTACATCCCCATAGTTGATTACAATTTATCTCTTCCCCAGAGGAGACTGTCTCAAAGGCACTGTATGTGCTACCTTGTTCACTGTGGATGTAGGGAAGGGTGAAAATGGTTAGTGACAATGACCATGGCTTATCTGGCTAACCGGCCAGCTGGAATCAGGAGTTCTTGCTCCCCAGCAGCTTCCTGCAGTCACGTTATGACCCCAAGGCAGTAAGTCTGAGGAGAAAGGCAAAGGACTGAAGGTGGCCACGGAAGCTGCAAACAGATTGGGTCCTGAGGGTCAGGCCTGCGCAGCTGGAGATATGTGGAACAGTGTTCTTCTTGTAGACTTTTTGCTACCGGTGATAGAGAAGAAATCCGTTCCTGACATGTGGGAGCTGGCTGGTATCATCAGCTCTGCCATCGTGTTGTGTCTGTTGAGCCCCAACGAGTGGGCAGCACATCTGGCCTGACTGAGCAGCAGCAGCAGCAGCGCTGTGCAGTGTGCCAGCGTGTACGGTGGGCTGGTGTCTCCCACCTCTCATCCTCCCTCTCGGGGGCTCGAGTCAGGCCCGCGGGCAGGACGGCGGCTCAGCCCGCGTCTCCGAGTCCAGCTCTCCGAACTCGGCGCTTGCTCGGGCTGCCCGTCCTCCACGCCTCGTGGTTTGGTCGCTGGCCGAGGCAGGGGAGCAAAGTAGTCGGGCAAAGCTCGCCCGAGCCCGGGAGGGGCGAGGACCGCGGCCCACGCGTGGGCGCCCTCGGGACAGCCCGGCGGGAGCACGCGGGGGCGCTCCGCGGAGCACGCAGGGCGGCGGGCGTGGCTCCGGTGCGCCGGCCGGTTGCTAAGCCCCGCGCCAGGGGACGCTGCGCTCGGCCGCGGGCTCCCAGGCCGAGGCCGGCCGGCGGGAGGGGCCAGCGCGGTGGCGCTGCTGCCCCGCGCCGCCCCTCGGAGCTCGCCGGCCGTCGAGCCGCGCCCCGCGCCTCCCCTCGGAGCCGCTCTCCACCAGCCATGCCGGCCGCCTCCGCCGCCCCGCGCCCGCCGCCCCCGGCCCGGCCCGCCCCGGGCTGCCCCGCTCGGCCTGCGCCTGGTAAGAGCCGCGGCAGCCGGCCTTTGGGGTCTGGGCGGGCGGGCGGGGCGCCGCGTCGGCGGGGGTGCGGACCCCTCGGCCAGCGCTCCCGGGACCCTGCTCCGTGGGGACGGGCAGCAGGGGAAGCAGAGCCCGGCCTCACGGGGTGCCCGTAGCACACTCTGCGTGTGTGTGTGTGTGTGTGTGTGTGTGTGTGTGTGTGTGTGTGTGTACGGGGCTACACCGGCTGAAACTCACTTGCTAGAGGTAAAGCTGTGCAGAGGTGGGTTCTTCTCTGCAGCCAGAGGGGCCTCTCTGGAAAACGCACCAAGCAGATTGTGAGGTGCATCAGGACTGCAGGAAAGGGAAGGCACCAGGGAAGGAGCTGAGATTTATTAAACATCTCAGTCGCCAGACACTTTATCCAGAGTTCACTTCATTTTATCCTTTCCACGAACTGTAAAGAAGGTGGAATTATCCCCATTTTCCCAACAAGAAGACTGAGGTCCCAAGAGCTTTTACTTTGCCCAAGATCGTATCATTTGATAGTGGTAGAACTGAACTTGAACTTGAACTCTAGTCTCCAGAGCTGTCTGGCCCACCTAAAGGAAAGAAAACTGTTAGATTCAGGTGGAGACAGGAGAAAGAAAGGCTATTAGGAAAAACACTACAGACAAAGGATTTGGAAATTAACAGGAAAAAAGCTGAGCCCATGAAATATCTCAGCGATTAATGTCAAATACAGTGTGGTTCCTCACTTACCATTCCTTCCAGTCTGGCTCTGGTGAGGAGGTGTGGCGATGAGGAAACGTGGTTGTAATA
The DNA here is from genome assembly GCF_034190915.1 of Cavia porcellus. Taxonomy (NCBI): domain Eukaryota; kingdom Metazoa; phylum Chordata; class Mammalia; order Rodentia; family Caviidae; genus Cavia; species Cavia porcellus. The sequence continues at coordinate 68,412,181 of NW_026947496.1, forward strand.
ATGCTGGGTAGAGGTGTTGGGGGCACCTTTTCCTAGTGGCTGCCTGCTAGGAGTTGGGGGTGAGGGGAAACTGTGGAGAGATCTGAGTTGTTATTCATTCCTCAACTCCATTTCACCCCATCATAGCTGACACCATTTCCTTTCCTTTCCTTGATGTATTGTCCAAGGTGACAGTGGCCAAATGGAAGCAGGGTCCCCACCTTTATCACTGACTCTAGGCATGGAGTAGCCCTCCCTAAGGAGCTGAACTTTTGGGCTAGTGTTGAGCTAGTGATCAGAAGCAAGAGGCATTTGCTGCAGAAGGCAAGCACTATGGTTGTCCTTAGGCAAGCAGCAAAAGTACAGGCTCTGGGGTATAAAGAAGGACAGAGGGGTCGGATTTTCTAATAGTCCAGCTTTAGAATACCACTTGGATTGCTCTGGGTGGAGCTGTAGAATGCTTCACTGGCAAACGAAGAGAGAAGCAGAAAATGATTTCTGAAATACACTCTTTTCATTTAGGTTTGAAAGGTCTTTGAGCCATGTCCATTTATGGTGCACTTCGTCATCTTCATGCACACTGGTGCCCTAAGCACTTTCTCTCCCAACTGCTCTCCCCTTGCATCTCTTTGTCAGAGGATTGTCCTTGGTCACTTAGATCTGCAGGAACCCAGAGCAGGGAGTGCTTGGAAACTGACATCTTCCCTAGGGCAGTGACCAATGTGCTATCCATAGCTCTGCTCCCTGGCCTTCAGAGGGATTCTGAGCATGGAATAGTTTGTTTCCAGGGATTCCCTGTGGAGCTGCATCAAATTGACCTCTGTGGGTCTTTGCTTGGCTTGCTTCCCTTGCTTTTCTCCTGTCTCTCTTCTCATTTCCCTACTGGTTTTTCCTAGGAATACACCACCCTAAGAAAATTGTTCAAGGGGAATCCAGATAAAAACATGAAGTCTTCTCACTCTTGTGTTTTTTCTTCCTCTGGTTTCCCAGAAAGGCGGTATTATCAGTAATAGGTGGCCTGTGCTTGTCTGTAGAGAGCTTTTCACAGAGGAATTCACAAAAGATGCTCAACCTGGACAGATGGATGCTGGTTCTTGGTACTCAGATAAGCAAAAGCAAAATGGAGAGTCGCTCAGCTGTCCCAAGTTCTCATTTCTTCTTTTCTTTTCGCCTCCTTTTTCCTCAGTTCAAGGGAAATCTGTCCATGTTCTCTGAATAGTTCAGCGTTTCAGGTAGATCTTTTGGTTTTCTCTGGACAAGCTGAGTAAATGTCTTAGCATCTTTCTAAAAACCTGTGAGGGGAAGGGAATGGGCTACCGTGAGACATAGATTGCTGCGGCCTGGCGAAGGCTTTTCAGAGAGGGCAGCAGGTCTCCACCAGCCTGGCCCATGGGCCTCCTGTCTCGACAGTGGGTCACTGTAGCCCAGACAGTTTCCTGTAGTTGAAGACCTTTGCTTCATAGATTTTCTTTCTTTGGGACCAGGGGCTCATTGTAGCTGATATACCTTTTTCTGTGGTGGCCACCTGTTAATGTCTTAATTTGGTCCATCTGGTGGTGGAGCAGAGCCTGTTTTAAAGATGCTTTTGTGGGAGAGTTCTTTGAAAATGATGTTTTTGTCAACTGCCAGGTAATATAGGTCAAAATAGGGAATCCAGAAAGATGGAACAGGGGGAAGAAGACACCTTTACTGGGAATCAGGGAGGGGTGTTGGATTTCATTCCAGAGGTCTGAGTCCTCATAGGGACCAGGTGGGTATGCAGTGGAGGTGTGTGAGGGGTAAAAACTTGGACTTCTGTGGGAACCTCAGTGTCTTCACCTCTCTTTACTTAATAACACTCATCCAGCTGCCCTCAGAGTGTTGTTTGATGATCAAAGGGGAAGTATTTTTATTGACTATTATACTACACAAGCTTCTGAACCCTTACCAGAGACAAGTGGCAGTCTCCTGGAGACAGTGATATATGCAGAGGTATCATAGTGTGGGTTTAAGTGAGAAAATAAATATAAGCATCAGTTCAGTGGCTGCATGAAGGGCCACGGATGTCTCTAGAGCCGCCTGGGCTGATCATGAAGGCTGTGTTCACAAAAATTTGCAAACATTGATTGCCATAAGGTGTGTGATAATGCGATTAGGGCTCTAGGAAATGGAAACTACACTTTAGGGAAGTGGAGGGCAGAGAACACAAAGCCACACAAACAAACACATCACAAACAAAATAAGTCTGTATGGTTATTAGAGTGAAGTCTTGTGCTGATTAATGTTTTCCAGTATTAAATATTTTGAAATCTAACCTAGTGTTCCCTGTTTGTGTAAATGATTAACTTTACTGGTGGAAGAAACAAGAGCACACGGCAGAGGTGACTTGTACTTTCCTTCTCCTGGTTGTGACAAACCTCTCCCCTCTCTTGGCCATGGTAGAGATGTCATCTTTCTAGCATAACCTTTGAGACTCCCTAGGGAAATGTGAAGCATCCCCCTTCTGCACCCCTTTGGAACTTGTAATGAAAGTCCTGTGAGCAGGTGCTTGCCTGACCTCTGCTCCTTGAGGCTGAGCACTGGGTCTTTTTACCTCAGTGTCCTTCTGTTCTGACAGCAGTTTTCCACGCCCATGAACTAGTACTCACACCATACAAGCAGCATCTTTGGGCCTCAGGGTTGGGTGGAGGAGTAGATAACCTAGCATTAACAGCTATGATTTTAGAAGTGTCTCTTTCAGATGAGGTGGTTATTCAGTATCTTTCAGATGTTGTTTTGGTTTCAGATGTTTGTGATCAGATTCTCGGGAGCTTGGCTGTCTACATTTATGGCAGAGACAGTTGATGCTGCCAGATACTCATGTGCTCCTTAACAGATTCCATCAGTCTGTGCTCATGATCCCTGGTGGTCTGAGGGTTCCCATTTCAAGCCGTTACAGTGCTATTGGAAGGCTTTCTGTGGTTGCAGGGACATGGCTGATTCATTTTTGGTATAACCCAGAGAGACTAGACAGCTAATGACTTTTTGGACCAGCCCTTAATGGCTAACAGAGGAGAATAAGTGGCTAAATACCAGTGCCCTTGTACGTTTGGTGGGAAAGGTGGACATGTTGAGGCATGTTCCACCAAGTCCCTCTAGGGATGGGCTTCTAGCAGAACTGGGCCCACGTTGCTCACAGCAGTAACCTGCCTGTTTGTGCCACTGTTATGGTTCGTTTCTCCATTCTGTTCTGTTGGTTGCTTCCTGGGATCACCTCCTAAGTCAACCTCAAGATATGCTTTTGGGAAGGCCCAACATAATTCCCTCTGAGGATGATTAAGATTACCTGACCAGCTGTAGCTACTGGACTGTGGGTGGAAGTGCCACATGGCATTACTCATGCAAGGCAAGTAAGAGCCAGAACATTCCACTGCCTCTGTTTCACTGTGGTGGCAACCTTGGAGGCTGCATTCTTCAGGTAGAAGATCTGATATGGCAGAAGGCTGTGGTAGAGTCTGCCAGCCTGGGGCTTAGCTATCTCTAACGTGACATCTGCCCTAGAAATAGTTTATCTCTCCACAAGGAACTTCTGTGTTGTTTTTCCAGTTGCAGAAAAAACCCCTCCCACTCTTTTTGCACATGCCCAGAGCCCTCTCTAATCCCAAGACTCCACAATTACCCAAGCGCCCCAACCCCAGTCCAACTCCATACAAACTGTTCCCAAATACCCCTTTTTGAGGGATCTTGTACTATTCTGCAGCCCTCCCGTGCCTGCAATAAAGGCCTCTTTATCTCTCTTTACCTTTCAACTGCTATGAAAAAACCTAACAGGCTGCTCAGTCCACACTGGAATTTACAAAAACTGTTGTGGTGTCTCTTGTTTTTTTTTTTTTTTTTTTTTTGCATTTATCAGTCAAGGAACCTGCTTCCCTGACACCCAACATCATTACTGTTCTTTTAGGTTTTCTTTACTAAAATCAGCCCATCCTCTATGTCTCCCTCCTCTTCTGTTTCATAAGAATTTTTGAAAGCTTTTACTCTTGATCTCCTTTATGCATTTTATTTCCATACTCCTCCTCTCTTCTGTGACTTGATATTACAGTAAAATTTTTGTTTTTCTGTGATTTTTAATTCATCTTGAAGTTATCTTGATATTGTTTGTGAAGTGAACATTTGAAAGCACTTTAATTCCAAATTATTAACTGTTGTAAACCCAAATATCGAGTTCAGTCATCCAAGTATTGTAATCCTCTTTCTAATTTTCCTCACAACCCAGAAGGTTATATTTATAATCCTATTAAAACGTTATTGGAATCACAGCGAGTTAATTCCAATCTACACCACCAATGCAACCCACTGGTGAGATGTAAAGACACCAAGACATATTCCAAGTTAAGGTCAGCCAAGGGATCCTAAGTTCAATCCTCCTCAGGACATGTGGACAAAGGCCTTGATCCTAGGCCTCTCCCAGAATTTATTATCTTGTGAAGAAGGGTGGGGGTGGCTCAGGGATGAGTGACAGTGAGGATGGGGGGATTATGTGGTAACTTGAGCTGGCTGGCCAGGTGCAAGATTGGCATCTCTGTAAATTGCAGATATGCAGAAGAATCAATTTACATAATCTAGTTAGGGGAGCAGTGGAATTATTTTGGGGGTCTACTGCTTTAGTTTCTGATATGCAGACTCTTGTGCCCTGAGGAGTCATAGCCTCAGCTCATACCCGGTTGACATTCCCAGAGCTATTTGTTCTAACGTCTGGCTCTAACTTCTCCAGTGCTCAGTCCTGTATTGTGGAGAACACTATGGGAGGAAACAGGACTGTCTGTTGGCTATAGAGATTGCATAATAGCACCTTCACTAGCCTCTTTTGCAGTGCTTAGAGCCAACTGAAGAGAGAAGGAAATTCCCTAGCCAGCTTTGTACATATCAGTATAAGGAAATGAGTCTCCAAATAATCAAAGTCACAGTAATTGTTTTGGATTCAAAGGGAGTCATTGGAGTTGTCTCCCACGTTAACCAATTGTTTCAATATTGAGTAAAAATTATTCTGACCTTTCATCTTTTTTTATACATTAAAGAAAATGTGAAGTACAATCTATTTTGGGGTCAGGTTTTTTTCCCTTGAATTCTTGTGCAAGTACAAAGACATTGTAATTGTAGTTCTGGAATCTATTTTCTATCTTTTTTATTTATTACTCATCTCTCTCTTGTCCTCCCTCAAAATTGCAGAAATTACAATTGTGAAGAACTGTAAACTGTTAAGCAAGTGAATTTAACTTATTAGGACTTCACATTCTGGAGTGGACAGTTCTTAACGTGGATTTTCTAGTTTTGTTTATCAGATATATTTCTTGTTAAAGTCATTTCTAGAAATATTCTATGTTTTAACATTATGAATGCGATCACTTTCTTGGTAATTTTTCAGCTTATTGAAATTATATAAGAAAGCTTTGTATGCTTTGTATATATGTGTATGTATATATAAACTTTCCAAAATATATAGAAAGTTGACATACAATATATAATTAAACATTTTTTTGCCTCACAGCTGACTACTTTCTGATTATACTTTGAAGTTAAAAATATGTAAAACTACTACATGATATTCTCTGTAAGTTCTAATTGTCTTTCTCAGTGGCTCAGAATAAGCAAATAGATATGTCCTAAAATTGAAATAAATTGTGGAGAGAGGGAAGGGTACAGATCAAAAGCACACAGAGGAGTTAGGCACATGGAAAGTAACATATGGTCTTGTTCCCACAGATCAAGTATGGGGTGACAGATGCCATGAAACCGAACAGCTTGGGTTAATCGCATGTTTTCTCCTTCATACATAAGCTCCGATACATTTGCAGTTTGGCTGTAAGTGTCTGACTGGTCAGAAACATTACTAGCCCGAACCTCAATGTCTTCTTTCATATACCTGGTATTTGTCCATAGTACCATGTATTTTGAGTCTGGATGGCAAAAGTTGATGTCAGGGCAACCTCCTCTTCACTGATGCTAGGCGTCTTGCCAGGTCATACTGGTTGATGTGAAACTAAAGAAAGAGCACCACATGTCTGATCAAGTCCTCTCCTGTGTGTAACTGAAGAAAACCATCATCAAGTGACTGACCAATTTAAAAAGACAAACACAACATAAGTCAGAAGATTTAAGCTCCTTTCTACGTATGTGGTTTGAGGTCAAGTAATGTCCAAGTCTTGTAGACCACCCTTGTAATCTGGTTTATGATAAAATTCCTGGGTTCAAGGGCTAAGTGTGCTGTGTGGACTACTGAAGCCTTTTCATCAACACCATTGCTTTGACTTAGAGGTAAGCCCAAGTTGGTGATGATTTTCTAAAAGCCCGTCTCACTGAAAATGTTTTACTGGTTTTGAAGATCATGTTTCCCAAAGACATTGTATAACATGAAAGGAAAATGGACGCCCTGCTTACAGGAAGGAGGGAAGGGAGACAGCTAAAGAATCTGACAACAGTTGATGAACCCTAGGGTTCCCTTGTTCTCAGAAATGTTTGTTATTTGCTTTTTTTCCAGAATTCTTTGTCTGTTACAAAGCAAAGACAGCCGTGGCTGCCTGGTTCTCTTGATGTTCAGTTACTTGCACTCTTCTGCACATGTGTATGAAGCACATGTCTTTGTTAAGCTGTTTTCCTGCGGAGGAAGGTGGAGTGTTAGTGCTGAGGCGGGGAGGGGTGGGTTAGGAGATGGACTACCATGTTTTCTTGTCCCCAGCATTCATGTGGTCACAAACACGGCATGTGGGCTTTTAAATAGCCTTAGGTGAGCTATTAACAATCAAAGGAAACAATACATGAAGCATTTTTTAAATGTTGTTGGGAGGAGGAGTAGGGCTTTACATGCCTACCCATCTGTAGGGGAAAATAGGAAAGTTTTATATTTTCCACACTGCTTGAGTAACTGTTAAAAATTTTCAACAGTTTCTGGCTAGCTAACTGTCTCCATCTGGAGACTGGCATTGTGTTTTTTTAACCTACAATTAACCATCATTTGCTAAAAACACAGCCAGTAATAGTCATATCTTTTCATAGCTTAGGAGTTTTTTTCTTAAATGTTCTTACAGTTCTTTTCCTACTCTTGAGAGTATCAGCTTTTAATGCAAAATGTACAAAATTAGATATGGGGAAATCACCAATAATTACCACAAACCACTCATTCATGCATACATGTTTTATTGAGTATCTACTACATGCCACTGTGGTAGACACAGAATTTTAATGAACTGCAGTTAAATGAAGGTAGCCACACGCCGCTGGCTGTGGCATTAGTACCGAGCTGGAGGGTTGAGAAAACAAAGGTTGTGCATCTGCTCTGAAGTGTGTTAATATCAGCAGTGCTAAGTGCTACTGTGAGTGACAATGGATGGTCTTAGGGTCCTTAGAAAAGGCATCCTGGGCCATGATGACCCTTAGCAGCTCTGAACAAAGGAAGAAGGAAAGGAGGTGGATGACAAAAGTAGTTTGGAGACACTCCAGGCACCTCTTGGTAATTCATTGCTTTTTTAAAAAAAGTAATACAGGACAAAAGGGATGCCTTTTACTTAGGAATTCTGAAAGTGCCACAACATAGTCAATGCTTATTTTAAAATTTAGAGAATTTTCAATTTAAAGGTCTTTCCTAATTTTGAGCATCAGTGTGGATGTTGAATCAGAACCTGAGATGCAGAAGATTGTGACTGTGATTATTGGGGAGAGAGTTTTGAAGAGATAGGGAAGGAAGTTGGGGGGCGGGCAGGGGATGGAACTGAGAGAGTGTGGGCTCAACTGGAGTCACATCCTCAACCCCTGGGGAGCTTTGGCACATGCGTTGCACCATGGAGTTGTCCCACCTTGGGTAGGGGCAGGTCTTTTGTTGCTTTTTCTGTCCCCAATCAGTCAGACACTGATTATAGGCTACCTTTTGCAGGCAGAGTTGGATGTGTAACCTTCCAGGTAAGGTGGTCAGTTCTCTTAGGAGAATTGGCAAATGATGGGTCTTTAGGAGCCGACATTCATAAGAGCTAGTGTGTGTGTGTGTGTGTGTGTGTGTGTGTGTCTGTCGCGAGGGGGCACCCACTACACCATCCACAACACTGTATTGGACCTGTAGAAAGTTGATGATTGCATAGGCTTTAGATAAATTTAGGGGCAGGATCACGTAATTGCTTCAATTACCTAACACATTTGGATGATTATGGACTCAATGAGACTGTTTTCATTACCATTGCTATAGATTTATTGGGTTGTTTCCCGTAACACCTATACATTTCCAGCCTACATGCCTGGCACTAGTTCTGCGTGTTTAGGATCTTGCCAAGCAATACCTGTTTATTTGGTAGATTGTATCCTTGTAAATTATATATGTTTTAGGCAAATGCTAAGAGACAGTCTTGCAAGGTACCCTGAAGAAGCTCAACTATAACTCCTGCAGAAACCTGCAGCTGCCAAGGTTTGCCCCCATTGAGACTCTGAAGGCAACAGTGTTGATTAAAACTTTTGTATATGTTGCTCTCAGATGACTGAAATGCGGCACTTGGGCTGTTTGAAGAAACTGTGTTAGTTTTTGTCCACTGAGGTCGTCTTCTCAGCAAAGGAGCCCTCTTGCCTCTGTAGAAATGTCACTCTTGTTTAACTATAATGTACTGAGCGGTCAACATGTGTTGGAGGTCTTATGGCTGTCATGTTACAGTCGTTGCAGCCCTCTGAGTGGCTGGGCTGGTGGTGGCCATGCAGGCTCCCACAGCTGTAAGGACTGCCAGTGCTCTGCCAGCAGAGATGTGGCGAGGGCCCTCTTGATTTTGGTACCCAGGTAGGTACTAGATCTTCTGCTACTGGAGCTGCAAGGTGCCTGATGGATGCCAGCTGCCATCAGGATGTTGGCACCATTTCTTTCTCATATTAAATGAGAGGAAATCAGACCTAAGGCTGAATTCTCAGATGGAAGAAAAAGTTTGCACTTTAACTACTTTACGTCAATAGCATTGTTCTTTGTTTAGAATCTTAATGTGCTTTGGGGAGTTGTTCTCTTTTAGATCACCCTGGCTGTAAGGATATCAGGGAAAAGCTCACCTATTTATGGCTGGAGGAACACTGGCTGGCTTAACAACTAGGGCAGAGCTAAATGGAGAGTCTTTGCTTAGGCATTGGTGCTTATTGATAAGCCTGAGTTCTGATCTGTTTTCTCTGGATGATCCCATGAGTTTTGCTTTATGCCACGGTTACAAACGACATCCGTAAACTTGTCAGAATCATTGTTCAAAAAGATTTAAGTATCTGTGGAGGAATTGTTTCAGTTCTTATTAAATAGCTATGTGGCTTTAGGACAATTACTTACCTCCTTTTGTCTATGGCTGTATTTCTCAGCTGGAGGTGCTAGGCTACTGGTCAATGTCCATTCAATTTCAATACATAAAGATTTCTTCCCCCATAAACTTTGCATCCAACATATTTGTGTTCCTTAAATTGGATTTGTGACATTAGTTTGTTTACAGAGGAACCAAGTTTTGTCATAAGGAATCTGTTATATATCTGATAGTGAGGGGGAAGATCTTAAGGTGCAGACTGACAGATATTCCAGGTGTCTCTGCATCAGTGCAGGGGCCTGCTAGCTGGTGAGGGCCCTCAAGGCGCATTAACCAGACGGAGCCAAGTAAGCTCTGAGTGTTAGCAGCTGGAGGGGAAGTGGTCTTGAAGTGAGCTGTACTTTGTTGTGTTCTTCCAGGGAAACACTTCTAGAGGGCCTTGGATGCAGTAAAAAGCAGCCCAAATCAGGCATACTGTGAATTTCTTTGTGGGCAATAGACAATAGGGGTTAAAAATCCAGGTCACCAGGAAACAACAGCCAGGTCTAGGAACCATACCCTCTTGGAATTTTACTGAGTGGGCCGTAAAGCCCCAGGGATGAAATTGTGGATGAGCTGTGAGTGGTGAGAGGAAACATTAAACGCTGGGGTGAGACTGGTAGATCAACTGTCATCCCCAGAGAGAGCTCCAGTCAAAGCACACTGGCCTCAAGTGTCTCAGTGAAGGACAGTGGGAGGGCCGAGTGGCGTGGGAGAGGCTGCCAGCCGTGGCGTGAAGAGCTACCGATGAAGGGACCCTGTCAGAAAAGGAGAGCAGGACAAGCCGCTTCCAAATCTGTGAGAGACAGGAGTTTACAGGCTGCGTGTGATGAAATGGTTGGAAAGCAAGAGAAAAATTTATCTGGAGGAAAAATATTTGGAGATAAAAGTTACTGTGGCATGTCTGAGGCCTCCCCACCCTTGGGAGCAAATGAGGTCACATTAATGTTAATGCTCAGGTTGCTGAGTCCCAGTGGCCCCACCTGTTCATGCAGGTGCTCTGCCAGTGTCCACAGAGCCCCAGGGACAAAGTGTCACCTGTGCTCAGGTACACAGTGGCTCTGGTTCTTCCTCCAGTCAGTATGCCACTGCCATTCTCTCTGTCTGCCTTCTCTGTCACTTTTCTCCCAAGGCCCTCCTTGGCCTGGCCTCCTTCTGAGGGTGTCGGGGCCCAGCCTGTGCTGGGAAAGGTAGTGGCTGCTCTTCTCACACAGCCTGGTCACTCTGCTGTAGCTGGTCGCCTCACAAGAGCTTTTAAAGCATAGTTCCTCCCACGTCTGCCTTTTTCCTCCTCTCTAAAGGCACTTAAGCCAGCTGTTGTGGGATTGAGAGCCATGCTCTTCTCTCTTATCATTGCCTCCTGGACTTGTTCCGTTCCCTTGGAGTCTGTAGCTGCCTGTGCACGAAACACTTCTTCCCTTTTCACCTATTCCTTGCCTATCCATTTGACAACTTGTACAAAGAGCTTCTGGACAACTATGCTCCCCCAGGACCTTTATGACTCAGTGGGCTTAGGGATCTTTCCTATTAGGAGTGCATATTTTGGTTCTGCTAATCCTTTTGGTAGAGCAATAGATAGTCTCAAGTATTGCATCTTAGGCTAATGTGGATTACACATTAAGGGTCTTGTTAAAATATAGGATCTGATCTGTCAGGTGTGATGAGGGTCTGAGGTTCTGCACTTCTTTGAAGATTCAGGGAAACGGATATTGCTGGTCCTCTTTGGATAATGAAAGGGGTCAAAATATGTCACCCCCAAATATGTCTCTTTGCTGCTAGATTATTTGGAACTAAAGGGAACTGAGAATCAGCAGATATAAAAAAGTCCTTCACCCTCCCTCCATTTGCATAACTGAAGACATAAATTTTGCTTTATAAAGATGACCCTCTTGCCTATCTTGTGCCACAAAGAGGAGAATGAGTCTTATTTACCATAAAGGACTCTAGACTCCCATCAGCCAGAGGGAAACCTGCTTGGCAAAACTTACTAAAGTAATCCTTATTTCCTTTAGTTTTCCTATACAGTATATTTGTATTTTATTGCCCCTAAAAACCCAAACTTTTTTTTTGTCTTGTCAGTTTTCTATAGATCTATTCACCTTTGTTGAAACAGTATACACACATTTGACTTTTTACTTTTTTGAAATTTTCACTTTATTTCTGTGAACTCCCCCATGTGAATAAACCTTCTTCTTTTTGTCAGTTTATTTTGCAGGACCATAACTAATGAACCTGAGAAAATAGAGAAAAATGATTTTCCTCTTCAACAGTAATCAAATTCTAGATCATTCCCTCTGCCATTTTTAAAAATATATTTGCTTTATTTAAAACCTGTGCAAAGAGACCCCCAGCTGGACCTTTGGTTTCACTTCTACTGATAGTGCCATGTTTCGGCAATATATCAAAAATTACTCACTTTGTGAAAGTAACTTTACTAAAGACCACACTCTTAGAGGACTGGCATTTCTCACTATAACTTTGCCGCTCAAATTGTGATCTAGGGGTCAGCTACATCAGTGTCACCGGGATTTTGCAAAAAATGCAGATCTCAGACCAGCCCAGGTAGACTGGAGTCAGGACTTGCATTTTAACAGTCTTCTTGGATGGTTTGTATTTGTATCGACATGCCAGAAGTCTTTTGTTACAGAACACAGCAAATAGGACCTAGTAGTTTAACTGCTTCTATGGGACATATAAAGGAGATAGTTACAGCAGAAGAACATTGTCTGTCTTCTTTGTTGTGGGTGTCCCTAGGGTGTTAGCTGATATCCTGGGGTCTCTGGGAAGACAGAAAAATGTATTCTGGATTTTATGGAGCGTGGGGATTTTCAGACAACATAGCCAGTGGAAGAGGCATTGTGGCGTGGTGGTGAGGATGGTGAGGATGAGGGGAAAAATCCAGGGAGGGAGGACGGAAATTATCAAGGGGGTGAAGGGTAAGCCTTAAAGGTGAGGAAAAGAATGTTCACTTAAAAAATACTCATAAATCAGATAAGCCTGATAAGGGGTTCCATACCTGTAATTCCAGAACTCTGGGTGACTGAGACTGGAGGATCCCAAGTTTGAGCCCAGCTTGGGCAAATTGGTAATTTAGCTAGATGTTACCTGGAAAAAAAAAAGATTAAGGAAGGTCTCCTGAAAGCCCTAAATTTAATCCCATCCCCAGTACTGAAAACAAGAGAACCGCACCGTACCGCATCAAACCAAACCGAACCAAACCAAACCAACCAAACCAACCAAACCGAACCATAAAAGAACTGAGGCAGTATAGGAAAGTCATGGTGATTCAAAAGTGTCTTAGTGGTCAATCCCATCTTCAAATCAGTAGTAACGTAGAAAAAAAAAATATCAGTCACCCATTAGATGAGTTAAAATAAGGACTGGCACATACTCCTCACTCAGAGATCATATAGGCTGCCTACGGTAGGAGGCATTAGGGATGTTGGCACATGTGATCAGCAGACCGAAGTGGACCCCGAAGGGGCACTTACGAGATAAGAGCAAGAAAAAATATTTTTAATTGCTGTCCTTGATACCTCAGTCAGTTGTGCATTCACGGTAAAGGAGACAGATGGTTACGACTTTAATTGGAGCTTGGAGTGTCATCTGTGATGACAGCACCAATAAACAGCACAGCACTGTCGTATTTTACCTTTATTAATTTCTCCAGCTTTGATCAATACAGACATTGGCTAGCTTTTGTGTTACAAAACAGTAGCAGTGTTGAAGCTTAGTGAGAGGCTGTGTTTCGGTTTTTATTCATTTAGAAAACTCTCCTTGGGATGTTTGTATAATAAACTGTAAGTTCACAAATGTTTCTCCTGCCTCAAATCAGCATATGGGCAAAATGAGTTTGTTCCCAGGGAGCCCCTGGAAAATGCTCAGGGAAACAATTACTGACTGAAAGGAGAAATTGTTTCAAGCAGTCCTTTGTCTTCTCCTGAGTAAATAGTCCCTCAGTGTTGCACATGGAGGACACAAGTGATATTTGGTGAAATCCTGCAAAAATAGAGTATTTTAAGGGGAGATTCCCTGCTAAGAAGAAGGGTGATAATAATGTTCTTTTAGATGCATTAACTTTATTTTCTATTCAGTTATTTTTGTATTGGCTATTACCAGGTATTTTTAAATCTTTCTTTTATTTACTAGATATTTTTAAATCTTTTAGTACATGTAGTTTAAAAATGCTTAAAGAACACTTAGATATCTGTGTCTATTATAACAGTTTGGATATGATTCTTTTTCTTTTTTTATATGTGTTATTATAACTTTGCAGGAGCCAAGATGAGAATTGAAAACTTATACTGATCACAGACATAGGTGTTTTAATTAGTCACCTGTATAATCCTGGTATGACCAAGAAAAGCAAACCTTCTTTGTGATTAAAAAGACAGTTGTATAGCATGAATTTTTATTGTTTTTCTCTTTATTTTGAACTTGATAATTAGTGGCTAATTATATCACTAGAAAATGTTATAATAAATGATTAGACAGGCATCTGGACGAATGTGATTTCCAGTCATTTTGGTAAACCTTCCACCCTTGTGAAGTGTAGAGCTGACTGTCATTGTGGAATCAAGTTACACAAATTCATGTGAATTGTGGCAGCGGACAGGAGACAGTGTTTCTGGGAGCCACACCCATTCTTGGCACCTGAACATGTTGTGCTGGTTCAGTAACTGAGTTTATTGCCTTATAGTAAACTGCCAGCCTCCAAGGGTCACCGAGCGGGAATTGGGTTCACCTCCCCAGGAGACTTGTGTGGTTGGAGTTGCCGAGGTGCTTCTTGTATTGTCCCATCACCACTGGTTTTCTAATTCAGTCACTACTCAAGTCACATACTCATCCTACTGAGTCATATTTAGCACCCCATTCTCTTTGGCCTTGAGGTGTACCTGGGCTTGGGAGAAACCCAATGTTGCAAGACCTTTTTCTTTTAGAATGGGGTAAAATCAGCTGTGACTTGTGGAACATAAATGTCTGTGATAATGTTTTCATTTCACTTCATTTATTTAATCTACTTAGCAGGCTTTTTTTCATTCATAGAGTAGATTTTTGTTTTTAAAAATGGTTTCACTGTTACATTTTTGACATACATAATGATCACACCATAGACAATTTGTAACTGTACTCAATGTATCTTAATTCTTTTTTGCCCATTCCCTTCCCTTCCCTTCAACCCTTTTTCTCCTTTCAATTTACAAAACTTTGTTTTTATTGTTTTCCTGTCACTCTTTTTTATTTTTATCCCTCTTTTCTTTCTCCCACTCCCTTCCCTCACCTTGGTCCCTTTCTTATTTGAACATTTTCTTCTTACTTCCCAGTCTCTAGCTCCCCTTTGGTCCTTATTTACACTTTGGGTTTCACACACAAGAGAAGTAATGTAATATTTAAACATGTGTCTAATTTATTTCACTTAAAATTATGTTCTCAGGTGCATCCATTTACCTAAAACTATCTCAAGTTTACCATTCTTTATGGCAGACTAGTATTCCCTGTTGTATATGAAAACTAGGTTTTCTTTATTCATTCATATGTTGATGGGGACAGGGCCTGGTTCCAAAGTTTACTTGGTATAAACATAGATGTGCATGTACCACTGTGGTCTGATGTCTTTAACTTTTTGGGGAAGATATCTACAAGAGAAATAGTTGGATCAAGCAGAACTTCTGGGTTTTTGAGGAATCTCCATACTGATTTCCATAGTGGTTGTACCAATTTACGCTCCCACCATCAGTGGAGAAGTGTTCCTTTTCCCCCACAGTCTCATCAGCATCTGTTATTGCTCAGTTCCTTCATGATGGCTATTCTTTCTGTCCTTAGATGGAATCTCAGTGTTTTAATTTGCATCTTTCAAATGATCAGTGATGTTGAACATTTTTTCATATATTTATTTGCTGATTATACTTTTACATCTGAGAAGTGTTATTCATTTCAGATGCTCATTTTGGATTGGGTCTTTAATTTTGAGGGCTTGATGTTTTGAGCTCTTTATATATTCTAGATACTAGCCCTTTGAAGAATGATTTGTAAAAATTTCACTTATTCTTTTGCTGTGCAAAGCTTTTTAATATGATGTGACCCCACTTGTTAATTCTTTGTAATATTTCCTGTGGGATCAAGGTTTTTTCGATAAAGTCTTTGCCTACATCCATGTCTTCCAGAGTTTTACTTATTCTGCCTTCTAGCAGAGTAGGTATTTCTGTTTTAATACTTAGGTTTTTAATACTTAGGTTCCATTTGATGGGTCCAGATTTAATCTTTAATCTTTGACATATAAAAAGTCATTTACTAAAGAGGATATTTTTCTTCCAGTGAAAATATTTGAGGGGCTGCGGATTTAGCAAGTGTAAGGTCATGAGTTTGATCTCCCATACCACACACACACACACACACACACACACACACACTATATATATATATATATATATATATATATATATATATATATATATATACAGTCTGCTAAAACTGGCTTAGCCATTTCAAGAGCACATCTCCCCAACCTCCCAGCCCAATCTTGGCCAGTCACCCATCACCACACTCAGATACTGTAGTTCCAGTGTTTGGAATCTTGAGGCTTGCATTATGGCTTGCATCTTTGTCATCCAAAGTCATCACACAATACCCAAGCCCTTCAGTGTACTGCTTTGTGCCTCCCTGATAGCCCAGGGAGGCCTCTCTGTGGGACATTCCTGAGCCTGGTTCTGTGTACAGTGCTGCAGCATTCTTAATATAGTGACTGAATGCTTCTTTGTCCTTCTGGTTCTTTCCCGAGAATCCTGTTCCTCTTTCTTTTCTAGAGTACAGAATATTTCTTTTTGAGGGACTGTGGCTTTTGGAAGATTGGGTTTACAGTTTAGATTCTCAGGGCTTCTTCAGCTCTGTTATTTTTCTTCTCTCATATAATAGCCCCTCCTAGACTTATATCATCCAGCAGTTACCACATGTAGTGACTGCCAGGTCATATTTCTATGTTGCCAGCATTTTCTGCGTCATCTTGAATTTTACCATCATTTCTGATAATTTCAGTAACCACATGAACAAACCATCCAGCTCCATACAACGGTTCTTGTTCCCTGTACTAAAGGAAGCCTCTATCTCATCTAGTGTTGAAGGCCCAACTTAACTCCTGTCTTTTGAGCACCCTTCGTTGTGCCTTCTAGTACTTTATCTGATCTTTTTCTTGTTGCCTCCAAGTTTTTCTACTGGGCCTGCCATCCTCTGGGCTCAGCTAATTATTGATATCTGGGTCTTCCTATCTTTCCTCACTTCTGATTAGAAAAGCCTTAGTCTGGGATACTGGTTAAGATTCCTTTTCTTGTCTTCTCAGAGAAAATTATTAAGACCCTGTTTGCTTTAGTTTGACAAATACGCATCAAGGACCCTACCCTCTATGAAGCACCAGAAAGAGAACGAGTGAGCACAGTAGCCTTTGGAAACACAGCTTTGGGTTACTCTTCGTTAGTACCATTCCTCAATTTCTCAGTGCAGGAAAAGCAAACTAGTATCACTGCGGCAGATCGCTGTCTCCACTTCAGCTATCTCAGATAAACATGGAGACAGAGCAATTTGAGAGACTGTGAGAAGAAGAAACATAACAGATACCCATAAATAAATCCTTTTGTGTGAACACAGTTGTTAAGCTCATAAATTTGTGGCATGTGGGAAGATCAGTAATAGCCACTACCTTGTCATCTGATATGACACCTGAGTCCAGATGGAAATCTTCTCAGAACAGATTGTACATTATAATTAAAAAAAAATTCTGTGTGGATATGTTGGGCCAAACTGCCCCCATCCTGGCACAACCAAGTTTCTGCTACAGTTGATTCACTAACATTTATAAATAATTACTCTTAATTTCTTCTTACAGGAAGTATAAGTGGCAGATTCCTACATGCAGGGTCTGACACACAGATCTGTAGGGTAACTAATAATTCTTAGCCCAAACTCATGATTTAGCTGAGTTATATGTTCCCCTACTTTTTCTTTAGATCTTCTCTCCCAGCTTAGAAATTGGAAAAGCTGAATTCTGGCTGGTACAGCTGATCAGGAACTACAAAGTCTTATTTTATTCATGCACATCCTCATTACTTACGCTTGGAACCTTAAACCTTAATCTAGCCATGGTCACTTTATTCTTTTTTCCCAGTGCTAAGGATTGCACCTGCTAAACACTATTTTGAGCTACAAGGACCACCTTTTCCTTATTTTAACAAGGAGAGAAAAGACCAATCTATACTTAATTTGAAACAATTTTCAGCTTTATTGTGCCAACCTCTAATGCAAGAGGATGATATCCACTGTATTAGGTTGGCCTAGTAGCTCTCTGGATGCCAGGTGAGCCTGTGCACAGTAGATTTCTTTATGAGTAAATTATGTCAACTAATTAAATTATAATAAAAATAGATACTAAGATTATACGTACAACACTGCATGCTGGCAGTTACTATTTGTATTCTTACTGTGTGTGAGGCACTTTGTTAAATTCCCTATAATCACTTATTATTCTTCACAAAATCACTTCTCTGCCTTTTGACTAAGTCAAATGTAGTGTTCTTCACAAAAACTCTGGGAGGAACATGTCATCATTTGTACTTTATGGATGAAAACACTGAAATATAAGAGATTTGTTCAAGCTGGTAGCCACTCCAGAATTAAAAACTAGATCTGTCTCAAACCTTGTGATCATAATCTCTTGTCATATTATTTGACCTTGAATGAGTTGAAATTTTAGCTAAGAAAACTGTTCTTGGCAAAGACTTGGCAAGATCTGAATCCTTTACAATTCTAGGATGTTCCGACTGAATGTTGTTTCCTGGGCAGCAAACCATGGTCTTTGATCTCAGTCAAAGATGCTTGAAGCTCAACTCCCTTGGTGTTCCCAGAGCCAGGACTGGCCTTGAGAGGGCTCCAGTGCCTGCCCTATCTGGGTGAGAAGGGGTATGCAAAGCTCAAGGAGCCACCTTAGGCTGATTCTGACTGTTCTGCACTGCAGGTCTCTCACAGGAGATTGGGGATCAAACTGAAAGCAGAAAGGCTCTATCACTTGGGGCAAAGCCACAGAGACCACACTTACAAATTGTAATAGCAGACTAGTAATCTTTAGTAAAATTTGCTAAAGCTTGAGGGCCTCTTTAAACTCATCCAGGCTAATACTATGTTGTCTTTTTCCTGTTGCAGGACATCGGGGCCTATGTGACAATTCTCTAAAGTACTTAAGCTCCAAAATCACAGAGCGAAAGCTACAGAGTCCCTGGCTACCTGCTGGCCGAGGGAATCTAGAGAAACCACTCCTGGGCCCACATGGCTCTGTTGTGCCCACGTTCAGCACTCAGAAAGGCCTTCACTCAGTCCATTCTGAGAACAGCCCACTGAAGCCCAGGGTTGTGACCGTGGTGAGGCTGGGTGAGCCCCTCCGTAAGGTCACCATGCTCCTCAACAGGCGATCGGTGCAGACATTTGAGCAGCTCCTAGCAGACATCTCAGAAACCTTAGGCTTTCCAAGATGGAAAAATGATCATGTGAGGAAGCTGTTTAACCTCAAGGGTAGAGAAATCAGGAGTGTCTCTGATTTTTTCAGGGATGGGGATGCTTTCATAGCTATGGGCAAAGAACCCTTGACATTGAAGAACATTCAAATGGCTATTGAGGAACTGTATCCTAACAAAAACCGGGCACTGACAGTGACCCAGCATAGCCGAGCCTCTTCTCCAAGGCTGAGAAGCAGACTTTATAGCAAGGTTCTGAAAGGGGGCCACCACTGTGGGGAGACTGGGAGTGGCACTGAGTCCGCCCAGGGCAAGGCAATCATCAGGCGTCAGGGAAAGTCCCCCATGGAGCCTGCACTGCAAGACAAGGTGAGGGCCCAGAAGAAGTGGATGAGGGGGAAACAGAAGCCTGAATCTGGTAGCAAGCTGTCCAGAGAAACCACTCTGGAGGAGAGGCATGCCAGTGGAGAGAAGCACCTGGGGCTGGAGATTGAAAAGACTTCTGGGGAGATTGTCCGATGTGAGAAGTGCAAGCGAGAACGGGAGCGCCAGCAGAGCCTACAGCACGAGAGGCTTTCCCTGGGCACCAGTGAGCTGGACATGGGCAAGTGCCAGAGGTATGAAGTGGAGAAGCTGGTGAGGACAAAGAGCTATAGGAGGTCTCCAGAGGCAAACCCTGCACATGGTGGGGAAGGGCGCAAGGTTGACAGCCATAGGAGCAGTCCCAGGAATCCCACACATGAGCTGCACAGACTTAGCAAGAACACGGATATGAAAGAGGACAGAGACCCGGAGGATCAAGCAAGCCATCCTCAGGGAGCAGCCAGGATCAAGAAGGAGCTCATGGAAGTGCCTCCAGAGACAGAGGAGGGGCCCAGGGATGTACAGAAAGACATCAGGCATGTTTGCAAGAGCAAGCATAGTATCTCTCTGCTGAGAGAGCACCAGCCTGAGCTAGAGAAGCTCTCTAAAACCCGAAGAGAAGAAAAGGAAGCAGAGAATGAGAAGAAGCCTGGCGTGTCAGGAGCGAGGAAGATAGCTGTCAGAGATGACCCCCCTGCAAGGATAGAGAAGGAGCCCAAGACCAGACCAGAAGAGAACAAGTCAAAACGGTCCACTGGCCGGAAGCCGCGGCCTGCAGGCATCATCACGGCGGATGTAGGGAAGCATTATGAGACTGGACGGGTCATTGGGGATGGAAATTTTGCCGTGGTGAAGGAGTGCAGGCACCGTGAGACCAGGCAGGCGTATGCCATGAAAATTATCGACAAGTCCAAACTCAAGGGTAAGGAGGACATAATTGACAGTGAGATCTTAATCATTCAGAGCCTTTCTCACCCCAACATAGTGAAACTGCATGAAGTATATGAAATGGAAATGGAAATCTGCTTGATCATGGAGTATGTACAGGGAGGGGACCTTTTCGACGCCATTATAGAAAGTGTGAAGTTCCCTGAGCCCGATGCAGCACGCTTGATCATGGACCTATGTAAGGCCCTCGTCCATATGCATGACAAGAATATTGTCCACCGGGACCTCAAGCCAGAAAATCTCTTGGTAAGTCTGATCTTCATTAGCATAAAAGAGAGATGTTTTTAAAATATAGAATAAAAATCAATTGCTTTGTAGTTTATATGCTAGCCCATTACTCCAACATACTTATTTCAGTATTTAAAGGTTTGGTTACAGTTCATAACTATTTTGATTAAGCCGTTGAAAAATAAACCTAATTTAAATGCAATGGAAAATGTTTCCTCATTTCTGGGAGAAAAATATTTCTTTCTTGTTCAAGGTCAAACGCAGGGTCTTGCGAATGCCACATAGGAGCTCTAACCCTGGATGACATCTGGCCCATACATTTTGTTTGGATGCTGACCATACGGACTTCATTTCTTTCTTTTTTTTTTATCAGTACCGGTGATCGAACTCATGACCACCTGCTTGCAAGGCAGGTGCTTATGCTGCTGAGCTAAATCCCCAGCCCCTGGACTTCATTTCTTAATGCTCATGCATCCTTCAGGCCTGGGTTTGGGGGTGGTCTGCTGATGGCAGCTTCACCTCCAGGCTTTGTTTACCCTCTGACCTAAGACCCTTCCTGTCACCCTTTCAAGAATAACATTTTGCCAAAGGATTCAAAAGGTGCAGCCCTGCCGCACCTGATGTGTAGAGCTCAGTGGAACTGAGCTCAGTTATTCCACTTGAATCCGGGATTACTTAGTTACTTGCTCCACAATAAGTCCTTCATGTATGTGGGTTTTAGTTCACTTGTTTGTAAGACAGCAATAATAATCCTGGGAAGTCAAACGCAGATTAAGCATGGGAAAAAAGCAGCCTCTAAAATGGCAGGGAGTCAGCCTGGTATACACAGTTTGGCAGTGGCATTCTCCTGCTGAACAATTTCATGGAACACTAATGTCTGATAGGGTCACTCTGTGAAAATAATGGATTAGGAAAAAATCAAGGCCCCTTTATAATGTCCAAATACATATAATAACAAGAGTATTGTCTAAATCATTGCTTTATTCTTTGCCTTAGTTACTTTTTAGTCATTGCTGAGACAAAATACCTGATGCCCAAAGTTAGGGAAGGAAAGGTTTATTTCTTGCAGTTCTTGGAGGTGTCAGTCCACACTCAGCTGGCTCCGGGGCAGCATGGCTTGGCGGGGCAGCGATTCCTGGTTGGCTGCAAACAACAAGGCAAGAGAAAGAGACACGCCTTCTTCCTGCAGTAACATCCTATACTGGCTCCACCCCTAGGTGGGTGTAGCACTCACACCACCAATCGGAGCACCAGACAACCAATCACAAACGCATAATTTCATGAGGCTTGGGGCCCACTAACATAAACCATGACGTTCTACTTACCCTCAAATTAGAATTACGACACCCAATCATGGAATTATTCCCACTTCTTGTCACTGTCAATCCATGGCAAACTTCTCCTTCCTTCAGCTGTCCCTCAAATCATTTATAGCAGCCCTAATTTTATAGCAAGTCCTTTGAACTCTCCTTTTCCTAGTTGCCAGATCCCAGGGATGTGTCTCTCTTGTCACAATGAGTCTATAAAACCAGTGACTGAAATTGCATTCATCAGACCTCACCCTGTCACCGCTTGGAATTTTTACCCCTCTTTATTCTTCATAACCTCCATCACCATCTACTACATTGTGTATTTTCTCTCCTGTCTTCCTTAACTCACTGGAAAGAATGTTTCATGACAGCAGGGTCTTTGCTTCATTGAGACCACACTTCAAAATCTAGAACAAATTTGTAACGTGGTAAGTATTTAATAAACGTTAGTTGGATGAATAAACACCAGAGCATGTCGCTTGGGAAACAGCAATCGTTCCATTAAAGGCAGCTGTTATCATTGTGATGACATTAAAATAACTCCGATATCAAGATAACTACTGCAGACAAGCATTCAAAGGCAGATCGCTGCAGGTAAAGCAATAGTGAGGGGAGACCATGATTTCACGAGCTGTACTGGGAGTAGCAGGTTCAACCTCTCACTTCCCTGCCTTTAGACCCAGCCGGCAAACATCATCCAAGTGTGCTCATCTGCTTGTGGACTGCTCCCACGAGCAGAGTGAAACACAAAGTGAGCCAAACTAATTATCTGGCAAAATGAGATCTGTGTTGACTAAGTCAAGCAACCTTGTTTTTCAGTGTCATAGAATTGCAGAAGTGATTTGACTGGTTGCCTGAGTGGCCTGAATTACTCTGAAATAATGCTCTCTTTGTAAATTAAATTTTCGCATTAGTTGGCCTCCTTTGTCTCTTTTCATTCACTTTTTGATTGTTTCTGTCTTTTGGGTCTGAGGTTAAGTGCTTTCCAGGTATGATGTGCTTATAACGTCTGTTATGTACACTTTGGAATTGCAAAGTATTGTTTTCAGAGACTCCTTTGTTTGCACTGAATTGTTTCAACAGAAGAGATTCTGATTAGAGGCCCAAATAGGACCTATAGGCCAAACATTTTGGACACCTGTCTATTAAAGCATTCTATAAGCTATATACTTTCTGAAATTTATGGAATGAGATCATTTTCCCTAAGGGATTGTTTTCTTTTGGGGGACACCTAGCTAAGCTCGTATTTTCTAACAAGGTACTAGAGCCAATCTATTGCTTGGCCCATCCCTTGGGCAGACTTAGTGGTTCTCAGTTGTGTGAAGGGAGTTAACATCAGCAATTTTTAAATGGGGAATTAGCCCCATGTTAGATTATATGGAGAAGTTTGTTCAAGGAAGTAGAACTCATGCAAGGGATATATTTGGTATGGACAAACTGATGGCCTCTGAAAGGCTGCTTCTTCATAGATTTAAATGTCAGTACCTGTGTGTAATGGTGCAGTGAAGTGTGTGTATGTGTGTGTCTGTAAGAGAGAGAGAAAGACAGAGAGAGAGAGAGACAAAGTGAGAGAGAGAGACAGACACAGAGAGACAGAGAGACAGAGAGAGAGAGACAGAGAGAGAGACAGAGAGAGACAGAGAGAGAGAGAGATAAAGACAGAGAGAGACAGAGAGAGACAGAGAGAGATGTGGGGCAGCAAACTGTAGTGTAGCTTTAATTTTTAAATCCCAGAACATGAGTTGTTGTATATTTATATTTGATTGTAATCAGCATTTAGACCTTTTTTCTTTCCTGATTTTGAAGAAATCCCACCTCCCATGACCCCTCAAATAAACCTTTAATCTTTCATGGTGGTCTGGCTTCCTGAGAAACTACAGAAAGCTAAACATTTAAACTATCTTTTGTAAATAGATTAATGTATTAGTTCTCTGTGTAATTTGTCAGCTTTCATTTATCAGTATGGACAGGCAGGTCTGCCTCATTTACAAAGCATGTTTGTCTTTTTTCTTGGTGAGCGAAGTTCAACATATTGTTATGTCAGGAGTCTAAATGTTATCCAATGCTTTTTGGTTTCACATAGAGAAGAAGACAGTGTTGAATTTGAAAGTTGTCTCATTGTCTGGGTTTAGAGAGATGTCAGCTCTAAACCTGCTGTTATAATTGCATTGTAAATTTGTTTGATTTTCTAAGATTTAATTTTAATAAATATTTCTATGGTGACTACTATCCATCAATTAATGTTATTCAGTTTCCTTAATTTGTATCTTCAAACAGTAGTGTCTTCCTTTAATAAATGACTGCTGTTTCTATTAGAACTTGTCTTTGTTTAGCTTAGAAAGGTGATTATGTTACAACTAACTTTCATTTCATAACTCATTTTAACTGTTGCTCCTTTTAGAGACTTTGTTAATGTGAAGAGTTCTTAATGAAAATAGCAAGTTTATCATGTTGTTTTAATCTACAGGAATATTTGTATCTGATAATTAAGACCCAGAGTAGAATTCCAGGGGTATACCACCAAGTTCATCTGTTTCTACTGATCATGTTGCCTGATAAGATGTTAGTATTCTTTTTTCCCCTATGGCTTATTTAAACTCCTAAGATCTTACAAAAAGAAATTTTAATTATGAGAATTTCTAGCTTGCAGAAATAGCCATGTTAATTACTTCTTCTGCCAGTATATGCTTCCCTGGAGCTGTGGGAAAGTGTTGCATGGTGCTGGCTGGGCCCTGGGGAAGGATGAAAGGAAGCAAACAGGAGCCAGAAAAGTGATGATCAGACAAACTCACACTGAGGGAGAGGATGTGGACAGGCCATGCAGATAATGGCAGAATTATTACAGCTAGCGAGGAAAGCTGAGTGAGTAGAGTGGGAGAAGAGACTTAGGAGACGAGCAGAGTTATTTGAGAAACTCTTCTCCGGAATAAAAGGAAGACAGAGTAGGTTCTCAATGTCAAAACAGGGCTGAAAGGAATGAGGGGGTGGACAGGCTGATGTCCCTCAGCTAATGTAGAGACAGCGTGTTCATTTCCTCAGCTCTTCCCCGCTGTCCCCGATACAGGTGCTAGAGCAGGATTCCTTAGACAGGAGAAATGGTGGTGGGAGTTTACCAGGTCATATCTTGTTGAGGACAGAGGTGGTACCCCTGCTAGGCCTCTTCTTGGTTTTAGATGTTTAACTACTGAAGAAGGCCAGGGTAGGGGGAGCTGACTTGGCAAGAAAAATCTAGAAGGATGAAAAATATTCATACCCACTATTTGCCTATCTCTCTCTAATGTGGACCAGTTTAAACATATTGTTGATTTTAATTTCTTAATTTCTAGGTACACTAAAGAAGGGGTAATGATTATTGCTGTTAGTGGCTCTCTAATGCATAATTTTCCCGGATGAGCAAGATCTGTTCTACCAGCTTCGATTTCAATTTGCTTTCCCCTTAGCTTCTAAGACAGAGATGTCCAAGTATTAATGGTCTGAATGTTCATGAATATATTTATACGCTATTCACATTAACTAGCCATTGAAAGTAACTACAAAAGCATAGTTTGTGAGGTAATACTTAAGAAACATGGATTTCCACAAGGACACGAAATCACTAATGGAAAAGGACAGTGGTACAGGCCTTTATTTCAGGTCATTTAGCTAAGGTAAGGTACCGCAAGCTTTCCTTGTCCTCTTAATGCCTGAGTAAGAGAGTGTTTTATTGTGAACCATTTGAGAATCTAAGATTAAGTTTTCTAAGACTCTTCCTTTTCAAACATCTGTCCTCGGAGCAGGCGGCTCAGTAAATCTCTTCTTGGTTTCCGAGATCCAAAGTCTAGTTGTCTAATGACAATTATGATGGAACCTCCAGGTCTGGTTTTATCTTCTTCCAGTCTCCTGTGCTAGAGGCTGTGTGAGGGTAAGGAGCCATGGCAACAACAGCAGAGGAAGACGGTAGCTTGGTCTTCGGGAGCTCAGTCGAGATAAATAGGGAGAACCGATCAGCTGAAGGGTGAAGACAGTGCTTGTCAGTGGTTGAAGGTGGTGGGTAAGGAAGGTGTACTTGAGTAGTTGCTGTTTGGGGCCTTCAGCTGAGTCCGTTGTGGTGCCATCTTTTTGGCAGAGGAGGGTGATTGCAGTGTGATTATGGAATGAGTTGAGTACATAGGCTCTCGTTTCAGTTGCACACGTGTGTGTGTGTGTGTGTGTGTGTGTGTTCATAGAAATGGCACAGTAGCTGAAGGCAGATGTGGAGTAAATGAGGGTTATGAAGCTGAGAGTTGAGACTGTCTTTATGTGATGATGGACCCATTCTGTGGGTTTAGGAACTCTGGGAGAGGAGCAGAGTGATATGAGATACGTTATAAAATATGATAATACCAGACTTGGCCTAGGAAACACTGATAGTTCAACATTCATTCCTCCATCAGTGTGGCTGACCACATCTAAATGAGAGGTTAGGATTTTAAAACGTGCATCTTAGTGATTTTTATGCTCAGAGCTGCCCCTGGCTTCCTGCCACATTTGGAATAACAGTAAAGTTTACTTCTGTGGCCTCAAAGGTCCTCCATGATGTGGCCTCTGCCTTCCTCGTCAGCCACTCACCCTGTCATTAACTCCACCCCTTGTCCCCATTACCAAGCATTGTGTTGCAGGTAACCCTGGGCTTTTGAATTTGTCATTTTCTCCACCTGAAACCTTGTTCCTCAGATCTTGATGTGGTTTGTTCCAACTCCTTTCAGATGCTACTTCTCAGGGAGTCCTTCCTTACTTCCTGCTACTGTGCATGTCCACATTGTCCAGTAGAACTTTTTGTGATGATGGAAATGAAATATTCAGTATCTATTTCGTATAATTACTGACATCCAAAGCCAGTGGCCGTGTGAAGACCCATGCTAGACAACATAGGCTTCATCTCATTTTTACTTTTTCTTTGCCCTTACCATTGCCTGACATTCACCTACAGAGGCTTCATAACAGCAAGGACTTTGTTTCAATCATTGCTGTATTTCCCATACCAACAACAGTGCTGGGTACCTACTAAGGTTCTAATATTTGTTAAATGAATGTGAGATGCTATTTGGTAGAAAAAAGCAGATGTGATATGTGGACACCAAAAGCATGTCATAGGCTAGTCCTGTGACAGGCCCAAGGGAGCACCATATGCTCACCGGTATTTTCAGTGATTAAAAAAAATTACATATTTTTTTTACTATTGAATGTAAATTGATGTTAGGCACTGTCATTTTAATGTGGTTTATTTTCTCATATCACCTTTGTCTTTGTGGCCACTTGACAATGGATCTTAAAATGAAAAGGTCCAAAGACACGTGCAGAATCAAGTAACAAGTTAGCAAACACCAAATAAACTTTACAAAAGTCTTACAAAAGTTTCTAAGGTAGCACTTGCTCTTTGATTATACTCTGCTGCCATCATCTGTTCAGAGAAAAAAAATTGTAAAATCCCATTTAAAGTGATACAGTGTTGAAGGACGGGATAGAACCTAAGTGTTAGAAAAACTCCTCTTGAAGCACACGTAATCAGGACGCAAAGTTGGACATTTTAAGGTGACTGGAAAGGGGAGGCAGAGACAGACAACTAACTCCATTGCAGTGCGGAGTGAAACAATCTCTGGTGCCCTTCCAGTGAGAGATCCTAAAACCAGAGCCCAGCAGGACATGACCCAGAACATGGAGTTCAGATAAATCCACAAGGTGAGGAGAGGCAAGGTGAGATGTGTGTAGGGGCCTCTGAGAAGCAGCTCCACCAAGTCTGGGAAAGCCAGGGATGGCTTCCAGAGGTAAGGACATTGAAATGTGACATTTACGGGTCTTCTGGCTGCCTTGATAACCACCTAAAGCCAAGACAGCTGCGAGTCCTGAGACCCCAACTGCCTTGATCGAATCATACGTACTGTATGATGTTCATCTATGGGTATTTAGGTCAAAACAGGCATTGATGACAAGGGATCATTTATCCAGAACTATATGGTTCACACTGTGAATCCCTCTAGCATCTTAGAGAAAGACTGATTTTGGTTCAGTGAGTCTGGGGCGGCTGAGATCTATAACAAGCTCCCAATGAAATTGATGATCTTTGTCCAGGGGCCATGCTGAGAGTAGAGAGGAAAATCCGAGAGTTGACAGGCCAGGAAATCATGTCCTATAAGGATTAGCGAGCTGGTGGATCCAGTTATACCAACTCAGAGAAGTCAGAGGGCAAGCTGGGGCAACGTGGTACTTGTTTCCCATCTTTGGGAAGGGATGTGCCCTTACTTAGTATCATCCCACAGGAACAGTTAGAGAACAAGGGCAGTGTGGGATTCTGAAGCAACATGGGTTAAATCTCACAGGTTAAGATAGCTGTAAATGGGAAAAACTGGATAACGTTGTGGAGGCTTCCATTTTGAGATTTCATTCAGAGTTGAATGATGATCTTGTGAAAAGATATTTTAGATACATTTCCTGTGCAACAGTTTGAATTTGATGGTCTTTGAAGTCCCATAGAATCTAGAAGGAAGAATTGTTGCAGGAGTAAATTGCTCATTTAATTTCAAGGATTAAAACAGGAAGTTCTGAAGCCAAAAGCATGAGATGTATGTCGTAAGGCAAAACCAAACCGAACAACTCACAGTCGGTGTGAGACCTTAAATATAAAAAAGCTGCTTGTGTGGGTGAAACCAATGGCAGCACTGACGAGTTTTAAACAACTTCTGCTAAAAGGGGCTGGAGGCAGAATAATTAAGAAAACTTCTGGGAAGAGGCAAACATACCGCTGATTTGACCTCCTGGGACTCTGGTTATGTAGTGGCTGATGCTCCAGGGTAATCCCAAGTCTCAAAGGGAAAAGCTGAACAAGAAGAGGCATAATAAGCTTTAGAAAGCCCATAAAATAATTTAAAAACAGATTTGGCATTTTAAAAATGTATCCATCACCATCTGGGGATTTAACACAATGAGTTTTCAAAGGAAAAGTGAGTTTCCAAAACATTTCATCTGCTACTCTCCTCAGCATAGCTAGGTTTTGGAATTGAAAGTTTCCATGAGGAAGGAAATATTTCAGTTGTTTTGTGATAGGAGCACACATCTTATTTTGTTATATTGAGTTGGCCCAGTGTTCTTAATGATGATGATTTGGGCAGGAATATTTGCAAATGTTTCTGAGAGACATATTTTTTTTTCAAGCAATTACCCAGCAAATGTGATTAATGGAGACAATCCATCTGGTAATTGTAGGCACCATATTATTTTGTTTTCCTTCCCTTCCAAACTAGATTTTCTAATCTAAGTTATTTTGTTGTCCCTCTGGGCCATGTTTGTCTCTGTGTAGTTAAAGCAGAATTACATTTTAGTTCTAAATCTATGACTTTCCATTTGTTAGGTTAATAGTGGAGACATCGATTAGATTGTACAATAGTGACTGAACCTCAGTTATTAAGACACACACTGCTTATAAAGGTGTCAGTTGTTGGCAGGAAGTTCAGTAAATGCAGAGAACATATTGTGGTCAGGAAAGACTGAGAGATGGCTCTTTCACACTGCATTGTGTGGGTAGTAACATCTTTTTTCTGTTGTAAAAAATGACTGATTTTATCCTTCTCTAAAATTTAGTGCAAGACCAGGTATATAGCTCAGTGGCTCAAGTGCCTGCCTGGCAAGGACAAGCTCCTGAGGTCCAAGGCCTGTGCCAAAAAAGAAAACAACAAAACACAAACAAACAAACAAACAAACACAAATCCTAGTGGGATTTCTAAGCAAACCATCACTGGCTAATACTTTTCTAGGTAGATTCCAGATACTGGATGGAACTCCTGGCCAAAACTTATTTGCTGAAAGTTATCATACTTCTTCCCATCCTCTTTTAAAACAAGCAATGAAACAGAGGCTCAGCTGGGTAAAGAAATGTGTTCAAAACCTTCTGTTGCATGTCTTGGATGTGAAATGATTCAAGGATTCCTGGCCTGTTTGGTTCTTTACTTCCTGCCCGCACCCCTAGACCTGTGTTTGCCATTCTTCTCTTGCTTATTTGTTTACTTCATTCTCATTTCTAGCTCTTTGTCCTTCTTTCCCAGTTTCTGCCTGGCCTTTCGATTATCCAAAGGTATCTTCTGGTTCTCACCAAAGTCGGTTTATGCTCAGAGTATCACTGATGCTTGTTCTCACTTAGTGCTATCCAACAGGATACTTTTCATTATTATGTAAATTTCTTTGAGAGATGTGAAAGAAATATCTGCTTCCAAACTGAGAGAGTGCCAATACTTCCAAAAATGACTCAGACAAGTCAAGTTTGGTGAGTGAATGAGTTGATTTAAGGTTAGTTACGGAGCAGTCGAGGACCTATGGCCTGCATTGCTGAGGTGCTTCCATTCCAATTTGCTAAGCTGCTGGTTTTTTATAGCTCGAATTAAAATGGCCAAAAAAAAATCAAGGAAATAAGAGTCCTTGAAAAAAGTGCATGTACGCTATTCCCATCTCATCCTTGTCAGGAACTCTGTTGGTCTCAGCAATCACTGTGAAGCCATAGCAGTGGGTGAGCGGGATATTTTGCACACACAGTCTCAGCAACTGGTGAGAGCCCTCAGACAACTAAAAAGTGGCCCATGACAGCATGGAGTTATACTGTACTGGCTAGGGTTTGGAAGACTGTTCTCCCTAAGTGCAGCAGCTGAAATATTCTCTATCTGCACTGTTCTAGTATAGTAGCCACAAACCACAGGAGGTTCTCGAGCACTTGACATGTGTCTAGACAGTGGAGAAACTGATTTTAATTAATAAACTTAAGTGGCTACCTGTGACAATATGCATGGTACAGTAAATATAACTTTGGTTCTTTCATTGACAATGTGAGCAGCTGTCACTAGAGTCATTGGATTTGTCAGTGTTGGGCTCAACTGTAAACTGGTTTAGATTTATTGTTTGCTTATCTTGAGTTCACATGCATGTTGCCTTATTAGTGTTCTTTTTTTTTTTTTTTTGTTCTCATTATTGCCTTGATGGTTTGGAAATTCTGATTTATTTCAGGTTCAACGAAATGAGGACAAATCTACCACTTTGAAACTAGCTGATTTTGGCCTTGCAAAACATGTAGTGAGACCTGTATTTACTGTGTGTGGAACTCCAACATATGTAGCTCCTGAAATTCTTTCTGAGAAAGGTAAGTGTTATATATCACTCTGTGGTGTTCTAAGTCACCTGTTTACAAATGTCTTAATTTTAGTATTTCGTATTTTTCAATGTAGAGCAATTAAAAATCTCCAAGTTGTAGCTCAGGTTTCAAGATTAGAATTTAGTGAAAATATTAGGAGTGGAATTCCTTGAACAAAGCATGAGACATTTTTCCTCATCCATTGTTAGGAAAAAATGAGGAACAAAAATACAAGCTCAACAATCCAGATAAGTTTATTTAGAACAAACCTGAGAGGGACCACCCAGTAAATCTCATTCTTTTATAGGGTTGTGAGCATAAAAGGGGTCTATGAGCAGAAAGGTTCAGGGAAAAAGACTTGTGGCTATCTGTTAGAGATAAAGTTTGAGAAATGTAGGATGTGATGCTTGTGTGTTAGGAGCAGTGCTGGAGAGTGTAATGGGAGTTACAGGGTGAAGCCATGGTATTTAGGCCTTAGTAACCCACAATTATACATCTTCAGCAGATGTGAAAGCATAAGGGGATGCAAGAGGTTTAAACTGTTCTCTGGTTAGCATAGGGTGGCAGCAGTTGGATTCTTTCATCAATCAAGGATTCCCTTGTTATAGAGGACAGATTGGGTGTGTGTGTGTGTGTGTGTGTGTGTGTGTGTGTGTCCATGTGAATGCATGTGTAGCACAGTAAGATAAATATGGCAGAGAAGTATATGAAGAATCAGAGCAAGCAGGGTCATTTTTTTTTGACCCTGACCCAAGCCTACCTCTAACTGGAGAAAACTGAAAAATTTCTGATGGTATTTGATCTAAAAATTCTCTCATCAACCTTGCATTTAAGGGAAAAGGGGTTTCCATTTCAAACTCTGCAAATATTTATTGTCTATTTGCATATTGTGTGAGAATCTGATAAACTGTTTTAGCAACATACTCTGCAAAGTATGTAAAAAAGAAGTAATTATTACATGGTTCTGCATAAATGGATGATTTTTTTGCTAGTGTGGCATTCCAGAAGGAGTAGATTTACCCACCCAGGTGAGATAGGAAGGCTCTGGATAAGTTTCAGGCTTGGTGGTAGTGAGAAGGGAGGGACCCTTTCCCAATAGTAGAAGCTTCAGGGAAATTGAGAGAGACTAGAACATGTATAAAGCTGAGTTGCAGGGGCTTTGAGAAGACTACTCTCAGTGCACCAGAGAGAGTTGGGGGGGGGTAGACTGAGCCTAGGTTCACCACTAATGGGAATGTGGTGGAATTACCAGCATGATAGCCACCTTAGTGTTGTGGCAGTGGAGCAGGACAATACTGAGGGACATTTTGTGGAAATGTTGGTGAACTGGATAAGAGAAGAAAGCACAAGGACAGCATGAACACCACGCATTGATGTTTGCACCAGCCAAAACAGAGTGTTGAAAAGAACTGAGCAGGAAGGTGGTGGGGAAAGTTAAACTTGGACATAGTGGTATTATAGGGTACCAGAGAATGGAGTTGTCCATTGGTAAGGAAGGGACGCCTTCAGCTAAACATATAGTTTTGAGTCTTATCAAGCTGGTGACAGAGCCAATGAGATAATGAGCTCACTAGAGATATAACAGCATGGATAGCTAAGTGTGGACCTGAGTGAAGTCCAGAGTTCTGGCATGATGGAAGGAAGGAGGACTCACCAGAGGTGTGAGCTACCTGGGAAAGGAAGAGGATCAGGAAAGTGCAATAAGGCAGAGGTCAGCAAGAGATTTCCAAAAGACAGAGCAGTCCAGCAAGAGTCCATACCCTTCATGAGAACCATTGCAGATGCCATCAAAATGGAACAGAAGGAGCTACCATGGTGGTGCACACTTGTAATAGTACAAAAGAGCTCTGGAGACAGAGGTAGGAGGATCACAAGTTTCAACACAGCAAGACTGTGACTTGGCAAGACTGTATTTCAAAAATTAATGAAGAGACAAACAAAAAAAATAAACAAAGGGCTGGGGGATATAGCTTAATGTGAAGGCCACGGGTCCCATCCCTAGACTAGGGGGGAAAAAAACCAAAAGAGTTTATTCGTGGCTTATTTTTTTTAAGTTACTCTCATTGATTTGTTTTTTTGACAAACTTCACCCTGAGGCTTAATATTGAGCATCTGATTTTCATGTTAGAGCTGCCAAATGTTTTCCTCTACTATAATAAAAATGTTAGAAAGCACATGAAAATGTATGCATCATGTTACAACTTTTGGGGAAATGATTGTGATATGTATCAGAAACTTCACTGTGTATTACTTTGTGCATTTTATGTCTAGAAAGTTACGTTAAGAAGATGATCTTATGTGCACAAATATTTCCTGTATAAGGGTACTCATCAGAAAATTTCTTACAGTTGTGAAAAATTTAGAAAACATTAAACCACAACACATGAATTCATTGCATGAGGAGTATACTGATATATGTTAGAAATCATGTGTGTGGGCTCAGCAGATTTTGGGCCTGCCTGCATCAAATTCCCAGCTTCCTGTTGTGCTCGGCAAGCTCCGGGGATCTTGGGCCTGCCTGTGCCCTCAATTCTGAAAACTGGGCAGCTGGAGGTTTTGCGCCTGCCAGCCCCATGCCCAGTGACCCTCTCTCAATCTGGGGAACGGGACAGCCAGAGTCCCAGGAGCTGAGAGCATAGAAGAAGATTTCCAACAGGCCCAATGGAAGCCTTGGAATAACACTTGAAACATGGAAATGTAGGAAAATGACAAAATGAAAAACCAAAATACAATCTCAAACCTCCAGCCCATCCCAAGAAACCTTAGGAGCTATGTATGCAGAAGAAAATATATGCCATACACCTGAAATACCTGAAATAATACCAACTGAAATAAAGAAGCAACTCTGGGAAGCTTTAAAGGAATTCAAACAAGAAATAATCTCCCAGGTAAAAGAAGAAATGCTAAAAGAAATGAAAGAGATGCTGAACACATCTAAAGAAGACACAGTTAAAAAATTAGAGGGTGAACAATATAAGAAACAAACAGAATACATGAAGCAGATGCAAAGAGATATACAAGAAATCAAAAATTCCATTGAAAGTTGTCAAAAAGTGTTGCAATGAAAGTGAAGATAGAATTTCAGACCTTGAAGACAAGGCTGCAGCTATTGAACAGGAAAGGAAAGATCTTTGAAAAATAACAAGGAATTAGAAAATAACAACTTGAGGGGGAGAACATGGTGGACAGATAACAGCAGCTATGGAGGCTCTCTGAAAGACTCGGCTCAGAATTCAGGAATGGTGCGGAGTAAGGAGACATAAGCAGGTGGAGATATGCTCTGCTGGCCCAGGAACTGGGCTGAGAGAAACCAACTTGGAACGCAGTCCTGGTGCCAGAACAGGAACAGAGGGGCCTCAGTGTGGAGGCTGGAGCCCGCGCCATTGGAAGCCGCGATTTGGGTTTCCTGCCGCGCGCATCTGATTTCTAACATATATACCGGGCTGCATCTACATCGGCTCGGCAAGGAGAGAAACGCGCAGAAGCTCTGAAGGACGGGCGGGGAGCCGTGCACTGACGTGGTGAGGTGAGTGAGAGAAACTGACACTCTACCACAGTTTGACTCCAGCGGAGGACATTCTGGGA
Source organism: Cavia porcellus (assembly GCF_034190915.1). Classification (NCBI taxonomy): domain Eukaryota; kingdom Metazoa; phylum Chordata; class Mammalia; order Rodentia; family Caviidae; genus Cavia; species Cavia porcellus. The sequence goes on from NW_026947496.1 coordinate 68,446,514, forward strand.
CTGGGCAGACTTGCGGGAGCAGGGCGCTGCGGCGACTTCAGCCATGTATCCCCCTCTCAAGCGGGATTGGTGAGAAGTGCCTAGCCTACGTGACTCTGCTGGTGGAGACCCAATAGGCTAGCACAACCCAGATCCCAGAGCCTGAGGGTGGCCTGGAGGGGCGGGCCCCGCGTAGGCTGCCTGGTATGGAATTTCCTGGTGTGCTGCAGTGGGTGGGAACACCTAGCTGGTGCAATTCGATCAGGCTGTGGCTGACAGGGAGGGAAGCTGGGCCTCCTATATAAGCTTGCATATATAAGGAACAAAGAATATGGGAAGAGGCAGCAACAAGAAAGGCTCCTCAGCCCCTAATCCTGAGAAACAGGTAATAGTGGACACCCCGCCAATAGACATAAAGCACCATCTAGAGAGCCTCATAGATCAGTTCAGGAATGAACTTATTAATGACCTGAAGCTAGAAGTAAGCAGAATAGTTAGAGAAATGCTAAGCACCACCCAAGAAAAAACAGATGGTGGAATGGAAGAACAGAAAAAGAGGGGAGAATTGTTTGATGGAGAAAATAGAGAAAGCATAGAATACGTGAAGCAGGTATTAGGGACTACCAGGAAACTAAAAACTCTATCGAAAACTGGCATAACAGCTTGAAAGAAACTAAGGACAGACTATCTGAATGGAGGGCAGATTTGTAATATGGGAGAATGAAATGAAAAACTTCTTGAAAGTAACAAAGAAACAAACAGCAATAATACAAAGACAAGAAGATGATAAGAGGATCCATAACTTAAGAACATAAAAGAAGAAGTAGGGACACAAACAAATGAACTACAAAAGCTACTCACAGAAATAATCCAGGAGAATTTTCCTAATTTAGCAAAAGGTAAAGATACTCAGATGTATGAGGCATACAGGATCCCAGCCACCTACAACCCAAACAGAGCAACACCCAGGCATATAATAATAAAAATTCCAGAAATTCAATGCAAGAACAGAATATTAAAAGCTGTCAGAGACAAGAAACAGACCACTTACAAGGGAACACCCATCAGAATTACAGCAGATTTCTCTGCACAAACCATCAAATCACGAAGAGCATGGGGGAAATAATTCAAGCTTTGAAAGACAACCAGCCAAGATTGAGATATCCTGCACAACTGTCCCTGGAAATTGATGGAAAAACAAGGTGCTTCCAGGATAAAGAGGAACTGGGGGAATTTGCAACCACCAATTCAACTCTACAGAGAGTATTGCAGGATATTCTAAAAAAAGAAAAATACAAAGAATACAGAAATAGTGGCGGGGAGGCCACAATGAATGGAGCAGAGAACAAAATGAAGAAGACAAACTGACAACTAATGACAGAAAAAGAGCTCAACAGAAATGAGGCAGAAAAGATTGGATGATAGGAACAGCTATTTTGGAGAAAATGACGTCTTACAAGGTAATACTAATTTAGTATCATCTTGTTTTGAAGTCTCATCAAGCTTTTGTTATTCTGTCTCCATTGGTCTAAACAGGTTGTATCTTATTGGATTTTATTATGTACGATAGTATAAGCAAAAACTTTTAAAGACAAGGAGATTATACAGAAACCATTGTTCATTTTCTGTTAGTTGATTCTAAATACCCCGTAATGCTGTCATTCTCTTAAATGGTTTTACATTGTTTTGATATATTTAATGCTACAGTATACGAAGTTGTATTCAAGGATTTCAAGGAAAGAGACAATATGGTAACTGCTTTTATGTCAGGATTATCTTGTGGTGAAACACTATTCTGCTTAAGTGGTTATGTTTTGATCTGTGCTGTTTTGCTGTTATGCCCTCTTTTATCTCAATCTCCACTTCATTATTTACTTTTTTATTTTTATCCTTTTAATTAAGGGAAAAATAAATAAAAATAGCAGGATATATTATAGTAACCCACGTTGACTTTCCATTATCTTGATTTAAAGCCCTGTATTACTCTCACCATCTTGTTTTTGACTGATGTCCCCCTATTCTGTTTTGCTTGATAGTACCAGGTTTGAAAGTTTAGGCAACAGCTGTGAAGATAGTGAGATTCATTATGACTTTTATCTACTTTTGAAGACCTACAATATCTCCAATGTTTTGGTTTTGTCAGTTTTGTTCTTTACTGTTTTGTTCAATTTTATTATAAATGATGGTATCGGCAATTCTATTAGAGATAGCGGGAAGCAGTATGGTACCCATTATTGATCACCTTGTATTATGCTTTTACATTATCTATTATGTCCACCCTTTTGATTTGATTGACTCTGTTCTGTTATGTCACATTTGGTTCTACTCCCTTCCAAAAAAGTAATAAGAACTGTGGGAGTAACAAAACCCAAAATGTGTAATTGTCATTGTACAAAAGAGAGGAAAAGAAAGTGCTCCAAATGATATAACTGCATGTATATTTAAGTGTATAAGATAGAAAATGATATCACTGAGTTTTATTGGATCATTGAACAGAACTGTTTGCAGTATCATTGTTGGAATGTCCACTTTACAAGCTTTAATTTTGTGACTTGAACAATTATTTCTAAGATGACAATATGTAATCCATCAACTAGTGATTTTCTACTGTTTATTTTTTTCTGTAAATCTGTATAACTTGTACCCTTTCTCTGCTTTTTTTCTCCTTAAATAAAATAAAAAAAAAAGAAAATAACAACTCAACAGTGGCAAGATGATGCAACGAAAAACAAAATAAGATTGATAGGGATAAATGAAAAAGAAAGGAATGATGTAAAGGATGTCAAGAGGATATTTAGAGAAGTAAGAGCTGAAAATTTTCCAAACATGAGAATGGAAACTGACATCAGGATCAGCGAAACATATAGGACTCCAAATAGCCATAATCAAAATAAAACTACACCCAGACATATAATAATCACCATCCCAGAAATCAAACAAAAGAATAGAACATTAAAAGCTGTCAGAGAGAAAAGATAGGTCAGCTATAAAGGAAAACCTATCAGAATCTCAGCAAACTTCTCAGTACAAACAATAAAGTCAAGAAGAAGATGGAGTGAAGTATTTCAGATTATAAAGGAAAATGATTTCCAACCTAGAAGATGTACCCTGCAAAACTTTCCTTCAAAATGGATGGAGAAATAAGATACTTCCATGGCAAAGAATAGCTGAAGAACTTCATGATCATCAAGCCAACCCTACAAAGAATACTGAAAGGCAGTTTAGATTCACTTAAGAAAAAACCACTAAGGAACACAGATAATTAAACAGAATGGAAAGATAAGATGTAACAGCAGAAAGATAGCAGGTCAGCAATAAACCAACATATAACAGTTATAACCATTAATGTAAATGACCTCAATTCACCAATTAAAAGAAACAGACTGGCAGAATGGATCAAGAAACAGCATCCAACCATATGCTGTCTACAAGAAACCCATCTAACCCAAAGGATACTCACAGACTGAAAGTCAAAGAATGGAAAACAATACTTCATGCAACTGGAACCCCCCAAAAAGCAGGGGTAGCTATTCTGTTTGAAGACAACGTGAACTTCAAACCAAGAATGATCAAAGAGATAAAGAAGGTCTTTACATACTGGTTAGGGGAAAACTTCAAGAGGAAGAGTTAACAATCTTAAACATATATGCACCAAATTCCAGAGCACCCAGTTATATACAGCAAGTATTAAATAGAAATGAAAAACCAAATTAGCAGTAACACAATTATAACAGGAGATCTTAGCACACCATTGATACCAATGGACAGATCAACCAGACAGAAAGTCAGCAAAGAAATAACAGAACTGAATCACACCAGTGAACAAATGGACTTGATAGACATATACAGAGTGTTCCATCCAACAACATCAGAATACACATTCTTCTCAGGAGTACATGGGTCATTCTCTAAAACAGACCATATACTAGGCCACAGAATGTGTTTAAATAAATGCAAAAGAGTTGAAATTATCCCATGCCTGTTATCAGATCATAGCGCTTTGAAACTAGAAATTAATGATAAAAGAAACTGCAAAAATCCCACAAACATATGGAAATTGAATAACACACTCTTGAGCAATCAGTGGGTCACAGGGGAAATTAAAGAAGAAATTAAACAACACCTACAAGCAAATGAAAATACAAATACTACTTACTGGAATCTGTGGGATGCAATGAAAGCTGTCCTCAGAGGAAAATTTATTGCACTGAGTTCCCACATCAGGAAAATAGAACAAATACAAATAAATAACCTGATGTTATACCTCAAACATCTAGAGAATGAGCAAGTCAGGCCCAAAGCCAAAAGAAGGGAGGAAATTATAAAAATCAGAGCAGAAATTAAAGCAATAGAGATTAAGAAAACAATCCAAAGAATCAATGAATCAAAGAGTTGATTCTTTGAATGGACAAATAGATAAGCCCCTAGTGAACCTTATTTAAAAAAGGAAAGAAAATCTCAAATTTATACAATAAGGAATGAAAAGGCAAAATCACTACAGACTCTGTAGAAATACAGAAGATCATCCACACCTATTTTGAAAACCTCTGCTCTCATAGGTTTGAATAGCACAGAAGACATAGACAGATTCTTAGAAACATGTGAAGTACCAAAGCTAGGTCAAGAAGATGTAAAACTGCTGAATAACCCAAATTCTGTTAATGATATTGAAAATACAATTAAGTTCTTACCTACAAAGAAGAGCCTAGGTCCAGACGAATTCACTGTGGAATTCTACAAGAAATACAAAGAAGACTTAATGTTGACACTCCTCAAACTCTTCAGTGAAATCGAAAGGGAAGCAGTTCTTCCTAAGTCATTCCTGGAAGCAAATATTAATCTAGTACCAAAACCTGAGAAAGACCCAACTAAAAAAAGAGAACTACAGGCCAATCTCTCTAATGAACACAGATGCAAAAATCCTCAATAAAATATTGGCAAATAGGATGCAGCAAATCATCAAGAAGATTATACACCATGACCAAGTGGGATTCATCCCAGGCATGCAGGGATGGTTCAACATATGTAAATCAATAAATTAATCTACCATATCAATAAAGCCTAAGGTAAGAATCACATAATCATTTCTATAGATGCAGAAAAAGCTTTTGATAAGGTCCAACATTCATTCATGATAAGAACCTTACAGAAAATTGGAATAGATGGTCTTTACCTCAATATGATAAAGGCCATCTATGACAAACCAACAGCCAATATTGTACTAAATGGCCAAAAACTGAAGGCCTTTACGTTAAAATCAGGCACAAGACAAGGATATCCCTTATCACCACTCCTATTTAATAAGGTACTGGAAATGCTAGCCAGAGCAATTAGACAAGAGAGAGAAATAAAGGGGTAAAGATAGGAAAAGAAGAAGTTAAAGTACATTATTTGTGGATGACATGACACACTACATAGAAGACCCCCAAAACTCCATTGAAAGACTCCTAGATATAATAAATTCAGCAATGTAGCTGGATACAAATTCAATACTCAAAAATCAGTAGCATTCTTATACACTAACATCAAAATCACAGAGAGAGAAATAAGAGAAGCCACACTCTTCACAATAGCAAACAAACAAACAAAAAAGAAATACTTAGATACTTAGGAATTATTATCGTGAAAGAAGTGAAAGATCTATATAAGGAAAATTATAATTCCCTAAAAAAGAAATTAAAGAGGATCTCAGAAAATGGGCAGACATTCGTTGTTCATGGAAAGGAATAATAAATTTTGTGAAAATGGCTTTTCCCTTAACTGTTATACAGATTCAATGCAGTCCCAATAAAAACACCATCAACATACCTCATAGATCTAGAGAAATCACTTCTAAATATCATCTGGAACCAGAAGAGACCTAGAATAGCAAAGACAGTACTAAGCAGCAAATGCAAGGCTGGAGGCACCACACAGTCCCTGACTTGAAGTTATATTTCAAAGCAACTGTAGTAAAATCAACATTCTAGGGTACTAGAATAAAAACAGAATCAACAAATTCTAGGGTACTAGAATAAAAACAGACCTGAAGATCAGTGGAATAGATTAGACGATACAACCATAACTACAAACACACTCAACAACCTTATCTTTGATAAAGGGGCCACACATGTTCACTGGAAGAATGACAGTCTCTTTAATAAATGCTGCTGGAAAAACTGGCTCTCCATATGCTGAAAACTAAAGCTATACCCATGCCTATCACCATGTACTAAATTAAAATCTAAATGGATCAAAGATCTGAATATTAAAACAGAAACACTAAATCTATTGGAAGACAAATTGGGTAAAAATCTTGAAGACATAGGGGGAGGTAGAGAATTCATGAACAGGACTCAAACCACACGGGAAATACTTCCCAGAGTCAATAACTGGGATCACCTCTTATTAAAAAGTTTCTGCACATCAAAAGAAATCTCCAGCATAGTGAAAAGAAAACCCACAAACTGGGAAAAAACCTTAGTGAACTGTCCCTCAGACAAAGGACTTCTGTTTAAAACATATAAAGAATTTTAAAAAAATCAGACCCTCAAAGATTGAATTTGCATTGGAAAGATCCAATCCAAAAATGGGCATCTGATATGAATACACAATTCTCAGATGAAATACAAATGGCAAAATAAATACATGAAAAAATGTTCATCATCATTACTCATTAGAGAAATGCAAATTAAAACCACACTGAGATTCCATCTCACTCCTGAAAGAATGGCCAGGAACAAGAAAATTACCAAATTACCACCAACACATGCTGGAGAGAAAAAGGAACTCTCCTGCACTGTTGGTGGGAGTGTAGACTGGTGCAACCACTGTGGAGGTCAGTCTGGAGATTTCTCAGAAAGCTGGGATTGGAAGTCCCATTTGTTCCAACTATTCTACTTCTAGGCATATTGCCAGAAGAACTGAAAGCATCATACCACAGTAATGTATGTGCACCCATGTTTATAGCAGCACAATTTGTAATAGCCAGATCTTGGAAACAACGCAAGTGTCCATCAACTTGATGAATGGATAAAAAAGTTGTGGTACTTTTATACAATGGAGTAGTACTCAGCTATTAAAGAAGGATCACATTGAGATATAAATAAATGGACCCAGTTTGAGACATACTTATAAGTGAAATAAATCAAACTCACATGTTTAAATACTGAATAGTTTCCTTAGGGTAAGAAATGGTAAGAATACATAAAAATATGTGGTAATCATGATTCCCTATTATATTGCTCTGAAGCCTTATAATGTCATTCATTAATTGGAATGGTTTTATTCTGGGTTGATTTTGTTGTCTGTGATGATATGAACAGCTATTTTGAAGGAAACAAAACATCAAAATAGCTAGTGCTGATTTAATATCATCTTGTTTTGAAGTCCCATCAAGTTTTTGCTCTTTTGTCTCCATTGGTTTTATCATGTTGTATCTTATTGGATTTTATTATTTTGTGATACTATAAACAAAAATTTTTATAGACAAGGAGATAGTATAGAAACCATTGCTCATTTTCTGTTAGTTGGTTCTGAATACCCTGTAATACTTTCATTCTCTTGAATGATTTTACACTGTCTTGCTATGTTTGATACTATAGTGTGTGAAGGTATACTCAAATATTTCAAAGAAAGAGACACTATGGTAGTTACTGTTAAGTTAGATTGTCTTGTGATAAAACAGTATGTTGCTTAAATTGTTCTGTTCTGATCTGTTTTGTTATGTCCTCTTTTATTTTAATTTTTTTAAGTAAAAAGAAATCATGTTTGTAAAGAATTGTTTATATTCTTCATAAGAAAATATTACGTGAAAGGTGTCATTATAGGACATTACATGAATAAAATGGGGAATAAAATGTGTATAATATGATCCTAGTGTTGTTTTAAAAAGCATACATGTATGTGTTTGTGTATATATATATGTGTAGGGTACACACATGTGGGAGACACAGCTAATAACATTTGTCTTTTAATGATCGTTAGAAACTCCAATATATATTTTTCAAGTCAGAAAGAAGGTAATGAATAGATTGGAAACAGATTGCTATTGTGGACTGGGGCCTCTCAAAGAACCTCTGGTGAAGGACAAGATTTTATAATTTATAGCACAGCATGCACTTATGCATGGTCTTGTTGCATGCAAGTTATGTTGTTTGTAGCACTTGATAATATCTGAATTAATCCATACTCACTTCAACAAGGCATGTCCATCCATCATGGACTTGAATATCATAGCTATATCCTATTGCTGTAAGTTTCCAAACATTTGTTTTCAATTTTTCTGCTTACTTTTTCACATACTGCTAAGACTATAGCAGCGTGGTTCCTTGGCCCGACTGAGTAACACTGGTGTAGACCCCTTTTTTGGAGCAGGTGGCACTTGGGGGAGGGTAGTTGATAGTAATGCCTACCATATGTTTGAAGACGACTTTTGTTTACAGAGAACTGAGGCATTTGCAGCGCCTATCACTTAGAAGTATTTAGAATTACAGGTCTTCATCATTTATTCTATCACAGTTGACTGCAGCTGGTCTCAGTTTTGCTGTGTCTCTGCCTCTGTTTGTACAGGTTATGGCTTGGAAGTGGACATGTGGGCTGCTGGCGTGATCCTCTACATCCTCCTGTGTGGCTTCCCTCCATTCCGCAGCCCAGAGAGGGACCAGGATGAACTCTTTAATATCATCCAGCTGGGCAACTTCGAGTTCCTTGCCCCTTACTGGGACAATATCTCTGATGGTGAGTTCTGTACTTCCATATGCAGGGGAGAAGAGGGGTTGGTACTGAGAGGCCTCCTGGGTTCTGACCACAAAGCAGGTTTTCAGATGTGTGAAAAGCCACACAGAAGGTGTCTAGCTTGGAGCTGGACTGCAACATGTCATGCCTAAACCTTTCTTTGCTCAGCAGCCTCATGGAAGTTTGTGTAGTAGCCCTTCCAAAGTATGACTTTAAAATTTAAAGAGAAAATCTAACCACCAGTTGCAGTCACCAAGTGCTTTTCCTTAAGGCAATTAAAGAACCTCAGGTTCTTTAATCAAACAGTTTTCCTTTGGAAAGAGGAAAGCCATTTTATATATACCAGAAATATTCATGAATAAAATAGACTGAAGATAGTTAAGTACATATGAATAATCAAGAGTCCTGGAGCATATTTGCTACATGGGGCTCTTCAAGAGAGAAAAGGAGTGAAAGTCCCCATCATTTGCATTGTTTTCTTCCTTTTGAGCCCTTAATTCTATTTGATTCCAAAGAGAGTCTTTCCCTTGTGTCTACTGATTTGTTTTACTGCATATTGACATTGTAAAATTGAGAACTAGATACTTTGGGCTTTTGAGTCTTTGAATCTTCAGTTTAAAAAGTCAGAGTGATGCATCCGCCTCCTTATTTCCCTAAACATGCCATCCATCATCAGTTACTGAATTCTCCCATCCCCAGCCTCTGTCTCCTCTCTGAGATTAGGGGCTGAAGGGAGGGAAAGCTTTGCCTTCCTCCCGTAGACAAGGTAGGGAGGCGCGACTGGCTGAAGATAGAGTGAGGCTCTTGAAATGGTGGTATCAGGGACAAGTGGAAACTGAAGGACAAAACATTTGGGAAAATCGTGCGCACTGTTCCCTTAGATTTAGGCAGCCTGTGCTGCACAACAAGTTTAAGACTACCCTGCACTACATATCAAGACCCTGTCTCATAAAAATATAAAAAATAAAAGAAATGTAAAGGAAAAACTTCACTGTTTAAAAATCTTTATTGAGGAATGCCCCTTGCTCAAAGTTAGCTGCTCACCTATCAACCCCCCACCCCACCCCACTGTCCAGCCACCTCCTGAGCACAGAAACTCCATGATTTCTCCTCCAAAATCACACAGTTCAAGCCAGGAAAATTATGCCCACAGGTGTCCAGGCCCCACTGCTACCAGCATCAGTCCTTAAAGGTGCACAGAAGACTCAGTGGTTGGAAGGCAGATAATACCCAGACTCTCACACATGTGTGTGGACAAGCAGACACCCTACCCCAAGGTCTCTCTACCCTCCAGCCAGCCATCCCATGCTTACCCTTTGGTGAAATGGCTTGTGCCATTGGGACAGGAAATTGTGAGGTCCTGATTAAAGTAGTCTAAAAGAAGGAATCTGGGCTTTGGGGTATGTGGGCATTATCCCCTCCCTTAGTGGGGATAATGTAATCAGAACAAGATCCTTTATGCATGGGGCCAGAACAGAGGCCACCCATGGACCAATCTCAAACTCGAGGCAATGCTTCTGCCTTAGCCTCCTGAGTGCTGGGGTTATAGGCATGCACCACTCTGCCTGGATACTTGTGCATTATTTTAGTGATTGGAAGAACAGACTCCTTGAGCCAGGCTAGAAGCATCAGCAGACCAGGGAGGGATCATTCCTCTGCTCCACTGCCACTTGGCCTACCACGTATCACCACATCTCTCTAGGATAAGCCATGGTCCTGGGCAGAAAATAAAATTAATTTTGAACTTAAATTGCTTCACAGAATTCGTCTCGTCAGTTTTGTCCATATGTAGACATATTTATCAACTTAATAAGAGTGAAAATATATTAATAAAAACTTGTTAATTTGAGTTAAAATGTTAAAGCATTTTAGCTATAACAGGCAACGTCCACTATTCTAGATGTTAGGTGTGGCTTTGACTCTGATTCTAGAGAAATGAACAGACATACATTCTCTAAAGCTGGGTTGTTCAACATAGTACCCCCTGTGTACACATAGCTAAATTTAAATGTGGATTCTTTCAGAGAAAATAAAACTTCTGTTCCTCATTCTTACCAAGTTTCAAATCCTTCATAATCACATATAGATTGAGCAGGTCTAGAGTGTGTCCATTCTGGATTAGATTGCACTGCACTAGACTATGAAAGAACATGGATGTTATGTGTTCTCATTTCATGAATGGGGAGGAAAAATTCAGAACCACCTGCATTCACCACATTTCCCCTCTTTGTCTCACCCTCACAGCTGCCAAAGATCTGGTAAGCCGATTGCTGGTGGTAGATCCCAAAAAGCGCTACACGGCCCACCAGGTTCTTCAGCATCCCTGGATTGAAACAGCTGGAAAGATCAGCAGGGTGGACCCACAGAAGGAAGTGTCCTCCAGCAGTGAGGGCCATAGCTGGAGCCAGCACAAGAGGATCATGGAGCAGGCATCATAGTCAGTGCCTTGGTCATCGGTTCCACTCTATTTCTGCTTGAGGATGGAGAAGAGGGTTGAAGTCTGGGAGAGAAACAGAATCTTCTTCATATAATTGGAGAACCAGGAGAGATGCTCAATGTATTTTAAAATGAATATAAAAAATAAGCGGAGTCCTAATGTTAAATGTAACATATTTTTAGATTTGTGTATTTAAGGCCTTTAATACAATTTTTTTTTGGTAAGAGTCATCATCAGTGAGAAAGTTTTGCTAATCATGATGTGTTTTGCTTCCTTGTAATGCAGTTCATGGTGTACTACATGAGTGGTGCTTTCTAGTGTCTAAACTCCCCTGTTCAATTATTGAGGTGAATCATGGCCTTTCTGTGTTAATAAAACATGCTCTGAATAACAGACAGGGATCTGTATTCTGCTTACTTTTAGATGTTCATGAGAGCTGGAGAGTTCATTTGAGATGTGCCTCCCAAAGCCAAGAGGCCTACATATGAATGTGGTGGACACTTGATTAACTGGCGAGATCTATTTATATTTTGAGTGTGTCAGTGAAGTTCTCTAAAATTTCATTCTGATCCAAAATTAGATATAGTGCAGTCTGAAAGACAGAAAGAAGAAATACTGTATCTTTCTTACGTCCGCTATGACCAGTTTCCAGTCACATTGTCCCTGAGCCCGAGTTACTTCACATTACATGAAGTCAGGCACTCAGACTGTGTCACTGTTAAGATTTTTCAGATCACCGGGGAGCTATTTAGATCACTAACATGTCAGAGATACAATAAGTGGATTACACAGAGGGCTTGAAGGAACTCCATATTTGGGCACCTTCCCACTTGCAGGGTATACACACAGAGGACACAGAACACATGTTTCAGATTTCAGATGACTCTGGGAGTATATGAACTGCAAGCAGGACCTGTCCTGATATTCTCCACGTTGACATGTCCACTTTATGTGTACTGGTCAGTCAGCCATAGTGAGGCTTTTTGCCCATATTCTTCCTTTTCTATCCATTTTGGAGTCATCTAGGTAGAGAAGTGTGAAAATGAACAGTATTAGAGAACTTTTTTAAAGACAGGATTTCTGCTATGCCATTCAGGCTGGCATTGAACTCACTGTAGTACAGGTTGACCTCAGACTTGCAGCGATCCTCCTGCCTCGGCCTCCCAAGTGCTAGAATTACAGGTATGTGCCACTATGCTTGCCAGAGAATTTAGTAAAAGGTATTCTTCAAACAGGAATTAGAGGATGGAAAAAGCACAAAGACAGCTCTGCAGTAATTTAGAGATAGTCAATAAAGTAGCTTTCATTCCTAGATAAAGACCCAAGGGAAGAGGCTGGGGTTATGAGAACCTAGAAGCTTGGGGAGTCCACTCCTTGAGGTGGACATTGCCATGTGCTGCCTAATTCTTCCTTCAGAGATGGAGGGAACAAGCTGCTTAGGATGCTACTGTCTGACAGCCCTCAGCTGTACAGCAATTGCCTGTAGCTGGAAAGGGTTATGGATCTTTCCTGGGGCATGTCTCATCCCATAACTCACCTCCCATAACTCACCGTAGGGAATAACGGCTTAGAAACTTTGCCCAAGCTGGAGAAAACACTGAAGGACCTTGGGGTGACTGCATCACAGCTTAACTTTTCCCTGTACAATTTTGCTTTTTCTCTACCAGAGTTGATAAACTTAATGATACTCCCTAATAAGCTTTTGTATGTGAATTTGGGTCTCAGAGTAGCTTGCTAGAAAATCAAGTGCATGGCATCTTCCAGAAATCTGGAACTGCTGCAAAGAGATGCCAGTTGGTGCTTTAGGCCTAGGAGCCCAAAAAAGAAGCCCCTTGGAGCTGAGAGGCAAGCCCTGTGCAGACAGTGTGGCTCAGCAGGCTGTGCAATGGTACTCGCTCTGGAAACATGAAAGAGGCGGGAAGCTGTATCTCTTTCATACTAGAACACCTTCTGATAAAGGGACAAATGACCTCCGTGTCATGAAATTCAAAACATAGTTTTCAATGATCGTATTACTATCATTTGAATCCATTGATCACTCTTTGAGTTATTTCTACTGCTGAATGATTGCTACTGTGAGTTATTTCTGGAGCTCTTTGAGGTCTGAGAGTTTACCTCCCTGGACATCGTCCCTCCCTTGTTTCATTCCCTTAACGCTGTCCTCACTATCAGGAATGATTTTATTTGAGTCTTTTTTTGTCTACTTTTCTTTTCACTTCCCTCTACTAAAATATAAACACCAGGAGTGCAAAGATTTTCTGTGATGACACATTTTCCCAGTTTTTTTTCCTTTGGATCTCATCAGTTCAGCCTTCTAATAGCTAAAAGGTGTACTTCCATTCTTAATTATTCAGAAAATGCAAGTTAAAATCACAATGAAATATCATTATATACCCAATAGAATGGCTAAAATGAAAAGACTGACCATACCACTTATGATTGGGAATGTAGAAACACTGCAATTTTTGTACATTGCTGATGGAATATAAAACTACTACTTTTGGGTAATAGTTTGTTCCTTAAAGGTTAGATACATATCATCATATGATCTAGCTATTCTACCACTAGCTATCTGCCTTGTAGAAATTAAAGAATGTCTTACAAAGATTTCATAGTATTTCATAGGTGTTTTATTTGTACATTAGTAGCCTAAAAATGGAAACACCTGGAATATCTATAAATTGGTGAATGGGTAAACATGATGGAATCTCAATACAATGAATAATTTTCATCCATAAGAAGGCATTAAGTACCGATATACGAACCACAGGATTGAACTTTCAAATAATTAGGCTGAATCAGTGAAGTCAGACAAAAGTAAAACAAAACAAAACAAAACTCTCCAAACCAAATGATGCTGATTATTACATTTATGTACACTTTACAAACTTACTTAGTTACTTTATGCTCGTTGCTGAGACAAAATACCTGAAGCCCAAGTTGGGAAAGGAAAGGTTTATTTCTTGCAGTTTTTGGAGGTTTCAGTCCATACTCTGTTGGCTCCAAGGCAGGCAAGCATGGCTGGGCCGCCGTTCATGGCGGCTGCAAAGAGCAAACAGCAAGCTCGAACCAGCAAAGAGCAAGACACACCTTCTTCCTGCCATTACACCACATCCTGGCTCCACCCCCATGTGGGTGGAGCACTGACACCATCAATCCAAGCACTATGTGGAAGCCGTCTTACCCTCAGAATCATCACGAATGAACAATGCAAACTCATGAGGCCTGGGGGACACAGACATAAACCATGACATTCCACCCCTGGCCCCCAGGACTCATGTACATCATTTATACAAAAGACATTTAGTCCACCTCCAAGAGTTGCCAAAGTCCTAAAAGTTTCAGCATTGCTGAATAATCCAAGTCCCAAGTCTCCTCCAACATCTATGGCAAACTCTTAACTGTAACCCCTGTACAAATGAAACAAGGTTAAACATTTCTGAAATACAAAGGCACAAGATAAACATTACTATTCCAAAAGTTACAAACAGGGGAATATAAAGTATTGGAAACAAAGCAAGTCCAATATCCAGCAGGGCAAACATTAAGTCCTAGAGTTCTATGCTCAGCATCTGAAGCAGTCTGGTTGCAAGCTCCAAAAAGCTTGGGTGATTCCACCCGCATGGCACTTCTGGCGGTTTCAACTTCCGCAGCTTTTCTCTTAAATCTTCTCTGCTCACTTTTTGCAGCTTTCCTTGGATCATCCATGTTCCTGGCTTTTTCAAACTTCTGGGGTCTCCACTGCACCTTTGACTTCACCTTTACATCTTCACAAATTGCCCTCTCAGGGGCACACTGCTTGGCCTGCCAGGCCCTTTGCAATCGAGGTGGAAGCTGTCTTACCCTCAGAATTTGTGCATTTTCCTTGCACCTAAAATCAGCACCTTGTGGATGCCGCCAAGGTTTGCTGCTAGCTGAAGCAGTAGCCAGGCTTTTCTCTCTCTTGGCTGTAGGGGTCAGTTGCCTGAATCACAGGGCTCTGTTTACCTGATTGTGAGAAAATCTTCTCTGTGTTGTCACCATTCTGGAACCTCATGTGGCCACTGTCACCATTCTGGAACATGGCGCTCTGAAGCTTTTCCCTCTGAGCAAATTTTTTCACCTTTGCTGTGAGGCTGCACAGGGTGGGGACCTGCTTCCTGGGATATCCCAGGCCCATCTTTCTTATCTCTCTGTTTCTCTTCAGGAATCAAAATCTCAACTCTGTCTTTACAATCTATAGCCTTCCTGGAATTTTCCAAACTCACAGTATTGGAAATTATCCTGCTGGGCTCTTTGCTCTTGATTCGAAACATAAAGCTGGCTGAAAGCCCCCAACAATAGCCATGCCACAGCCTCAATGTTTGATTGCTTTTAAATTTCTTTTTCAAGATTAATCAGTCCATTGCCCTTTGTCTCAGTCTCAGACAAAGTCTCTGGGCAGGAGCAAAATGCAGACAAACTTTCTGCTAAGCCATAACACACATCATGTGGAGTCCAACATCCAATGCAGTCCTTCCCAGCAGAAACCTCCCAGGCCTGGTCTTTACCATCTGGCTTTCTATCAGCCTTGTGGTCTCCTGAGCTCTGACCAGAATCTCCTCTACAGAACAGCCTAAGCTGCTCCAGCTCTATGCATCCAGGTGACATGTCTTAACTGTTCCAAACTCTGCCCACAAACCATTTCCAAAGCCTCTCAAAAAACATGGTCAGGTATAGTCACAGCAAATGACCCCACTCCTCGGTACCAAATTCTGTCTTAGTTACTTTTTGCTTTATTGCTGAGACAAAGTACCTGCTGCCCAAGTTGGGAAAGGAAAGGTTCATTTCTTACAGTTTTTGGAGGTTTTAGTTCACACTCAGTTGGCTTCAAGACAGGTGAGCGTGGCTGGACTGCAGTTCACGGTGGCTGCAAACAGCAAAAAGGAACCAGCAAAGAGCAAGACACACCTTCTTCCTGCCATTACATCACATCCTGGCTCCACCCTTATGTGGGTGGAGCACTGACATCATCAATCCCAGCACTAGACAATGAACCATTACAAATGAACAATGCAAACTCATGAGGCCTGGAGGACACAAACATAAACTATAAACAAACTAACCTATTTGGAAGGCAGATCAGATGTTGCCTTGTGACCAAGATGGGGAGAGTAGGAAAAGAGGAATTACAAAGGGATACCTTTTCCCATTGTGAATGATGGATCCATACATTATCTTGATGTAATAACAATCCACAGATGTATACATGTCAAAACTTATTAAACTGAATAGTTTTGGTACATGCAATTTGTTGTGTGTCTGTTATACCTCAATAAAACTGTGAAAATATGGTTGTAGTTTCTCACAGTGCAGTCCTGGATTATCTTCTCTTTCTCTGTATTTTCCCTCTCACCAAGTGTCATCTACACTTTTCCATCTATTTGTGGGTGATTCTCTTCTCCTCGACTTCATTTGTGTCTTCATTCAAAGTGTCTCCTCTACATCATAGTCTCCTCTGTTCCGCTGCCCTACACGGCCTCTCTCTGGCAGAAGGGTAACTATCATGCCTTCACGCAGTCCTCGCCACTGGGAATCGTGCTGCTGAGCAGGTTCAAATATCCTGGCGCCGCTCTTGATATGTTGGTCTGTCTCTTGCAGCCAGTTCATCCCCAGTGATTTTACTTCCTCAGTGTCACTTCCGTGTATTCACTTAACTTGCTTGGTTCCCATCCTGGCGGACATTCAGGCTGTTTCTCCCTGATTTTCACCATTTATAAATATGTTGTATTTACCTTATTATATGCATTCCTTTACATTTGGAAGGATTTCTCTTACAGAAAAATTCTCTACTTATCCAAATATTGCCAACTTGATTTTGAATTAACCTATCCTTCCATAAAGAGGAATGAAATTTTTTGTTTCCTTTCATGGTTTGCTGTATGGTTCATTGATTGATTGCAGTACAGTACTGAGGTTTGAACCTAATGCCTCATGTATGCTAGGCACACACATTACCACTGAACTATATTCACAACTTTTTAATTTAATTAGTGCATGTTTGCAGCACATACATTTTACAGTCATCTTGGGGAGTAAGTACAGGTACATAGACAGCTCGGTTCTTATTTTTAATCCTCTTCCCTCTCCCTCCCTCTCTCCTTCTCTAGTTCCTCTATTCCCCTTTACATTCTTATTGATAGTTAGTCTTAATTCGTGTTTATGGCATATAATGTCCACATTTATTGATGTTATCTTTATCTGTTTTCCCATTCCCTCCTCCTCCCCACTCTGTCCCCTGGACCCCTTTCCCATTTGCAAGAGATCCATCCCTTTATCTCATTCTGTCTTTCCTTTATTTTTCTCTTAGTTTATTCTTTGCCTCACTCAGATGAGAGATACCATATGATGTACAAGGTTGTGCTTTTATTTTATTTTTTGAGGCAGTGTTTCTTTAAGCTGCTTCATTAAAGCTGGCTTTCAGTTTATGGTCCTCTTCCTGCCTCAGTATCTCAAGTACTGAGCCCAGGGCCCCATACATGGATGGGGGCAAGTACCTTGCCACAGAACTACACTCTCAGCCCAGTGTTTCTTTTGAAAATTCCTCGGATGCTATTGTTTGGATATAATTGAAGAGTAACAACAGAGATGCTACATTCTAAACTTTGACAAATGTGTAAAGTTTTATAGTTCTAGGGGTGAATTTTATATGTATCTCATTTTACCTCAAAGGCATCAACTTACATATGGGGAGATGAGGCTCAGAGAAGTGACCTGACCTACCCAGAGTCACTTGGTTTGCTAAAAATGCCAGCCAATAGAAGTGGACTGTAGTGCACAGTTACACCAGGCCTTCAGTTCCAAGCCTCTCCTGTGCTTCTGACCTTGCTGGTGTCCTGGACTGCATGAGCTGGATTGCGTTTAGAGCATAATCGAGCTCCTTGCTGTGACCTATGGGATCTGGATGCTCTGGCTCCCATTACTCTGATTTCATCTTCTACCCTTTCCCCATTGTTAGCTCTACTATCATCACACAAACACTTCTGTGACTTCTCAAACACAGCTGTCTTCTGCTTTGGAGGAAGCATGCTTTTCTCAGAATAATTTTCCCGCAGATCTTTGAGTTTCAGCTCACATGATGCTTCTTAGAGCATCTGTGCCTCTCCGACACCGTCCCACCCTTGTTTCATTCCCTTCACATCATCCTCACTATCAGAAATGATTTTTCTTGGTTTTCTTTTTCTTGTTTGCTTATCAGCCCACTTCCTTTCACTATAATGTAAGCTCCAGGAGGGCAGCAGTCTTCTGTGTCTTGTCCTTTCTGTGTCATCAGTGTCTAGAACAGGAGCTAGAAGAATTTAGGCTCACAATAAATACTTGTTGCATGCTTGAAGCCATCCTTGATTTACTGAGGAGGCAGGTGATTGGGGCTCCAAGGGGCACAGGCTGTAAACAGCAGAGCCGAAATGCAAACCCATAATTATCAGAGTATGAAATTTCTCAACAAGCTACTCTGCCAAGGGAACCTGTGAAAGTTTACCTCTCCGTTTTTTTTGGTATCTTGAGCCCAAGTTTTATAGCCCTGCATACGGTTCTGTGTAGATCACCACAGTTCTTCTGTGGCTAATGGCTGAGTTTCTGTTACAGAATCTCTTTTGCTGGCTTAAGTTCATTGAATGAGTACATTTCCCATTTTAGTTTCTCTTCAATTGGAGTGTAATTTATAATTGATAAGTCCTTAGTATCATTCTCTTCCCCCTTCAAAAATCTCATTCAATGAAGGGTATATCTTATAGTGATAAGATGTTCTAGACTGTGGAAAAGATTGCTGTGAAAGCTCTGTAAGTGTTTTCCATAAAACAGTAGTACTTGGTGAAGTAGTGGAAATTTCTTTTTCTTCTTTAGTTGTATTTTTTTTCTGTTCCACGCAGATACTGTACAGAGTAGTTTTAGACATTTATTTTGCTGTCAGTGGTATATTGCCTTTCTCCTTATCTTCCTGATAGGATCTTGGAACTGAGTACTATAAGAACAAACATAACGATATATCTAGATTTGTTCTGACAAGTTTTGTATCACTGAATATACTTGGAGAAGAAAATTTGACCTTAAGAAAAATTACATTGAGAAATCCAGCTGCTATTATAAAAACCATTCAGCACAGAGAAAATGATATGTCTTTTGTTGTGGTACCCACATAATTTATGTCAACAGAAAGCCAATAACTTCATCATGATCTGAAAGCAAATTTCACTTGAGGAATCCTGTGCTCTCTTCTGGTCTGACAGGAGTAAGCATACTGTATACATTCCTTGCCCTACTTTTCCAGATGAACTTTGCTGGGCAATGGGTATAGGGGAAGACAGATGGCTCCCCATTCCTCTCATTTCCTGTCAGTCCTCACAAGAGGCTCCCAGGCACTTGACAGCGAGAGGTCTATGTGGGAGCATTACAAAGTAAATGCTGGAAACAGAAACTATGGTTGTAATTAGGGTTTTTCCTAAAACTTGAATGTCATTTTAAATTGATGTATTTAAACTGATATATTGCTCCAGCAAATGTAGATTCTGTCAGCTTTAATGTGGGCTGCTTAATTGATATTTTGACCTTGGTTTCTCTATGCGGATACGGCAGGTATAAATATTAGCCTGAAACTGTAAGTATGTAAGAGTTATTATTTTCTGTAGATTTGTTTTTATTTTGACTGTAGCCCTATCGTGCTTGCTGCTAGGTGGTGATCTCAGCTGTTGTTCAACTTTGGACCACAGTTCTGCTATTTCTTAGGCATTAAGTCATGAGGTACATCTGCTGATCATCCTAGGGAGCTACTCCTGATGCCACCCTCTTCTCAGCCCAGTGGTTCCCTGTGGTTTTCTTGTGTCTGTAGGGGCTGAGAATCTTTCCTACAAATGACAGGAATTTTATCTTCACACTTGCACTAATTATTGCTTCCTGGGGTTCTGATCACCCTCTGGGTCTCTACTTAGCTGAATGGGAACTCAGAGGCCATATAGTTTCTCTCTCTTTCTGCTTGTGAGAAAAAATTTTATTTTTCCTTTTCTATCTATAAATTCCTTTCCTGACTATGCTTTTTGTAGTTCTTTAAATTCTTCCCTAGACAGAGCTGGAATTAAGGTGAGGTCAAGGAGATATGCTCCTCAGCTATTAAATTTAAGAATGTTCCCTAAAATCATGTTTTGTTAGGTATTATTTTGATCCTTTAAGCCATTGGATGAAAATGTCATTTGCCTTGATTACTGAAATTTTTGTTGCTTTTAAAATTTGGAGTCAAGAATATTGTGTGACTAACCCCACCCTAACTGGAAGCACAGATTTTGGAAACAAACACGGTAGATTCTGTGGCTTCGCCTGGATCCTGAACTGAGAGGTCAGGGAAATTCGGGGAAGGATAAGCCGTAAATTACTATCTCACCACATATAGCCATGCACAGAATTGAGAGTCTTGGCTTTATCTCAGAGGCATATTACAGATGTCACATGTAGGTTTCCAATGACATGGAGAGGACAAGATTGCTCTGAAGTCTTGGAGAATCTTTCATCTGTCTGTCTGTCTGTCTGTCTGCCTATCTGTGTGGATCTATCTATCTATCTATCTATCTATCTATCTATCTATCTATCATCTATCTATCTTCATCCACCGCCATCAGTGGCAGCAGTTACTTTGCTTTTCAGCTCAGATTTGTCGCCACGGAGTATACCCAGTTGACAATGGGAAAAGTCACCATAGAAATATTAACAGACTACGAATTGGACATCTTAATTTCATTTTTCCTCATATCTTTGAGGCTTGACTTCTTTCTTGCTGGTTATAGCTCCATGCTGCTCTGAATTTTGCAGTTTTGGGTTTAGAAACAAAACCCAAAACACATCTTTTCAGAACAGCTCCTGTTTTCCAAAATGAGATGAGTGAAGCTTGATTCTATTTTTATAGAGAGGCCTGGCTCCTGGCTCCTGGCTCCTGCTCCAGCACAGCATTGCTATTGGAAGAGGAGGCGGGAATCTTTAGACCTCAGGGAGATTCCTTTTATCGCAACCCTCACTTCAAATTTCAGGGAAACAATATAAGGTTGTAAGGATTCAGTAGAACTCTTCCCTTAGCCAGAGTCCTTGCCCTGAGCTTTTGTAGCGGAAGCAGCCACCTTTGAAGCTGTCTGGCCAGGCTTTTTCAGGCCTCATAAAAATCCTTCAAGGGCTGAATATCACTCTTTTTTCTGCACTTTGTCTGCTTTTTTGAAAATAAATGGAAGCACCATGGGATATTTTGTTTGATGTTTGCTGCTGCAAAGGCTTCCTTTGCTGAGCTCTCTGACACAGGCAGCCTCCTCTCTATTCCTTTAGAATGAACTGTTTTGTTTTCCCAAGCTGTGTGTTTCTCTCTACTTCACATCCCTCCCAAACAGAACAGAGCCAGCAGCTGTGCCTCCTACATACACTTTCACTTACCTGTATTTTGTTCTTTCTTCCTAAAGCATTTTCTGAACACGTGTACCCATACGTGCTGTATCTTCATGAGGAATCATAATATCGCCCGGAAGATGAGCAGCCTGATCCATTCAGGTGGAAAGTGGGCCTATTATAAGGTCCAGCAGGAAGTCTGGAAAGGTCTTCATGGGCGCCAGATGGTCACCCTCGCAGATTTCCCCAGGTTTGCTGTCTCAGGGGGCTTGCGGTGAGGGCTTGGACAGGGCGCTCTCCTGCTCTCCTCATCGGCTCACTAGCAAGCCTCACACCACACACAGATTCTTGTTTCCTCATATTTATGAGTGTCATGGAGTCATCAAACTGGAATCTCGGCAGCTTCCAATTACAGCTTGTTTCCTCAGATCAACTGGCTCAATCTCTTAGGGCTCTGTTTCCAAATTCTGGTGGAAAAAATCGGCTCAATCTGGATTGAGTGTTCATTTCTAGTCTAATCAGAGGTGTCTGAAGGTGGTGGCTGGTCATCGGGGATGTGGGTTGCCCTTTAAGAGGACACCAAGGCAAGGTAGATTTTCTATGAAAAGGAAGACATGGGATGTGAAGGAAATGACTGGCATTCCTAGTGCCATCTCTGCCACTTTCTAGTTTCTGCCCCTTACTCTCAGGTGTATCCCAGTAAGCTTTCCTTTCATGGAAATATGATCTACTTATAGTCTGATTCCCTGATCTTACATTCTTAGAAAGGCTTTTTACACACTGAGATTAAATATTAGACAATTTTCCTAGGCATATCAATATTAAACAACTAATGCTTCATGCATCTAGAATTTATTTCATGTGAGACATTAAGAGGGCTTCTATTTTCATCTCCCGCCAAGGTGCTTAGCCAGTGGTCCTGACATAATTCTCTGTTTCTCTCTGTCTCTGTCTGTCCCTCTGTCTCTCTGTCTCTCTCTCTTTTGGTACCAGGGATTGAATTTACAATCTTGTTTGCCAGGCAGGTGCTTACACTGCTGAGCTAAATTCCCAGTCCCCCAAAATATGTTGAGTTACCTGAATTGCAGTGACTCACGGATAATCTTGCAAGTTTTTGTTTTTGATTTTTTTCGTTTTTGGTACCAGGGATTGAACTTGCGATCTTGTGCTTGCCAGGCAGGCGCTTACACCACTGACCTAAATCCCTCGCCCCCTGACATAATTTTGTTGACATAACGTTTTTTAAATTTAAAGGGTGATTCTCACAATACCTAACCCAGCATTGGGTACTATGCCTACATTCTTGTACACTAAGCCTATCACTTTATTCCATATAATTAATCTGTTAATTCATGTCAGAAATATACATATATATTATATAATGGAGCTGGGGATGGAATCTAGAGTCTCTTAACTGCTAATCGCACACTTTGCCATGCGCTACACTCTAACACATCTACATCCCAGCTCCACAAACAATATTTTAATTACAATGGGCTACATCTTTTTAATTGTAGAGTAAGTGTATACATCCTGTCATTATTCTCGTTTCTCATCCTTGTAGACCAGACTAGTCTCATTTGCATAATACCCAACGCTGGGTTAGGTCTTGTGAGAGTCACTAGAGGTCCCTTTTCATGGAGGGAGGGATTTACTGTGGGAACACCCCATTTTTTAGCCTTTTGCCCCTTGGACATGAAGTGAGCATGAATTTGTTCTCCATGGACTGCAACACCATCTACCCCCATCCAAACCACTTTGGCGCAGAGCCAGGGTAAAAGCTCGGGTCCTTGGATCCCATTACTTAATTTCCATCTGGGCCCTTGAAAGTCTGTGTGGCAGGTGGCGAAAGCCTGGCATTTCTTGTAGGGTCCCTTTGTATTCTTTTAAAAGTGTTCACAATTTATGCATGTGGTTGCTACCTTTCTCCGGTTTCATAGTCTAAAAATAGGATTTAGAATTTGTATGCCTAGGTTTATTTAAATATCAGAATTGAGAGATGAAAATAAAATAACAGATTGGCTTTTTACAAAAAGTTTTTAATGTTTTTTATTAGAATAAAAGGAATTAAATACTACTGTTACTTTAAAAAGTGCGTTTCTAAAATATGTGCCTGTGGTGGTATATTATTCGTCTGCAACACTATCTGCTTTCCAGCGATTGCCCTTGCTTCCTGCAGTTTCTGTAGGCTGGTGCCACTCTACCCCGTGATGCTGACCATGTGAGCTGCCTTAGCCAATGGAGTGCAGCACATGAAGCGTGACAGAGGATTTAAATGTGTTTGCCTGCTTTTCTTGACCTCTTGTACTTCTGCCATCTATCCCAAGAGAATCCCCTTAAAACTCTGGTACAAAGATGAAAGACACGTGGAAGAGACATGAATCAGGCTTGTGTACTGAAGTAAAGTGGCGCTGCCTGATCTTCAGAACTGTGAACAAGAAAAACGAGTGATTGTTACTTTGAGGTTGCTTGTTTTGTACAGCGTTATTGCAGCCAATACCTGACTCATAGTAAGTCATGTATGGATCCTTTCAGCGGGGCAAAATTCTAGCAAACCCTCTGTATTGACAATCATTCATTCATCCATTCAACAAATAACACACACACACACACACACACACAGAGACAGAGAGAGAGAGAGAGAGAGAGAGAGAGAGAGAGAGACAGAGAGACAGAGAGAGAGACAGAGAGAGAGACAGAGAGAGAGACAGAGAGATAGAGTGTAAGATAGAAAGATACAGTGAGTGGGGAGGAGAGGCCAATTAGAAGAAATTAAAGCATTTACACAACACTATGTATGCATTTCTTATTATAATTTGTGATCAACCTTATAAGCAAAACAAAATTATAATTAGCTTCAAATAAATTAAATCAAGATACACCAGTAATTTATATCAGTTTAATGGATGAATGATATTTTGCTTTCATTCAATTGTCTTTTGTACTGAAAATATGCTCCTCATTATTTATCTTGGGTTCTTGGAGTTAGAGATGCTTGTATTGTTGCGAGCCCTGAGTGACTCAATTTTGACCTTATTTTCCTATAATCATGTGGCACTTGCAGCTGAGTCCTTTAGCTTTCGTTAGTATAAATGCTTCCTTAAGGAGTCAGTCTAGGTTTTCTTGCTTTTATCAATCTGAAAAAATTAAAATAGTAGTATCTGATACAATTCCCTAACACTACCCTCACCATGGAAAATAAAGGAAGGCCTGGACTCTAGTTTGATGATAACCGGGAATATATTTATATTAAACTTGAAATTTATATTTATATTAAAATTTATATTATATTTATATTAAAATATTAAATTTATATTTATATTAAACATGAAAGCACACACAAAGAGCTCACACATCTTAGAACTTCTGACCCCCATTTGTTTTAATAGAGCACTTTGTTCTTGGGGAGGAAAAAGGAAGGGCAAATCAGAACTTAATAGTTTGGACAGCAGGTGGTGCTCTTCACATTTGGAAGGACGCAAGCTTGCAGTTCTGAGTGTCAGCTCTAGCATAAATTTGCTGGTGCTGCATTGCAGTAAGTTTGTTGTTTTTTAATCTCTTAAAAATATCTTCTTTGCAGTGTTCTTATGTGGATCATGCCAACCATGCTTAGCCCAGACAAGTGACAGGGTTGCTGTTCAGTCCTTGGGTTATGTTCTGTTCTCCCCCCACCCCACCCGAGTGTAAAGCAGCGCTGGCCCTAACCTCATAGCTGACAGTTTGCTGGGAAGACCTTTGCACTCTCTCTAGACACAAGAAGGCTGGTCTCTCCTGAGCTAGTCTATACCAGAGTTCCTCACTTGTAGGCAAAGTGGGTCAGGTCAGTGACAGAGGAAGGGTACAGTCCTTTCTGCTCTGGTCCATGATGGTCTGAAAGACCTCTGAATCACAAATGTGATGATTTTACTATCAAGAAGCAACCACATTTTTTCTCCTTTGTAATGGGGAGTCCTAAGACATTTTGCTTTCAGTTTGCTATGTGATGTCAGTTGCTCTTAAGTGTGGTTTTCTATTCAGGAACTTAGGATACTGAATTGTTGGTTGCCTCATGTGTATGATTTATAATGAATCACCCTGGGTTTTCTGCAAAAATGAAACATAGAAACACATACTTTAAGATGGAGGAATCACCTTGGCCACCTTTAATAGCTGACCACCTAGTACTCAGGGAAGGGAAATAAATTTGCTCAAAGGTAAACAGCAATAGGCAGTAAGGCTTAGATACTTGTCTTCCAGTCCAGTTACTCTGAACAAACAGGATGATGTTTTTCCCCACAACAGCACTGACCTTGCATACATTTCCATGTCAGCATTGTGTTGGGGGCTGTATACCTGAGTTTGTCCTGCTCAGGCATACTGCTGAAATGAGTCAAATCCACACTAAAGAATGCAAATATTATAGATGTTCACTCTCCATTAACCAAACCCGAATCTGGAGCACCCTAAGCATGGAAGGATAGCTAATGTCACATTACTGTTAACATTTTGAAAATGTCTTTGATGACCAGTATATATGTCTATGCTTCCATCTTTTAGGGACTCCCACAGAAAATTTTGCTTTTTTTAAAAAGTCAGTGGATAATTGACATAGTAAAGTACACTAATCTCGTAACCAAGTATTTTGCTTGATGAATTTTGGCCATCAAGTAATTGAGTTTTGAGAATGAAACCAACTATCCTAAGTTTTAAAGAAGGATATAGACTATCACAATTGTATCAGAGGGAAAGAAAACTGCTTTTTTAAAGGCTTATCTCGAATGAGAGAAGAACTAAATTTCAGAGACCCTACCAGTTCTCCTGGGCTTTTTAAGATAGACAACCCCTGACTCTCCCCACCCTCCCCAGGAATTCACTGGATTTCCTGCAGTCAAGTGGAGACATGGCCTGGGTACTCTTTGGCAGAACATATACTAAAACTGGAGAAGATGCTGGGACCATCTTACTTAGTTCCCAAGGGACAAGGTGGCTTTACACTACAGCCAGCGCCCCTTACTGGTGGCTCTGGTTTGTGTTTACAGGGATCAGAGTCACCCTTCATTAAGGTACCAAATACCAGGCCAGTCTTGGTCCACTAAAGGGACTTCATGTACCTATGGGTTTTAAATGCTTGAGTTTTAATTTTTATCTTCTGAGTCTGTGTCTTTAGTCTCTATTTCATATTTTCTCCTATAATAATTCTGGGTCGCTATAATTCTGGTATGATTCTGCAAAGTGTGTTCTTGCCAGTATGCTGGGGTGGAGTGAATCTATGGACATACATTCTTACTATAGGGGTGCAGGAAGATCACCATTTTTTCTTTCCTAATTCCAACGCTCCATTTTGCTGTGTTCACAGGACATTTTGCCTCTGGTGTTACTGTGGACATTTCTTCATTCTGAGCTTGTACTAGGATGCAAGACCATCACAGAGATAAACAAAAAGTGGCCTCTTCAGGAATGAGATACACCCCTTGTCCTACCCCTACGGCCTCTTCAGATTCAGCTCGAGGCCCTCATATTTGTGGGGAGACTAGGATCCCTGGTGTTTCAGGTCACTGGGTCTAGTCCTTTGTTCCAGCGTGAACTCCCTGGTGTACTGTCCCCACAGTTCACAGGGCTTGGGGATATCCCTATCATCAGCCTGTATTTGTCCTGTAGCCTGTCAACTCATCTCTGGGAACCCCAGATCTCCACATTGAGGAGTCATTTCAGAGGGCAGGAGAAGGATAGATCTGATTTGAAGTCACTTTCTATATCCTGCTTTGCAAAAAATAGCTTGATGCAAAGGATTATAGAGACTGATTTTGGGAAATCCAGAGATTGAAAACAGAAAAGAGCAAAACATAGGTTAATATCTCAGAAAATTATCCACTGCTGAGAGCTGCCAAGACCCCCATGGCCGATTTTGCTTATCTGATGCTCTAGTGTTCTCTCTTACTCACTTTCTAGAATATTCTGTGTCCCTTTGGTTTGCTGTGATTGCTCTGGTAAGACTAAGAGTTACCATCCCAGGGACTCTGTGAATATTTTTTACGTGGAAATCATTTTCTGTACCCAGCTGAGCTGAAAGAACATATCTGGCATATCTCAACACTGGTTCTGGCTAATTGATGTCTAATGCACCCCAGCAAAGAAAATGAGCAAGTAGCTTTATTTAAAATTGCATTGGGGTTTGTTGAGTTTTACCCCATCACGTTCATTATTAGAAACAGAGAAATCTTGACGACTGAAAAAGACTGAGCAAGTGTGAGAAAGAATTAAAGGCAGAGTGAAGCTTTGATCTTCACGGGATACTTTTCTTGGTAGTTTGCTTTAGGCTGCCAGGCTGGCACATCACGGTGTAGCCACCAGATGGCGCCATAGGCAGCAGCACAGGCTATGTTTCCCAAGTGAGGAGACATTATCAGGGAATCAGACCTTGTCACCAGGGTGCTGCAGGCTGGTTTGGGAAACTAGCTTGGCTCTGACCAGGGAGTGACTGAGTTCGCCAGGGCCGGCAATGCTTGGATCTGGACACTGCTCCCTGACCCTGTACCTGTGGGATTGGAGCCATTATTGGCTTCTGATAAATGCTTTTCTGACAATCTGGGTTTGGTATCTTTCTCATTTTCTGCTGTTAGGCTTAGTCTATCAAAATGGGATATTTCTGTCGGAAAAGATAAAGATTGTATCATATAACAAGATGTTCTTGCTCAGGGCAATGAAAAGCCTCCTGAACAAGCTCTATGGCAGGAAGTTTGGGCTTAGCTTCATCCTTCTGAGAGGCCAGGGTAAAAGAGAGAGCAGGTAGATAGGCACGTGATGGGCTAGTGCTTACATAGGAGGTGAGCTGAAGCTGTCAGGTAGTCAGATAATGGGGCTGTTCATGAGAAAAGGCTCAGCCACTTGAGTGATGCTGGAGGATTTGTTCAGATGAGACTGTGGGAAGGGCTCATGCCCATACTTTCACAGAAAAATGCAAACAAATGCGTTTTAAATTTTACTAATGTGTTTTGTTATAGATGCTAAACAGACTGGATAAAAATGTCCTGTGCATCAGAAAAGCGTTGCCAAATTTCTGCTTTGTAAAGTCCTCATCATCTGTGGTTGGCTCCAGCCATGAATACCGTCTCTTCTTTCTGACACTCACCAGGACAAGAGCTGGGCTGCATCTGTGTAATGGGATCTCTGGTGAGGTGGTGGCTGGGAGCCTGGAGCTACTGCAAGGGTGTGGCTACAACTCTTTGCTCAAGCCAGGCAGGAACCAGCTGTCACAAGGGAGAGATAAGATCTTCAGAATGAAATGTTCAAATTGTACATTTTCCCCCCTAATAACAGTTGCTGACAGTTGTGAGATTTATGCCATTTTAACCTTTTAGAATAGCTAAGGGTCAGCCAACATTTTATAGTCAGAAAATTAGAATATGTTGAACATGCTATTGATTAGGACCTCAAGAATATAGTTTTCATGTTCTAGAAAAGGTCAATTTATCATAAAGAAATTTCTTTTCATATAATGAATTTTTTAAAAGCAAGATCTTACTTTGTAATCCAGGCTGACCTTGAACTTACTGTGCATGCCGGGCTGTTCTTGAAGCTGTGATCTTCCTGCTCCAGTCTCCTGAGTGCTTAGGTACGTGCCACCATATGGGGCTGAAGAATGTTTTTAATCTTTGCATGTTGCAAAACCTCAGAAATATTTAGATTTGGGAATTGTGCGTATGTGTGTGTAAGGCACCAAAGTTTTGGAATTTATAGTATTTACTTTCTAGGGCAGTTTGCTTTTTTAAAAATTTGCTAAAATTGGCTGAAAATTTCCCTTAACCTTATAGAATGTTCATATTAGGAAAATGAATTGTTTCTTTTACAAACTTAAAGATAAGTCCAAGTCAAAAACATAGAAAAGGTATAAGCACATTATTTTAACCCCAAGCATGCTTTTCTGCCCTTTAGTCTTCCTTTCACTAGAAGAGCAATGCTTCCCAGCCTCCACCTCACAACATCTGTAACTGACCATAAAGTGACTGGCCTCTTTGACAGGTATTTCATTTTTTGAGGGAGAAATGCAATATTCTACTGTTACTGTGAAAGCAGCCACAAAATCTTAATGGCATACAACAATATCTATGTGTTTATCTTATGGATCTATAGGTAAACTGGTTATGTCTGTTGACTTCAGCGTGGCTAGGGATTGACTGACCTACTCACGGCACACATGAGCAGTTCTTCTTTGCATGCAATGGTTGAGGAAGCTCCAGTTCTCACTGCCACACTGCGGGTTTTTTGGGCTGTGTCTCCATGCTTCCTGGACCAGTAGTACACCCCTGCCCCTGCGTGCTTTTTTTTTTTTTAAATTTTATTTAAAAGGAAAAAGAGAAAAAACAAAACAAAACAAAGCGGTGTAAGGGTACAAGTAATACAGAACTACAAAAAAAAAAAAAACAAAACAACAAAAAACAGTAAGAAATCACTAGTTAATAGATTACATATTATCATCTTAGAGATAGTTGCTCAAATCACAGTATCAAAGCATACAAAGTGGACATTCAAACAGTGAGACTGAAAACAGTTGTGTTCAGTGATCCAACCAAAAACATTAATATGGTCAGCTATTTAACACCCCTAAACACACTTGCTGTTGTATCCTTTAGAGCACTTTTTTTCCCTCTCTTTTTTACAACAAAATTTACACATTTTGGGTTTTATTACTCCTTAGTTCTTATTACTTTTTTTTGGGGGGGGAGAGAATAAAGTCAAATATGGCAAAACAAAGCTGTCAGTCAAAATCAAGGATAGACATAGCACATGATGTAAAACAGAGTACAAGGTTATCAACAATGGTTATCAACAATGTCTCTTGTTTCCTTAAAAAGAATTGTCTATCTCATTAGATATTATAAAGTTGAACAAAACAGTAGAGAACAAGACCAATAAAACTTAAGCACTGTAAACATTACAGGACTTCCAAAGGACTCAATAGTCAAACCAGAATGGGCATCTTAGTGAATCTTATTGCCTTCAAAGTAGTTGCCTATACCCTCAAACTTGATACTATCATACAGAATGGAACAGAGTCTAATCAGTCAAAACAAGATCGTGGGAGTATTACAGGACTTCAAAACAAGTTAATAGGAAATCAAAAAAGTTACTATTATATATCCTGCTAATTTTTTAAATTCTGCGTGCTTTTGTTATGGCAATAGCAGAAGTGTAAAGCAGAAGAAACCACTGCAAAATCATATAACAAATTATGATTGTGCATGTACTATATTAACAATTGTCTTATATTAACTAGATAATAAAATATAGATTTATGTGTTGCAAAAACGTTTTCTCCTAGTATTGGTTCTATCCCATAGTTTTTGTCTAGCGGATTTGTACATTTGGTTCTCTTACCTGGAAAGAGTTTAATTTCCTAGAATGAGTTCAAACTCTGCCTCTTCCTGGGCCTTCCTTTTTCAGAGAGCCAAGGGAAGTGCTGGCTCCATCAGCCTTCTGGTAAATTACTTATTGCGGTGATTCTTAGATTCTTCATTTCAAAAGATTTAATCAGAGGATGTGCACATACTTCAAGCATTTAAAATGGGCATCACACATGTGTAGTGACAACAAACACTCTTTTATAATGGAAAATTTCAGACATATGCCAAAAAGTACAGAAAAAACCCTCCATGTATCTAGGACTCAGCTTTTATAATTAGCAATATCTTGCTAATCTGGTCTCATTTATTCCTTCATCTTTTATTTTGTTAGAGATTTTATTTTGCTGTTTTTCTTCCCTCTTTTTTATTAGCATATGGTTATTATACATAATTAATACATTCACTGTGGGGAATCTGTACATATCCACATTGCATCTTGATCCCTTTTACGTCCCTCTCCTCTCTGTCTGCCCTGTCCTGTATTCCTTCTCCCCCCGTCTGCTTACCTCTCCACACTATCTGCCTATTTCATATCATGTATATCATTTGAATATGTGTAATAGTCTATTGATGAATATTTCCCAAGCCATTACCTTTTTTACTATCTATGGGCCTTGAGCTATTAAAATTCTCTAGTTTCTGCTCCATATGTTTAGCACATAATCATGCAGCTTTGCCATGTTTTTCTTTGTTTCCCTAGGAAATTGCAAATAAGAGACAGGATTTTGTTTCGCCTGACCCATGTCCAGCAATATGTCTATTGTAATAGAGCCATGGAGGGGCACAAGATAATGTGTTTCCACAAATCAGTAATAACAGAGAGATGTTACAGGAGGTGCTACTGATACATGATGAAGATCCAAATACTTGAATTTACACTTGGAGAATGAACAAGATTAGCTGTGAATTGTATCACTAGGGTTGGGGTTATTTATCAAGTGCCTTAACCTTAATCGTAAGCTGTTAAATAAAATAATACCTCTACATTTTGAGAGAAATATTGCTCCCAGGAAAGAACCCCCATCTTACAGGTAATACAGTGAGACCCCAAGAGGCTGGCTTAGCATAACAGTCTGCTTGAGATCAGGCTGTGATAGGATCTAGATATTCAGTATGCTGTCTTTTATACTTGATTGCCTTCTGTGCTCACTAGAGTCTTAGACACCTCAGAGATGCTGCAGGAGCAGACTGTGGCCATGAAGAAAATCTCAAGTAGGAGAGGCTCTAGACCAGTGATCGCCAACTCTTAGATTTTTTGATGATAACCAGCAGCTGGTTGCTGCGTGCATCCCATAGGTTCGCCCCCACTGCTCTAGACTTTCATCTGTGCTGTGTGAGTTTTCCTCTGAAGAAAACGATTCCAGTACCGTGACAGTGAACTGTGGTGTCAATTATCATAAGAAACCTGCAACTACCTGGACTAGCATAGCTCTGGGTGTGGTGGAAATGATTTATTGAAGACTCACGCTTCTGCTGGTAGCCCTGATCAATTGGCTTGTGGACTAAATGAAATAAAAAAAGCAATGAAGAGGAAGACTTGCTTCTTTTTTTTTTTTTTTAGAAGAGCTCCAGTCTTCCCCTTCCTCTTGGACATCATCTTCTGGCTTTCAGTGCCAACTTAGTTCTTCAGCCTCCCCATGCAGGTCCTTTGGATTCCATGTCACGCAGGGCACTGCGGTGAGCTCCAGGCCTTCGACCTTGGACTGTTGCCTGTGGCTCTGCAAAGCACAGGCAGCCCTTTTGCATTCGTCAACACCTGACCCCACAGCCAGTCAGTGTAAGCCTACCTTGTGAATCCTTATACTATGTTTATATATCGTATATTAATCTGTTTCTCTAGTGAGCACTTACTGATACAACTACTAAAAAAAGAATTTTAAAACTACTGCCCATGTGATTCTGCATATTCCTCATATTCCTTAAAATGTTCTGTAATAGCACATAGTTTATGAACCCATTTCTACTATTTGATAAATTGATGGGAGCTAAACAAATTCTCTCGTTTATAAAAATTATAGAAAAACATCAAGAAAAGAAAAATGTACACATGTGAAAACATTATAATGGTATTTTTTTTAACATTGAAAGAACATGACTGAAGTTTAACACTTCTCACCTTGTTGTGTCACAGTTTCTTCATCTGTATAATGGGAATTACTATCAAGATACTCAATGCACATCTTTTTTTTTTTTTTTTTTAATTTAAGAGGAAAAAGAGAAAAACACAAAACAAACCAAAGCGGCGTAAGGGTACACGCAATACAGAACTACAAAACAAAACAAAACAAAACAAAACAAAACAAAACAAAACAAAAAAACATAACAGTAAGAAATCACCTGCTAGTAGATTACACACTATCTTCTTGAAAATAGTTCCTCAAATCACAGTATCAAAGAACACAAGGTGGACATTCAAACAGGGAGACTGCAAACAGCTGTGTTCAATGTTCCAAAAACATTGATAAAGTCAGCTATTTAACACCCCCAAACACACTTGCTGTTATATCCGTTAGAGCTCTTTTTCTTTTTTTTTTTTCCCCTCTCTTTTTTACAACAAAATTTACACATCTTGGATTTTATTACTCCTTAGTGCTTATTACTTTCTTTGGGGGGGGGGAAGAATACAGTCAAATATGGCAAAACAAAGCTGTCAGTCAATACCAAGGATAGACATAGCACATGTTGTAGAACAGAGTACAAGTTTATCAACAATGGTTATCAACGTTGTCCCTTGTTTCCTTAAAAAGAATTGTCTATCTCATTAGATATTATAAAGTTGGACAAAACAGTAGAGAATAAGACCAATAAAACTTAGGCATTGTAAACATTACAGGACTTCCAAAGAAGACAATAGTCAAACCAGAATGGGTATCTTAGTGAATCTTATTGTCTTCAAAGTAGTTGCCTATGTCTTCAAACTTGATACTATCATATAGAATGGAACAGAGTCTAATCAGTCAAAACAAGATCGTGGGAGTACTACAGGACTTCAAAACAAGTTAATAGGAAATAAAAAAGAGTTACTATTTATATATCCTAATTTTTTTGAATTTTTTCTTTAATTAAGACAAACATAAGAAATGACTAAATAATTTTTTTGAAACAATAAGGGGGAGATTGAGATAAAACAGGACATAACAATATAACAATAGAGGTCACAGCATGACTGTTTCAACAACCTAGTACTTCACCACCTTATAACCTGACTTAATAGTAGTTACCATAGTGTCTTTTTCCTTGAAATATTTGGATAAAACTTCATATACTCTAGCTTCAAATATTTTCATATCAAGAAGCCCAGAATAAAGCCTTTCTAATTAATGAGTGAAAACTTTATAAGGCTTCAAGGCCACCTAATGGGGAATCATGATTACCACATATTTTTATATATTTGAATCATTATTTACATTAGGGAAACTATTCGGTATTCACACATGCGAGATTGATTTATTTCACTAATGAGTATGGTCTCAAGCTGCGCCCATTTATTGATAAATATCTCAATGTGATCCTTCTTTATAGCTGAATAATACTCCATTGTATAGAAATACCACAACTTTTTTATCCATTCCTCAGTTGATGGGCACTTGGGTTGTTTCCAAGATCTGGCGATTACAAATTCTGCTGCTATAAACATAGGTGCACATATATCACTGTGGTATGATGCTTTCAGTTCTTCTGGGAATATGCCTAGAAGTGGAATAGCTGGAATAAATGGGATTTCCAGTCCCAACTTTTTGAGAAATCTCCAGACAGATCTCCACAAAGGCTATACCAGTCTACACTCCCACCAGCAGTGCAGGAGAGTTCCTTTTTCCCCACAGCCTCTCCAGCATTTGTTGTCGGTTTTCTTGATCCTGGCCATTCTTTCAGGAGTGAGATGGTATCTCAGTGTGGTTTTAATTTGCATTTCTCTAATGACCAATGATGATGAGCATTTTTTCATGTATTTATTTGCCATTTGCATTTCTTCATCTGAGAATTGCATATTCATCTCAGATGCCCATTTTTGGATTGGATCTTTGAATTTCGGAGGTCTGAGTTTCTTTAATTCTTTATATGTTTTAGACAAGAGGCCCTTGTCTGAGAGAGAGTTCACTAAAATCTTTTCCCAGTTTGTGGGTTTTCTTTTCACTATGCTGGAGATTTCTTTTGACATGCAGAAACTTTTTAATAAGAAGTGGTCCCAGTTATTGATTCTGGGAAGTATTTCCCGTGCGGTTTGAGTCCTGTTCATGAATTCTTTACCTACTCTTATGTCTCCAAGGTTTCTACCTATTTTGTCTTCCAATAGATTTAGTGTTTCTGTTTTAATATTCAGATCTTTGACCCATTTAGATTTTAATTTAGTACATGGTGATAGACATGGGTCTAGCTTTAGTTTTCGGCAAATGGAGAGCCAGTTTTTCCAGCACCATTATTAAAGAGACTGTCGTTCTTCCAGTGAACCTGCTTGGCTCCTTTATCAAAAATAAGGTGGTTGAGTGTGTTCGTAGTTGTGGTTGTATCTTCTAATCTATTCCACTGATCTTCAGCTCTGTTTTGATTCCAATACCATGTTGATTTTACTACTGTTGCTTTGTAGTATAACTTCAAGTCAGGGATTGTGATGCCTCCTGCTTTGTCTTTGCTGCTTAGAATTGCCTTTGCGATTCTAGGTCTCTTCTGGTTCCAGATGAAATTTAGGAGTGATTTCTCTAGATCTATAAGGTATGTTGATGGTATTTCTATTGGGATTGCATTGAATCTGTATAACAGTTTTGGGAGAATGGCCATTTTCACAATGTTTGTTCTTCCTATCCATGAGCGAGGGATGTCTTTCCACTTTCTGAGATCATCTTCAATTTCCTTTTTCAGTGTATTATAATTTTCACTGTATAAGTCTTTCACTTCTTTCGTAAGAGTAATTCCTAAATATTTCATTTTTTTGCTTGCTAATGTGAATAGTCCAGTTTCTCTTATTTCCCTCTCTGTAATTTTGTTGTTCGTGTATAGGAATGCTATTGATTTCTGAGTATTGATTTTGTATCCAGCCACATTACTGAATTTATTTATTGTATCTAAGAGTATTTCAATGGAGTTTAGGGGGTCTTCTATGTAGAGTATCATGTCATCTGCAAACAATGATAATTTAACTTCTTCTTTTCCTATCTTTACCCCTTTTATTTCTCTTTCTTGCCTAATTGCTCTGGCTAGTACTTCCAGTACTATATTAAATAGGAGTGGTGATAAAGGACATCCTTGTCTTGTACCCGATTTTAAAGTAAAGGCTTTCAATTTTTGGCCATTTAGTATGATGCTGGCTGTTGGTTTGTCATAAATGGCCTTTATTATATTGAGGTAAAGACCATTTATTCCAATTTTCTGTAAAGTTCTTATCATGAATAAGTGTTGGACCTTATCGAAGGCTTTTTCTGCATCTATAGAGATGATCATGTGATTCTTATTTTTGGCTTTATTGATATGGTGGATTACATTTATTGATTTGCGTATGTTGAACCATCCTTGCATTCCTGGGATGAATCCCACTTGGTCATGGTGTATAATCTTCTTGATGATTTGCTGGATCCTATTTGCCAATATTTTATTGAGGATTTTTGCATCTGTGTTCATTAGGGAGATCAGTCTATAGTTCTCTTTTATAGTTGGGTCTTTCTCAGGTTTTGGTACTAGAGTAATATTTGCTTCCAGGAATGACTTAGGAAGGATTGCTTCCCTTTCAATTTCATTGAATAGTTTGAGGAGTGTCGGCATTAGGTCTTCTTTATATTTCTTGTAGAATTCTGCAGTGAATCCATCTGGGCCTGGGCTCTTCTTGGTGGGCAAGGACCCAATTACATTTTCAATTTCATTAGCAGAGATTGGGTTATTCAACAGTTTTATATCCTCTTGATCTAGCTTTGGTACTTCATATGCTTCTAAGAATCTGTCTATTTCTTCTGTGTTATCAAACTTTTGAGAGTAGAGGTTTTCGAAATAGGTGTTGATGATCCTCTGTATTTCTATTGGGTCTGTAGTGATTTCTCCTTTTTCATTTCTTATTGCATGAATTTGAGCTTTTTCTTTCCTTTTTTTAATAAGGTTGGCTAGGGGCTTATCGATTTTATTTATTCTTTCAAAGAACCAACTCTTTGATTCGTTGATTCTTTGGATTGTTTTCTTAGTCTCTATTGCATTGATTTCTGCTCTGATTTTTATAATTTCCTCTCTTCTTTTGGCTTTGGGCTTGACTTGCTCTTCTTTTTCTAGCTGTTTGAGGTGTAGCATCAAGTTATTTATTTGTATTCGTTCTGTTTTCCTGATGTGGGAACTCAGTGCAATAAATTTTCCTCTCAGAACGGCTTTCATTGCATCCCACAGATTTCGGTAAGTTGTATCTGCATTTTCATTTTCTTTTAGGTATTGTTTAATTTCTTCTTTAATTTCTTCTGTGACCCACTGATTACTCAAGAGTGTGTTATTTAGTTTCCATGTGTTTGCGGAATTTTTGCAGTATCCTTTGTCATTAATTTCTAATTTCAGAGCGCTATGATCCGATAATATGCAAGGGATGATTTCAACTCTTTTGCATTTGCTTAAATATGTTCTGTGAGCTAATATATGGTCTATTTTAGAAAATGATCCATGTACTGCTGAGAAGAATGTGTATTCTGATGTTGTTGGGTGGAACATTCTGTATATGTCTATCAAACCCATTTGTTCACAGGTGTGATTCAGTTCTGTTATTTCTTTGCTCATTTTCTGTCTGGTTGATTTGTCCCTTGGTGTCAGTGGTGTATTAAGGTCTCCTGTTACAATTGTGTTACTGATAATTTGAGTTTTCATTTCTGTTAATAATTGTTTTATATAACTGGGTGCTCTGGAGTTTGGTGCGTATATATTTAAGATAGTTATCTCTTCCTCTTGGAGTTTTCTCCTTACGAGTATGTAGTGACCTTCTTTGTCTTTTATGGTCATTGTTGGTTTAAAGTTCACGTTGTCTGCAAACAGAATGGCTACTCCTGCCTTTTTTTGGATTCCTGCTGCATGAAGAATTGTTTTCCATCCTTTGACTTTCAGTCTGTGAGTATCTTTCTGGGTTAGATGGGTTTCCTGTAAACAGCATATGGTTGGATTTTGTTTCTTGATCCATTCTGCTAGTCTGTTTCTTTTGATTGGTGCATTGAGACCATTTACATTAATGGTTATTACTGTTAAATGCTGGTTAATTGTAGGTATGTTATCTCTCTGCTGTTGCTTCTTTATCTTTCTGTTCTGTTTAATTATTTGCTTTGCTTAGTGCTTTTTTCCTTTGTGTATCTAAACTGTCTTTCAATATTTTTTGCAGGGTTGGTTTGGTGTTCATGAAGTTCTTCAGCTGTTCTTTGTCATGGAAGTATCGTATTGCACCATCTATTTTGAATGATAGTTTTGCAGGATATATCAGTCTTGGTTGGAAATCATTTTGCTTTAGGATCTGGAATACTTCACTCCATGCTCTTCTTGACTTTATCGTTTGTGCTGAGAAGTCTGCTGTGATTCTGATAGGTTTTCCTTTATAAGTGATCTGTCTTTTCTCTCTGACAGCTTTTAATAATCTATTCTTGTGTTGGATTTCTGGGATGGTGATTATTATATGTCTGGGTGTAGTTTTATTTTGGTTATGACTGTTTGGAGTTCTATATGCTTCACTGATCCTGATGTCAGTTTCCGATCTCATGCTTGGGAAATTTTCAGCTATTACTTCTCTAAATATCCTCCTGACATCCTTCATGTTGTCTCCCTCTCTTTCATTAATCCCTATCATTCTTATGTTATTCTTCTTTGCATCGTCTTGCAGTTGTTGAATTGTTGTTTCCTGGTTCCTTGTTATTTTCAAAAGATCTTTCCTTTCCTGTTCACTAGCTGCAATCCTGTCTTCAAGGTCTGAAATTCTATCTTCACTTTCATTAAGGCGGTTTTTACAACTTTCAGTGGAGTTTTTTATTTCCTGTATATCTCTGTGCATCTGCATTATGTATTCTGTTTGTTTCTTATATTGCTCGTCTAGGGATTCTATCTTTTTGTTTAGTTCCTCCAATTTTTTATCTGTGTTTTCTTTAGATATATTTAGAATCTCTTTCATTTCTTTTATCATTTCTTCTTTTATCTGGGAGATTATTTCGAGTTTGAATTTCTTTAAAGCTTCCTGGAGTTGCTTGTCAATTTCAGTGGCTATTGTGTCCAATATATGAGGTGGATGGGATATATTTTCTTCTATATACATCACTCCTAGGTTTTCTTGAGATGGGCTGGAGGTTTGAGGTTGTAATTTGGTCTTTCGTTTTGTCATTTTCCTATATTTCTGTGTTTCAAGTGTTATTTGAAAGCTTCCTCAGGATCTGTTGGAAATCCCCTTCTATGTTTGGAGCTACTGAGACTCTGGCGCCGCGCTACCCCAAGCCATTAGGCCTACAGAACCAGTGGCCCTCCTCTGCCTGCTCAGAACTCCGCAGTTCCAGACAAGCTGGGCCTCAGGGACACTGTGCGCCCACCTGCCCCTTGGAAGCTCCACAGTTCTTCAATCGCAGCCGGGTTAGGGTACTCACCACAGGCCGCAGTGCTTCAGGAACCTGTGGACCCTCCCTGGTTGCAGAGATATCCACAGTCCTCCAGACACATGGAGAGGCCGATGCAGGCACCCCAAATCTGCCCAGCTCCTCCTCTGCAGACCAATGGCCAGGCGCGGCAGCTAAACAGGCTGGGCTAGGC
Source organism: Cavia porcellus (assembly GCF_034190915.1). Classification (NCBI taxonomy): domain Eukaryota; kingdom Metazoa; phylum Chordata; class Mammalia; order Rodentia; family Caviidae; genus Cavia; species Cavia porcellus. Next base: position 68,486,129 of record NW_026947496.1, read on the forward strand.
TGGTAGTGTGGGCCAGCCCACCTATGGGGAGCTCAGCAGGTCTCCACGTGAAGCCGAAATGGGGAGGCTGATGTGGAAGCCTCAAACCCACCTCTCCCCTTCACTGCACCTGGAAGCCTGAGGGAACTCCAGCAGTCTGGGTGCAGATATCCAGAGTCCTCCAGACATGCAGAGAGGCCGGTGAGGGCACCCCAGATCTGCCCAGCTCCTCCTCTGCAGGCCTATGGCCAGGCGCGGCAGCTAAACAGGCTGGGCTAGGCTGGTAGTGTGGGCCAGCCCACCTATGGGGAGCTCAGCAGGTCTCCAAGTGAAGCCGGGAATGGGGAGGCTGATGTGGAAGCCTCAAACCCACCTCTCTCCTTTACTGCACCTGGAAGCCTGGGGGAACTCCAGCAGTCTGGGCGCAGATATCCAGAGTCCTCCAGACACGCAGAGAGGCCGGTGAGGGCACCCCAGATCTGCCCAGCTCCTCCTCTGCCTCAATGCACATCTTGTGATGCATCACTCCAGAGTCTAACTCCTATCAGTATGTCTCTGATAGGCAGTTCTGTGTACCTTCTTAGGGTCCTACAGTGGGCACACTGAGAGTATAATTCTGAGTATCTTTAATGTCCCTAAGAGTCCTTTCAAGTGAGAAAGGTCACAAAGTCTCATGCAGTTAAGCAGAGGAGTTAATGCCCCAGTGGCAGCTCTCAAGTATAGGAGATGACAGTCTATGAAAATTTTGCAGTCTGTCGGTCTTCTGATGGCATGACTTTGAGGTTTATTGTATGCCTGTCCTCCTCAGAGGGACTGAATCCTAGCTGCCCACAATGGTAATGCATAAATATACCTTTTATTGGTGTCAAAATCCATTGGTCAAAGACTACAAGACTATTGAGGTCAAAACTAAGTTAGGCTTACAGTTTGCTGTAAGAGAGAGCCTATATACTAAGGGGAGCTATAAGAGACAGATAAAGGAAATTTTGTGTTATGGGAGTGAACTTATAGCTCCTTTTTAATTAGCGGTACTGGCAATTGAACTGAGAGTCGTCACATCAAGCTCTACCCCTAGCCCCATTTTTATTTTTATTACTTAAAAATATTTGTTTCTGGAGACAAGATCTTGCTAAATTGCTGAGTTTCTCAGGCTGGGCTCAAATCTGTGATCCTCCTTCCGTCCTAGCCTCCAAGAATGTTGGGATTACAGGCATACACCACCGTGCCTGGCTCTAGAAGGTGGATTTGTGATGGATTATTTTGAAGAGAATTGTGTGAAGTGAACTTCTTTCTTCCTGAGTTGTGTCTTCACTGCCTATAGGGGCCCTTTGATGACTATCTCAAATTTTATCTAAGACACATGAATAACAAAGTGGAGCTAAAAGTTATTGATAAAAAACGAAGATTCAGGAATTTCCAAAAGAAAGGGGTGTTTGATTGTTTCAGTGGTTCTACAGTATCTTTGTTTTTGTGTTCAGTTGTGATTGTGATGTTGGCTTGTTTTTATTTTGTCCCAAGGTGGACCAGCCTGATTAGTACTGATATTTGGTGGGAATTGTTTGTTGTCAGCTACCGTTTGCAGGCTTCAGGGTATTTTGTCCTTTTCTACTGGCTTTTCTCTTTCTCTTGCTTCTCTCATTCCCTTACTCTGCTTCCTGATATCACCCCCTCCATAGATTGTAGCTCCTAAATGCCAGCCTTCGGACTTCTGAGAACTCAAGATAACACAATGGCCTTTTCCATAGCTCTGTTCTTTGGATTCCTGGAATAGCTTTAAAAACTCAAAGGTAGATCCGGTTCCAAGAATCTGAAAGTATTTTTTTTAAAGACCAAATGACCCTTACATCATGAAAGTCTGAATATATTTACCACTTTCCTGTCTCAGAAGTATATGCTCATGATAGAACATATATATCTGAAAAAATAAGAATACACATAGCTCCTGAGCATTTCATAGGCCTGTCCAGATTCTGTTGACTGCCAGGAATATTATGAGGAAGGAAATTTCTTTCCACAAAAGTCTTTATTCTTAATTCAGAGATCTCCTAGCAGGAAGCTCACTCCTACTGTTTTCCAGTAAATTCTTAGCATCTTGTGGTTCTCAGTTGCTGCTGGACATATTAGCATTGGGTCATATCCATATTAAATGTGCACAGGTAGTTAAATGGTCTCAGTAACAATTTAGAGGAAAGACACGATGTACTCAGAAACAAAAAGGTAGGTTCTTATAATTGTTATTATCATAGTATATTATATTTAATAGCTTAGTGTTTTAAATACAGTTCTAGATTTTTCAGAACATTTGAGCAAACTGTATAGAAAGTTACCTCCACTCCCATACAACTCAAGTACACAATTTCGTTTCTTGCCTTAGTATTGTAAATAGGCAATAACTCATGATCAATGTTGATGTATTACTATTAATTATAACTCGTGGGTTACAATAAGGATCACTCTGTGTTGTATGGTTCTATAAATTCTGACAAATGTATAAAGATGTATTTCATATGGAATAGTTTCACTGCCCTATGTGTCTCCTGTGCTTTGTCTACTTATTATCCACTCCTCCCCATCTTCCAAACCTCCACGATCTGTTAAATGGATTAAGAAAGTCAGGATGGTGCTTCTGACTCTGGAATATTAAGCAGGACACTTCTGCTTTGTGATTCCTGTTTTGTCAAGAAGGCCAAAAGAGCTCCTTTTATTTACACCCCTTTAGGGTATTACCCATGAGACACAATATGTGAAGTACCCAGCACTTTTGGAAAGAAGGATGAGGTAGCCTTGAAAAACTAGGTAATTGCATTTTCTTGTGAATAAGTCTTTTCCTTGCCTGTGTCCCTGAGAGGATGAACAAAATGTTTTTCTGGCCCCAGGCACAAGAGGGAACTAGTGGAAAATTTAATTTTCTTTTGAGTTTAAGGAAGTCAGAGGGCAGGACATCCATTAATCTCCATGAAAATCTTGTTCTGCAAATTGCTTGTATGCAGCACCTGTCCCATCTTCTTGGGTTGGCCATTCAGAACCACCCAAACTGACCTCTCACATTTGGCTCTGACCCATCCTGGCACACCTGATGAAGGCTGACTCCCTTCACTAAAGCACCTCTGACACCCCTTTCTGCTTTATCTTTGAAATAGTTCTTGTTTTATGCAGACTATTCCCTCTGTAACAGAATTTGATTACACAGATATTTCTCTTTAATCTCAACTTTCATAATGCAGATCAGCAATAATTATTATTATTAACTATTATTATTTGGTACTGGGAAAGGAACTCAGGACCTTGTGCTTGTCAGGCAGGAACTGCTGAGCTAAATTCCCAGCCAGAAATAAGTAAATAAAAAGTTTGGTTCGTAATGCAGGCAGTTATGAGTTCTAACCTAGAGTTTGCCCCATGGACATAGGAAAAGGTTATTGCTCACAGCCAAATAATAAGTTTGTGTGGCTTTGTGCTCAGTTTATCCTAACAGTGGAGAGTCAGTCAAGGTTGTACAGAAAACAGATAGTGCATGCAAATATAACCTAGAAGAGTTAGATGAGGAGGAATTTATAAAGATGTAGATGAATGAAGTGCTCCAACAAGAAATGGTGAAGCACTGTTAGAACCAGTGTCAGTAGAAAGCATTGCCTTTCCCTACAGAAAAGAGATACGTAGACATAGAATGTCTCCAACACATTTTGTGTGTACGGACGGTAACTGGATCATGGAGGTGCTGTCGTCAGTCTGGAGATGCATTACTGGGAGAATGGCAGGGTGTTTTTTGTCTGCTTCTTGGCTACCATGACATGAACCATGTTCCTCTGCCATGCTCTTTCACAATGAAGTTTATATTTTGGGGCCAAGTAACTATAGACTGACTGCTGAATCTGTGAGTCAAAGTAAGCCTCTTCTTTAACTTGTATGTATTGGGCATTTTGTACCAACAGTGGGAAAGCTAACATAGATATTAGTCTTGTGAGTGGGCTGTTGCTGTGACCATGCCCAGTAACGTGGTTTAAAAGTTTTGGAAACCAGTTTGCAGGAGGAGTATGGAGATAAATGCTAGAGATGCCTGAGAATGCTATGGGTCAGGCCTAATGAGTTATAATGGTTGGAGCTCAGAAGAGCAGAATGTTGATAGGAATATGGACAGTAAAGGACAAGCTCATGAGGTTTCAATTGGGAACAAGGACCCCATTGTCAATTGGACTAAAGGCCATGTGCGTTACACTCTGGCAAAAAAATTATCTTCATGTTGTGCATCTCCTGAGAGTTTGCAAGAGATTGAGACTAAAGGTGATGGAATAATTGACCTGCCAAAGGAAATATCAAGACAGTTCAACATTCAGGGTGTGGCATGGGTATTGCTGGTTGCTTTTAGCCAGATTTATATTACTATAAGAATTAGGAACAAAAGAAAAATCAAATGATGTAAAGTTTTTCAAGGAAAGAAGCTTCTTGTAAAGCTGGGGCAAAGGAGTGTGTGATTGCTGAAAATATTAGCACTGAAACCAACCCAGCACTTTGCATCAGGACAACAGGAGAGATGGCTTAAATATGTCCCAGGAATTGGCCGGACTCCACTTGTGCCAGGTTCAAGAGTGGAAAGGTAAACAACTTTAATTGATTTTGCTTTAAAAAGAGAACCCCAGAGGGTCTATATAATTCAGGACTCCCTAAAATGTTGTTCCTTGTAATTCATCCATCAAGGCATTCAGAACGTGCTGTAGCCATGGCCCAAAGGAACCTGCTAGTCTTCCCACTGATGGCTGACTCTGGTGTCATCCATATTGTGCTGGTTTTTGAAGCATGCAAAATGCAAGAGTTATTGAGTAATAGAGGCTTCCACTCAGATTTCAGTAGGCCTGGGAGGCCATGCAGTGTGCTCCTGAGAGTGTTCTCCTGCATGAAGCTATGAGAGAGAAGCTAAAAGTGCAGTAGACCCCAGGAAGTTGGATATAGCAGAAATGTGTCATGTCGGTGAGGAAAACCACTGGCAGGAGGTGAAGCCACTCCAAGAGAGAGACAGCAATGAGCAAGACCTGAGAGATGGGGACCAAAGTCTCTTGAATCTCCTATCTCACCACAACATAGCCTATGTGGTGGATATGGAGCTATACAATTTAATGTTTGCCCTGTGGCATTTTGGTCTTGCTTTGATCTCATTCCTTCTATTTTTTCCATTTGTCTCTTTTGAAATGGGATTGTTTTCCCTGTGCCATTTTATATTGGAAGCATTTAACTTTGTTTTTGGTTTTTACAGAGGTTAACAGCTAAGAGTTTCTCTTGAGTCTCAAAGGAGATTTCAGACTAACTTTTCAGCAGGGATGTAATTGCTGTCTTTGGCAATTCTTAGAGATAGAATAAATGTGTTTTCTTTAACGAATGGACATCAGTCCTGCAGGCCAGGAGCAGAATGTTATGGTTTAGGTTTAAAATGTCTTGGAATTGTCTCATGTACTTGGAAGATGACTGTATCATGGGATGATAGCTGATTTACTTTTAGTAGCTAGAGGCTGGTTGGTGTTGGAGTCACTGTGGATATGACTTGCAAGGGTGTTTTCTTATCCCCAAACGCTCCCCTCTCTCTTTGCTTTCCAAATGTGAACAATGTTCTTTTGCATGTCCTTTTGTCTCGGAGTAAGAACAAACAAAAATATAGACTTTAAGAATGAGTCTTCTGAAAACAATGAACAAAAGTAAACCTCTTCCCATTTAAATGGGAAAGTGACTAATACAGAATGCAAGTGGTGATGAGAATTTGGAAAGAGCTGTAGCCCTTGAGGAGAGGTTGCCTAGAAAGAAAATGACCTTGGAGAACAAGGAAGAAGCCAGGGTATTAACACATAACTTCTCTCTCCTGCCTTTCATTTGTTGGCTTGTAACTCCATTTGCCAAAACCAGATGACAGAGGCCCAAAGAACCTGATATTCCAAAAGACTAAACATTTTGGGACTCATAGCAGGGCACTTGAGGGTGAACAAGAGCTGGAGAGGAGCAAGTGGAGAGTACTCAGTATAAGTAGATCATAAGCAGGATAAAAGTGACAAGAGTGTGTCAGGAGCCCAGAGTTAATAAATGTGCTAATGGTGAAAGAAAAACAGTTGCAAGACCCATTATCTCCAACTAGGCTCCACATTCTAGTAGCCCATTTAGCTATGAACTCATCAATTATGAAGTTAATGTCCACACCATCCCTCACTACTCCAGTAGTCCCTTAATCAGTAAGGTTGATAATCAAGATTAATTAGTGCAGGTTTTGGTAAGTATTTTCATTTCAAATAAGTCATTGGATTCTCTACAAAACCCTTGTTAAAATGCAGAAAAAAAATATGTGAATCTAATAATCTTGAAGTCCTACCTTTCCTATCACAATGGAAATATTATTTTTTATGATGAAATTTTTAAAATTTGCATTGTTTTAACTTGCATTTCCATGATAACATATGAGGTGGAGCATCTTATAATACACTTTTTGCCATGTGTATAAGTTCATTGGTAAGGTGTCTATTAAGGTCTTTGTCATATTTTTAATTTGGGTGTCTTTTGTTTATACTGTCAAGCTTCTTCATATATTTTGGATATCCATTCTTTATCAGCTATATTTTTGCAAATATTGTCTCCCAGTCTGTGATTTGGTTTTTCATTCTCTTTTTAGTGTCTGTTACATAGCAGAACATTTTAATTTTAGTAAGGTCCAGTTTATCAATTTTTTCTTTCATAGATCATGATTTGGTATACCTAAAATGTCATCATAAAACCTATGCTTATTTAGATTTTTCTCTTATATTATCTTTTAAGAGTTTTATATTTTTTCATTTTACATTTAATTTTGTGATCCACTTTGAGTTAATTTTTGTGAAGGAATATGGGATACAGTAGGTTTTCTTTTTGCTTGTACTTAATTGTTCTAGCTAGCGCTATTTGTTATAAAGACCATCATTGTTCTGTTCTATTAACTTTGCTTTTTTGTCAAAGATTAGTTGGCTATTTTACTGTAATTTGGGCCTATTTTCAGGTTTTCTACTCTATTCCATTGTCTGTCTTTCTAACACATTATCTTGATCACAGTAGTTTTATAGTAAGTCCTGAAGCTGGGTAATGTCAGACATTCTATTGTGTTTGGTATCCTACCTTTTTTCCTTTCTACATAAATTTTTGAAACAATCCATCAGTCTTGATGAAATAATTTGCTGAAATTTGACTGGATTGCACTGAACATACAGATTAAGTTGAATGGAATTGACAATATCCATAAACATGAATTATCTCTATTTTTCCACTTATCTAGTTTTTAATTTCTTTAATCAGAGGTTTACTGTTTTTGTTACATAGGTCTACACATTTTTAAAAATAAATATGCATGTATTTTTTTCTGGTGCTAGTGTGGATGGCATTGTTTCTAATTTCAAATTTCTGTTTCTTACTGCTGGAATACTGGAAAGTGATAGACTGACACATTTCTCTTCTATTCTTCAGCATTACTAAAATTGCTAGCTTCAGGAGTGAGGTTTCTATGTCAATTATTTCAGATTTTGTGTAGATAGTTGTGTCATCATGAACAATGATGGTTTTAAAAATACTCTCAATGAGTTTAGCTCTTGTTTCCTTTCTTATTACCTTAGCTAGGGTTTTCAGCACAATGCTGAAATGAGTAGTAAGAGAGATCATCCTTAACTTGGCTTTCATCTTACTGGAAAACCTCCTAGTTTTATTTTTTTTATTGCTAAGTGTGATGCTAATGTGACGGTTTTGTACATATTCCTAATAAAATTGAGGATGTTTATTCTCATTTCTACTGTACTAAAAGATTTTGTCACAAATGGATGTCGGATTTTAAAGAAGCTTTTTCAGTGTCTACTAATACAATCATCTGGCTTTTCTTCTTTAGATTATTGATTGTAATGGGCTGCATTGATGATTGATTTCAAATGTTAGACTAGTCCTGCATACCTAGGATAAGTCAGACTTTGTTGTGGTACAGAATTCTTACACATTATTGGATTATTTATTTCCTACTATTTATTGTGGATTTTACATCTATGTTCATGAAACATATTGAGCTATAGTTTTCTTTTTTGCTTTATGTTTTTGGTTTTGGTATTCAGGTAATGGTGACCTCATAGAATGAACTAGGAAGGAGGTCTTTTGTTTCTACTATTTCAAAGAGATTGTAGAATATTGGTATAATTTCCTCTTCAAATATTTGACAGAATTCATCAGTGATCTCATACAAGCCTAGTGCTTTCTACTTTGGAAACTTTTGGTTATAAAGTTCAGTTCAAAAGTACATAACAGACCTAGTTCAGTTGTCTACTTTTCTTGTATGAGCTTTGACAAGTTGTATGTTTCAAGTGCCTCATTTCATCTAGGTTATGAAGTTTGTGGGCAAATAAATAATCATAGCATTCTTTTGTTATCTTTTAAATATCTATGGGGTCTGTAGCAATGTCTCCTCTTTCACTTCTATGTTTAATACTATTTTTGTTAACCTGGCTAGTTAGCCTGACTTATTGAGCATTTTAAAGAATCATGTTTTAGTTTATTTTTTTTGTTTTGTACTTCTTTTTATTAATTAAAAAAGATTAAGATAAAAGAGGACATAACAAAACAGGTCAGAACAGAACAATTTAAGCAACATAGTGTTTCACCACAAGACAACCTGACATAACAGTAGCCAAGTGTCTCTTTCCTTGAAATATTTGAGTATACCTTCATATACTATAGTATCAAACATAACAACACAGCATAAAACCATTCAAGAGAATAAAAGTACTACAAGGTATTCAGAACCAACTAACAGAAAATGAACAATGCTTACTGTATTATCTCCTTGTCAATAAAATTTTTGTTTATACTATCACATACAATAAAATCCAATAAGATATAACATGATAAAACTGATGGAGACAGAAGAACAAAAGCTTGGTAGGACTTCAAAACAAGATGATATTAAGTCAGCACTAGCTATTTTGATGTCTTGTTTGCTTCAAAATAACTGTTCAGGCCATCACAGACAATAAAATCAAACAACCCAGAATAAAACTATTCCAACTAATGAATGAGAACATTATAAGGCTTCAAAGCAATATAATGGGGACTCATGATTACCACATACTTTTATGTATTCTTACCATTTCTTACCCTAAGGAAACTATTCAGTATGTATACATGTGAGTTTGATTTATTTCACTTGTAAGTACGGTCTCAAGCTGTGTCCATTTATTTACAAATATCTCAATGTGATTATAACTGAGTAGTACTCTATTGTAAAGAAATACCACAACATTTTTTTAACCTATTCTTCAATTGATGGACACGTAGGTTGCTTCCAAAATCTGGCTATTACAAATTGTGCTGCTATAAACATGGGTGCACATATATCACTGTGGTATGATGTTTTCAGTTCTTCTGGGAATATGCTCAGAAGTGCAATAGCTGGGTTGAATGGGACTTCCAATCCTAGCTTTTTGAGGTATCTCCAGACTGACCTCCAAAGTGATTGCAAAGGTCTACACTCCCACCAACCATGCATGACAGTTCCTTTTCCCCCACAGCCTCTCCAGCATTTGTTGTTGAAAGTTTTCCTGATCCTGGCCATTCTTTCAGGAGTGAGATGGAATCTCAGTGTGGTTTTAATTTGCATTTCTCTAATGAGTAATGATGATGAACATTTTTTCATGTATTTGTCATTTGTAGGGGCTGGGGATTTAGCTCAGTGGCATAAGTACCTGCCTTGCAAGCAGGTGGTCGTGAGTTCAATCCCTGGTACTGATAAAAATGAAAAAGACAAAAAAAAAAAAAAAGAGTGTCATTTGTATTTCTTCATCTGAGAACTCTGTACTCATCTCAGATGCCCATTTTTGGATTGGATCTTTGAATTTTGGGGGTCTGATTTTTAAAACATTCTTTATATGTTTTAGACAGAAGTTGTTTGTCTGAAGGACAGTTCACTAAGATTTTTTTCCCAGTTTGTGGGTTTTCTTTTCACTATGCTGGAGATTTCTTTTGATGTGCAGAAACTTTTTAATACAATGTGATCCCACTTACTGATTCTGGGAAGTATTTCCTGTGTGGTTTCATTCCTGTTCATGAATTCTTTACCTACCCCTATGTCTTCAAGATTTTTACTCAATTTGTCTTCCAATAGATTTAGTGCTTCTGTTTTAATATTCAGATCTTTGATCCATTTAGATTTTATTTTAGTACATGGTGATAGGCAAGGTTCTAGTTTTAGTTTTCGGCATATGGAGAGCCAGGTTTTCTAACACCATTTATTAAAGAGACTGTCGTTCTTCCAGTCAAAGATAAGGTGGTTGAGTGTGTTTGTAGTTGTGAATGTATCTTCTAATCTATTCCACTAATCTTTGGCTCTGTTATGGTTCCAGTACCATGTTGATTTTACTACAGTTGCTTTGTAGTATAACTTCAAGTCAGGGATTGTGATGCCTCCTGCCTTGCCTTTGCTGTTTAGAACTGTCTTTGCTATTCTAGGTCTCATCTGGATTCAGATGAATTTTAGGAGTGCTATCTCTAGATTTATGAGGTATGTTCATAGTATTTTTATTGGGATTGCATTGAATCTGTATAAGTTTTGGGAGAATGGCCATTGTCACAATATTTCTTCTTTTTATCCATGAGCAAGAGACATCTTTCCACTTTCTGAGATCCTCTTCAACTTCTTTTTTCAGTGTATTATAATTTTCGTTGTATAGGTCTTTCATTTCTTTTTTTTTAATTTAAAGAGAGAAGAAAAAAAGAAAAAAGAAAGGACATAAAAACAATGCAGTAAAAGGGTACAAATAATACAATATTTCTAGAAAAAAATATATACAGTATGAAATCACCAGTTAATAGGTTACACAATATCTTCCCAGAAACAGTTGTCCATATCACTAAATTAAAGCATATAAAGTGAACATTCATACAGTGAAATTGGAGACAGTTCCATTCAATGATCTAACAAAAGCTCAGTTATATGGTTTTCCATCCTACACACTTGAACATACCTGTGGTTATATCCCTTAGTCCACCTTACTTTCCTCCCTTTTTTACAGTAACAATTAGACTTTTAGGGTTTTATTACTCTCACAGTTCTTATTACTTTTCTGAAGAGAATAAAAACAAATGTGACTAAGCAAAACAGAGTCAGTTAGAACAGAAGGGTGGGCATAGCACATGATGCAAAAATAGAATACCAGGTGATCAAAAGTGGTTACCATTGTGCCTCTTGCTATTTTTAAATTGAGTTGTCTATATCATCAGGTATAATAGAATTGATCAAAATAGTACGGAACAAAACCAATAAAACCTGAGGACCTTACAGGACTTCAAAAAAAGGATACTAGTCAATCCATATTGGGTATCATAGTATATCTTATTGCCTCCAAAGTGATGCCTATACCCTCAGACTTGATACTATCAAACAAAATAGAATATATAATAATCAGACAGAACAAGATGGGGAGAGCAATACTGGGGTTCAATTCAGGTTAATAGGACAACAAAAAAGTTACTATAATATGTCCCGTTATTTTTTAATTTAATTTTCTCTTAATTAAAAAATGAGAGAAAATAGATTAATTTAAAAATGGGGGGCGACTGAGATAAGAGACGACATTGTAATAGAACAACACAAGGCAGAACCGAGCAATTCAAGTGTCATTGTGTTTCACCACCAGATATCTAACATAATAGTAGTCATCATAGTGCCTCTTTCCTTAAGTTATTTGAGTGTAACTTCGCATACTATAATATCAAGCATATCTAGACAATGTGAAGCCTTTCAAGAGAATGCAAGAATTACAGGGTATTTAGAACCTGCTAATAGAAAATAAACAATGGTTTCTATATTATCTCTTTGCCTGTAATTTTGTTTATACTATAGCATATAGTGAAATATAGTAAGATACAACATGTTAAAACCAGTGGAAACAGATGTACTACAGCTTGACGGGACTTCAAAACAAGACGATATTAAATCAGCACTAGCTTTTATGTTGTGTTGCTTTCTTCAAAATAGCTATTTGTTCTATCATAGATACTAAAATCGAACAACCCAGGTTGAAACCATTGCGATTAATGAGTGAAAACATTATATGGCTTCAAACCAATATGATTGGGAATCATGATTACTACGTACTTCTATGTATTCTTATCATTTCTTACACTAGGGAAACTATTCGGTATTTATACATATGAGTTTGATTTATTTCACTTATGAATATGGTCTCAAGCTGCGTCCATTTATTTATAAATGTCTCAATTTGGTCATTCTTTATAGCTGAGTAGTACTCCATTGTATAAAAATACCACAACTTTTTATCCATTCCTCAAGTTGATGGACACTTAGGTTGTCTCCAAGATCTGGCTATTACAAATTGTGCTGCTATAAACAGGGATGCACATATACAACTGTGGTATGATGCTTTCAGTTCTTCTGGGAATATGCCTAGAATATGAATAGCTGGAACAAATGGAACTTCCAACCCCAGCTTTTCAGGAATCTCCAGACTGACCTCCACAATGGTTGCACCAGTCTACACTCCCACCAACAGTGCAGGAGAGTTCCCTTTTCCCCACAGCCTCTCCAGCATTTGTTGTTGTTTGTTTTCTTGATCCTGGCCATTCTTTCAGGAGTGAGATGAAATCTGTGTGGTTTTGATTTGCATTTCTCTAATGACCAATGATGACAAACATTTTTTCATATATTTACTTGCGATTTGTATTTCTTCATCTGAGAATTGTGTATTCATCTCAGATGCCCATTTTTGGATTGGGTCTTTGAATTTTGGGGGTCTGATTTTTTTTTAACTCTTTATATGTTTTAGACAGAAGTCCTCTGTCTGAGGGGCAGTTCACTAAGATTTTTTCCTGGTTTGTGGGTTTTCTTCTCATCACGCTGGAGACTCCTTTTGATGTGCAGAAACATTTTAATAAGAGGTGATCCCAATTATTGATTCTTTGAAGTATTTCCCGTGTGGATTGAGTCCTGTTCATGAATTCTCTACCTACTCCTATATCTTCAAGGTTTTTATCCAATTTGTCTTCCAATAGATTTAGTGTTTCTCTTTTAATATTTAGATCCATTTAGATTTTTGATCCATTTAGATTTTATTTTAGTACATGGTGATAGGCATGGGTCTAGTTTTAGTTTTTGACATATGGAGATCCAGTTTTTCTAGCACCATTTATTAAAGAGACTGTCGTTTTCCCAGTGAACATGTTTGGCCCCTTTATCGAAGATAAGGTAGTTGAGTGTGTTTGAAGTTGTGGTTGTATATTCTAATTGATTCCACTGATCTTCAGCTCTGTTTTGGTTCCAGTACCATGTTGATTTTACTATGGTTGCTTTGTAGCATAATTTCAAGTCAGGGATTGTGATGCCTCTTGCCTTGCCTTTGCTGCTTAGAACTGTCCTTGCTATTCTAGGTGTCTTCTCACTCCAGATGAATTTTAGGAGTGATTTCTCGAGTTCTATGAGGTATGTTGATGGTATTTTTATCGAGATTGCATTGAATCTGTATAAAAGTTTTGGGAGAGTGGTCATTTTCACAATATTTATTCTTCCTATCCATGAGCAAGGGATGTCTTTCCATTTTCTGAGATCATCTTCAGTTTCATTTTTCAGTGTAATATAATTTTCTCTGTACAGGTCTTTCACTTCTTTCATGAGTGTAATTACTAGATATTTCATTTTTTTGGTTGCTAGTGTGAAGGGTGTGGCTTCTCTTATTTCTCTTTCTGTAACTTTGTTGTTAGTGTATAGGAATGCTATTGATTTTTGAGTATTGATTTTATAGCCAGCTATATTACTGAATTTATTTATTATACCTAGCAGTCTTTCAATGGAGTTTTGGGGATCTTCTATATAGAGTATCATGTCATCTGCAAATAATGATAGCTTAACTTCTTCTTTTCCTATCTTTATGCCTTTTATTTCTCTCTCTTGTCTAATTGATCTGGCTAGTATTTCCAGTACTATATTAAATAGGATCAGTGATAAGGAACATCCTTGTCTTGTGCCTGATTTTAAAGTAAAGGCCTTCAGTTTTTGGCCATTTAGTATCATACTGGCTGTTGGCTTGTCATAGATGGCCTTTATTATATTGAGGTAAAGACCATCTATTCCAATTTTCTGCAGGGTTCTTATCATGAATAAATGTTGGACCTTATCAAAAGCTTTTTCTGCATCTATAGAAATGATCATGTGGTTCTTACTTTTGGCTCTGTTGACATGGTGTATTACATTTATTGATTTATGTATATTGAACCATCCCTGCATGCCTGGGATGAATCCCACTTGGTCATGGTGTATAATCTTCTTGATGATTTGCTGCAGCCTATTTGCCAATATTTTATTGAGGATTTTTGCATCTGTGTTCATTAGGGAGATTGGTCTGTAGTTCTCTTTTTTAGTTGGGTCGTTCTCTGGTTTTAGTACTAGAGTAATATATGGTTCCAGGAATGACTTAGGAAGGATTGCTTCCCTTTCAATTTCATTGAAGAGTTTGAGGAGTGTTGGCATTATGTCTTCTTTGTATTTCTTGTAGAATTCTGCAGTGAATCCATCTGGGCCTGGGCTCTTCTTTGTAGGTAAGGATTTAATTACATTTTTTATTTCATTAATAGAAATTGGGTTAGTCAGTGGTTTTACATCTTCATGACCTAGCTTTGGTACTTTGTATGCTTCTAGGAATCTGTCCATTTCCTCTGTGTTATCAAACCTTTGAGAGTAGAGGTTTTTGAAATAGGTGTTGATAATTTTCCGTATTTCTATAGGGTCTGTAGTGATTTCTCCTCTTTCATTCCTTATTGCATGAATTTGAGCTTTTTCTTCCCTTTTAAAATAAAATTGACTAGGGGCTTATCAATTTTATTTATTCTTTCAAAGAACCAACTCTTTGATTCATTGATTTTTTGGATTGTTTTTTAGTCTCTATTGCATTGATGTCTGCTCTGATTTTTATAATTTCTTCTCTTCTTTTGGCTTTGGGCTTGACTTGCTCTTCTTTTTCTAGATGTTTGAGGTGTAACATCAGGTTATTTATATGTATTTGTTCTGTTTTCCTGATGTGTGAACTCAGTGCTATAAATTTTCCTCTGAGGACAGCTTTCATTGCATCCCACAATCCGGTAAATTGTATTTGTGTTTTCATTTTCTTGTAGGTAGTGTTTAACTTCTTCTTTGATTTCCTCTGTGACCCACTGATTACTTGAGGGTGTTATTCAGTTTCCGTGTGTTTGTGGGAATTTTGTAGTATCTTTTATCATTAATTTCTAATTTCATAGCACTATGGTTCGATAGCATGCAAGGGATGATTTCAACCCTTTTGCATTTATTTAGATATGTTTTGTGAATTAATATATGGTCTATTTTAGAAAATGACCCATGTACTGCTGAGAAGAATGTGTATTCTGTTGTTGTTGGGTGGAATACTCTGTATACGTGTTAAGTCCTTTTGTTCACAGGTGCAATTCAGTTCTTTTATTTCTTTGCTGATTTTCTGTCTGGTTGATTTGTCCATTGCTGTCCATGGTGTGTTAAGATCTCCTGTTAGAATTGTGTCACTGTTATCTTGGTTTTTCATTTCTATTAGTAGCTGTTTTATATAACTGGGTGCTCTGGAAGAGCATATATATATATATGGTGCATATATATTTAAGATAGTTGTCTCTTCCTTGGAGTTTTCCCCTAACCATTATGTAGTGACCTCTTTATCCCTTCTGATCGTTATTTCCCCTAACCATTATGTAGTGACCTCTTTATCCCTTCTGATCGTTATTGGCTTGAAGTTCACATTGTATTCAAACAGAAAAGCGACCCCTACTCTTTTTTGGGTTCCTGTTGCATGAACTATTGTTTTCCATCCTTTGACTTTCAGTCTGTGGGTATGCTTTTGGGTTAGATGGGTTTCTAGTAGACAACATATGGTTGGATTTTGTTTCTTGATCCATTCTGCCAGTCTGTTTCTTTTAATTGGTGCATTGAGACCATTTACATTAATGGTTATAACTGTTATATATTGGTTTATTTTTGACATGTTATCTTTCTGCTGTTGCATCTTTGTCTTTCGGTTCTGTTTAATTGTCTTCTTTGTTCAGTGGTTTTTTCCTAGATGCATCTAGGCTGTCTTTCAGTATTCTTTGCAGGGTTGGCTTGGTGATCATGTAGTTTTTCAACTGTTCTTTGTCATGGAAGTATCTTATTTCTCCTTCCATTTTGAAGGACAGTTTTGCAGGATACATCAGCTTAGGTTGGAAATAATTTTCCTTTAGGATCAGAAATACTTCACTCCAGCTCATCTTGATTTTATTGTTTGTGCTGAGAAGTCTGCTGTGATTCTGATAGGTTTTTCTTTATAGGTGATCTGTCTTTTCTCTCTTACAGCTTTTAATATTCTATTCTTTTGTTCAATTTCTGGAATGGCCATTACTATGTGTCTGGGTGTAGTTTTATTTTGGTTATGGCTATTTGGAGTTCTATATGCTTCACTGATCTTGATACCGGTTTCCAGTCTCATGTTTGGGAAATTTTCAGCTATTACTTCTCTAAATATCGTCTTGACATCTTTTATGTTGTTCCCTTCCTTTTCATTTATCCCTATTAACCTTATGTTGTTCCTTTTTGCGTCATCTTGCAGGTGTTGAATTTTTATTTCCTGATTTCTTGTTATTTTTAAAAGATCTTTTCTTTCCTGTTCACTGGCTGAAATCTTGTTTTCAAGGTCTGAAATTCTATCTTCACATTCATTGAGGTGGTTTTTACAACTTTCGATAGAATTTTTGATTTCTTGTATATCTCTTTGCATCTGCTTCATGTATTCTGTTTGTTTCTTATATTGTTCATCCAGGGATTCTATCTTTTTGTTTATCTCCTCCAGTTTTTTAACTGTGACTTCCTTAGATATGTTCAGCATCTCCTTCATTTCTTTTATCATTTCTTCTTTTACCTGAGAGATTGTTTCTAGTTTGATTTCCTTTAAGGCTTCCCAGAGTTGCTTCTTTATTTCAGCTACTATTATTTCAGGTATTTTAGGTATGTGGTATATATTTTCTTCTATGCACATGGCTCCTAGACTTTCTTGGCATGGGCTGGATATTTGAGACTGCATTTTGGTCTTTCATTTTGTCTTTTTCCTATATTTTTCAGCTTCAAGTTTTGTTCCAAGTGGGGTAGAGAGGTCAGCCAGGCTGGGACAGAATTCCCTGCTCCCTCCTTACTCACTGATTTTGATAGGAAGCCGGGTCCTGGACCCCAGGTGAAGAAAACAGTTTGCCGGGCTGGGATGGGGTTCCCTGCCTCTGCTGGACTTACTCCACTGACAGGAACCCAAAGCCTGGCCCCCAGGCGAAGAAGAGAGTTCCATGCCTCCACTGGACTTACTGGACCCACAGGAAGTTGGATCCTGGGCCCCAGGCAATGAAAACAGTTCCCAGACCTAGGGTGGCGTTCCCTGCTTCCACTGGTCTTACTGGACCAACAGGAAGCTGGAACCTGGCCCCCATGTGAAGAGGAGAGTTCCACGCCTCCACTGGACTTACGCGACCCAAAGGAAAGTCTTTCATTTCTTTTGTGAGAGTAATTCCTAAATATTTCATTTTTGGTTGCTAGTATAGAGGGTGTGGCTTCTCTTGTTTCTCTCTCTGTGATTTTGTTGTTAGTCTATAGCAATGCTATTGATTTTTGAGTATTGATTTTGTATCCAACTACATTGCTGAACGTATTTATTATATCTAGTAGTCTTTCAATCGAGTTTTGGGGATCTTTTATGTAGAGTATCATTTCATCTGCAAATAATGATAATTTAACTTCCTCTTTTCCTATCTTTACCCCTTTATTTCTCTCTCTTGTCTAATTGCTCTGGCTAGCATTTCCAGTACCTTATTAAATAGAAACAGTGATAAGGGACATCCTTGTCCTCTGCCTGATTTTAAGTTAAAAGCCTTCAGTTTTTGGCCATTTAGTATCATACTGGCTGTTGGTTTGTCATAGATGGCCTTTATTATATTGAGGTAAAGACCATCTATTCCAGTTTTCTCTAAGGTCTTATCATAAATGAGTGTTGGATCTTATCAAAAGCTTTTTCTGTTTCTATCAAAATGATCATGTGATTCTTACTTTTGGTTTTATTGATATAGTGGATTACATTTATTCATTTACATATATTGGACCATCCCTGCATGCCTGGGATGAATCCCACTTGGTCATGGTTTTTAATCTTCTTGATGATTTGCCAATATTCTATTGAGGATTTTTGCATCTGTGTTCATTAGGGAGATTGGCTTGTAGTTCTCTTTTTTAGTTGGGTCTTTCTCAGATTTTGGTACTAGAGTAATATTTGCTTCCAGGAATCACTTAGGAAGAATTGATTCCCTTTCAAATTCATTGAAGAGTTTGAGGAGTGTCGGCATTAACTCTTCTTTGTATTTCTTGTGGAATTCCACAGTGAATCTGTCTGGGCCTGGGCTCTTCTTTGTAGGTAAGGACTTAATGACATTTTCAATTTCATTAATAGAAATTAGATTATTCAGCAGATTTACATTTTCTTGACCTAGCTTTGGTACTTCATATGTTTCTTGGAATCTGTCTATTTCTTTTGTGTTATCAAACCTATGAGAGTAGAGGTTTTTGAAATAGGTGTTGATGATCTTCTGTATTTCTACAGTTTTTAGTGATTCTTAGTCTTTATTGCATTAATTTCTGCTCTGATTTTTATAATATTCTTAGTCTCTATTGCATTAATTTCTGCCCTGATTTTCATAATTTCCTCCCTTCTTTTGGCTTTGGGCCTGGATTGCTCTCATTTTTCTAGATGTTTGAGGCATAGCATCAGGTTATTTATTTGTATTCTCTCTGTTTTCCTGATGTGGGAACTCAGTGCAATAAATTTTCCTTTGAGGACCTCTTTCCTTGCATCCCACAAATTCCAGTAAGTTGTATTTGTATTTTTCTTTGCTTGTAAATGTTTAATTGTTTAATTGTTTAATTGTTCTTTAATTTCCCCTGTGACCCACTGATTGCTCAAGAGTGTGTTATTCAATTTCCTTGTATTTGTGGGATTTTTCCAGTTTATTTTATCATGAATTTCTTTTTCATGGTGCTATGATCCAATAACATGCATGGGATAATTTCAACTCTTTTGCATTTATTTAAATATGTTCCATGGTCTAGTATATGGTCTATTTTAGAGAATGTCCCATGTTCTACTGATAAGAATGTGTGTTCTGATGTTGTTGGATGGAACACTCTGTATACATCTAACAAGTCCTTTGTTCACATGTAGGATTCATTTCTGTTATTTCTTTGCCGATTTTCTGTCTGGTTGATCTGTTCCTTGGTGTCAATGATGTGCTAAAATCTCCTGTTATAATTGTGTTATTGCCAATTTGGTTTTTCATTTCTATTAATATTTGCTGTATATAACTGGATCCTCTGCAATGTGGTGCATATACATTTAAGATTATTATCTCTTCCTCTTGAAGTTTTCCCCTAACCAGTATGTAATGACCTTCTTCATCTCTTCTGATCATTCTTGAAGTTCACATTGTCTGCAAACATAATAGCTACCCCACTTTTTTTTTCGTTCCTGTTGCATGAAGTATTGTTTTCCATCCTTTGACTTTCAGTCTGTGAGTATCCTTTTCAGTTAGATAGGTTTCTTGTAGACATTATATGGTTGGTGTTGTTTCTTGATCCATTCAGCCAGTCTGCTTCTTTTAATTGGTGAATTGAGACCATTTACTATAATGGTTATAATTGTTATATATTGGTTTATTATTGACATGTTATCTTTCTGCTGTTGCATCTTTATCTTTCCATTCTGTTTAATTATTTGCGTTGCTTAGTGGTTTTTTCCTAAGTGTATCTGAATTGTCTTTCAATATTCTTTGCAGAGTTGGCTTGGTGATCATGAAGTTCTTCAGCTGTTCTTTGTCATGGAAGTATCTTATTTCTCTACCAATTTTGAAGGATAGTTTTGAAGGGTACACAGTCTAGGTTGGAAAACATTTTCCTTAGGATCTGAAGTACTTTACTCCATGCTCTTCTTGACTTTATTGTTTGTGCTGAGAAGTGTGCTGTAATTCTGATATGTTTTCCTCTATAGGTGATCTGTTTTTTCTCTCTGACAGGTTTTAATATTCTATTCTTATTGGATTTCTGGGATGGTGCCCGGACACTCACTCTGGCCACCCAGTTCCCAGGATGAGAGAGGGTCACTCCCATGTTTTAGTTTCATTGAGTTTCTCTATTGAGTTCCTGGTTTTAGTTTCATTGAATTCTTTAATTTTATTATTTATTGTCTTCTGCCTATTTTGAATTTCATTTAGTTCTATTTTCCTAGTTTTTTTCGACCATTTTAACTGTACAGTGCATTACTATCAATTCTATGATTACTTATATAAAACAATTTCTTGACATTTTTATCTCATATGATGGAAACTATATTCATCAAATGCATCTTATTTTCTCCCACTCCCCAGCATTGGAAATTATTCTACTTTCTGTTCTGAGTCTGATCACTTTAGATATGTCATATAAGTGGAATTATGCAGTATTTGTCCTTATTTAATTGGCTTATTTCACATATTATAATATCATCAATGTTCATTTGTGTTACTGTATGTGTTAGGTTTCCTTTCTTTCTTTCTCTAAATAAAAAAATAAAAAGATAAAAAAATTTATTTAGAGAAAAAAAGCCAAATGGAAAAAGGGTAGAAATAATATAGAATTTCAAAAAAACCAGTAAGAAATCACTAGTTAATAAATTGTATATTGTTATCTTAGAAGTAGTTTTTCAAGTCAAAAAATCAAAGCATAAAAAGTAGACAATTGAACAATCACAGTACAAACTATTCTGTTTGTATTCTGTATTAGTATGATTATTATCTTGCACACTTAAACATACCTACAGTTGTATCTTTTAGAGTACTTTTTTCCCTTTCATTATCACAATATAATATATATATAATATATACATTTCAGGTGTTATTATTCTTTCAGCCTTTTATTATTTTTATACTAGAGAGACAATAAGATATTTACAAATGTGAGTCTGGTTCACTTTACTTATGAAGATAGTGTAAAGTTAAGATTTCTTTCTTTTTGCCTCTACTGTATGCATAGGCAATATGCATATGCAATATGAATATTCTACTGTATGCATATGCAATATTTCCTTTATCCATTAATGGACTTTTATGTTACATCCATATTTTGACTATAGTGAATGATGTTGCAATAGACATGAGAGTACAAATACATCTTATAGATTCTGTATTCAATGCTTTTAGATAGATGTTCCCAAGTGTTATAGCTGAATCTTATGGTAGTTCGAATTTTAAGTTTTTGAGGTACATGCATACTATTTCCAGAGCAGTCACATTACTTTATAATTCCATCAACATCTTCCACACATTTTCCCAACATTTCTACACATTTTTGCTAACACTTGCTGTTTTGACAGTGGCCATCCTAATAGGTATATAGTGATTTCTCATTGTGTTTTTAACGTGCCTTTCTTTGATGTTTAGTGATTTTGAGCATCTTTTCATATGCTTGTTGAATAGTTTTAGGACTTTAGAAAAAATCTTAGCCTAATATACTGCTTGGAAAATGATGGCTTGCTAGGAGGCTGGGTGCAGAGTCTCTGTGGAGAAATCAGATTGGATGCTAGAATATGACAACATGGAGAGGGCCAAATGAATGGATAATGATTCTTATTAACCAAGGAGGTAACTGAAGGGAAAAATAAAACCAGGAAGAGGAAGGAAAAGCATGGGTGGAGAACTGAAGTCTGATGTGCTCACTGAGCTCCGTTTTGTGCTGTACTAGGCGCACTCGGAGGATTTAATGTAGTGCTGAGACCGTGGCTGCCGATAACGGGAGTCTGCAAATCCTGGACCCTTAATGGGAGGATGCAGCACAGTGAGCAGTGGATCCAAGGGGAAAACCTATATTGGCTCTCAGTGACTGCTGGAAATTGAGACCTGGGGCCCCGCGAAGCAGCCAAAGACACCTGGTTGCGCCGGAGGAGACTGCGAGAAGTTCCAGGACTCCAGACACCATGCAGTTTTCTGACTGATCCATGCTGTGCTGGGAATGCAGTGAAGACATATGGTGCAGTGTGCAGTGGACCCACGAGGAAGGTCTGCATTGAGTCCCGGTGAGTACTAGGGACTGAGTCCTGTGGCTGCTGTCTCTGGTTGCAGGACATCTTGGAATTGGGCAGAGCCTGGCACCATGGTGACATCAGATAGTTTCCCCTGGCATAGAGAGGTCTGGTAGAGGATAGCTTGGATTTGGGCAGAGACCTGCACCATGGTGACATCCTGGTGTCAGCGGCTCCTGGTGCAGAGAGAACTGGCAGGATCTACTGGGGCTGAACCACACCTCTGTTTGGGATCCAATAAACAGATACAAAATTGTTGCAACTCTGTGACATCCACAAGGTACAGCCTAACTTGCGGATTGACTGACACAGAGGCTGGAGGCTAGCTTGCACTGTCTCTGGATCCCTGCCTACCACAGATAACAGCAAATTGGAGAAGTCAGGAAAAACTCCAGTCAGTATGCTTCAGAAAGACCCTAAGCAATACGGAGAGAGCCAGAGACCCCCAGGACATACCAGTCTGAAAGAAACCAGAAACATGACAAGAGATAGAAAAAAAATCTACAGCTGCTGAACTGGGAAAATAAACCCAGGAGAAGTAAATATTCAGAAGATAACTAGCACTAGACACAGCATCAGCTGATATAAAGACACAGCAATACTAGACACAGCATCAGCTGATATAAAGAAATACCTCTATGACCTCATAGACACATTTAAAACTGTATTTCTGATCCAAGTGAGGCAAGATATAAAGAGATTAATTAAAGAAATGATAAGTCCCTCACAAGAGAACACAGATGGAAGAATGGAGGAAATCAGAAAAGAAAGAGAAACCTCTTATGAAGAATTTAAACATAATCTAGAATACATGAAACAGATCGAAAGAGATTACCAGGAAACTAAAAACTCCATTGAAAAACTGGCAAAATGCCTTAATAGAAACTAAAGTTAGCCTTTCGAAATTTGAAGAGAGATTTATGATATATGATTGTGAAAGAAAAGACCTCTGAAAATTAGTGAGGAACCAGAAAGAATTCAAAGGCTAGAGGATGACAAAAGGATACATAACTTAAGAATAAAACGTGAGTGAGGAAGTAGGAGTAACCAAAAATGAACTGCAAAGAATATTCACAGATGTATTAAAGGAAAAATTCCTAAGCATAGGAAAAAGAAATGATATCCAGATAAATGAGGCATACAGAACTCTATCCACCTACAACCCAAACAGATTTACACCCAGACATATAATAATCAAGATTCCAGGAATCCACCAAAAGAACAGAATACTAAAAGCAGCTAGGGAAAAGAAGCAGATTACGTATAATGGGAAAATTATCAACATAACAACAGATTTATCAAAACAGACTCTCAAACTGGGGAGAAATTATCCAAGCCCTGAAAGAAAATAATTTGCAACCAAGACTGATATACCCAGAAAAACTGTCTCTCAAAATTAATGGAGAAATAAGAATTTCCAAGACAAGGAGGGACTGTGGGAGTTCATGGGCACCAACCCAATCCTACAGAGAGTGCTGAAGGACATTCCAGAGAGAGAGAGAGAGAGAGAGAGAGAGAGAGAGAGAGAGAGAGAGAGGAAGGGATACCAGGATTCCAGCAACAGTGGCAGAGAGGTCTCAATGAACGGGGCAAACAGTGGAATGAGGGAGTAAGGTGGACAAATTATAGCAATAAAGTGGAGTAGCAGACATGAGGCAGAGATGGTAAGGTACAATCTTTAATATAGATAGCCTTAATACAGTAAAATAAAAAAGGCAGATGTCATTTTTAATAGTGTACCAGGATTTAAAAGTTACAGTAGTCTTATCACTCTGTTTAGTTTGAATTTATTTTGTTCCAGTCTGTCCACTCATATCAGATTTGAGGGCGTAGACATCTAACCCAAAAATAGCAGATTATACCATGGTAACTATCCTTAATCTCTGATTTACTTAAAGTGAAACCCTGTATTACTTACATGTCTTACTATGGCTTATCTTATTTGAGTCTGATTTGTTAGACAGCAGTTTTGCCTTGGCTGACTTTATTCAAATTTGGTATGCTTGATAGTATCAAGTCTAAAAGTAGAGGCAACTACTCTGAAGATGACACGATGTAAAAGATATCTACACCAGTTTTGATTATTAACAGCTCTCAAATCCTACAATGTTTTCAAAGTTGTGTTTTTTATTTTAAAAATAGCTATGTAACACTATGCTTAAGCCTGATGTTGTGGACAAGTCTATTGAAAATAACAAGAGAAAGCATAGTAACTATGGTAGATCACCTAAAATTGTGGTCTTATGTGTCTTTTTTCATTTCATGTTTTTCTAGGAATTTGTTTTGCTGTCTTGTTATGATTTGTTTTTTCCTATAATACAGAGAGGACAGATATACATGAAGAAATTCACACATGGGAATAATTTTTTAAACTATTTATGGGAACAGATTATATAATGCAAGATATAATGAACAGATACTCTAAAGAAGAAGAGACACTAAGAAACCCAATGCTAATTCTGTAACATTATGATATAAAATCTAGCAATACTATTTTTCACTGTCCAGAGTGATGTTGGTCTGGTCTCTTGGGTTCAGTTTCAGCATACATAAGGATGGGGACAGCTACTACAAAGAGAGTGAGAGACACTATGGTAGTCATTGTTTTCTTCCCCAAAATCAGATCTTGAAGACTAAACAGCCTTCATCATCCTGTAATGATTTGATTAGTTCTATAATGTGCAGTATGTATTTAGTGTATGTGAAGATGGGGACAACTATTTGGAAGAAGACTGGAGACAATGAGATAGACAGTGAAGATCTCCAGTGGATGTGCTTTGAAATATGTATTTCTTTAAATTGTTTCTTTTTGAACTGTTTTGTTCTGCTTTGATACGTTTAATCTTACCCTCTTTAAGATAAAGAACAAGTGTGTAGGACTGATAAACACATTACTGAGTTTTTGTTGGGTCATTGAGCAGAACTGTTGGCAGTGTCACTATTTGAGTGTCACTTTACATACTTTAATTTTGTACCTGAACAACTATCTCTAAGATGACAATGTGTAACTTATCAACTGGTGATTTCTTAGTTTATTTTTCTGTAATTCTGTATTATTTCCACCCTTTTTTCTCATGTTTTTTTTTCCTCTTTAAATAAAAAAATTTTAGCCTAGTTTTTGACTTTTTTCTATCACAGTGATAGTGTAATTGTTTATAGATACTAACCTTTGATCCACTGTAAAATTTGAAAATAATTCATGTAGGTTGTGCTTTCATCCACCGATCATTTCATTTGTTGTGCAAATTTTACAGTTTGATATAATTGCCTTCTATTTTTCTTTGGTTACCTGTGCATTTGGTGTTTTATTGAGGAGACTATTGCCCATTCTAATATCATGAAGCTTTTCTCTTTTAAGAATTTCATAGTTTTAGGCCTTATATTTAGATCCTTAATGATTTTGAGTTCATATTTACTTGTAATATAAATTATATATTTGTCTTTATCCATTTGCACATGGATATCCAATTTTCTCATCACCATTTGTTGAAGAGTATATTTTCCACTGTGTAGTCTTTGCAACTTTGCCATCATTTGATCATATGTATAAGGATTGTTTCTTGATTTTATTTTCTGTTTCATTGGCCTATATGTCTGTCTTTATGCAAATATAGAATGGATTCATTTTTTAAATTTAACTTTTAACTTAAATTCAGGACATTTGAAAGTATGAGCCTTGCAGCTGTGTGTATGATTTTTTCCCCCTCAATATTATTTTGGTTTGGGATCATTTGAGATTCCATATGAATTTCATGATTCTGTTTCTATTTCTTCAAAAATGCCTTTATAATTTTGATAAGGTTTACGTTGAATTTGCAGTTTACTTTCAGTAATATAGAATATATTTAAGTAATATTAAATATCACTACTCATGTACATGAAATGTCTGTGTCTTTTATTTCTTTCAGTAATGTTTTGTAGTTTTTATTATACAAACTTTTTGATTTTTTGTTGACTTTATTCCTAAGTGTTTTGATTTTTTTCGTACTTTTGTGAATGGGATTGCCTTCTTAATTTTCCTTCTGTATTTTTTGTTACTAAACAGAAAAACAACTGATTTTAGGGTGTTGATTTAACATCTTACAGTTTTCTTAAATTCATTTATTAGTTCTAACCAAATTTGTGTAGAATCCTTAGAGTTTCATAAATCTGAGATTATGTAAAAACTCATGACCTTGCACTTGCTGGATAATTTTACTTCTTTACCAATTTTTATGTTTTTTATTTATATATTTTACTGTATTGCTCTAGCTATGATGCAACCCAATGGGTATAGGATTGTGTCAAATGACTTTTCTTAATCATTGAGATGTGATTTTGCCCCTTAGTGTATTAATATAATGTATTACATTTACTGATTTTTATGTCTTGGTCCATTTTTGCATTCCAGTGATAAGTTACACTTGGTTCTAGTGTCTAGTTATTTTAATGAACTATTGCATTCAGGTTACTAGTATTAGATCTTAAGATTCATCAGAGATATTAGTCTGTAGTTCTAGTTTCTTGAAGTGTCTTCGTCTGTTATCATGAAATGAGTTTGAAAGTGTTCCTCTTCTTCATTTTTTGGTAAGAGTTTGAGATATGTTGGCATTAACTCTTTTTAAATTCTTTATTGTTATTTTTTATTAATGCATGTTTGTAGTATGTATTATTCAGATTCGATTGGTAAAGACATATAATGCACCTAAATTCTTTATTCCCCATCCTTTTCCCTTCCTTTTTTTCCCTTCCATCTATTGATTCCTATTCTGTTTTGTTTTTACTTTTGTATATTTTTGAGGGGAAATTTGTACATGTACATAGTACATGTTAATCCTTTTTCTTCATCCCTTTTTACTTTTCTCCTTCCCCTCTCTTCATGTATTCATCCCCTTCACTTTTGTGAAAAATCTCTCGTACTTCCTATTACCTACCTTTTATTTTGCTCCTTACTTTCACTTTGAGTTTCTTATATGGGAGAATCCATATGATATTTCAACCTGCATGTCTGATTTATTTCAGTTGACATTATAGTCTCAAGGTGCATACACTGTCCTATAAATTACTCAATTTTATTTTTCTTTATGAGTGGTATTCCCTCATGTTTAGTGCCACATTTTTTTAAATCCACTCATCTGTTGATGAACATGTATGCTGCTTTCAAGATTTAATTCTTATGAATTGTGCTGCATTCTGCATAGGTATAGATATGTTTCTGTGATTTGACATGATGTTATTTGTTGATTCTCGGAGCTCTTTTCTGTGCAGCCATGATTTTATTTAAAAAGTCCTTGCCTTGCCTACATATATAATTCTTTTGAAAATATTTGACAGAAATTTCTCCCAAAACCACCTGGTTCTGTTTTTCTTTGCAGAGTTCTTGACTAGGGAGTCAATGTACTTATTAGTTATAGATCTTCCTAGGCTTTCTATTTAGTTGTAGAAGAGTTTTGGAGGATTGTGTATTTCTAGGAATGTACCCATTTCTTCTAGGTTTTATAATTTATTGGCATATAATTGTTGATAGTCTCATAATCCTATTTATATTTGTCATCAGTTGTACTATTTACTCTCTCATTTCTGACTTTATTTATTTGTCTTTGTTTTTTTCTGAGCTAATCTAAAGACTTCAATTTGTTGATCTTTAAAAAATTAACTCTTAGATTCTTGATTTATATGTTTTCCTATTCTTAATGGAAAATATATTTTTTAGTCATTATTATTTCCTTTCTTTTTCTGACTTTGGATTTAGCATCTTCTTTTCCTAGTGCGTTGTGGTATAAATTCCTTTAGCTGAAGTTTTCTTTTTTCATTTTAATGTAGGTATTCAGCACTATGAACTATTCTATTAGTACTGATTTGGTAATATTCCATACATTCTTATGAGTTGTACTTTTGTTTTGTTGCCTCAAGATATTTTCTAATTTCCTTTGTAATTTCTTTTGATTCATCAGTTGTTCAGGACCATATTGCTCAATTTCCACATATTTGTAAATTTTGTAGTATTCCTACTATTTTTGATTTCTAGATTTATGTTATTGCAGTCAGAAAAGAGAGTTAAATTTGCTGGGCACTTCTCTAACCACAGCGGAGTTTGTCGTTGTAGCAGAAGAGTGTGTTTATTGTTTTAAAAATATGTAGGGACCTCTCTTTTTGCTGAAAGGTGCTAATTTAGTTTTTCAATGATCTATTCAGTTTCATATCATTTTACTTTCACTTATCAAATCCATCAGCAGTCTTGGTAGTGCAGAGAGAGAAGCAGAAACTTGAACTGATCTGAAATTGAAATGGGTCTAGTTAGTAAGGAGCCTCAGTATTATATGCTGAGCCCTTCTACATGGTGTTGCCTGAATATTACTTAGGCAGTATGGGTTTCTTTAAAAGTCATAATTTGCAATGATGTATTGATGATTTTAGATGATGAGAACAAAGGAGGCACATTATCAACCAGCCCAAGATGTTAAAATTAGTAGCTAAAGTTAGTGGACAGGTAGCTTTTTCTGCCTGGTATCAAGTGAGAAGGTAACAGGATGTTTAAACCACTCTCTTTCTTAATCCCTTGCTTGCTCCTCTTTCCTGTGCACAGGCAGAACAGTGGCAAAGGTGGCAGAGCTGAGCCATCTACTTCACCCTGATTTTGCCCAACATAGTTCTTGTCAGTGACAAATTTATAGCCACTGCATCTGTCATGTAACTGCTGTGTCCCTGCCATTATGGAAACTTCAGGTCTTCTGCAGCAGCCATGGTCAACACAAGCTAGCATGTGTATATGCTATCCTGACACAGTTCTAGTGTGAAGAATGGCTGCTCTCCTAAGTGCTTATCCAGGACATTATGGTTCAGTTTAGGATTTTAAAAAATCAGTCCTCATGCCATAATCTCGCCAACAAGTAAGTCTCAAAAAACAGTTTACATGAATGCTCATTGACAGCTATATACCTATTTCCTTATAAAGTTACTGGTGCTACACTATCAAGATCTGTAGTAAATGGATAGATAATAAAGTAAATTTCCAGTTTGCATTTCCTACTATATGTACTTGTAGTGAATGGCTGCAAGCTGACAAATACAAACACAAGCTTTATATAGGACTGAGAATTTTCCAGAGATGTCAGACTTTAAGGGCTAAAATGAAATTCACAGGCAAACCAGGATGAGTTTCTAATGTTAAATTTTATAATACATTGATCTGTCATAATAAAAACTAGGCACTGACCCGTAAGAGGCAGGTTTCTGAGTTGGTTCTGACTCTACTGATTGTAGGAAATTGAATGATTCAATTCTTTCCCTACTTGTCTTTGTTCAAACTACTATGAAATCTTTGTTTTATATGTATAAGGTGGTTATAAATTACTTCCTACATATTCAGATATCAAAAGAAAAGTTAGTCTATCGATTTCACTGGTTACAGGTCCAGAACCTCTCCCCTGATAAGGCCTATGAAATGCCTGGATCCTTTAGGGATGACCTGGTGGGCTTTTTTCTTTTGATGGGTATGGACTTTCCTCCCTCATGTTCTCCTTTTGGCAGAGACACATTTACTCTGTTTATTCTCAGGCCATCATAAATGCAGTATACACAGGGACTTTGGCTTACTGGTATGGGGATCTGAGTAAACAAAACATTTTTAAAAAATTTAGAGAAGTTTGACTCACATTCATTTGATGTTCCATGTCAAGTTTCTGCCCTACTTGACAGAATCCAAATGTAAGTATAACAATGTGATTTGGTGACATAGATTTTTTTGCTAGTGTCATAACTATATAGTTTTAGTAGAAGGGAATTAAAATCAAAGAAGACTAGAATGAAAATTTTGGAAGATCCTTTAAACTTGCTGATAAATATCACTTTCCTACATTGGAGGGGAACCACAGACCAAGCTTCAGTTGTCTGCTTTGTGACCCAGAAATCTTTCTATTGTTATGTGACTGGACCTGGGAAGCTGGCGTCTGTCTCCTTTTGTGCTGCCATTGTTAGAGTATCTTGACCTCAGCAACGTATTTGTTTTATTGACATAAGACCTCCACCTCTCATCCTTTCTAAGTGGGTAACAGACAAGTGGTTTTAAATTTTCCTCATATGTGATGAGTGTATGATGTTCCATGTTTCTTAGAGAATAATTTCACAATGTTGTTACTTTTAGAGGAAGATTTTTATGGTTAGTTGAATTTATTATTTCAATACTGACTGTTAAAGGTAGTTTTCAGAGACTTCTTTTCCTTCCTGCCATTCACTGCTGAACTGTAGCTTATGTTTGGCGTCTTATTTCTTTCACTCTTATATATTTAACTTCCTCTTTTAGTAATGAGCACTTTCAGAGGAGATGGTGTATGATATTTGGACATACACAGGACAAGATGAATACTTCTTCTTCTTCTTCTTTTTTTTTTTTTTTGGTCTTTTTCCTTTTTATCGGTACCGGGGATCGAACTGATGACTGCCTGCTTGCAAGGCAGGTGCTTATGCCGCTGAGCTAAATCCCCAGCCCCCAAGATTAATACTTCTAATGACCTCTATTTTTCAAATGCAAATTTGTTACAGAACATTTTTTTTTGCCTTCTTTGTCTCCAGAAAAATTTATTATTATCTTTTTAAAAATTTTCATTTTTTATTAGTATGTGTTTGCAGTACATAATGATTGCATTCCTCATGGAAAGTTGATACATGTATATAACATTTTTTGATTCATTTATCATCCTCCTTCAATCACTTGATGCCCTTTCTATTTGCAAAAATAATTAGTAGTAGTGTGACCTTCAAAACCAGTATTAGAAGGTCATTACTACTATTCTTGAATCTTTTATTCTTTCTTTAGAATTCAGTATTTGTAACTAAAAGAATCAGAAGGAGCAATCACTAATTACATATGCTATATGAACATTACCATGATTTTACAATAAAAATAAAAAAAAAAAACTTCAACAAGCAAACCATTGCATCCTCCACATGCACAAATCCATGTCCAGTCATTTAGTAATCAGGCAAAATTAAATTTCTTGAATTTTTTTCTTGATCTTGTGTGTGTGTGTGTTGGTACCATTATTTTGAGTCCAAGAATTTTTGGATTAGTTTTTACACTATGTAACAAGTTGCCAAAAATTTAAAAGTTTAAAACAATATCATTTACTAGACCCTTCTGCCGATCAGAAGGCCAGTGAGGCATGGTTGGGTCCTATGCTTATATTCTCAAATGCACATTTTTATCTGGATATTTTAGAGAAGAATTAGTTTCTGAGGTCACTTCTGATTTTTTTGTAGAATCCAGCTTCTTGCATCTGTAAGACTTAGTCTGGTTTTCTTGAAGGATATCAGCTAGAGTTATAGTCAGCTTTTGGAATTGCTCTTAAAATCCTTTGCATTTGGTCTTCTCTATTTTCAAAAACATTAGTAGTAGCCCAAGATATATTTCTCATGTTTGAATCTCTGAATTTTTATCCCATTTTTCTCTCATGCTTTTGTTTTAAGCACAACCTGTGTATTAGTCCATGTTCTGTTGCTGTAACAAAATTCCTGAGGCTGCCTACTATATAAAAAAAGAGACCTATTCAGCTCATAGTTTTGGAGGGTGAAGGTTCAAGAATTGGAACCTTTATCTGTTCAGTTTCTCATGAATATAACATTTCATGGCAAATGGCATCATAATGCTGGGAACTTATGCACAAAAAATCATGTGGTAGACCAAGGAAACCAGAGTAATTCATAGATCAGCATCATTCTTTTTATAATAGTCCATTCTCCTGGGTTCTACCTAACTTTATGAGACTGGCTTTCCACGAAATATAGATTACCCAGTTTGTTAACCACCTTCCACCAGGACCTCTCAAAGGTCTCACAACTGTTAAGAATTTGATGTGATGTACTAATGTTATAGTGCATGAACTCGTGGGAGACAAACCACTCTCAAAGTAGGACAACCTAAATGAAAGTTTATTTACAAAGTCATTAGCATTTCTTAGGACAAGACTCAATAGAGGAAGAAGGTTTTTTTTTTTTTTTTTTTTTTTTTTTCCCCTCCAGTGTCCCTCTTTTAAATGTCCCAACATTTAAGTAGCTTTTTTACTTTCAGCCTTGAGAGGAGGCATTTTCATTAGGACTTATACTCTTTTTTGCCACACATCTTCAGGTCCCCTTATTTTAAAATATTCTGTTTTCTCATGCCCCTTGCCAGCGTTGAGCCAGTTCATTTAATTTGCCTTTTTTCTTTTAACTGAGTGAATTATTGGAAGGACAAAAGCCTATGAAGATAAGGGAAGAAATTAAAGTTGAAGATAAGAGAGGGAATAAAAGTTGTTGGTTTCTATAAAATACTGCCAAAAGAGGCTGAGCAAAATTTCTTTGCACTATTTTTATGTGTACAGATGTCCCACCCAGCACCATCAGAATATATACTCTTCTCAGCTTCACATGGGATATTCTATAAAATAAATCTTATAGTAGCCCATAGAATATGCTTAAGTAAATAAAGTTTATTTTTAATGGTGGATCACTGTAAATTTTGATATCAAACAAAGGAGTTTATGAATTACATTGCTCTAAAAGTCTTCTAATTTCTACTTACATATGTAAGCAAATTTTCTCAAACTTTGTCCATGAAAATGAAAATTAGGAAATTATGAAAGTTATGTGGTTCCTTTTGGGTTTAATTTTTATCCACAGATACATGACCTAATTTAAAAAATTACGTACTGGGATGAGTCGTACGCACCATCCAGAGCCCCAGGAGACTTTAAGATCATGACTCTTAGGGCTGAAGGACCCACCCAGCTCCCAGTACACTAGGCTGCACTCTGCAGGTTTTAGGCCTGCTCGGGCCACACCCAGTGACCTTCTTTCAAACTGGGAAATTCAGCAGGCAGCTGGGGTGAGTCCTTCACTCCATCCTGAGCCTCGAGCCCTGGGAGACTTTAAGATCATTGCTCCCAGTGCTAAAAGGACCTGTCCAGCTACCAGCCACACTAGACTAGCCTTGGGACGTTTTGCAGACCAACTACATTATGCCAAGCGATCTTCTTCAATTAGGGGAATTGAGAGCAGGTGAAGAAAGTTCCAAGTCATTGGTCCTTGCCCAGGGAGAGCTTTAGCCCATCATCCACATTGGTTAGGTGCCTTCCTAGCTACCTGAAAAACTGAAGGTGGCATGGGAGGGCCTGAGGGCCTGACAGGACCATGCTCAGCAACCTCCATTCAGTTTCAGGAGCCCAGGGCATATGAGATGATTTTCACACACCCAAGAAAGCCTTGGAACAACACTTGAAACACAGAAATATAGGAAAATGACAAAACAGAAGACCAAAATGCAATCTCAAACCTCCAGCTCATCCCAAGAAAGCCTAAGAGCCATGTACATAGAAGAAAATACATGCCATACACCTGAAATATCTGTAATAATAGCAACTGAAATAAAGAAGCAACTCCAGGAAGTTTTAAAGGAATTCAAACTAGAAATAATCTCTCAGGTAAAAGAAGAAATAATAAAAGAAATGAAAAAGATGCTGAACACACTTAAAGAAGACACAGTTAAAACTTAGAGGAACAAAACAAAAACATAGGGGCTGGGGATTTAGCTCAGTGGCATAAGCACCTGCCTTGCAAGCAGGCGGTCATGAATTCAATACCCAGTACCGATAAAAAGAAAAAAGAGAAAGAAAAGTGTAAAACAAAACAAAACAAAAACAAAAACATAGAATCCCTGGATGAACAATATAAGAAACAAACAGAATATATAAAGCAGATGCAAAGAGATGTATAGGAAATCAAAAATTCCATTGAAAGTTGTCACAACCACCTAAACGAAAGTGAAGATAGAATTTCAGACTTCAAAGACAAGACTGCAGCTAGGGAACAGGAAAGGAAAGATCTTTTAAAAATAACAAGGAATTAGGAAATAACAATTCAACAGCTGTAAGATGATGCAAAGAAAACAACATAAGATTGGTAGGGATAAATGAAAAAGAAGGGGGAAACACAAAAGATATCAAGAGACTATTTAAAGAAGTAAGAGCAGAAAATTTCCCAAACATGAGAATGGAAACTGACATTAGGATTAGTGTAACATATAGAATTCCAAATAGCCATAACCAAAATCACTACACCCAGACATATAATAATCATGATTCCAGAAATCCAACATAAGACTAGAATACTAAAAGCTGTCAGAGAGAAAAGACAGATCACCTATACAGGAAAGCCTATCAGAATCACAGCAGATTCCTCAACACAAACAGTGAAGTCAAGAAGAGCATGCAGTGAAGTATTTCAGCTCCTAAAGGAAAATGATTTCCAACCTAGACTGATGTACCCTGGAAAACTGTCCTTCAAAATCGATGGAGAAATAAGATACTTCCAAGATAAAGAACAGCTGAAGAACTTCATGAACACCAAGCCAACCCTGTAAAGAATACTACAAGACAGTCTAAATACTTGCAGGAAGAAACCACTAAGCAAGGTAGACAATTAAACAGAATGGAAAGATAAAGATGCAACAGCAGAAAGATAGCATGTCAACAATAAGTCAACATATAACAGTTATAACCAGTACTGTTAATGGCCTTAATTCACCAATTAAAAGAAACAGACTGGCAGAATGGATCAAGAAACAACATCCAACCATATTCTGTCTGCAAGAAACCCATCAAAAGGAAATTCACAGACTGAAAGTCAAAGGATGGAAAACAATACTTCATGCAACAGGAACTGAAAAAACATGGGGGTAGCTATTCTGTTTGCAGATAATGTGAACTTCAAAGCAAGAATGATCCTAAGAGATAAAGAAGGTCACTACATATTGGTTAGGGGAAAACTTAAAGACGAAGTGATAACTATCTTAAATATGTATGCACCAAATTCCAGAGCATCCAGTTATACAAAGCAAGTATTAATAGAAATGAAAAATCAAATTAGCAATAACACAGTTATAACAGTAGACCTCAACACACCACTGACACCAAGGAAAAGATCAACCAGACACAAAATCAGCAAAGAAATAGCAGAAGTGATTCATACTTGTGAACAAATGGACTTGATAGACATATACAGAGTGTTTCATCCAACAACATCAGAATACACATTTTTCTCAGCAATACATGGATCATTCTCTAAAAGAGACCATATACTATCTCACAGAACATATTTAAATAAATGCAAAAGAATTGAAATTATCCCATGCATGTTATCGGATCATAGCACCATGAAACTAAAAATTAATGATAAAAGAAACTGCAAAAATCCTACAAACACAAGGAAATTAAATAACACACTCTTGAGCAATCAGTGTGTCACAGGGGAAATTAAAGAAGAAGTTAAACAATACTTACAATCAAACAAAAATACAAATACAACTTACCAGAATCTATGGGATGCAATGAAAGCAGTCCTCAGAGGAAGATTCATTGCACTGACTTCCCACATCAGGAAAACAGGAAAACAAATAAACAACCTGATGTTATACCTCAAACATTTAGAAAAAGAAGAGCAAGTCAAGCCCAAAGCCAAAAGAAGGGAGGAAATTATAAAAATCAGAGAAGAAATTAATACAAGAGAGACTAAGAAAACAATCCAAAAAAAACAATGAATCAAAGAGTTGGTTCTTTGAAAGAATAAATAAAATTGATAAGCCCCTAGCCAAACTTATTAAATAAAGGAAAGAAAAAGCTCAAATTCATGCAATAAGGCATGAAAAAGGTGAAATCATTACAGACTCTGTGGAAATACAGAAGACCATCAAATCGTATTTCAAAAGCCTCTAGTCTCATAGGTTTGATAACACAGAAGAAATGGGCAGATTTCTAGAAACATATGAAGTACCAAAGGTGGGTCAAGAAGATGTAAATCTGCTGAATAACCCAATTTCTATTAATGAAATTGAAAATGTCATTAAGTCCTTACCTAGAAAGAAGAGCCCAGGCCCAGACGGATCTATTGCAGAATTCCACAAGAAATACAAAGAAGAGTTAATGCCGACACTCTTCAAATTTTTTAATGAAATTTGAAAGGAAGCAATTCTTCCTAAGTCATTCCTGGAAGCAAATATTACTCTAGTACCAAAACCTGAGAAGGACCCAACTAAAAAAGAGAACTGCAGGCCAATCTCCCTAATGAACACAGATGCAAAAATCTTCAATAAACTATTGACAAATAGGATGTAGCAAATCATCAAGAAGATTATGCACCATGACCAAGTGAGATTTATTCCAGGCATGCAGGGATGATTCAACATACGTAAATCAATAAATGTAATCCACCATATCAATAAAGCCAAAAGTAAGAATCACACGATCATTTCTATAGATGCAGAAAAAGCTTTTGATAAGATCCAACACTCATTCCTGATAAGACCTTAGAGAAAACTTGAATAGGTGGTCTTTACCTCAATATGATAAAGGCCATCTATGTCAAACCAACAGCCAGTATCATAATAAATGGCCAAAAACTGAAGGCCTTTACCTTAAAATCAGGCACAAGACAAGCATGTCCCTTATCACTGCTTCTATTTAATAAGGTACTGGAAATACTAGCCAGAGCAATTAGACAAGAGAGACAAACAAAAGGTGTAAAAGATAGGAAAAGAAGAAGTTAAGCTATCATTATTTGCAGATGACATGATACCCCCAAAACTCCATTGAAAGACTCTTAGATATAATAAATAAATTCAGCAATGTAGCTGGATCCAAAATCAAACTCAAAAACAATAGCATTTCTGTACACTAACAACAAAATCACAGAGAGAGAAATAAGAGAAGCCACACCTTTCATACTAGCATCCAAAAAAATGAAATACTTAGGAATTAATCTCACAAAAGAAGTAAAAGATCCATACATGGAAAATTATAATACCCTGAAAGAAAAAATTGAAGACGATCTCATAGAGTGGAAAGACATCCCTTGTTCATGGATAGGAAGAATAAATATTAAAATAAAATGGTCATTCTCCCAAAACTGTTATACAGATTCA
The DNA here is from genome assembly GCF_034190915.1 of Cavia porcellus. NCBI lineage: Eukaryota > Metazoa > Chordata > Mammalia > Rodentia > Caviidae > Cavia > Cavia porcellus. The sequence continues at coordinate 68,523,191 of NW_026947496.1, forward strand.
ATGCAATCCCAATAAGAATACCATCAACATACCTCATAGATCTAGAGAGATCATTCCTAAAACTCATCTGGAACCAGAAGAGACCTAGAATAGCAAAGGCAATTTTAAGCAGCAAAGGCAAGGCAGGAGGCATCACAATCCCTGACTTGAAGTTATATTGCAAAGCAACTGTAATAAAATCAACATGGTACTGGAATAAAAACAGAACTGAAGATCAATGGAATAGATTAGAAGATACAACCACAACTACCAACACACTCAACCACCTTATCTTTGATAAATAGGCCTAACATGTTCACTGGATAAACAACAGTCTCTTTAATAAATGGTGGTGGACAAACTGGCTCTCCATATGATGAAAACTAAAACTAGACCCATGCCTATCACCATATACTAAAATAAAATCTAAATGGATCAAAGACCTGAATATTGAAACAGAAACACTAAATCTATTGGAAAACAAATTGGGTAAAAACCTTGAAGATATAGGGGTAGGTAGAGAATTCCTGAATAGGAATCAAACTGTATGGGAAATACTTCCCAGAATCAATAGCTGGGATCACATCTTATTAAAGTTTCTGTATGTGAAAAGAAGTCTCCAGCATAGTGAAAAGACAACCCACAAACTGGGAAAAGATCTTAGTGAGCTGTCCCTCAGACAAAGGACTTCTGTCTAAAACATATAAAGAATTTAAAAAAAATCAGACTCCTGAAATTCAAAGACCCAATCCAAAAATGGGCATCACAGTTCTCAGATGAAGAAATACAAATGGCAAATAAATACATGAAACAATGTTCATCATCATTACTCATTAGAGAAATGCAAATTAAAACCACACTGAGATTTCATCTCACTCCTGAAAGAATGGCCGAGATCAAGAAAACCACCAACAACAAATGCTGGAGAGTCTGTCGGGAAAAAGGAACTCTCTTGAACTGTTGGTGGGACTGTAGACTGGTGCAGCCATTGTGGAGGTCAGTCTGGAGATTCCTGAAAAGCTGGGGTTGGAAGTTCCATTTGTTCCAGCTACTCCACTTCTAGGCATATTCCCAGAAGAACTAAAAACATAACACCACAGTGATATATGTGCACCCATATTTATAGCAGCACAATTTGTAATCGCCAGATCTTGGAAACAACCTACGTGTCCATCAACTGAGGAATGGATAAAAAAGATGTGGTATTTTTATGCAATGGAGTACTACTCAGTTATAAAGAATTATCACATTGATACATTTATAAATAAATGGGTGCTACTTGAGACCATACTGATAAACAAAATAAATGAAACTCACATGTATAAATACCATACATCCTCCCTAGTGTAAAATATGGTAAGAGTCCGTAAGAGTTTATGGTAATCATGATTCCGCATTATGTTGCTTTGAAGCCTTATAATGTTTGCATTCATTAGTTGGAATGGTTATATCCTGGTTTGTTTGATTTTATTATCTGTGATAGAATGAACAGCTGTTTTGAAGAATATAAGGCATTAGAATATCCAGTGCTGATTTAATATCATCTTACTCTGAAGTCCTACTTTGCTTTTGTTCTTCTGTTTGCTTTGGTTCTATCGAGTTATATATTATTGGATATTATTATGTGTGATAGTATAAACAAATTTTCTATTGAAAATGAGATAATATAGCAGCCATTGTTCATTCTCTGTTATTTGGTTCTGAAAGTCCTGTGATGCTTTCATTCTCTTGATTGTTTTCATATTGTTTTATTATGTTTGATACTATGGTATTGAAGTTATGCTCAACTTTTGCAAAGAAAGAGAAATTATGATGGTAGTTACTGTTAATTATGGGTTGTCTTGTGGTAAAATGCTGTGTTGCTTGCATTGTTCTGATCTGCTGTTATGTCCTCTTTTGTCTTAATCTCTTTAAAATAAAAAAATCACATACTGAGATAAATTTTGAACAATTTTTTATATTTAGTAATTGTTTTTCAAAAATTTTAATACATTGTTTTGTTATTTATATTGTAATAATTATTCTGATAATGGTTACTGTTCAGACCTGGAAGTTACCCTAAAAGTCTTACATATTCAGGGATGTGACTTTTGAAGGATGACTGGTTATGAAGGCACTAATTTCAACAAGGCATGGGTCCATTGATGACATCATAATCACAGCTTTATGGGGAGAGCAGCAGAAGCTGGTGCCCAGTTGAAGGGAGTGGATCCTAGTGAGAGTGACGGTGGAAACTGTCTGGTCCTGGCCTCTTCTGTGGGACTTCTTCTCTCTCTGCTCCTTGGCTGCTGTGAAGTGAGAAGCTGTCCTCTACCATGCCCTCTGTATTGTCATACTACTATAGTGGTGGAACTGGATAACCACAGACCAAAACCTCTGAAGATGTGGAACAAAATAAACCTCTTTTATGTCAGGTTTTTGTTGTTCTTTCTTTTTGCAGTGTCTTGCCCTTTCACAATAGCTACTGTAGACTTTGGGTCTTATTTACTCTCTTAGTTTCTTACACTAGGGAGACAATACAATGTTTACCCATGTGAATCTGATTTATTTCATTTACAAGAATGGACTCAAGTTGCATCCATTTACCTACAAAAACCTTGAGTTTATTCTTTTTTATAGCTGACTAGCACTCTATTGTGTAAAAATGCCACATCTTTTTTATTTTAAAGAGAGTAAACTTAAACAGAACAAAACAAAACATCATAAGCAAACAATTTTAAGAAACATAGATTTCAAAGCAAGACCACTGGAGATCTTCACTATCGTATTGTTTCTTGTTTTCTTCTAAATACTTGTCCACATCTTCACACACAGTGAATGCATACTGAAAATTATAGTACTGAACTAATCAGAGCAGGATACTGAAGGCTTTTTAGGTTTTCAAGACCAGAAAATAGGGAAGTCAACAATGGCTCCCATAATGTCTCTTGTTCTCTTTGAATTAGCTGTCCATATCGTTATGTTGCTGAAATTAAACATGAGACTAGACTAATATCACTCTGACCAGTGAATAATAGTATTGCTAGATTTTATATCATAATGTTGCAGAATTAGCACTGGGTATCTTAGTGTCTCTTCTTCTTCAGAATATCTGTTCATTACATCGTGCATTGTATAATCTGTTCCCATAAACTGTTTAGAAATTCTCCACATGTGTGAATCTCTACATGTATACTTATCTTTTCTGTATGATAGGGAAAAACAGATCAAAACAAGACAACAAAACAAATTCCTAGAAAAACATGAAATGAAAAAGACATATAAAACCAATATTAGTTGATCTACAGTAGTTACTATGCTGTTTCTTGTTATTTTCAATAGTATTGTCTACATCATCAGACATAATATAATTGAAAATAGCATTACATTGCAATTTTAATAAAAAATAATCTTATAGACATTGTAAGACTTCAGAAGCAGTTAATAATCAAACTGGAATGGGTATCTTATTACATCTTATCTTCAGAGTAGTTGCTTCTACTCTTAAACTTGATACTATCAAGCATACAAATCCGAATAAACTCAATCAAGACAAAGACAAAACAGCAGTCTAACAAACCAGATTCAAATAAGATCATTCATAGTAAGCCAATGAAAGTAATACAGGGCTTCAGTTTAAGTTAATAGGGAATTAAGGATATTTACCATAGTATATCCTGCTATTTTTGGGATAGCCGTCTGTGCCCTCAAATCTAGCATGAGTAGACAGACTAGAACAAAATAAAATCAAACTAAACAGAGGAATAGGACTATTGTGGATTTTCAATCCTGATACACTATTAACAATGTCCTCTACCTTCTTTTTTTAGACAATTCCTGCCCTTTCCCTTTCTCAGGATGCTTTGTACATTTTGGGTCCCACTAACTCCTTTAGTTTTTAGATTAGGGGACAACCTGTTATCTATCTAAGTGGTATTGAATCTTTTTACCCCTGAGCTTGATTTTGAGTTGTATTCCTTTGTTTACTAAAGCCTCAAGGTTTTCCTTCCTTATAGCTGAGTAGTTCTCTATTGCACAAAAGTGTCATGACTTTCCAGCCTATCTGCAGCTGCTGGATGAGTTGTCCCTATTTCTCTCTGGTTCCCTGTCACATAGAGCATCGTTTTCTCATCTTTGACTTTAAGTTTATTAACTCTCTTTCAGGTTGAGTATATTTTCTATTCAGAGCATCTTGATGTATCCTATTTCCTGATCTACTCTGCCTGTATTTCTTTTTGTTAGTGTATCAAGGCTATCTATATTAGAGATTATAGCCCACGTTCTCTGCCTCATCTCTGCTATACTATTTTTCTGCTATTATTTGTCCACTTGTACCCTTCATTCCACTGTCTGCCCCATTCATTGAGGCCTCTCTGCCACTTCTGCTGGAATCCTGGTATTTTTTCTATCTCTCTCTAGAATGTCCTTCAATGTTTTTTGTAGGGTTGAATTGGTGGTCACGAACTCCCACAGTTCCTCCTTATCTTGGAAACATGTCGTTTCTCTATTAATTTTGAGAGAGATTTTTTCAGGATACATCAGTCTGGGTTGGAGGTTTGGACTACTTCACTACAGGCTCTTCTTGACTTGATAGTTTATGTTAAGAAGTCTGTAGTTATTTTGATGGATTTTCCTTTATTTTGCTTCTTTTCTCTGACTGATTTTAATGTTCTGTTCTTGTGATGAATTTCTGGGATCTTGATTATTATATGTCTGGGTGTAGATCGGTTTTGGTCATAGTTGGCTAGAGTTCTGTATGCCTCATTTATCTGGATATCATTTCCTTTTCCTATGCTTGGGAAGTTTTCCTTAATTATTTTTGTGAATATCCTTTGTAATTCATTTATGGTTACTCCTTCTTCATTCACATTTTTTATTCTTAAGTTATAGATCCTCTTATCATCTTCTAGCCTTTGTGTTGTTACTTCCTGGTTCCTTGTCATTTTAAGAGGTCTTTTCTTTCACGATCACACATTACAAATCTATCTTTAAATTTTGAAAGGTTAACTTTAGTTTCTGTCAAGGTATTTTGCCAGCTTTCAATGGAGTTTTTAATTTCTTGGTAATCTCTTTGGATCTGTTTTATGTATTCTAGATGTTGTTTATATTCTTCACCAAAGGTTTCTCTTCTTTTCCTGGGTTTTTCCATTCTTCCATCTGTGTCTTCTTGAGAGGGATTTAGCATTTCTTTTATTCATCTTTTTATATCATGCCTCACTTGGGTTAGAATTTCAGTTTTAAGCTCCTCTATGAGGTCATGGAAGTATTTCTTTATGTCCACTATGTTGTGGACAATATTGCACAATTTCTGCCCTGGATCTCTTCTGTATTTACCTCTCCTGGGCTTATTTTCCCAGGGTCAGCAGCTGGAGGCTTTTTCTTATTTCTTTCTCTTGTCATATTTCTGGTTTCTTTCATACAAGTGTAAGGTGGAGGTCTCAGGCCCTCTCTGTATTGCTGACAGTTTTTCCAAAGCACACTGGCTGGGGTCTTGCTGCCTTCTCCAGTTTGCTGTCATATGATGTGTGTGCAGGGACTGTGGGCTGGCCCCTCTCCTCTGAGCCAGTCAACTGGCAAGTGCCTTCAGCACATTAGTCTGTGCTGTGTGGCTGTAACAGGTTCAGAACAATTTCATCCCTGGCTATTGTGTCCTGACCAGGGGTGTGACTAAATCCAAGCAGGTCTCACCAGTCTTCTTTGGGACAGGGACAGTTGACTGACACCACTGTGGTTCTGAGTTCAGACCTATCTTGCCCAACTCCAATATGTCCTCCAGCTGGCCCAACCCACCATGGGACCCAATTTCCAGCACTCACCGCAAATTAATGCAGCTCTCCACCTTGGCTACACTCTATGCTATGCTGATCCTTCTGCTATGGGCCCTGGACTCACCAACTAGTGCACCTGTGAGTCGTCTGACTCCACGGCATGCCCAGCACAGCATGGGACCGGTCCCAGTGAGTGCGTCTGGTTCCAGTCTTTCTTCCATGTTTTTCCTTCCTTCCTTTCTTTTTCTTTTTCCTCAGTTTCTTCCTGGGTCATTAGAATCCCTCTCCTTTCATCTGATCTTCTCCATGTTGTTAAATTCTAGCATCTGAGTTGTTTTTCTCAGAGAGGCTCTCTACCCAGCTACCTATCAAGCCGCCATCTTCAGAACTCAAAAATGCTACATATTTTTATCCATTCCTTGGTTGATAGACTTTTGAGGTGTTTCAAGATTTAGCTATTAAAAATTGTGCTGCTATAAACACAGGTTCACATATATCACTGTTATGTTTTTAATTCTTCTGGGAAAATAACAAGAAGGGGGATAGTTGGGTCAAATGGGATTTCTAATCCTAGATTTTTGAGGAATCTCCACACTGATTTCTATGGTGTTTGCACACTCCTACCATCACGGAAAAAGTGTTCCTTTTCCCCTACATCCCTCCTGCATTTACTATTGGTTGATTTCTTGATGATAGCCATTCTTTCTGAGGTGAGATGGCATTGTTGTTTTAATTTTCATTCTTCAAATGACAAATGATGAACATTTTTTCCATATATTTATTTGTCATTTACATTTATTCATTTTAAAACCATGTTTTTATCTCAGATATCCCTTTTTTGGATGGAATTCGGGAAGTCTGACTTTTTTCCAATTCTTTATACCTTCTTCTTCTTCTTCTTCTTCTTCTTCTTCTTCTTCTTCTTCTTCTTCTTCTTCTTCTTTTTTTTGGTCTTTTTCGTTTTATTGGTACCAGGGATTGAACTCACAACTGCCTGCTTGCAAGGCAGGTGCTTATGCCACTGAGCTAAATCCCCAGCCCTGCTTTATACCTTCTTGATAGAAGTCATTTATTTGAGGCACAGTTGGCTAAATTTTTTTTCTCCGTCTGTGAGTTTTCTTTTCACTCTATTGGTGATATTTTCTGATGTGCAAAAACTTTTTAATAAGATGAGATCCCAGTTGTTCTTTATAGTATTTCCCATGCAGTTTAGTTTTTGTTTATGAACTCTCTGCCTATACTTATGTCTTCAAGATTTCTATCTACTTTCTCTTTCAGTAGATTGAGTGTTTCTGTTTTAATATTTAAATCTTTGATTCATTTTAACTTTAGTGCATGGTGATAGACTTAGGTCTAGTTTTAGTCTTCAGCATTTGGAAAGCCAGGTTTTTCTAGAATCATTTATTAAAGAGGTTATCTTTCTTCCATTGTACATGCTTGGCCCCTTTGATAAAGATAAGATGGCTGTTTGTTTGCAGTTGTGTCTGCATCTTCTAATCTGTTCTCATTCCTCATATCTGTTTCTTTTGCCAGTACCAGGCTGATTTTATCACTGTAGCCTTGTAGTACAATTTCAAGTCAAGGATTATGAGGTCTCCTGTCTTGTATTTGTTGCCAAAAGTTGTTTTTGCTGTCCTAGGTCTCTTCTGTTTCTAAATGAATTTTAGGAATGTTTTTTCCAGGACTAAGATATATTAATAGTATTTTCATTGCAGTTGCATTAAATCTGTATAAAGTTTTGGGAATATGACTATTTTCACAATGTTGGTTCTTTCTGTCCATGAGCAGGGGATATCTTTCCATTTCCTGATATCTTATTTGGTCTCCTTTTTTGGAGTACTGTACTTTTCAGTGTACAGATCATTTTACTTCCCTGATGGGGTTGTTTCCTAATTATTTCATTTTTTGGATGCTATTGTAAAGGGTGTAGTTTTTCTAATTTATCTCTTGGTTTGTTGTTTGTGTATAGGAATGCTATTGATTTTTGAGTGTTGATTTAGTGTCCTGCTATGCTACCAAATTTAGTTATTAACTCTAAAATTATTTCAGTGGGGTTTTGGGGCTTCTATATAAAGTTTCATGTCATCTGCAAATAATGATAGTTTAACTTTTTCCTTTCCTGTCCTTGTTCCTTTCATTTCTTTCTCTTGTCTAATTGTTCTGGCTAATATTTCCAGAACTACATTGATTAGGAGTGGTAATAGTGGACATCCTCGTCTTATTCCTGATTTTTTTTAAAGCTTTCAATTTTTTTTTCCAGTTAGTTAGTTTGTAACTTTTATCAGATTTTGGTAGAGACCATTTATTCTGTTTTTTTGTAAGTTTTTTTTTTTAATCACGAATGAGTGTCAAACTTTATCAAAACCCTTTTCTGTATCTATTGAGAGGTTTGTGTGATTCTTGTCTTTGGCCTTGTTGATATGGTGTATTAGATTGTTTGATTTGTGTAAGTTGAACCATCCCTGCATTCCTTGCATGAATCTCACTTGGTTAGAATGTATAAGCTTCTTGATGACTTGTTGTATTTTGTTGATGATTTTTGCATCTTTGCTCACTAGGGAGATTGACCTATAGTTTTCTTTTTTGGTTGAATCTTTCTCTGCTTTGGTGTCAAAGTAGAACTTGCCTCCAGGAATGAGCTAGGGGGAATTGCTTCCTTTTCAATTAAAGAGTTTGAGGAGCACTGGCATTATTCTCTAAATTTCTTATAGACTTCAGCTGTGAATTCCTCAGGGCCTGGGATTTTCTTTGTTGATAAGTTTTAATTATGTTTTCAATTTCATTAACTGATATTGAGTTATTCAGAATTTTTATATCTTCTTGATTCAGCTTTGATAATTGATGCTTCTAAGCATATGTTCACTTTTTCTGTGTTTTCCATCCTATGCAAGTAAATATTTTTGAAGTAGGTATTGATGATCTTCTGAATTTCCACAGAATCTGTAGTGATTTCACCCTTTTCATTCCTTATTGCATGAATTTGATTTTTTTCTTTTTTGTTAAACTTGGCTAGGAGCTTATCAATTTTAGTTATTCTTTCAAAGAACCAGCTCTTCAATCTATTAATTCTTCATATTGTTTTCTTAATCTTAATTGTGTTAATTTCTGCTCCAATCTTTATAATTTCCTCCCTTGTATGGGTTTTGGGTTTGACTTGCTCTTCTTTTTCTAGACAATTGAGGTACAGCATTAGCTTGTTTCTTCATATTTGTCATATTTTCTGGAGAATTTATCACTAAGAATTTCCCTCTTAAGACTGCTTTCATTGTGTCTCACAGGTTCCAATAAGTTGTATTTGCAGTTTCATTTGATTGCACATTGTTTAACTGGTTGTTCAGAAGGATGTTATTTAATTTCTGTGTGTTTATGGAGTGTTTGCATATTCTTTTGCCATTAATTTCCCATTTCATTGCACTGTGGTCAGATAATATGCCTAGGATAATTTTAATTCCTCTGAAGCTGTGGAACAAAATTTTCCAACCTGCATATGTCAGGTTTTCATTTTATTTTGGTTTTGTTTTACACACAGTGGCAGCAAGCTGAGTAATAACAATTCAGTCAGAAGGAAAATTTTAAACTTTAAATGATCAATTTGATTTATGTTCTCAAAGTCTCCCTTATTACTTTTATAATAAAGTAGTGTGATAATGCTGCTTCTCTTATGTTACACTTGACCATGGGACTTGCATTGACCGATGGAATCCTAGCAAGTGTGAAGCAAAGCAGAGGGTTTACAGAGGCTTGCATGATTTTACTTTCCCCTTTGAATTTACTTATCCTGTAGAGAAAAAGTGCAGGTGACTCTTAGCTGAAGAATAAGAGAAAGACAAAAGACCTGAACCAGTCCAAGGTCTACAACCAAATTCAGCTAAATTGCTGAAGACCAACTACACTGACCCAAAACTTCCGGATGAGAAAAAGAAATATATTGTAACTGTGACCCCAAGATGCTGGGATTATTTTTGTATCACTATTATAGCAAGACCTGTCTAATAAAATTTAAGTTGTGTATCAAATGAAAGAAATTCATTAAAATTCTATATGTAAACATGCTTTTATTATAAAGAATAATGCTATAGTTATTAATAAAAGATATAAATAGCATAAATTATATTTGAATAAAATTCTATGGAGAAATAGAATGAAAATACAAATTAAAGAAGACATCAAAAATAAGAAGCTTGTTCATGTGGCTTTTAAAAATGATTTGACAGACAAATGTCAAATCACTATAATGCTTAATTTCATTGGAAATATTTACATGATTAATTTGTAAAATTTGTTTAAAATATATTAATATTTATTGCATGCTGCATATTACATCTTTTGTAATTATTTAAACCTCTGAGGAAAAACATCTGATTGAGTATACAATTTTTCATATTTCTTTTAGGATGTATTTGCACATGAACTTTGAAAACCATAATTATCCATTGTTATGGCGGGATAGTATCTCAAAGTCCATTTATATAATGGTGTTTAACTACTGTAAAGTCTGAACCTCAAGTTTTGTTCTATACATGGAAGTTTCAGATCTATTTTCTGGACTTGCCTCATGACGTCTTTCCAGCCTAAAGCTTCTTTGATGAGAAAGAAATATAAACAAAGTTAATCATCTATATTTAACTATTTCTTTCAGCAGTACAGATGCAACATTTTTTATGTTGTTTGGCTAAAATATAGGAGAATTACTTAATTTACCTAAGAAAGTAGACGTTTTAGAATGTTGTGTAACTGGAAACTATATTCATTTTTATAACATCCCTACTCAAGATATTGCATAAGATAGTGCACATTTAGAAAAATCCCTAAAACTCGGAGTCTTAGAGTAAGGTATGTGAACTCCCAAGGCTTCTGTTAGGCTGAGAAGCATGGTATACTTGGTGTCTAGGATAAGAATGTTTCCTTTTTCTGAGAAGCCAATTTTACTTGAATCAGAGTTTCTTAAATACTGTTAAGTTTGGGGATATTATGGAATTGAAGGCAAGATGTATAATAAAAATTTAAGGACATCACAAAAGACTAGGATGTTTTGAAATTATGGCAAGATTCAGCAGTCATGCCTGCAGAACTCCCGCACTTTACCATCATCTATTTTAATAGGTCTTCAGTGAAAATGGTTGAAAAACCTGCTCTAAGGCTTCATCTGTTTCAGGTGATCTTTAGTGGCCTGAGAGAGGAAGGATCCTAGGCAACATCAAGAGCTACAGCTCATATTGTACAGATGTGGTCTTTGAAGCCACTGGCTTTTCTGAGGTCACCCTGGATATGGCGTTTGAGAAGAGCTTTTCAAAAGTTCTGGAGAGTTTTCCTCTTGGCTGACATTTAAACAGAAACTCGGGTTACAAGGTCGATATCTCATTAGTAGTGATGACAGAGTGTGGGCCTCTAAGACAACCTCATGCCAAGTGTGAAACAACCAATATGTTTATGAAATCATTTAATCCATAATCACAGAATGTAATGAAAGGGACCAGTGGCTTGGCATTGGCATTTACAAGGAGGTTACTATGATATATTTCTGTGAGTTACAGATTCAGCAAGCTGCAATTTATAAGCAATTGGAAAAAAGGATCCATCCAGGAAGCTCTTGAAGCTTGTTGAAGCAAGGTTTTTTAAATCAACCTGAATATTTTTATAATCACACTATTTAAGTTACTTTGCTGTTTTTACAATGTCATATTCTTCTGGCCCTTAGCATTTTCTCAGAAATTTTGAAAGCAGAGCAGGTAACACTCTAGTTTTGCTGATTAGAAATTTGTTATTTTCCAAAGAGGCAATAGATGTGATACAATTATTTTTTGTTGCAGATCAGGGCAACAGAGCTGTAGCTTTGAGTACACTGCTTGTATTGACCTTGAAGAATTACTTGAGTCACCTTTCATCAGATCAATGGAGAGCTGTAATTTGGCCCTTAACAAGATTGCAGACAGAGTGTCTGTGAGATTTCTGCAGACTCCAGGGTTTCCCATCATTTCTTTGTAGTGGCATGCAACCCATCTCTGAACTCTGGCTACATGCAACTCTATTTTAGTAGGTCATCAACTGTGCTTACAGTCTTTTTATTTTTCCTTTATGACTATCTCAGAAAGGTCCCATGTGCTAGTTTTCAGAATAATGTATCTGTGTTGTGTTTGGGTCTGCAGGTCAAATTTAATATATGTTCAATAAATCCATGCTTACTATAACCTTTGGTGCTTTCATTTGGAAGGTGATGATAATAACATTAATTTTTTATGGAGGTCATGAGGATTAAATGGGGTGCAATCATGAAACACTAGCACATTGGTCTCGCTGTCAGTTTGAGTGCCTTCCCCACAATATGTACCTATCTAACAGGTTCTCTCAGGGCACAGAAAAAGGACTAGCCTGTCACTGTATATTCCCTTGGTATTTATGGGTGGAAGGTGTTTCCCAGAATTAATCAAACTAAGGATGTGAAGGTGAAGGCTGAACATGAAGAGCCAGAAAAATATCAGCTGTGTAGTATTGTTGCAAATGTTAAATATACATTTTCTTTTGATACTTCATATCCTTTTAAATCCATATTTTGAGGAAGAAAGGTATAATTTTGCACATTAAATTTCAGCTACTCTTATGGGTCTCAGGTGTGTTGCTCTCTGCAATAGTATTTTAACTGCAGAATACTTCTGGTTTCTTGTGTTAAAATTCTGTGAGTAATTAGAATTCACAAGCATGGTAAAGTTGGCACTAGATTTCAGTTCTAAATTTTTATTTCATGTCTTGTCTTAGTTACTTTTTACTCGTCACTGAGACAAAATACCTGAAGCCCAAAGTTGGGAAAGGAAAGGTTTATTTCTTACAGTTTTTGGAGGTTTCAGTCCACACTCAGTTGGCTCCAAGGCAGGTGGGCATGGCTGGGCCACAGTTCATGGTGGCCGCCAACAGCAAGCAAGAACCAGCAAAGAGCAAGACACACCTTCTTCCTGCCATGACATCACATCCTGGCTCCACCCCTATGTGGGTGGAGCACTGACACTATCAATCCAAGCACTAGACAATGAACCAATCACAAATGCACAATGCAAACTCATGAGGCCTGGGGGACACAGACATAAACCATGACACCTATCTCATCATTTTTGTTTCTGATCTATATTTGGGATATTTAAATGATTTTGGTTGAGGTCAGAAAACCTTAAGATAACACTTAACAAACTTTAGTGTGACCTCAGCTTTCATGGATACTCTTCTTTTCAGCCTAAGAAGACTGTATTTATGACTTAGTCCTGCAGTTTACAAAAGCAGGAATACTATATTTGATCAATTCACTTGTTTTGTAAAGCGTTATTTTCCCTGTTACTCCTAGAGAAATAATGAGGTTGGTACAGATATTATGATAAAAATATTTATTATAGCTTGGCTTCTATTAATAATGAAAATTAAAAAATAATTTTTATAATTATTATTGATATATCAATCTCTGTGTAAATCATGCTGAAAAATATTCCACACCTTAGTGTCAGTCTGGATCATAAGCTTTAAAGTCATATCAACCCAGAAAACTTTTTTCAGGAATAACCTCTAGAATAGCCTCAAGAAAATAAGCAGTGGCAGAGCCTGAGAGAGAAAAATCATATACATAACATAAAATTTCCTCCTAGCACAACAGGAACCACATTAAGGCAGCAGCTGTTTCGGGATGTCTTTTGAATGTTCTCGTAATAATGTCCTTCTGAGCAACCATGGAGTGGTGTGAGAGAACTAGTCTATAACCATGTTGATATTTGCCACCTGAAGTGAAGAAGTTCTTTCAGGTCTTGAGTTTCACATTTTAATTAATATACATCTATATTTCACTCCATAGTTCATCTTTTTTTTAATTGAAAGAGAAAAAAGCAAAACAGTAAAAGGGTACAAGTAATACAAAATTTCAAGAAAAAATATACAGTTAGAAATCACTAGTTAATAGATTACACATTGTCATCTTAGAAATAGTTATTCAAATTACAAATTAAATCATACAAAGTGGACATTCATACAGTGAGATTGCAAACTGTTCTGTTCAATAATCCAACAAAAACTCAGCAATATGGTTTTCTATCCTACATACTTAAATATACAAGCAGTTATATCCTTTAGATCACTTTCTTTTCTTCTCTTTTTTACAATAACAATTACATATTTTGGGTTTTATTACTACCACAGTTCTAATTACTTATTTTGAAGAGAAAAAAATGTGAAAAAGCAAAACAGAGTCAGAACAGAAGGATGGACATAGTACATGATGCAAAAACAGAATACCAGGTGATCACCAATGGTTACCATGATGCCTCTTGCTATCTTAAAAAGAGTTGCCTGTATCATCAGGTATAATAGAATTGAACAAAACAGTACAGAACAACACCAATAAAACCTAAATATTGGAGACCTTACAGGACTTCAAAAGAAGATAATAGTCAAACCATAATGGGCATCATAGTAAATCTTATTGCCTTCAAAGTGGTTGCCTATACCCTCAAACTTGATACTATCAAACAAAACAGAATAGAGTAAAATCAGTCAAAACAAGCTGGGGAGAGCAATACAGGGGTTCAAATCAGGTTAATTGGAAAACAAAAAAGTTACTATAATATATCCTGCTATTTTTAAGTTTATTTTTTCCTTAAGTAAAAAATAAAAAAGAAAAAATAAATTAATTAAAAAAATGAAAAAAAGGGGAGATTGAGATAAAAAAGGACATAACAACAGAACAACACAGGTTAAAACAGAACAATTTAAGAATCATAGTGTTTCACCACCAGATAACCTGACATAATAGTAGTTACCACAGTGTCTCTTTCCTTGAAATGTTTGAATATAACTTCATATACTACAGCATCAAACATATCAAGACAATGTGAAACCTTTCCAGAGAAAGAAAGTATTACAGGATATTCAGAACAAGCTAACGGAAAATGAACAACGGTTTCTATATTATTTCTCTGCCTACAAAAATTTTTATAGTATCACATATATTAAAATATAATAAGATACAACATGTTAAAACCAATGGAAACAAATGAACAACAGCTTGATGGGACTTCAAAACAGGAAGATATTAAATCAGCACTAGCTATTAGGATGTCTTTTTTCTTCAAAATAGCTATTCATATTATCACAGACAATAAAATCGAACAACCCAGATTCCAATTAATGAGTGAAAACATTATATGGCTTCAAACCAATATGATTGGGAATCATGATTACCACATACTTGTATGTATTCTTATTATTTATTACACTAGGGAAACTATTCAGTATTCATACATGTGGGTTTGATTTATTTCACTTATGAGTATGGTCTCAAGCTGTGTCCATTTATTTATAAATATATCAATGTGATCCTTCTTTATACCTGAGTAGTACTCAATTGTATAAAAATACCACAGCTTTTTTATCCATTCTTCAGTTGATGGAAACTTAGGTTGTTTCCAAGATCTGGCTATTACAAATTGTGCTGCTATAAACATGAATGCACATATATCACTGTGGTATGATGCTTTCAGTTCTTCTGGGAATATGCCTAGAAGTGGAATAGCTGGAACAAATGGAACTTCCAATCCCAGGTTTTCAGGAACCTCCAGACTGACCTCCACAATGGCTGCACCACCAAAAGTCCCACGAACAGTGCAGGAGAGTTCCTTTTACCCCACAGCCTCTCCAGCATTTTTTGTTGTTGGTTTTCTTGATTGTGGCCATTCTTTCAGGAGTGAGATGAAATCTCAGTGTGGTTTTAATTTGCATTTCTCTAATGACTAATGATGGTGAACAGTTTTTCATGTATTTATTTGCTGTTTGTATTTCTTCATCTGAGAATTGTGTGTTCATCTTAGATGCCCATTTTTGGATTGGGTCTTTGAAATTTAGGGTCTGATTTTTAAAAATTCTTTATATGTTTTAGACAGAATTCCTTTGTCTGAGGGGCAGTTCACTAAGATTTTTTCCCAGTCTGTGAGTTTTCTTTCACTATGCTGGAGATTTCTTTTGACGTGAAGATACTTTTTAATAAGAGGTGATTCCAGTTATTGATTCTGGGAAGTATTTCCCGTGTGGTTTGAGAATTCTCTACCTACTCCTATGTCTTCAAGGTTTTTACCCAATTTGTCTTCCAATAGATTTAGTGTTTCTGTTTTAATATTCAGATCTTTGATCCATTTAGATTTTATTTTAGTACCTGGTGATAGGCAAAGTTCTAGTTTTAGTTTTTGTCATATGGATAGCCAGTTTTTCTAATACCATTTATTAAAGACACTGTCGTTCTTCCAGTGAACGTTTAGACCCTTTATCAAAGATAAGGTGGTTGAGTGTGTTTGTAGCTGTGGATGTATCTTCTAATCTACTACACTGATCTTCGGCTCTGTTTTGGTTCCAATACCATGTTGATTTTACTACAGTTGCTTTGTAGTATAACTTCAAGTCAGGGATTGTGATGCCTCCTGCCTTGCCTTTGCTGTTTAGAACTGTCTTTGCTATTCTAGGTGTCTTCTCACTCCAGATTAATTTTAGGAGTGATTTTGTGAGATCTATGAGGTATGTTGATGGTATTTTTATCGGGATTGCATTGAATCTGTGTAATAGTTTTGGCAGAAAGGCCATTTTTACAATATTTATTCTTCCTATCCATGAGCAAGGGATTTCTTTCCATTTTCTGAGATCATCTTCAATTTCATTTTGTATAGGTCTTTCACTTCTTTTGTAAAAGTAATTCCTAAAAACTTCATTTTTTTGGTTGCTAGTGTAAAGGGTGTGGCTTCTTTTGTTTCTCTCTCTGTGATTTTCTAGTTAGTGTAGAGGAATGCAATTGATTTTTGAGTATTGGTTTTCTATCCAGCCACATTGCTGAATTTATTTATTATATCTAGGAGTTTTTCAATGGAGTTTTGGGGGTCTTTTGTGTAGTGTGTCATGTCATCTGCAAATAATGATAATTTAACTTCTTCTTTTCCTATCCTTATGCCTTTTATTTCTCTCTCTTGTCTAATTGCTCTGGCTAGTATTTCCAGTACCATATTAAATAGGAGCGGTGATAAGGGACATCCTTGTCTTGTGCCTGATTTTAAGGTAAAAGCCTTCAGTTTTTGGCTGTTTAGTACAATATTGGCTGTTGGTTTGTCATAGATGGCCTTTATCATATTGAGGTAAAGACCATCTATTCCAATTTTCTGTAAGGTTCTTATCATAAATGAATGTTGAACCTTATCAAAAGCTTTTTCTGCATCTATAGAAATGATCATGTGATTCTTACTTTTGGTTCTATTGATATGGTGGATTACATTTATTGATTTACATATGTTGAACCATCCCTGCATGCCTGGGATGAATCCCACTTGGTAATGGTGTATAATCTTTTTGATGGTTTGCTGCATCCTGTTTGCCAATATTTTATTGAGGATTTTTGTATCTGTGTTCATTAGGGAGATTCTCTGTAGTTCTCTTTTTTAGTCGGGTCCTTCTCAGGTTTTGGTACTAGAGTAATATTTGCTTCCAGGAACGACTTAGGAAGGATTGCTTCCCTTTTAATTTCACTGAAGAGTTTGAGGAGTGTCAGCATTAGGTCTTTTTTTTTTTATTTAAAGAAAAGGAAACGAAAAAAAAATACATGGAGATTTAAAAAAAAGGGTAGAAATAATACTAAATTACAGACAAACAAAAGGTAAGAAATTGCCAGTTGGTAAGTTACAAATTGTCATCTTCGAAATGGCTGTTCAGGTTATAGAATTAAAGTATTTAGAATGACATTCAAAAAAGTGACCCTACAAACCATTCTGCTCTATGGCCGAACAAAAGCTCCGTAATATGATTATCAGTCCCACCTATTTGTTTTACATCTCTAAGAGGATAAAGTTAACCATATCAAAACAGAACAGAACATTTAAAAAAAAATAAAAAACAATTTAAAGAAATACAGATTTCAAAGCAAGTCCACTGGGTATCTGCCTTATCTAACTGTCTCTAGCTTCTTACAGATAGTTGTCCCTAACTTCACCCACTTTCTATACTTATTGCATATTATAGAACTAATCAAATCATTACAGGATGATGGAGTCTTTTTAGGTCCTCAAGTTCCAAATTAGGGAAGACATTACCAACTACCATCGCATCTCTCATTCTCTTTGTGATAGCCGTCCCCATCTCTGCATATGCTGAAGTTGAGCTGAAGAAACCAGTCCAGAGTCATTTTAATCAGCAAGCAATAGATTACTAGAATTTATATTATAATGCTACAAAATAAGCCTCGGGTTTTTCAGGTCTCTTCCTCAGAGTATTTGTTCCTATCCTCTCTGTATTATAGGGAGAACCAAGTCATAACAAGACAGCGAAACAATTTCCTAGATAAACATGCAATGGATAAGACTTATAAAACTATAATATAAATGATCTTCCGTAGCTACTATGTTTTCGCTTGTTATTTTCAATAGATTTGTCGACAACACTGGCTTATTATAGTTAAACATACTATCACCTATTTTTATAAAAACTTATCTTTGACTGCATTGTAGTATTTGAGAGCTGTTACTGATTCATACCAGTATGGATATCCTTTACATCTTGTCATGCTCAGAGTAGTTTCCTCTACTTTTAGGGTTGATTCTAACATGCATACCAATTTCAAATAGGATCAGTCAAGGCCAACCAATAGTCTTATGATTCAGATACAATTAAGATCAGTCATAGTAAGACAATGTAAGTAATACAGGATTTCAGCCTAAGTCAATAGGAAAGTAAGGATAGTTACCATGGTATAACCTGCTATTTTTGGTTCTAGAGGTCTGTGTCCTCAAATCTGATATGAGTGGACAGACCAGAACAAATTTAATTCAATCTAAATATGGCACTAGGACTACTGTGTCTTTTAAATCGTTATACACCATTAGCAATGACCTCTGCTTTTTTTTTTTAAATATAGTTTCAGAGCTGTCTCTACCAAAGACTAGCTTACCGTCTCTGCCTCATGTCTGCTACTCCACTTTTCTGCTATAATTTGTCCACCTTATTCCCTCATTCCATGGTCTGCCCCGTTCACTGAGGCCTCTCTGCCACTGTAGCTGTAATCCTGATATCTCTTCCTCTCTTTCTCTGTAATGTCCTTCAGCGCTCTCTGTAGGGTTGGATTGGTGGCCACGAACTCCCACAGTTCCTCCTTGTCTTGAAAGTATCTTATTTCTTCATTAATTTTTAGAGAGAGTTTTGACGGATATATGATCTTAGGTTGCATATTTTTTTCCTTCAGGACTTGGAATATTTCTCCCCACTCCCTTCTTGACTTAAGAGTTTGTGTTGATAAGTCTGCTGTTATTTTGATAGATTTCCCGTTATAGGTAACCTGCATCTTTTCTCTGGCTGCTTTTAATATTCTGTTTTTTTGGTGGATTTCTGGGATCTCGATTATTATATGCCTAGGCGTAGATCTGTTTTGGTTGTAGGTAGCTGGCGTTCTGTATGCTTCTTTTATCTGGATATCATTTCTTTTTGCTATACGTGGGAAATTTTGCTTTAATATCTCTGTGAATATTTTTTGTATTTCATTTTTGGATGTTCCTGCTTCCTCACTCACATTCTTTATTCTTAGGTTATGTATCTTTTTATCATCTTCCAGTTTAAGAATTGCTTCTTTCTGGTTCCTTGTTATTTTTAAGAGGCTTTTTCTTTCACGTTCATAAGCCCTAAATCTCTCTTCAAGTTTCAGAAGGTTGTCTTTAGTTTCTGTCAAGGCATTTTGCCAATATTCAATGGAGTTTTTAGTTTCCTGATATTCTCTTTGGATCTGTTTCATGTATTCTAAGTTATGCTTAAATTCTTCTTCAGATGCTTCTCTTTCTTTTCTGATTTCCTCAGTTCTTCCATCTGTGTTCTCTTGGGCGGGGCTTGTCATTTCTTTAATTAATCTCTTTATATCTTGCCTCACTTGGATCAGGAGTACATCTTTAAATTCCTCTATGAGATCATGTAAGTACTTTTTAATTTCGGCTGATGCTGTGTCGAGCAATGGATGGTTACTGTGTTTGTTCTCTTCAGTGTTTAGTTCTCTTGGGTTTAATTTCTCCTGTTGAACAGCTGGAGATTTTTTTTTTATTTTTATCTCTTGTCATGTTTCTGGTTTCTTTCAGACTGTCCTGGAGTTCTCTGGCCCTCTCCGAGTTGCTTAGGGCCTTTCAGAAGTGTGCTGGCTTGAGTTTTTGCTGTCCTCCCCAATTTGCTGTTATCTGGGGTAGGCTGGGATGTAGGGGCGGTACAGTCTAGTCTCTAGCCTCTGTGTCAGTTAGTTCATAAATTAGGCTGTACTTTCTGGTTGTCACTGAGTTGTGACTATTTTGTATCTGCTTATTGGGCCCCAAGCAGAGGCTTGGTTTAGCCCCAGTAGCTCCTGCCAGTTCTCTTTGAATCAGAAGCAGCTGAGTAATGGCACAGGATTCTGCCCAGGTCCCAGCCGTTCTCTTCCAAACCTCTCTGTGATAGGAGCACCAGAAAAGCAGATCTGCCCAAAACCAAGATGGCTCCCACTAAGTTCTCTGTGTGGAGCTGAAGCCAGCAAGTAATCAGGCTCTGCCAGGACTCAAGATGTCTTCCACCAGCCCTCCCTACAGGGGGACCTGGTGATGTCACCAAGCTGCGGTTTCTGCCGCCAGGCTAATATGTCTGCACCAGACTCTGTGTTATTGATTTCCCCGTGGTGGCGGGCCAGCTGTTCTCTGGCCAAACCCAGCAGCCACGGAGTTTTCTGTACTCACCAGAGTCCGGTGCAAGTCCTCGTTCCGGGACCACCGCACACCAAGCTGTCCACTTTTCCCCCACTCGCGGCTCAGTGCTGACCGGTCAGATTTCTGTGCACCGTTTAGATTTGGAACGCCAGAGCTTTGTACATCCACTCTGGTGCAGCGGTGCAGAACTGGCTGCTACTTGGAGTCTCGATCTGGGTCTCAGTTTCCCGCAGTCCCCAAAAGCAACTCAGCTTTTCGTGCTGGGTCCTCGAGTCTGTTTGTTGATTTAAGGGTGCGGGATTTGCAGCCTCCGGTCTCAGCACGACTTTAAATCCTCCAGCTGTACTGTCTTGGTTAATAAGAATCGCTATCGATTTGTCTGGTCCTCTCCATGCTGTCTTTTTTTTTAGCTTTGAGTTTGAATTCTCTGGAGAGACTCTTCGCTCGATCCCCTAGCTCGCCGCCATTTTCAGACGCCTGGCTGCATATCAGCATTAGGTCTTTATTGTATTTCTTGTAGAATTCTGCAGTGAATCCATCTGGGCCTAGGCTCTTCTTTGTAAGTAAGGACTTAATTACATTTTCAATTTCATTAATAGAAATTTGGTTTTTCAGCAGTTTTACATCTTCTTGACCTAGCTTTGATACTTTATATGCTTCTTGGAATATGTCTGTTTCTTCTGTGTTATGAAACCTTTGAGAGTAGAAGTTTTCGAAATAGGTGTTGATGATCTTCTGTATTTCTGCAGAGTCTGTAGTGATTTCACCTTTTCAATTCCTTATTGCATGAATTTGAGCCTTTTCTTCCCTTTATTTAATCAGATTGGCCAGGGGCTAATTGATTTTATTCATTCTTTCAAAGAACAAACTCTTTGATTCATCGCTTTTTTTGGATTGTTTTCTTAGTCTCTATTGCATTGATGTCTGCTCTGATTTTTACACTTTCCTCTCTTCTTTTGGCTTTCAGCTTGACTTGCTTTTCTTTTTCTAGATGTTTGAGGTCTAACATCAGGTCATTTATTTGTATTTGTTCTGTTTTCCCAATGTGGGAACTCAGTGCAATAAATTTTCCTCTGAGGACAGCTTTCATTGCATCCCACAGATTCTGGTAAGTTGTATTTGTGTTTTCATTTGTTTGTAGATATTGCTTAATTTATTCTTTAATTTCCTCTGTGACCCACGGATTACTCAAGAGTGTGTTGTTCAGTTTCCATGTGTTTGTGGGATTTTTGTAGTATCTTTTATCATTAATTTCTAATGTCATAGTGCTTTGATCCGATAACATGCAAGGGATAATTTCAATTCTTTTGCATTTATTTAAATATGTTCTGTGAGGTAATATATGGTCTATTTTAGAGAATGAGCTATGTACTGCTGAGAAGAATGTGTATTCTGTTGTTGTTGGGTGGAATACTCTGTATATGTCTATCAAGTCTATTTGCTCACAGGTGTGATTCAGTTCTGCTATTTCTTTGCTGATTTTCTGTCTGGTTGATCTGTCCGTTGGTGTCAATGGTGTGTTAAGATCTGTTAGAATTGTGTCACTGTTAACTTGGTTTTTCATTGCTGTTAGTACTTGTTTTATAAAACTGCGTGCTCTGGAATTTGGTATATGTATATTTAAGATAGTTATCTCTTCCACTTGAAGTTTCCCCTAACCAGTATGTAGTGACCTTCTTTATCTCTTCTGATCATTATTGGTTTGAAGTTCACATTGTCTGCAAACAGAATAGCTACTCCCACTTTTTTTGGGTTCCTGCTGCATGAAGTATTGCTTTCAATCCTTTGACTTTCAATCTGTGAGTATACTTTGGGTTAGATGGGTTTCTTGTAGACAGCATATGTTTGGATTTTTTCTTGATCCATTCTGACTGTCTCTTATTTTTAATTGGTACATTGAGACCATTTACATTAATGGTTATAACTGTTATGTGTTGGTTTATTGTTGACATGTTATCTTTCTGCTGCTGCATTTTTATCTTTCTGTTCTGTTTAATTGTCTACTTTGTTTAGCGGTTTTTCCTAAGTGTATCTAAACTGTCTTTCAGTATTCTTTGCAGGGTTGACTTTGTGATCATGAAGTTCTTCAGCTGTTCTTTGTTATGGAAGTATTTTATTTCTCCAT
The DNA here is from genome assembly GCF_034190915.1 of Cavia porcellus. NCBI lineage: Eukaryota > Metazoa > Chordata > Mammalia > Rodentia > Caviidae > Cavia > Cavia porcellus. The sequence goes on from NW_026947496.1 coordinate 68,545,744, forward strand.
TGATTTTGAAGGACACTTTTTCAGGGTACATCAGTCTAGGTTGGAAATCATTTTCCTTTAGGGTCTGAAATACTTCACTCCCTGTTCTTCTTGACTTTATTGTTTGTGCTGAGAAATCTGCTTTGATTCTGATAGGTTTTCCTTTATAGGTGATCTGTTTTTCTCTCTGACAACTTTTAATATTCTATTCTTTTTTTCAATTTCTGGGTTGGTGATTATTATATGTCTGGGTGTAGTTTTATTTTGGTTATGGCTATTTGAAGTTCTATATCCTTCATTGATCTTGATATCCATTTCCAATCTTATGTTTGGGAAATTTTCAGCTATTACTTCTCTAAATATTCTCTTGACATCCTTTATGTTGTCCCCTTCTTTTTCATTTATCCCTATTAACCTTATGCTGTTTTTCTTTGCATCGTCTTGCAGGTGTTGAATTGTTATTTCCTGATTTCTTGTTATTTTTAAAAGAACTTTTCTTTCCTGTTCACTGGCTGCAGTCTTGTCTTTGAGGTCTGAAATTCTATCTTCACTTTCACTGAGGCAGTTTTTACAACTTTCATTGGAATTTTTCATTTCCTGTGTATCTCTTTGCATCTGCTTTATATATTATGTTTGTTTCTTATATTGTTCATCGAGGAATTCTATCTGTTTAGTTCCTCCAATTTTTAAACTTTGTTTTGTTTAGATATGTTCAGCATCTCCTTCATTTCATTTATCCTTTCTTCTTTTACCTGAGAGATTATTTCTTGTTTGAATTCCTTTAATGCTTTCAGGAGTTGCTTCTTTATTTCAGTTACTTTTATTTCAGGTACTTCAGGCATATGGCATGTATTTTCTTCTACGTATATGGCTCCTAGGTGGGATGGGCTGGATGTTTGACATTGCATTTTGGTGTTTCATTTTCCTATATTTCTGTGTTTCAAGTGTTGTTCCAAAGCTTCCCCTGGACGTGTTGGGAATTGTCTCTTATGTCCTGGGCTCCTGGGACTCATCTGGTAGTGTAGCTCCCTCTCTGGGCAGTGAGGCCCACAGATTAAAAGAAGGTTGCCATGCTCCTCTCAGGTAGACCTAAAGCCTCCTCAAGCTACACAGCTCCCCCTTCTGGCAGCATAGCTCCCCTGAGGGAAAGAAGGCCACTTGGTGTGGTCCAGGCAATCACAAATCCCGCTAAGCCCAATCTAGTGTGGCTTCAAGCCGAGGGGGCCCTCAACCCCCTAGAGCAAGGATCTCATACTCTCCCGGGGATTGGATGTGGTGTAATCATCCAGCTCCTTGGATGGCAAAGCTCCCCAGGCTGATAGAGGGTCCCCCTATGGCCTAGGTAGGCCTCAAACCTTCTCAGCAGGGTTGCTCCCTCCTCTAAGGAGGTGGCAGTAGTGCTGGTGCTCTCCAGGTGGAAAGAAGGTCGCAGGCAAGGCTGGAGGAGGTTCTTGCAGCTTGGCCCAGTTCCCACCTTCAGGTGGGGCACCCCTGTGGGTGAGAGAGGGCAGTCAGTAAAGCTGGAGCAGGCTCCTGTGGCTTGGCCCAACTCACTCCTCTAGGCAGCAGCTGCGGTGTGCTCTCCAGGTGAGAGTAGGCAGAGAGAAGGCAGCCAGCTAGGCTGGAGTGGGGTCCCCAGCTTGGCCCAACTCACTCCTCCAGGTGGACAGCTGTACTGTGCACTCTGGGTGAGAGAGGGCAGTCAGCAAGGCCAGACTGGGGTTTCGTGGCTTGGCCCAACTCACTCCTCCAAGCGGGCAGCTTCAGTGTGCACTCCGGGTGAGAGTAGGCAGAGAGAAGGCAGTCAGTTAGGCCGGAGTGGGGTCCTGCATAGTTCATCTTTTAATAATGAAGATGTTTACAGTTATTGCTATTAAGTAAAATTGATGGCCAGAAAATATAGCATGATTATCCTGGGCTTGAGGATTTCCATGGCTATTTCCCAGAGAATCAGGTGTTCCAGTTTTAAGCTTGAGGTTGGATGCCATTTCTCCTTTTTCATATATAGTTTCCTCCACTGTAACTTAGAAATGGCTGCTCTGATGACCTCAGAGGAAGTGGAAGCTCACAGAGAAGTGGTAACACTACCTCTGCAGCACATTAGGAGCAAAGAGAGAGCCATTGAGAGTGGACAAAGATGGGGGGGGAGGTGTAGCTTTGGAGAGGAGCCTGAGAGTGTCATGACTCACAGAGTGCAGCCCTGTCTCTTCAGCTTTGTCCTGGAAAGAATGTGGCCAGTATCACTGCAGTCAAGCACGGATGTAGAGAGACGCTCTGAATCCGGGAAATGAAGTAGATATAGCTAAGATAAAATAACTGGGAGCAGTTAGTTATTCTGGCTGTAGTCTCTGACAGAATGAGGAGCAATATTACCTAATTCAAGTATATTGGGCTGTCTTGAATAGGTGGGGAAAGCAAGTCTCAGTCTGACTCATGGGATCAGAGCAGAATTTCTGTCTTGGTTCTAGAAACCTCAATAGCACATTCAAGAGACATTGGCAGAGTGACACCAGATGTGACCTTTGGATGGCTCTTGTCCATCTGATGTCTAAAATTAGAGGTTTCCTACTCTACATCAAAGAACTAGGAAAGATAGTCTCTCAACTCCACTGGCAGAAAACTGCTGGCAGTTTCTGGGCTTGTCTGGTTTTAGGATGGCAACTCATGAACTGATGCTATGCACAATGACTAATGAGGGCTGGTAGAAAGTGGAAGAGAAGGTGAAAAAGACCTTAGAGGCAAGACCACAATCTGAACAGTACAGAAGTCTAAGGTAATTACTAGCCAGGGAAAATAAAGAGTTTACCCAGAAAGGACTATATTTCTGGCAAGTGTGTTGTCAATGGAAAGCAAGAAGTTGCCTGAATTTTTAGTGTAGTTTCAGCTTGAATATAATGAGGTAACATTTGGTGAAGACTAAAAAATGTACAGACATAGATTTACTGTGAATGAGTCCCACACAGACGATCAATTTTAAAAAGGTTGAAAGGGACTCACTATTTTCCAGAGCTTCATAATTCATAAAAATGGTTTGGCTTCCTAAGGAGGTAGACAGTTCCTCATCTTTTAAAATAAGAGAAATATGGGTTTGTTTTTGTACTGGATTCATAGTTTAATTCTCTCATTGCCATTGATTTTTGCCATTTTGAGAAAAAGTAAGAGACATGAGATAGTAGTCAAAGGTTTAAGAATTTATGGCTTTGTAAAATTCCTTTGAAGATACATAATTGTATCTGTCAACTTTACATGATAAAACTGACTATACAAAATGATGTGGGGATTCTGAACTGTTCTTTTGAATTAAATAGAAATAGGCAAGTAGTGTTTAATGTCAGGGTTCAAGTACTATGTATAAGACTATGTAAAAACTTTTATTCTGTCCCAAATGTATCCTTGAAGCAATTCATTTAATTAAAGATTTACATTTGAGACAAGCATGAAAAAGCTTGCATGTAATTTGGTTTCTTGATGGTCATTGTGAAAGTCTAAGTAAAATAATTCTCTTCTTCATTTTCATATTCCATTATTGGAAATCTAACATCTAATTACAGGATGAGCACTGTAACCTTTCTGGGACTGTGGTGGATTAACTAATGAGCAAATTGTAACACTCAGGACAAGGGGAGAACCAAGAAGCCAAGCATATCCTCGTGTGAGTCAGCAGCAGCCATGTGGACCAAGAAGCCAAGCGTGTCCTCCTATGAGCCAGCGGTAGCCATGTGGGCTGAGAGGAGAACCAAGCCATGCCCAGGTCAGTGGCATTCAAGGTCCAGGAAGGGAACCAAGAAGCCAACCTGTGCCCTCCCATGAGCCAGTGGCAGTCAAGGGCCGGGAGGAGATTCTCCTGTCCTGAAATACTGCCCTGGCAGATGGGAGGGCACAGGATGGCTGCTTAGCTCTCCTTCTCCCAGCCTACGACTGCTGCTGGCTCACAGCAAGGCCTGGATTGGCTTCTTGCTTCTTCTCTCAGCCCACAACTGCTGCTGATTCTCTTTTATCTGTTTGGTGGAATTTTAAAATTTATTTGAATTGTACTTCAAAATAAGTAAAATGTTCATTTATTTACATTTAATATACTACAGATGAATCTGAGTTTAAATATGCCATTTTATTTTGTGTATTTTGTAATGGCTTATTTTACAGTAATAATATCTTTATCTCATCTTGGAAAGATGAGGACCTGAGATCACTTGAACTCTGTGTACCTAAAAGATAATCTCACAAGAGGTATGGAATATTTCTCATACCCCTCTCACATTTTCTCAACCTTCTCACTTCCCATGTGAAGGAAACTGCAAGATACTTCTGTATTAGTGTGAGGTGGTTAATTGGCCAGCTGGAAACAGAAGTCAGCAAAGAACTTTTCTCATCTTCTTTCCTTCAGGTGGCCGAGTCTTTGGCATATTCATTTCACTTGGCTTCTCTGAAGCTGCTATGAGGTGGACAGCCATCTATCCACAAAGAGCACTGTTCAGTAATAAATTCTTTTCTTAGCCTTTTCTTCTTTCCTGTTTTATTTTTCCCAGATTGCTATCCTCTCCCTTGAGACTAAGTTGTTTGTAAGTGTTCGTGTCAGGTTCTGCTTTTCATCAAAGGAAAGATATTGTGAGCTTCCATTGTGAATCTTTAGTTTTATTTAAAACAAATCAATCTTTCCCTTTATTTTAATTTTTAAAAATTTTATTATTTTATTAGTACAGTTTTACAGTACATGATTACATTCATTGTGGAGGATTGGTACATATACCTAATGCAACTCATTTTTTTGTTTTTCTTTTTTCTCTCTTCTTCTCCACACCTACTTTTTGCCAGCTTTAGACTCATTTACTTATCTTGTAAGTTCTTAAAAAGTCAATTAAGATACAAGCAGATTGACATCTCAAACAGTCCAAGAAACATATAAACACATTAGACAATTATACTAAATCAAGTTATATTTTACATATATTGGCCATGCTGAATCACAATGACTTTTTCCCATTATCTTTTATTTTCAATTTAATTTATGCATTAAGCTTCTCAAGGAAGAGATAGTATGTGATACTTAAACTTGTACATGTGATTTATTTCATTTAACATTATGATTTCAAGGTGTATCTATTTGCCTACCAATGATTCAAGCTTTTCTTCTTTATGGCAGAATAATTCTCCATTGTGTTTAACTACTGTATTTTCTTTGTCCATTCATCTGTTGATGGATGTACAGGCTGTTTCTAATACTTAGCTGTTATAAATTGTGCTTCTATAAACATGGGTATACATATGTCACTGGAGTATGGTGCCTTTAACTGTTTTAGAAAGACACCTAGGGGAACAGATGTTCAGCTCAGTGGCTCAAGCACTTGTTTGGTAAGCATGAGGTCATGAATTTGATCCTCAGTACAAAAACAAAAACAAAAACAAAAACAAAAACAAAAAACACCTAGAAGGGTAATATCCTAGTCACATAGAATTTTTGTTTTTAGGGATTCTGATTCCCATAGTGGTTTTACCAATTTATGCTCCAACCAACAATGAAAACAGATTTTTTCCCCCTACAGACCCTCCAGCAGTTTTTATTGGTTAATTTCTTGATCATGGTGAGTCTTTTTGGAGTGAGACAGAATCTCAGTGCTGTTTTAATTTATGTTTCTCAAATGGCCAGCAATGTTGAACATTTTTTCATGTGTTTATGAGGAGTTTGTATAGTGTCTACTTGTTTTGGATGCCCATTTTTGTACTGACTTTAAGTCAGGAGGTCTGTTTTTTTTTTTAAAGTGCTTTGTATATTTTAGATATCAGTCCTTTGTCTGAGGAATAGCTGGCAATGTTTTTCAGATTCTATAGGTTGTCTCTTCACTCCATTGAATTTTTTTTTGTTTAGAGAAAAAAGCAAAACAGAAAAAAGGTATAAATAATACAGAATTAAAAAAAACCAGTAAGAAATAAGTAGTTAAAAATAACAGTAAGAAATCACTAGTAGATAAATTATATAAGATTATCTTAGAAGTAGTTGTTCATGTTACAAAACCAAAGCAAATGAACAGATAAATAATGACAGCACAAACTATTGTTTGATGAACTAACAAAAAATTAGTAATATAGTTATCTGTCTTGCACACTTAAACATACATACAGTTTTATACTTTAGAGCACTTTCCTTCCCTTGATTACAATATCTATTATAAATTTTGGATCTTATTACTCTTTCAGTTTTTATTATTGTTTTTATACTAGAGAGACAATATGATATTTACAAATGTGAGTCTGATTTATTTCACTTATGAAGGTAGTCTCAACTCGCCTCCGTTTACTTATAAAGGCCTCAAGATCACCCCTTTTATAGCTGAGTAATATTCAATTGTATAAAAATACCACATCTTTTTCATCCATTCTGCAGTTGATGGACATTTTGGTTATTTCCAAGATTCTGCTATTACAAATTGCACTGCTATAAATATTTCTGTGACATGACATTTTCAATTTTTCTGGGAAAAGTCCCAGAATGGGAATAGCTGGACTGAATGGAACTTCCAATCCTAGTTTTTTGAGGGATCTCCATACTGATTTACACAGTGGTTGCACCAGTCTGCACTCCCTCCAACAGTGGAGAAGTGTTCATTTTTCCCCCACAGCCTCACCAACATTTGTTATCAGTCGATTTCTTGATGGCAGCCATTCTTTCTGGAGTAAGATGAAATCTCAATGCTGTTTTAATTTGCATTTCTTGAATGACCAGTGATGGTGAATATTTCTTCATGTATTTATTTGCCACTTGTATATCTTCATCTGAGAACTGTATGTTCATCTCAGATGCTCATTTTTGGAGAGAGTCTTTGAATTTGGGGGAGTTGATGTTTTTCAATTCTTTATATGTTCTGGACGTAAGTCCTTTGTCTCATGGACTGCTGGCTAAAATTCTCTCCCATTCTGTGGGTTTTCTTTTCACTTTGTTGGTGATTTCTTTTAAAGTGAAAAAACATTTTAATAAGATGAGATCCCAATTGTTGATATTTTGAAATTCTTCCTGTGTGGTTTGTGTTTTGTTCATGAACACTTTGCCTACCCCTATGTGTCCAAGATTTTTGCCTACCTTGTATTTTAGTAGACTTAATGTTTCTGTTTTAATATTTAGATCTTTGATCCATTTTGATGTTAGTTTAGGGCATGGTGATAGACATGGGTCTAACTTCAGTCTTTGTCATGTGGAAAGCCAGTTTTTCCAACATCATTTATTAAAGAGGCTATCCTTCTTCCAGTGAACATGTTTAGCCTCTTTGTCAAATATAAGGAGGCTGAGTGTCTTTGTAGTTGTTTTTGTATCTTCTAATCTGTTACATTGATCCTCAGGTATATTCCTTTCTTAGTACCATTCTGATTTTATCACTATAGCTTTGTAGTTAATTTCAAGTCAGGAATTGAGATGCCTCCTGCCTTGCCTTTGTTGCTCAGAATTACCTTTGCTATTCTAGGTTTCTTCTGCTTCCAAAAGAATTTTAGGAATGTTTTCTCTAGATTTTTAAGGTATGTTAATTGTATTTTGATTATGATTGTGATAAATCTGTATAACAGTTTTGTGACTATGGCCATTTTCACAATGTTGGTTCTTTCTAACCAAGAGTGAGGGATATCATTCCATTTTCTAATATCCTCTTCAATCTCCTTTTTATAGTAGTATACTTTTCAGCATATAGGTCTTCTACAGGAATGCTATTGGTTTTTGAGTGTTGACTTTGTATCCAGCTATACTGCTGAATTTATTTATTAACTCTAGTAGTCTTTTGATGGAGATTTTTGAGTCTTCTATGTAGAGTATTGTGTCATCTGCAAATAGTGATAATTTGACTTCTTCCTTTTCTATCTTTATTTTTTTTATTTTTCCCTCTTGTCTGATTGCTCTGGCTAGTGTTTCCAGAACTATATTAAATGGGAATGGTAATAGTGGACATCCTTATCTTTTCCCTGATTTTAGAGTGAAAGCTTTCAGTTTTCATCCATTTAGTATAATATTGGCTGTTGGTTTGTCATATATGGCCTTTATCAGACTGAGGTAGATATCATCTATTCTAAGTTTCTGAGTTTTTTTAATTTTTATCATGAACAAGTGTTGAACTTTATCAAAAGTTTTTTTCTGCATCTATTGAGATGATTACATAGTTTTGGTTTTGGCTCTGTTGCTGTGCTATATTACATTTATTGATTTGTGTATGTTAAACCATCCCTCCATTTCTGGGACAAATCCCACTTGGTCACGATGTATAACATTCTTGATGATTTTCTGCATTCTATTTGCCAGTATTTTATTGAGAATATTTGCATCAATGTTCATTAGTGAGACTGGCCTATAGTTCTCCTTTTAGGTTGGGTCTTTCACTGGTATCAGAGTAATACTTTTCTCCAGGAATGAGTTAGGGAGCATTGCTTTCCTTTAAATTTCATTGACAAATTTGAGGAGTATTGTTGTTACATCTTCTCTAAATGTCTTGTAGACCATAAATCCATCAGGACCTAGGATTTTCTTTGTTTTAAGTTTTTAATGATGTTTTCAATTTCAATAGCTGAAGTTGGGTTATTCAAAATTGTTGTATCTTCTTTTTAAATTTTTATTGTAAAGAGCAAAATTGAACACAACAGAATAGAACATAAGAAAGCAATGTAAGAAACATAAATTTCAAAGCAAGACAATCAGAGATTTTCACTATCTATCATATTGTCTGTTTTCTTCCAAATAATTGACCATATCTTCACATACAGTGTATATACATGAAACAACATAGTATAGAACTGATCTGAAAAAGATGAGGAAGGCATTTTAGGTATTTAAGATCAGACAACAGGTAAGTCTACAATGGCTGTCATTATGTCTCTCATTCTCTTCAAAATAGCTGTCCATATCTTCATGTGTGCTAAAATTAAACAAAACAAAACAGGCTGAAATAACTCTGAACAAAGAATAATAGGAGCGCTGGATTTCACATCATAACACTATGGCTGTACATCAATCTGAGCTAGAGGTTATTTTCTTTCAGGACTTGGAATACTTCACTCTAGGCTCATCTTGATTTGATGGTTTGTGTCGAGGAGTCTGCTGTAATTCTGATCACCTTTCCCTTGTAAGTATCTGTTTCTTGTCTCTGGCAGCTTTTAATATTGTTTTTATATTGGATTTCTGGGATCTTGATTATTATATGCCTGGGTGTAGCTCTGTTTTGATTGTAGGTTGCTGGAGTTCTGTATGCCTCATAAATCTGAATATCATTTCCTTTTCCTATGTTTGGGAAGTTTTCCTTAATTATTTCTGTGAATAGCCTTTGTATTTCCTTTGCTTTTACCCCTGCTGCTTCATTCACATTCTTTATTCTTAAGTTATAGATCCTCTTGTCATCTAGCTTTGTATTATTACAGCCTGTTTCCTTGTTTTTTTTTAAAGAGATCTTTCCTTTCATGATCACAGATTGCAAACCTGTCTTCAAGTTTTGATAGTCTATCCTTAGTTTCTTTCAAGCAGTTTTGCCAGCTTTCAATGGAGTTTTTAATTTCCTGGTAATCTTTTTGAATCTGCTTCATGTATTCTAGATTTTCTTTATATTCTTCATAGAATGTTTCTCTCCTTTTTTGGTGTTTCTCCATTCTTCTGTCTGTGTCTTCTTTAGAGGTGCTTAGCATTTCTTTTATTAATCTACATATATCTTATTTTTCTTGATTAAATATTTCACTTTTGAGCTTGTCTATGAGGTCCCAAATATATCTCTTTATGTCCATTGATAGTGCATATTTGCTGCTCTCAGTCTATTTTGTATTTACCTATCCTGGATCAGTTTTCTCAGGTTTGGTGGCTAGGGGGTTTTTCTTACTTCTTTCTCGTGTCATATTTTTGGTTTCTTCCATACAGGTGTATAGAGGAGGTTCCAGCCCCTTTCCTTGTTGGTTATGGTTCTTCTGAAGTGTGCTGGTTAGGGATTTGTGCCCTCCTCAGTTTTCTGTTGGTCACTGAGGTGCAAACAGGGGTGGCTTATGCTGGCCCATCCCCTCTGAGTCAGTCAACCTGTGGGAGCCTTCACTGCTTTAGTGTGTGCCACACATACAGAACTGGTTTGGGATGACTTTTTGGGTCCTGTCCAGGGGTATGACCCAAGCCAAGCAGATCCCACCAATTTGGCCTGGGAAGGGAACAACTGACTGCCTGAAGTCATTGCTATTCCTTGTTCCTGCCCATTCTGTGTGATTCCAACATGTCATTCAGTTAGTTGCCCCTTTCCTTGGGAGGATCTTATTCCCTGCACTCACCAAGGGTCAATGCAGGTCCCTTGCTGGCTCTGTTCTCTGTTGGGCTTGCTGACCTCCAATTTCAGCATGATCACAGCTCCAGCAAGTGTTGGAGTTCGGGTGACTCTGGTGAGTTGCAGCAGTGGGAGTTCAGGTGGCTCTGGTGAGTTATGGTGCCATGAGTTTGGGCATTCTGTTGAGAATAGTGTGGCCACTAAACTTAGCTGCTCCAATGGTAGCCCGGGGCTTTGTGTTTGACCTGCTCTTTTCCCTTTAGTTGCTTCCTGGGTTGAGAGGATCAATCTCCCTTTGTCCAGACCTCTCCAGGATGTTTTGCTACAGCATCTGAGTTGTCTCTCTCAGGGAGTTTCTGTATTCTGCTGCTTACCAATTTGCCATCTTTAGCTCCTCTGTTGTATCTTCTTGATTGAGCCTTAGTAGTTCATGTTTCTAGAAATCTGTCTATTTCCTCTGTGTATTCCACCCTATTTGAGAAAAGGTTTTCAAAGTAGGTATTCATGATCTTTTGAATTTCCTTGGGATCTGTAGAGGTGCTTAGCATTTCTTTTATTAATCTACATATATCTTATTTTTCTTGATTAAATATTTCACTTTTGAGCTTGTCTATGAGGTCCCAAATATATCTCTTTATGTCCATTGATAGTGCATATTTGCTGCTCTCAGTCTATTTTGTATTTACCTATCCTGGATCAGTTTTCTCAGGTTTGGTGGCTAGGGGGTTTTTCTCTTTTCATTCCTTATTGTGTGAATTTGAGATTTTTCTTTCTTTTTCTTAATAAGGTTGGATAAGGGTTTGTCAATTTTTTTGCTTATTCTCTCAAAAACAAGATCTTTGATTCATTCATTCTTTGTATTGTTTTTTTAGTCTCAATTGCATTATTTTCTGCCCTGATCTTTATAATTTCTTCTCTTCTATGAGCTTTGGGTTTGACTTGTTCTTCTTTTTCTAGAAGTTTTTGATTTAGCATTAGGTTGTTTATTTGTGTTCATTCTATTTTCTTGATATGACAATTTACTGTTATATGTTTCTGTCTTAGGAACTTTCATTGTATCCCACAGGTCTTGGTATATTGTATCTGCATTTTCATTGAATTGAGGGTATTGCTTAATTTTCTCTTTAATTTCACCTGTAAACCATTGATTGTTCAGGAGGTTGTTATTTAATTTCCATGTATTTATGCAGGTTTTGAAATTTTTTTGCTATTAACTTCCAATTTCAGTGCACTATGATCTGATAATATGCATAGGAAAATTTCAATCCCTTTACATTTACTTGTATGTTTTATGGGTTAATATATGGTCTATATGGAGAATATCCAGTGTTCCACTGAGAAGAATCTATATTCTAATGTGGTTGGGTGGAACACTCTGTAAACATACTATGTGTATTTGCTCACAGGTTTGACTTAGTTCTGTTATTTCTTTGCTGAATTTTTGCCTAGTTGATCTATGTCTTTATGACAATGGGGTATTTAAGGTCCCTTATTACAGTTGTGTTGTTGCTTGTTTGGGTTTTCATATATATTAGTATTTGTCTTAAAAAGTTAAGTGCTCCTGTATTTGGTGCATATATGTTTATGATTTTTAGCTCTTCTTCTTGAATCATTCTCCTGACAAGTATGTGGTGACCTCCTTTATCTTTTTTGATTGTTTTTGGTTTGAAGTTCACTTTGTCTGCAAATAGAATAGCTATCCCTGCTTTTTTCTGGATATCTGTCACCGGATATTGTTTTCCATCCTTTGACTTTTAATCTATAAGTTTCCTTTTGAGTAAGACATGTTTCTTTTTTTAAAATTTTATTTAAAGGAGAAAAAAACCAAAACAGTATAAGGATACAAGTAATACAGAATTTCAGAAAAAACAGTAAGAAATCACCAGTTAATAGATTACATATTGGGAATCTTAGAAATAGTTGCTCAAGTTAGAAAATTAAAGTGTGCAAAGTCGACCTTCAAACAGTGAGACTGCAAACCGTTGTATTCAGTGATCCAACAAAAACTTAGTAATATGGTCATCTATCTTAACACACCTGAACACACTTGCAGTCGTATCCTTTACAGCACCCTTTTCCCTCTCTTTTTTATAATAACATTTACACATTTTGGATTTTATTGCTCCCATAGTTCTTATTACTTTTTTTTGGAAGAGAATAAAACTAAATATGACAAAACAAAGCAGCCAGTCAAAACAAACGATGGACATAGTACATGATGTAAAAACAGAATACAAGGTAATCAACAGTGGTTATCATAATGCCTCTTACTACCATAAAAAGAGTTGCCTATGTAATTAGGTATAATTGAACAAAACAGTACAGAACTAGACCAATAAAACCTAAACATTGGAGACATTAAAGGACTTCAAAAGAAGATAATAGTAAAACCAGAATGGGCATCATAGTGAATCTTATTGCCTTCAAAATAGTTGCCTATATCCTCAAACTTGATACTATCAAACAGAACAGAACAGAGTAAAATCGGTCAAAACAAGATGGTAGGAGCAATATAGGGCTTCAAATCAAGTTAATAGGAAATCAAAAAGTTCCTATAATATATTCTGCTAATTTTTTGATTTTTTTCCCTTAATTAAAAAAATAATTTAAAAAGTAAATTTTTTTAAAAAGGGGGAGATTGAAATAAAAGAGGACATAACAATACAGGTGAAAGCATAACAATTTCAGCAACATAGTGCTTCATCACAAAATAACTCAACTTAATAGTACTTACCATAGTTTCTCTTTCCTTGAAATATTTGAGTATAACTTCTTATACTATGGCATAAAATATATCAAGGCAGTGTGAAACCATTCAAGAAGATGAAAGTATTACAGCGTATTTAGAACCACCTAGCAGAAAATGAACAATGGTTTCTATATTATCTCTTCACCTATAAACAATTTTGTTTATATTTTCACATATAATAAAATCCAGTAAGATATAATATGATAATACCAATGGAGACAGAAGAACAACAGTTTGGTGGGACTTCAAAACAAGATGATATTAAATCAGCACTAGCTATTATGATGTCTTGTTTTCTTCAAAATAACTGTTCATATAATCACAGGCAATAATATCAAATGCCCAGAATAAAGCCATTCCAATTAATGAGTAAAAACTTTATAAGTCTTCGAAGCAAAATAATGGGGACTGATGATTACCACATACTTTTATGTATTCTTATGATTTCTTACACTAGGGAAGCTATTCGGTATTCATACATGTGAATTTGATTTATTTCATTTATGAGTATGGTCTCAAGCTATGTCCATTTATTTATAAATATATCAATGTGATCCTTCTTTGTAGCTGAGTAGTACTCCATTGTGTAAAAATACCACACTTTTTTATCCATTCCTCAGTTGATGGACACTTGGGTTGTTTCCAAGATCTGGCAATTACAAATTATGCTGTTATAAACATAGGTGCACATATATCACTGTGGTATGATGCTTTCAGTTCTTCTAGGACTATGCCTAGAAGTGGAATAGCTGGAACAAATGGGGCTCCCAATCCCAGCTTTTTGAGAAATCTCCAGAATGACCTCCACAATGGTTGCACCAGTCTAGAGTCCCACCAACAGTGCAGGAGAATTCCTTTTTCCCCATAGCCTCTCCAGCAGTTGTTGTTGATGGTTTCTTGATCCTGGCCATTCTTTCAGGAGTGAGATGGAAACTCAGTGTAGTTTAATTTGCATTTCTCTAATGACTAATGATGATGAACATTTTTTCATGTATTTATTTGCCATTTGTATTTTTTCATCTGAGAAGTGTGCGTTCATCTCAGATGCCCATTTTTGGATTGGATCTTTGAATTTTGGGGTCTGATTTTTAAAAATTCTTTATATGTTTTAGACAGAATTCCTTTGTCTAAGGAAGAGTTCACTAAGATTTTTTCTCAGTTTATGGGTTTCCTTTTCACTATGCTGGAGATTTCTTTTGACATGCAGAAACTTTTTAATAAGAGGTGATCCAAGTTATTGATTCTGGGAAGTATTTCCCATGTGGTTTGAGTCCTGCTCATGAATTCTCTACATACCCCTATGTCTTTAATGTTTGTACCCAATTTGTCTTCCAGTCGATTTAGTGTTTCTGTTTTAATAATCGAATCTTTGACCCATTTAGATTTTAATTTAGTACATGGTGATAAGCATGGGTCTAGTTTTAGTGTTTGGCATATGGAGAGCCAGTTTTTTGACACCATTTATTAAAGACACTGCCGTTCTTCCAGTGCATCTGTTTGGCTCCTTTATCAAAGATAAGGTGGTAGAGTGTGTTTGCAGTTGCGGTTGTATGTCCTATTCTATTCCATTGATCTTTGGCTCTATTTTGATTCCAGTACCATGTTGATTTTACTACAGTTGTTTTGTAGTACAACTTCAAGTCAAGGATTGTGAAGCCTCCTGCCTGCTTAGAACTGTCTTTGCTATTCTAGGTCTCTTCTTGTTCCAGATGAAATTTAGGAGTGATTTCTTGAGATCTATGAGGTATGTTGATGGTATTTTTATTGGGATTGCATTGAATCTGTATAAGAGTTTTGGGATAATGGCCATTTTCACAATATTTATGCTTCCTATCCATGAGCAGGGGATGTCTTTCTACTTTCTGAGATCGTCTTCAATTTCTTTCTCAGTGTATTATAATTTTATCTATGTAGGTCGTTCACTTCTTTCATGAGAGTAATTCCTAAATATTTCATTTTTTTGTTGCTAGTGTGAAGGGTTTGGTTCCCTTATTTCTCTGTCAGTGATTTTGCTGTTAGTGTATGGGAATGTTATTGATTTTTGAGTATTGATTTTGTATCCAGCTACATTGTTAATTTTATTTATTATATGTAAGAGTCTTTCCATAGAGTTTTGGGGGTCTTCTATGTAGAGTATCATGTCATCTGCAAATAATGATAGTTTAACTTATTCCTTTCCTATCTTTACCCCTTTTATTTCTCTCTCTTGTCTAATTGTCGTGGCTAGTATTTACAGTACTATATTAAACAGGAGCAGTGATAAGGGACATCCTTATCTTGATTTTAAAGTAAAGGCCTTCAATTTTTGGCCATTTAGTATGATACTGGCTGTTGGTTTGTCATAGACAGCCTTTATTTTATTGAAGTAAAGACCATCTATTCTAAATTTTTGTAAGCTTCTTAATATAAATGAAAGTTGTACCTTATCAAAAGCTCTTTCTGCATCTATAGAGATAATCATGTGATTCTTACTTTTGGCTTTATTGATATGGTGGATTAAATTTATTGATTTACATATATTGGACCATCCCTGCATATCTTGGATGAATCTCACTTGGTCATGGTACATAATCTTCTTGATGATTAGGTGCATCCTATTTGCCAATATTCACTGTGAATTTTTTGCATCTATGTTCATTAGCGAGATTGTCCTGTAGTTTTCTTTTGTAGTTGGGTTTAGTTTCAGGTTTTGGTACTAGAATAATATTTGCTTCAAGAAATGAGTTAGGATTGCTTCCCTTTCAATTTCATTGAAGAGTTTGAGGAGTGTCGGCATTAAGTCTTTTTTGTGCTACTTGTACAATTCTGCAATGGATGCGTCTGAGCCTGGGCTCTTCTTTGTAGGTAAAGACTTAATTACATTTTCAATTTCATTAATAGAAATTGGGTTATTCAGCAGTTTTACAGCTTCTTGACCTAGCTTTGGTATATCATATGTTTCTAGGAATCTTTCTATTTCTTCTGTGTTATCAAACCTATGAGAGTAGAGGTTTTAGAGATAGATGTTGAAGATCTTCTGTATTTCTAGAGAGTCTGTAATGATTTCACCTTTTTCATTCCTTATTGCATGAATGCAAGCTTTTCCTTCCATTTTTAAAATAAGGTTGGCTAGGGGCTTATCAATTTTATTTATTCTTTCAAAGAACCAACTCTTTGATTCATTGGATTGTTTTCAATAGGAACTACTATTGCATTAATTTCTGCTCTGATTTTTATACTTTCCTCTCTTCTTTTGGTTTTGGGCTTGACTTGCTTTTATTTTTCTAGATATTTGAGGTCTAACATCAGGTTATTTACTTGTATTCATTCTATTTTCCTGATATGGGAACTCTGTGCAATAAATTTTCCTCTGAGGACAGCTTTGTATGTATCCCACAGATTCTGGTAGGTTGTATTTGCATTTTTGTTTGCTTTTAGGTATCGTTTATTTTCTTCTTTAATTTCCCCCATGACCCAGTGATTACTCAAAAGTGTGTTATTCAGTTTCCATGTGTTTGTCAGATTTTTGCAGGATCTTTTATCATTAATTTGTAATTTCATTGCGCTGTGATCCTATAACATACAAGGTATAGTTTCAAGTCTTTTGCATTTATTTAAGTATGTTCTTTGAGATAATATATGGTCTATTTTAGAGAATGATCCATGTACTGCTGAGAAGAATGTGTATTCTGATGTTGTTGGAGGGAACACTCTGTATATGTCTATACAGTCCATTTGTTCACAGGTGTGATTCAGTTCTGTTATTTCTTTGCTGATTTTCTGTCTGATTGATCTGCCCTTGGTGTCAATGGTGTGTTAAGGTCTCCTGTTATAATTATGTTCCTGCTAATTTGGGTTTTCATTTCTATTAATACTTGTTATAACTGGGGAATTTGGTTCATATATATTTAAGATAGTTATCTCTTCCTCTTGAAGTTTTCTCCTAACCAGTATGTAATGACCTTCTTTATCTCCTCTGATCATTATTGGTTTGAAGGTCACATTGTCTGCAAACAGAATAGCTAGCCCTGCTTTTTTTTTTTTGTGACAGGGTCTCACTGTGCATTTTAGGCTTGCCTTGAGCTCACGTTTTAGACCTGTCTCGTACTCACAATGATTCTCCTCCTGATACTCTGCCTCCCAAGTGCTGGATTCTAGGCATTAGCAACCATGCCTGGTTAGCCCCCTATTTTTATGGGTTCCTGTTGCATGAAATACTGTTTTCCATCCTTTGACTTTCAGTCTGTGAGTATCCTTTTCGGTTAGATGGGTTTCTTGTAGATAGCATATGGTTGGATGTTGTTTCTTGATCCATTCTGCCAGTCTGTTTCTTTTAATTGGTGCATTAAGACCATTACAGTAATGTTATAACTGTTATATGTTGGTTTATTGTTGAAATGTTATCTTTCTGCTGTTGCAACTTTATCTTTCTGTTCTGTTTAATTGTCTGCTTTGCTTAGTGGTTCTTTCCTAAGTGTATCTAAACTGTCTTTCAGTATTCTTTGCAGGGTTGGCTTGATGATCATGAAGGTCTTCAGCTGTTCTTTGTCATGGAAATATCTATTTCTCCATTGATTTTGAAGGACAGTTTTGCAGGGTACATCAGTCTAATTTGGAAATCATTTTGCTTTACGATCTGGAATACTTCAATCTATGTTCTTCATGACTTTATTGTTTGTGCTGAGAAGTCTGCTGTGATTCTGATAGGTTTTCCTTTTAAGTGATCTGTCTTTTCTCTCTGACAGCTTTTAATATTCTACTCTTATGTCAGATTTCTGGGATGGTGATTATTATACATCTGGGTGTAGTTTTATTTTGGTTATGACTATCATTTCTTGGGTTAGGTTAATTCCTACATATTTTATTTCTTCAAAACTATTGTGAAAGATATTGTTGCTCTAATTTCTTTCTAAGTGAGTTTGCTATTGGTATGAAGAAATGTTTTTAATATTTGAGTGTTGACTTTATATCTTGATATATTATCAAATTTGGGTATGAGATCTAGGAGTCTTTTTTTGGAGTTTTGGGATCTCCTATGTAGAGAATCATGTTTTCTACAAGTGCAATAAAGCTTGGTTAATGAAAATTTCTATTTGCAAATAATTGTCCATAAACAAAAGCATATGGTAAAATTTCATTTCCATTTGCAAACTTCCCATTATCACAGCCCCCTTCTCCACACAAAGACAAATGCAGCCATCTTCCCCCAAATCATAAAGCAAATTGAGTTCCTAAACTGAAGTACGACTGTAATGATAATTTAACCTCCTCCCTTCCATATACATGTTATTCTTTTCTCATTTCTAATTGTTCTGGCGAATTGGCTACTATTTCAAGAACTATATTGAATAGGGGTGATGATCATGGATATCCTTAGCTTGTTCTTGATTTTAGAAGAAAAGCTTCCAGCTTCTTTTCATTTAGTATGATGTTGACCATTAGTTTATCATAGATAGTTTTTATAAAATTGAGATAAAGAATTTCTATATTCACTGCTTTCATGTTTTTTAAAAACTCATTACTGAATGTTGAATTTTGTCAAGTACTTTTTCTGAGTCTATTGAGATGGTCATGTGATTTTTGTCCTTGTTTCTGTTTATGTGATGTATTACATTATTTTTGCTTATGTCGAACCATCCCTGCATCTTTGGGAATAATTCTACTTGGTTATTTTGATGAATTGCTGTAGTCTGTTTGCCAGTATCTTATTGAGGATCTTTGCATCTATTTTCATGAAAGAGATTAGCCTATAATTCTGTGTTTTGGCCTAATCTTTGTCCAGTTTTGTAATCAGGGAACTATTTGCTTCCAGGAATGATTTTTGAAGTACTGCGCCTCTTTTTTGGTTTCACTACAGGTGGAGGAGTGCTGGCATCAGATCTTCTTTAAGATCCTTGTAGATGAGTCAGTGAATCTGTCAAGACCTAGGCTGTTTACAATAGTATTTTGTTGTTGTTGTTACTTCTTCAACTTCACTACCTGGTTTTGGCTTATTCAGGATTTTTATAACTTCTTGGTTCATCTTTGGTAGTTCATACATATCTAGGAATTTATCCTTTCTTCTCAATTCTTCATTGTATTAAAGTATAGGTTTTCAAAGTAGTTACCAATGATCTACTGCATTTTGGCAGAAACCATTGTGATTTAACCTCTTACACTTCTATTACATAGATTGGGTCTTTTCCCTTCCTTATGTTGGGAAGATTTGCTAAAGGGTTTGTCTGTTTTGTTTATTCTTTCATCAACCAATTGTTCAATTCACTGATTCTTTGTATTTCTTTTTAGTCTCAAATTGATTAATTTCTTTTTTTTTATTTAAAAGGAAAAAAATAGAAAACAAAACAAAACAATATAAGGGTACAAGTAATACAGAATTACAAAAAATGGCAAGAAATCACTAGTTAATAGATTACATATTGTCATCTTAGAAATAGTTGTTCAAGTTACAAGATTAAAGCATACAAAGTGAACATTCAAACAGTGAGACTGAAACAGTTGAGTTCAACGATCCAACAAAAACTCAGTAATATGGTCATCTATCCTAACACCCCTAAACACACTTGCAGTCATATCCTTTAGAGCACGTTTTTACCTCTCTTTTTTACAACAAAATTTACACATTTTGGGTTTTACTACTCCCATAGTTCTTATTACTTTTTTTTGGAAGAGAATAAAACCAAATATGATAAAACAAAGAAGTCGGTCAAAACAAAGGGTAGACATAGCATATGATGTAAAAACAGAGTACAAGGTTATCAACAATGGTTACCATAATGCCTCTTGCTTCCTTAAAAATAATTGCCTATATCATTAGGTATAATAAAATTGAACAAAATGCTACAGAAAAAGACCAATAAAAAACATAAACAATGGAAACATTACAGGACTTCAAAAGAAGGTAATAGTCAAATCAGAATGGGCATCTTAGTGAATCCTATTGCCTTCAAAGCAGTTGCCTATACCCTCAAACTTGATACTATCAAATGGAATGGAACAGAGTTGAATCAGTCAAAACAAGGTAGTAAGATGTAGAATGAAGAAAAGAAAAAGAGGCCAATATATGAAGCTAAGATATATAGATAGGTAGGTTTTAACTAATCTCAACACCAAAGAGCCTAAGGTAAGAGGCTGCTGTGAGTCTGAAGCCAGCCTGGACTTCACAGTGAGTTCAAGCCAGTCTGACCTGCATAGCAAGACATTGTCTTAAAAACAAAAACAAAAAGATCAGAATAATGTATGATCACCATTCACTTTTTAAAACCTAAGAAGAATCACCTTTCCAAGATTCAGAATCCAAACACTGGAAAATAACAACTTGAGGAAAAAAAAAAAGAGGGAAGCAGAACACCCAGGAATCAGGAAGGTTCTGACAACTAAAGGCTAGAGAGAAACTGAAAAGACAGAGCACAACGTGGAAAAGGGAAAGGACCATCTGAGCTCGCTTCCCAGTTTCCAGATCCTGAGTCATGAGAAAGACTGAATCTATTTTAAAATAAAAACGGGGACTCCAGAGACCATCAGCAAGGAACCCAGCATTAGAATGGACCAGTGGATTCTCTTATCTGCAACAGCCAGTGAGTGATTAAAGCCAAGTGCTTGCCGTATCCCTTTGAGTGTTTGCTTGGACACCCTTCCAGGCATGGCTGCATTGCTTGGACCTAAGATTCAAAGTAGCCTAAGGAGAGCTTCCATTCAGGGCTTTCAGTATTACATTCCCAGAGTGACTGGGTGAGGGACAGCTGTAGGAGACAGCTGTGGCCAACACACCACAGTCCAGCTGGCCAGAGACCCCTTGAGAGGTTTAAGTCAAAGACACAGATCCTGTCTCCATGTTCAGAGGCCAACCTCGGCCTGAATCGCTTTGGATTTGAAAGTAACACAATTGACACCCTCACCCTAAACCTCCTGCCTGCTGGTGGCTGCAATGTTAGCAGGTTCTTGAATTGGATACTACCCTAAAACAGTATCCCAGGAGAAAACCACCTGTTTAAAATCAAAGAGACATTTCCGTACTTTGCTATTTTCAGTTTGGCTTCTTTGTTTTGTTTGTTTGTTTTAAAAAGAGAAAAGTCAGAAAAGAAAAACAAAAACAAAAGACATAACAACAGCAAACACACACAAAAACAATATAGGTTTTCAAAACAGAATGAAAGAAATATAACAATGGTTGTTATATTGTATATTGTTCTCTTTTTTCAAAGAAAGAAAAGAAAATAGAAAAGCAAAAAAGTAGAGGAGAACAATATCGAATTCAAAAAAATTAACATGAGAGAATCGCTAGTTGATACTCATTATCTTAAATAGTTATCAAAGTCACAAATCAAAGCATAAATAGTGGCTAGATACTCAAACACTGACAGTGCAGATCCTTCTGCTCAGTGTTCCAACAGAAATTCAGTAATATGGTCATCTATTTTACACACTATACATACTGTTGTACTCTTTAGAGCACTTTCCTTTCCGTTCACTTTTGCAATGTCTATTATACTTTTTGTATCCTATTATTATGTCAGTTTTAATTATTTTTTACACTGAGAGACAATGTGATATTTATTAATGTGAGCCTTGTTTATTTCACTAATGAGGATACTTTCCAGTTGCCTTCATTTACCTATAAAGGCCTCAAGATCTTCCTTTTTTATAGGTGGGTAGTATTCCAGTGTATAAAAATACCACATTTTTTCATCCATTCTGCATTTGGTTGTTTCCAAGAGTTAGCTATCACAAATTGTGCTGCTATGAACAAGGGTGCACATATATCTCTGTGACATGACCTTTTCAATTTTTCTGGGGAAATAACCAGAAGGAGAATAAGTGGGTTGAATGGAACTTCCAATCCTAGTGTTTTGAGGAATCTCCATACTGATTTACACAGTGATTGCACCAGTCTGCACTCCCACCAACAGTGGAGAAGTGTTCCTTTTTCCCCACAGCCTCACTAAATTTGTTATCAGTTGTTTTATTGATGGCAGCCATTCTTTTCAGGGTGAAATGAAATCTCAATGCTGTTTTAACTTGCATTTCTTGAACAACCATTGATGGTGAACACTTCTTCATGTATTTATTTGCCATTTGTATATCTTCACCTGAGGGCTGTAAGTTCATCTCTGATGCCCATTTTTGGAGAGGGTCTTTGAATTTGGGGGGCTTGAGGTTTTTCAGTTCTTTATATGTTCTGGATATAATTCCTTGTCTGAGGGATTGTTGGCTAAAATTCTCTCCCATTCTGTGGGCTTTCTTTTCACTTTGTTAGTGATTTCTTTTGAAAGGCAAAAACTTTTTAGTAATGTTAGATTCCAGTTGTTGATTCTTTGAAGTATTTTCCACGAGGTTTGCATTTCATTTGTGAAATTTCTCCCTACCCCTATGTCTCCAAGATTTTTACCTAGTTTGTCTTCCAGTGTATTTAGTGTTTTGGTTTTAATAGTTAGATCCTTGATCCATTTTGACTTTAGTTAAGTGTATGGTGATAGGCATGCGTATATTTTCAGTCTTGGGTATGTGGAAAACCAATTTTTCCAGCACCATTTATTGTAGACACTATCTTTTTCCCAATGAACATGATCCCCTTTGTCAAATATAGGGTGGCTGAGTGTCTTTGTAGTACTGTTCACATCTTCTAATCTGTTCCATTGATCCTCAGGTCTATTTCTTTGCCAGTACCATGCTGATTTTATTATTGTAGATTTGTAGTATAGTTTCAAGTCAGGAATTGAGATGCCTCCTGTCTTGCCTTTGTTGCCCAGAATTGCCTTTGCTATTCTAGGTTTCTTCTGTTTTCAGATGAATTTTAGGAATATGTTTTCTAGATATGTAAGGTATGTTTTGATTGGGATTACACTGAATCTGTATAACAGTTTTGGGAGTATGGCCATTTTCACAATGTTGGTTCTTCCTAACCAAGAGCAAGGAATATCCTTCCATTTTCTAATATTCTCTTCAATCTCCTTTTTTAGAATAATATAATTTTCAGCATATAGATCTTTTACATTCTTGGTTAGGTATATTCCTAAGTATCTGATTTTTTTAGACGCTATTGTGAAAAGTGGTATTTCCATAGTTTCTCTCTCAGTATATTTTTTAAAATTTTATTTAAAAGGAAAAAGAGAAAAAACAAAACAAAACAAAGCGATGTAAAGGTACAAGTAATACAGAACTACAAAAAAAAGTAAGAAATCACCAGTTAATAGATTACATATTATCATCTTAGAGATAGTTGCTCAAGTCACAGTATCAAAGCATACAAAGTGGACATTCAAACAGTGAGACTGAAAACAGTTGTGTTCAATGATCCAACCAATAACATTAATATGGTCAGCTATTTAACACCCCTAAACACACTTGCTGTTGTATCCTTTAGAGCTCTTTTTTTCCTTCTCTTTTTTACAACAAAATTTACACATTTTGGGTTTTATTACTCCTTAGTTCTTATTACTTTTTTGAGGGAGAGAATAAAGTCAAATATGGCAAAACAAAGCTGTCAGTCAAAACCAAGGATAGACATAGCACATGATGTAAAACACAGTACAAGGTTATCAACAATGGTTATCAACAATGTCTCTTGTTTCCTTAAAAAGAATTGTCTATCTCATTAGATATTATAAAGTTGAACAAAACAGTAGAGAACAAGACCAATAAAACTTAAACATTGTAAACATTACAGGACTTCCAAAGGAGACAATAGTCAAACCAGAATGGGCATCTTAGAGAATCTTATTGCCTTCAAAGTAGTTGCCTATACCCTCAAACTTGATAATATCATACAGAATGGAACAGAGTCTAATCAGTCAAAACAAGATAGTGGGAGTATTACAGGACTTCAAAACAAGTTAATAGGAAATCAAAAAAGTTACTATTATATATCCTCCTAATTTTTAAAATTTTCCCCTTAATTAAAAAAACAAGAAATAACTAAATAATTTTTTTAATAAATAAGGGAGAGATTGAGATAAAACAGGACATAACAATATAACAATACAGGTCAAAGCATGACTGTTTCAGCAACCTAGTGCTTCACCACCAAATAACCTGACTTAATAGGAGTTACCATAGTGTCTGTCTTTTTCCTTGAAATATTTGAATAAAACTTCATATACTGTAGCTTCAAATATTTCCATATTAAGAAGCCCAGAATAAAGCCTTTCCAATTAATAAGTGAAAACTTTATAAGGCTTCAAGCCACATAATGGGGAATCATGATTACCACATATTTTTATATATTTAAATCATTACTTACATTAGGGAAGCTATTCGGTATTCACACATGCGAGATTGATTTATTTCACATATGAATATGGTCTCAAGCTGTGCCCATTTATTGATAAATATCTCAATGTGATCCTTCTTTATAGCTGAATAATACTCCATTGTATAGAAATACCACAACTTTTTTATCCATTCCTCAGTTGATGGACACTTGGGTTGTTTCCAAGATCTGGCGATTACAAATTGTGCTGCTATAAACATAGGTGCACATATATCACTTTGGTATGATGCTTTCAGTTCTTCTGGGAATATGCCTAGAAGTGGAATAGCTGGAATAAATGGGACTTCCAATCCCAGCTTTTTGAGAAATCTCCAGACTGACCTCTACAAAAGCTGCACCAGTCTACACTCCCACCAACAGTGTAGGAGATTTCCTTTTTCCCCACAGCCTCTCCAGCATTTGTTGTTGTTGGTTTTCTTGATCCTGGCCATTCTTTCAGTAGTGAGATGTAATCTCACTGTGGTTTTAATTTGAATTTCTCTAATGACCAATGATGATGAACATTTTTTCATGTATTTATTTGTCATTTGCATTTCTTCATCTGAGAAGTGTGTATTAATCTAAGATGCCCATTTTTGGATTGGATCTTTGAATTTTGGGGGTCTGAGTTTTTAAAATTCTTTATATGTTTTAGACAAGAGTCCCTTCTATGAGAGAGAGTTCACTAAAGCCTTTTCCCAGTTTGTAGGTTTTCTTTTCACATGCTGGAGATTTCTTTTGACATGCAGAAACTTTTTAATAAGAGGTGGTCCCAGTTATTGATTCTGGGAAGTATTTCCCATGTGGTTTGAGTTCTGTTCATAAATCTCTACCTACTCCTATGTCTTCAAGGTTTCTACCCAATTTGTCTTCCAATAGATTTAGTGTTTCTGTTTGATATTCAGATCTTTGACCCATTTAGATTTTAATTTAGTACATGGTGATAGACATGGGTCTAGCTTTAGTTTTTGCAAATGGAGAGCCAGTTTTTCTAGCACCATTTTTTAAAGAGACTGTCTTTCTTCCAGGGAACCTGCTTGGCTCCTTTATCACAGATAAGGTGGTTGAGTGTGTTTGTAGTTGTGGTTGTATCTTCTAATCTATTCCATTGATCTTCGGCTCTGTTTTGATTCCAATACCATGTTGATTTTTACTACTGTTGCTTTGTAGTATAACTTCAAGTCAGGGATTGTGATGCCTCCTGCTTTGTCTTTGCTGCTTAGAATTGCCTTTGCTATTCTAGGTCTCTTCTGGTTCCAGATGAAATTTAGGAGTGATTTTTCTAGATCTATAAGGTATGTTGATGTTATTTTTATTGGGATTGCATTGAATCTGTTAAACAGTTTTGGGGGAATGGCCATTTTCACAATGTTTGTTCTTCCTATCCATGAGCAAGGGATGTCTTTCCATTTTCTGAGGTCATCTTCAATTCTTTTTTCAGTGTATTATAATTTTCACTGTATAAGTCTTTCACTTCTTTCATAAGAGTAATTCCTAAATATTTCATTTTTTTGCTTGCTAATGTGAAGAGTGTAGTTTCTCTTATTTCCCTCTCTGTGACTTTGTTGTTCATGTATAGGAATGCTATTGATTTCTGAGTATTGATTTTGTATCCAGCCACATTACTGAATTTAGTTATTGTATCTAAGAGTCTTTCAATGAAGTTTAGGGGGTCTTCTATGTAGAGTATCATGTCATCTGCAAACGATGATAATTTAACTTCTTCTTTTCCTATCTTTACCCCTTTTATTTCTCTCTCTTGCCTAATTGCTCTGGATAGTACTTCCAGTACTATATTAAATAGGAGTGGTGATAAAGGACATCCTTGTCTTGCGCCTGATTTTAAAGTAAAGGCTTTCAATTTTTGGCCATTTAATATGATGCTGGCTGTTGGTTTGTCATAAGTGGCCTTTATTATATTGAGGTAAAGACCATCTATTCCAATTTTCTGTAAAGTTCTTATCATGAATAAATGTTGAACCTTATCGAAGGCTTTTTCTGCATCTATAGAAATGATCACGTGATTCTTACTTTTAGCTTTATTGATATGGTGGATTACATTTATTGATTTCCGTATGTTGGACCATCCTTGAATTCCTGGGATGAATCCCAGTTGGTCATGGTGTATAATCTTCTTGATGATTTGCTGCATCTTATTTGCCAATATTTTATTGAGGATTTTTACATCTGTGTTCATTAGGGAAATCGGTCTATAGTTCTCTTTTTTAGTTGGGTCTTTCTCAGGTTTTTGTACTAGAGTAATATTTGCTTCCAGGAATGACTTAGGAAGGATTGCTTCCCTTTCAATTTTATTGAATAGTTTGAGGAGTGTCGGCATTAGGTGTTCTTTGTATTTCTTGTAGAATTCTGCAGTGAATCCATCTCGGCTTGGGCTCTTCTTTGTAGGTAAGGACTTAATTACATTTTCAATTTCATTAACAGAGATTGGGTTATTCAACAGTTTTACATCCTCTTGATCTAGCTTTGGTACTTCATATGTTTCTAAGAATTTGTCTATTTCTTCTGTAGAGGTTTTTGAAATAGGTGTTGATGATCTTCTGTATTTCTATGGGGTCTATAGTGATTTCACCTTTTTCATTTCTTATTGCATGAATTTGAGCTTTTTCTTACCTTTTTAAAATAAGGTTGGCTAGGGGCTTATCGATTTTATTTATTCTTTCAAAGAACCAACTCTTTGATTCGTTGATTCTTTGGATTGTTTTCTTAGTCTCTATTGCATTGATTTCTTCTCTGATTTTTATAATTTCCTCTCTTCTTTTGGCTTTGGGCTTGACTTGCTC
Organism: Cavia porcellus; assembly: GCF_034190915.1. NCBI lineage: Eukaryota > Metazoa > Chordata > Mammalia > Rodentia > Caviidae > Cavia > Cavia porcellus. Next base: position 68,572,756 of record NW_026947496.1, read on the forward strand.
TTCTTTTTCCAGCTATTTGAGGTGTAGAATCAAGTTATTTATTTGTATTCGTTCTGTTTTCCTGATGTGGGAACTCAGTGCAATAAATTTTCCTCTGAGGACGGCTTTCATTGCATCCCACAAATTCCGGTAAGTTGTATCTGCATTTTCATTTTCTTTTAGGTATTGTTTAATTTCTTCTGTGACCCACTGATTACTCAAGAATGTGTTATTCAGTTTCCATTTGTTTGCGGGATTTTTGCAGTATCTTTTATCATTAATTTCTAATTTCAGAGCGCTATGATCCGATAACATGCAAGGGATGATTTCAACTCTTTTGCATTTGTTTAAATATGTTCTGTGAGCTAATATATGGTCTATTTTAGAGAATGATCCATGTACTGCTGAGAAGAATGTGTATTCTGATGTTGTTGCGTGGAACATTCTGTATATATCTATCAAATCCATTTGTTCACAGGTGTGATTCAGTTCTGTTATTTCTTTGCTCATTTTCTGTCTGGTTGATCTGTCCCTTGGTGTCAATGGCATATTAAGGTCTCCTGTTACAATTGTGTTACTGATAATTTGAGTTTTCATTTTTGTTAATAGTTGATTTATATAACTGGGTGCTCTGGATAGTTTATGATTTATATAACTGGGTGCTCTGGGTGCTTAAGATAGTTATCTCTTCCTCTTGGAGTTTTCCCCTTATGAGTATGTAGTGACCTTCTTTGTCCTTTATGGTCATTGTTGGTTTAAAGTTCACGTTGTCTGCAAACAGAATGGGTACTCCTGCCTTTTTTTGGATGCCTGCTGCATGAAGTATTGTTTTCCATCCTTTGACTTTCAGTCTGTGAGTATCCTTCTGGGTGAGATGGGTTTCCTGTAAACAGCATATGGTTGGATTTTGTTTCTTGATCCATTCTGCTAGTCTGTTTCTTTTGATTGGTGCATTGAGACCATTTACATTAATGGTTATTACTGTTAAATGCTGGTTTATTGTTGACGTGTTATCTCTCTGCTGTTGCATCTTTCTCTTTCTGTTCTGTTTAATTATCTACTTTGCTTAGTGGTTTTTTTCCTTTGTGTATCTAAACTGTCTTTCAATATTTTTTGCAGGGTTGGTTTGGTGTTCATGAAGTTCTTCAGCTGTTCTTTGTCGTGGAAGTATCGTATTTCACCATCAATTTTGAATGATAGTTTTGCAGGATACATCAGTCTAGGTTGGAAATCATTTTGCTTTAGGATCTGGAATACTTCACTCCATGCTCTTCTTGGCTTTATTGTTTGTGCTGAGAAGTCTGCTGTGATTCTGATAGGTTTTCCTTTATAAGTGATCTGTCTTTTCTCTCTGACAGCTTTTAATAATCTATTCTTGTGTTGGATTTCTGGGATGGTGATTATTATATGTCTGGGTATAGTTTTATTTTGGTTATTGGTATTTTATTTGGTTATTATTATTTATTTTGGTTATTTATTTGGAGTTCTATATGCTTCACTGATCCTGATATGGGTTTCTGATCTCATGCTTGGGAAATTTTCAGCTATTACTTCTCTAAAAATTCTCTTGACATCCTTTATGTTGTCTCCTTCTTTTTCATTAATCCCTATCATTCTTATGTTATTTTTCTTTGCATCATCTTTCAGTTGTTGAATTGTTGTTTCCTGATTCCTTGTTATTTTTAAAAGATCTTTCCTTTCCTGTTCACTAGCTGCAATCCTGTCTTCAAGGTCTGAAATTCTATCTTCTCTTTCATTAAGGCGGTTTTTACAACTTTCAGTGGAGTTTTTTATTTCCTGTATATCTCTGTGCATCTGCATTATGTATTCTGTTTGTTTCTTATATTGCTCGTCTAGGGATTCTATGTTTTTTTTAGTTCCTCTAATTTTTTATCTGTGTTTTCTTTAGATATATTCAGAATCTCTTTCATTTCTTTTATCATTTCTTCTTTTACCTGGGAGATTATTCTGAGTCTGAATTTCTTTAAAGCTTCCTGGAGTTGCTTATTAATTTCAGTAGCTATTGTGTCTGATATTTGAGGTGAATTGCATATATTTTCTTCTATATACATTGCTCCTAGGGTTTCTTGAGATGGGCTGGAGGTTTGAGGTTGTAATTTGGTCTTTTGTTTTGTCGTTTTCCTATATTTCTGTGTTTCAAGTGTTATTTGAAAGCTTCCTCAAGGTCTGTTGGAAATCCCCTTCTATGTTTGCAGCTCCTGAGACTCTGGTACCCTGTTACTCCAAGCCACTGGGCCTGCAGAACCAATGGCCCTCCTCTGCCTGTTCAGAACTCTGCAGTTCCAGATAAGCTGGGCCTCAGGGACACTGTGCACCCACCTGCCCGTTGGAAGCTCCACAGCTCTCCAAGCACAGCTGGGATGCGGAGGCGGATGTAGATGCCTCAAACCCACCTCTCCACTTCACTGCACCTGGAAGCCTGGAGGGTCCTAAACAGTCTGGGCTTTGGGCAGAGTGCGCTGAGCACTCACCACAGGCTGCTGTGCCTCTGGAACCTGGGATCCTCCCCTGCTTGCTGAGACATCCACAGTCCTCCAGACACACAGGGAGGCTGATGCACGTGCCCCATATCTGCCCAGCTCCTCCTCTGCACACTGATGATGAGGTGCGGGAGTCCCAAACAGGCTGGGCTCTGGGGATAGCGTGCGCCCACCTACTTGTTGGAAGCTCCACAGTTCTACAAGTGCAGCCGGGATGGGGAGGCTGATGTAGAGGCCTCAAACCCACTTCTCTTCACTGCACCTGAAAGCCTGGAGGGTCCTGAACAGTCTGGGCTTTGGGCAGTGTGAGCTCAGCACTCACCACTGGCCACAGGGCCTCTGGAACCTGCGATGCTCCACTGCCCGCTGAGACATCCACAGTCCTCCAGACACACGGGGAGGCTGATGCAGGCGCCCCAGATCCGCCCATCCCCTCCTCTGCCTCTCTCAGTATTTTGTTTGTGTACAGGGATGCTATTGATTTTTGAGTGTTGATTTTGTATCCAGCTACCCTGCTGAATTTGTTTGTTACCTCTAGTAGTCTTTTAATGGAGTTTTGGAGTCTTCTGTTTACAGTATAATGTCATCTGCAAATAATGATAGTTTAACTTTTTATTTTCCTATTTTTATTTTTATTTCTCCCTCTTGTCTGATTGCTCTGGCTAGTGTTTCTACAACTCTATTGAATAGGAGTTGTGATAGTGAACATTTTGTCTTGTTTCTGATTTTAGAAAGAAGGCTTTCAGTTTTTGTCCATTTAGTATAATATTGGCTGTTGGATTATTATAAATGGCCTTTATGAGATTGGCATTCCGAGTTTCTATCAGGTTTTTATCCTGAACAGGTGTTGGACTTTATCAAAAGCTTTTTCTGCATCTATTGAGGTTATCATGTGATTTTTATTTTTGGCTCTGTAGATGTGGTGTGTTATATTTATTGATTTGTGTATGTTGAGCCATCCCTGCATTCCTGGAATAAATCCCACTTGGTCATGGTGTATCATCATCTGGTGATTTGCTGCATTATATTTGCCAGTATTTTATTGAGAATCTTTGCATCAATGTTCATTAATGAAATTGGTCTATAGTTCTCCTTTTTGGTTAGGTCTTTTTCTGGTTTTGGTATCAGGGTAATACTTGCCTCTAAGAATGATTTAGGGAGGACTGTTTTTCTTCCAATTTCATTGAAGAGTTTAAGGAGTGTTGGCATTAAATCTTCTCTAAATTTCTTATAGAATTCAGCCATGACTCCATCAGGACCTGGCCTTTTCTTTGTTGTTAATTTTTTAATCATGTTTTCAATTTCAGTAGCTCATATTGGGGTTTTCAAAATTGTTATAGCTTCTTGATTGAGCTTTGGTAGTTCATATGTTACTAGAAATCTGTCCATTTCTTCTGTGTTTTCCACCCTATGTGAGTAGAGATTTTCAAAGTAGGTGTTCATGATCTCTTGAATTTCCATGGGATCTGTAGTAATTTCTCTCTTTTCAGTCCTTATTGCATGGATTTGAGTTTTCTCTTTCTTTTTCTTGATAAGGTTGGATAGGTGTTTGACAATTTTGTTTATTCTTCCATAAACCAACTCTTTGACTTGTTAATTCTTTGTATTGTTTTTTTGTTTCAATTGCATTTATTTCTGCTCTAATCTTTACAATTTCCTTTCTTCTATGAGCTTTGAGTTTGACTTGTTCTTCCTTTTTTTAGGAGCTTGAGATGTAGCAGTAGGTTATTTACTCGTGCTCATTCCATTTTTTGATGTGACTATTTATTGCTATATATTTTCCTCTTTCATTGCTTCCCATAGCTTACAGTATGTTGTGTCTGCATTTTCATTGTATTGTAGGTATTGTTTTATTTCTTCTTTAATTCCATCTGTAACCCACTGGTTGTTCAGAAGGTTGTTATTTAATTTCCATGTATTCATGCAGCTTTTGCCATTGATTTCCAATTTTAGTGTACTATGATAAGATATTATGCATGGGATAATTTCATTCCCTTTGCATTTACTTAAGAATGTTTTATGAGTTAATATATGGTTTATTTTGGAGAATATCCTATGTGCAGCTGAGAATAATGTATATTCTGATGTGGCTGGGTAGAACACTCTATAAACATCCACTAAGTCCATTTGTTCACAGGTGTGATTCAGTTCTGTTATTTCTTTACTGACTTTTTGTCTAGTTGACTATCTCTTTATGATGGTGGGGTGTTAAGGTCTCTTATTACAGTTGTGTTCTTGTGTATTTGGTTTTTCATGCCATTAGTATTTGTCTTATATAGTTGGATGCTCCTGTATTTGGTGCATATATATTGATAATTGTTAGTTCTTCCTCTTGTAGTTTTCCACTTACAGTATATAGTGGCCTTCTTTATCTCTGCTAATCATTTTAGGTTTGAAATTCACGTTGTCTTCAAACAGAATAGCTACCCCTACTTCTTTCTGGGTTTCTATTGCTTGGAATACTGTTTGCCATCCATTGACTTTTAGTCTATGAGTTTCTTTTTGAATCAGATGTGTTTCTTGTATGCGGCATGCTGTGGGATCCTGTTTCTTGATCCATTCTGTCAACCTGCTTCTTTTGACAGGTGAATTGAGCCCATTTACATTTATGGATATCACTGACATGTAGTGGCTTGGCTTTGCTATATAATGTTCCTATTGTTGGCTTCCCACTTTCCTTTCTTGTTTAATTTCTTGTCTAGCCTGATGGTTTCTTTCTGTTGTTGTTCTGGAGATTGTGGTCATTTTATCTCTTTCTAGTATGTCTTTCAATCCCTTTCTAGGGTTGGTTTGGTAAATATGTATTTCTTCAGTTGTTCTTTTCATGAAAGTATCACGTTTCTCCATTAAATTTGAAAGACAGTTTTTATGGGTACATCAGTCTGGGTTGAAAGTTGTTTTGTTTTAGGGCTTGAAATATTTCACTCCAAACTCATCTTAACTTCAGGGTTTGTGCTGAGAAGTCTGCCATGATTCTAATAGGCTTTCCTCAATAGGTGAGTTGTGCTTTTTCTCTAACAGTTTTTAGTATTCTGTTTTTATGCTGTATGTCTGAGATCTTAATTATTATATGTCTGGGTGTAGACTTACGTTTGTTATGACTGTTTGGCATCCTATATGCCTCACTTATTTGTATGTCAGATTTCCCCCCATGTTTGGGATATTTTCTGCTATTACTTTTGTGAACAGCTTAGTTATGCCATTTGCACTGTCTCCTGCAGCCTCACTGATGCCTATTTGTCTTACATTGTTTCTCTTGGCATCATCTTGAAGCTGATGGATTGTCATTTCATGCTCCTTTGTTGTTATTATAAGTTCTATCTTTTCATGGTCACTATCTGTGATCCTGTCCTCAAGATCTGAAATTCTATCCTCAATTCATTTAAATAGTTTTGCCAGCTTTCAATAGAAGGTTTTTTTTGATATCTCTTTGAATTTGTTTCATAGATTCTGCTTGTTTTATATATTGGTCATTCAAGGTTTCAATCAATTTTCCACGTTCTTTTTTCAATCTATTTCTCCTCTGGCTATGCTAATGAGCTCCTTTAGGAAGGTTGTTACTTTTGTCTTTACATGAGAAACTATTTCTAATTTGATTTCCTCTATAGCCCCATGGATTTGTTTCTTTATTTCACTTGCTATCTTTTTGGAGATTTCTGGGGTATGACTTTTAAAGTCCTCTATTTCAATGTCACCTGTACTTGCTCCTGATGGACTAGATGTTTGAGATTGAATTTTGCTTTTTTGTTTTGTCATTTTCACCATTTGGGCAATTATTTGGTCTTTCAATCCCAATCATCTAAACTGTTGGTAGTGTGGATATTATGATTCTATTGTGTAGTTAATGTTTGTCTGATTGCTGAGTATCACGGTGAAGAGGACGGCCAGTTGCCTCAATTCCTTCTTTCATGCCTGTTGGGTAAGTCCTACATTCTTCCTAAGCTGGCAAGCCTAGGAGTATTGATGGAGGTCAACTTTTAGTTATTAGGCCCCCAAAATTCCATGGAAAGACTCTTAGATATAATAAATGAAATCAACAATGTAGCTGAATACAAAATCAATACTAAAAAATCAATAACATTCCTATATACTAACAGCAAAATCACTGATAGAGAAATAAGAGAACCAAACCCTTCACATTAGCAACAAAAAATGAAATATTTAGGAATAACTCTCATGAAAGAAGTGAAAGACCCACATATGGAAAATTATAATACACTGAGAAAAGAAATTGAATAGGATCTCAGAAAGTAGAAAGACATCCCCTGCTCATGGATAGGAAGCATAAATATTGTGAAAATGGCCATTCTCCCAAAACTCTTATACAGATTCAATGCAATCCCAATAAAAATACCATCAACATACCTCATAGATCTCAAGAAATCACTCCTAAATTTCATCTGGAGCAAGAAGAGATCTAGAATAGCAAAGACAGTTCTAAACAGGCAGGAGGCATCACAATCCCAGACTTGAAGTTATACTACAAAACAACTGTAGTAAAATCAACATGGTACTAGAATCAAAACAGAGCCAAAGATCAATGGAATAGAATAGAAGATACAACCACAACTGCAAACACACTCTACCACCTTATCTTTGATAAAGGAGCCAAACAGATGCACTGGAAGAACGGCAGTGTCATTAATAAATGGTGTCAAAAAACTGGTCTCCATATGCCGAAAACTAAAACTAGACCCATGCTTATCACCATGTACCAAATTAAAATCTAAATGGGTCAAAGATTCGATTATTAAAACAGAAACACTAAATCGACAGGAAGACAAATTGGGTAGAAACCTTGAAGACATAGGGGTATGTAGAGAATTCATTAACAAGACTCAAACCGCACGGGAAATACTTCCCAGAATCAATTCCTGGGACTACCTCTTACTAAAAAGTTTCTGCATGTCAAAAAAAATCTCCAGCATAGTGAAAAGAATACCCACAAACTGGGAAAAAATCTTAGTGAACTCCCCCTCAGACAAGGGACTTTTGTCCAAAACATATAAAGAATTAAAAAAAAACCTCAGACCCCCAAAATTCAAAGATCCAATCTAAAAATAGGCATCTGCGATGAATACACAGTTCTCAGATGAAGAAATACAAATGAAAAATAAATACATGAAAAATGTTCATCATCAATGGTCATTAGAGAAACGCAAATTAAAACCACACTGAGATTCTGTCTCACTCCTGAAAGAATGTCTAGGGTCAAGAAAACCACCAACAACAAATGCTGGAGAGGCTGTGGGGAAAAAGGATCTCCCCTGAACTGTTGGTGGGAGGGTAGACTGGTATAATCATTGTGGAGTTCAGTCTGGAGATTTCTCAAAAAGCTGGGATTGGAAGTCCCATTTGTTCCAGGTATTCCACTTCTAGGCATATTCCCAGAAAAACTGAAAGCATCATACCACAGTGATATATGTGCACCTATGTTTGTAGCATCACAATTTGTAATTGCCAGATCTTGGAAACAACCCAAGTGTCCATCAACTGAGGAATGGATAAAAAAAAGTTGTGGTATTTTTACACAGTGGAGTACTACTCAGCTATAAAGAAGGATCACACTGAGATATTTATAAAGTAATGGGCACAGCTTGAGTCCATACTCATAAGTGAAATAAATCAAACTCACATGTGTGAATACCGAATAGCTTCCCTAGTATAAGAAATGATTCAAATATATAAAAGTATGTGGTAATCATAATTCTGCATTATGTGTCCTTGAAGCCTTATAAAATTTTCACTCATTAATTGGAATGGCTTTATTCTGGGCTGCTTGATATTATTGCCTGTGATGAAATGAACAGCTATTTTGAAGAAAACAAGACATAATAATAGCTAGTGCATATTTAATATCATCTTGTTTTGAAGCCTCACCAAACTGTTGCTCTTCTGTCTCCATTGGTTTTATCATGTTTTATCTTACTGGATTTTATTGTATGTGATAGTATAAACAAAAATGTTTATAAGCAAAGAGATAATATAGAAACCATTGTTCATTTTCCGCTAGCTGGTTCTAAATACCCTGTAATACTTTCATCCACTTGAATGGTTTCATATTGTCTTGATATGTTTGATGCTATAGTATACGAAGTTATATTCAAATATTTCAAGGAAAGAGCCATATGGTAACTACTATTAAGTTGGGTTATTTGGTGGTGAAGCACTAGGTTGTTGAAATTGTCATGCTTTGACCTGTATTGTTATGTTGTTATGTCCTCTTTTATCTCAATCTCCCCCTTTTTCTTTTAAAAATTATTAATTTTTAAATTATATTTTTAATTAAGGGAAAAAATCCAAAAAAATTAGCAGGATATATATATATATATATATACCATTGTTAAATTTCTTTCATTCTGTTTTGAAAACCTATACTGTTTTTTGTGTGTGTTTGCTGTTGTTATGTCTTTTGTTTTTGTTTTTCTTTTCTGACTTTTCTCTTTTTAAAACAAACAAACAAAACAAAGAAGCCAAACTGAAAATAGCAAAGTACGGAAATGTCTCTTTGATTTTAAACAGGTGGTTTTCTCCTGGGATACTGTTTTAGGGTAGTATCCAATTCAAGAACCTGCTAACATTGCAGCCACCAGCAGGCAGGAGGTTTAGGGTGAGGGTGTCAATTGTGTTACTTTCAAATCCAAAGCGATTCAGGCCGAGGTTGGCCTCTGAACATGGAGACAGGATCTGTGTCTTTGACTTAAACCTCTCAAGGGGTCTCTGGCCAGCTGGACTGTGGTGTGTTGGCCACAGCTGTCTCCTACAGCTGTCCCTCACCCAGTCACTCTGGGAATGTAATACTGAAAGCCCTGAATGGAAGCTCTCCTTAGGCTACTTTGAATCTTAGGTCCAAGCAATGCAGCCATGCCTGGAAGGGTGTCCAAGCAAACACTCAAAGGGATACGGCAAGCACTTGGCTTTAATCACTCACTGGCTGTTGCAGATAAGAGAATCCACTGGTCCATTCTAATGCTGGGTTCCTTGCTGATGGTCTCTGGAGTCCCCGTTTTTATTTTAAAATAGATTCAGTCTTTCTCATGACTCAGGATCTGGAAACTGGGAAGCGAGCTCAGATGGTCCTTTCCCTTTTCCACGTTGTGCTCTGTCTTTTCAGTTTCTCTCTAGCCTTTAGTTGTCAGAACCTTCCTGATTCCTGGGTGTTCTGCTTCCCTCTTTTTTTTTTTTTTTTCCTCAAGTTGTTATTTTCCAGTGTTTGGATTCTGAATCTTGGATACTGATTCTTCTTAGGTTTTAAAACGTGAATGGTGATCATACATTATTCTGATCTTTTTGTTTTTGTTTTTAAGACAATGTCTTGCTATGCAGGTCAGACTGGCTTGAACTCACTGTGAAGTCCAGGCTGGCTTCAGACTCACGGCAGCCTCTTACCTTAGGCTCTTCGGTGTTGGGATTAGTTAAAACCTACCTCTCTATATATCTTAGCTTCATATACTGGCCTCTTTCTTTTCTTCATTCCTTCTGTACAAGTAACATCATATTGGAATTAATTTTCCTCGTGCTTAGAGTACCTCCTTTGCACCTGATAAAGGGCTATTGGCAAAACATTCTCTGAGTTTTTAAAAATATCTTTGTTTTACACTTTTTTGGGGCGATAATCTTTTTCTGGGTGGAAGATTCTGAGTTGGTGTTTATTTCCTAAGCACATTGAAGACATTATTCCACTTCTGTTTTCTGTTGTTGCTGGCAAGAAATCACTTGCCAGCAAGTGACTGTCATTTTTTTTTTGGTTTTGTTTTTTTTGTTTTTGTTTTGTTTCCTTGGCTGTTACTAATTTTTTTGGCCTCTGTTTTTCCTCAATTTTCCATGATATATCCAGGCATGAGATCATTTTTAGTTTATTCTGTTTGGGATGTATTTAGTTTCTTGAATCTCTGGACTGATGCTTTTATTCTACTCTCGAATATTAGCAACCACTTTTCTTTGTGCCTTCAGTCTTCCCTGGTCTTTCTTTCTTTTCCTTCTAAGATTCTATGCAAACGTGTTCTAGACATTCTTGTTGTATTTTCCATATTTGTTATGTGTTCTTACATTATTTCTCATCTTTTTCTCTGTGTGTGCTGTATTTTGGGTGATATAGTCTCTCTACAAGCCATGGCATTATTCTTCTATTGAACCTAATCTTCATTGTACTTTAAAAATTATTATCTTCTTTTTTGCTTATTTAAAAATCTATAATTTTTAGAATAGTTTTCCATTTTTCCCTCAAAACTTTTACATTTAGATTTTATGTCTGAACCAGAAGCTAGGCAGTCTGATAATTACAATACGTGAATTGTTTTCATATTTTGTTTCTGCTGGCTTTTGGTTATGGTGACTTGCTTCCTTGTGTGCCTAGGTTACTTTGACTATGTGCTGTATCTAATTCTTTAAATTTACAATTTGATACTTTGTATTTTGGCTTTTTTCCCGAAGAAATATTTTTCTTATTTGTTTGATAATTATTCTTAAAAATATTTTGTCCAGGTGTTTAGATATCTTTAGTAGAAGTGTTGGATCTGAATTACTTTAACTTCTATTCCAAGAATAAAGACACTCAGTTAAGGTTTTTCAAGAAGACTGATATACTTTGGTATCGAACTCTTAACTATCACATTAGCACTGTATAGGTATTGGAAGCAAGGTGTATTATTACTGAGAAAAAGTGAGCTTTCAGTATCATGTCCCTGAGATGCCCCTTTGTGTTCCCAGGACTCTTGCCAAGTCAAGGGGATGCATTAAGTATGCCCAGACCCGAGTGTCTAGATAAATGTTACTTTAGGGCACTGAGAACTAGGTGAAACAGAATTATCCATAGAAACTATCGTCATGTCTGTATGCTAGGTCAGCTGTCCCTTGAAATTCTGGTCCTGTAATGGAATGAAACAAGTAAATTTCCTCAGTTTCTGCAGGAAGTGGGTGCAGAAAAGAGCACAGTGGAAAGGATAAGTGTAACAGGATATTCCTAGTGCTTTCTGTGTCTGCGTCTCTGTCACCAAATTTTCTGGCAACTTCCTGCCCCATCATTACTATTGTCTGGTTTGTTTCTATTGGACTCTCATCTATTTGTAAGTCTCAACTCTATCTCTTTTGTTACTACCTGTTACTAAATCTTAATAAACTTGATGTCTCATGTGCTATCTTTGAGTGTTTTCTTTGTTTTTTTGGCAACCTATTCCACTGCTCCTGTACTGGGCTCAGTGTAGGTCAAGAGTAGTAGCGGGAAGAACAGTAAAAAAGGCTTTCAGTGGGGAGTGAAAGATAAGGGTTATTGGTACAAGATGAGTGAGGTGTACACAAATCAGTTTATTGATAATATAGAACAAACAGGACCATACATTACACTATAAATGAATATAAGTGAAAGATGGCTTTTAAAATTTGTTTTTAGTAACTCCATGGATACTGTGCCATTTAACAAGAAAAATCAGCTTGATTAATTTGTATTTTCCCCCGTATACCTTCCACATCCTGCCTGTGCTAAATTCTATGTCAGAAGATCTCTTTCATCTTGGGTTTTACTTTCACTGGTTTTAGGGAGGTCTGGCCATAGAGACAGTGATAGAATATGTTTTTTTTCCTTTTATTCTGTGTGAGGTATACTGATTAGGTATTCTGTCTCTCCTATGGGTCTAGCTCGTGGCACCTCAGATCTCCTGGATGATACTAATTTCTGGATTCTTTTCTTCCAGTCTTGGTGATGATGACTTTCTGCTGTGGATAGCCTGCTAAAATATAGATTAAGTTGCTTAAAAATATCAGAGTTTTATTTTTTTACCCATATATAGCTTAGGAAATCTAAGATGAAGGCACTGGCAAATTTCATGTCTGATGAAGACCTGTTTCCTTGTTCATAAATGATATCTTTCTGCTCTGTCCATATGTGGTGGCTAGTTCTCAGAGGTCTCTTTTATAATAATATTAATTTCATTCATGAACATTCCAAGACTTTTTACTTATCACTCCCCAAAGTTCAAACTAATATCAATCTTGAAAGGATTTTAGTGTATAAATTTGGGAGAACACATAGTAGGCTTCCTCAGCATCTCCTGTTTTATCATCTATATTAAAACTTCCTGGTATAAAATATCTTTATTGGAATGATCTAGGTGAGTCTGTTTTATTCATAGATTTTAACTAATACCCCCAGATTAAGACTATGTTTATCTGAAGGAGAGGAGAAAACGAGGAGTACCCTAAAATTTGAGATATATTTCAGACATCCAAGGGGAAAAACATCAAGAAGGTAAAGTGACATGAAGGAACAAGTGAAGAGATATACAGTTGGGATTCAAAAGCATATAATGGTACTTAAAGCTAGGGATATGTTAATGTAAGCCAGAGAAAGAACAAAGAAAAAGAAGAGAAAGGGCCTGTTATGGATTAAGAACTGGTCGTCAACTTAACGCCACCTGGATTACATCAGCATGGCATTGAGCAGAGATCCTGTACCTGAGGAAAGTTGCAGGATAAATAGGTGGAGAAGAAGGGAGGTGTTGACACATTGGGGCGTTGATGCATTATTGCATTGCATTGAGGTATTATGGGTTCTCCTACAAGTTGCTGTTTGAGCCATTAGGTTCTCCTAGAGAAGCTTTGGTACTCACGTCTAGCATTACTTCGTGGCTCCAGAGGGGAAGATATGTGCTACTTGGTCTCCAGGATGGGCTCGTCATGCTGGCTTCCTGACATGTACCCGACCGTGCTTGTTGTTGGAGGAGCTCGGGGTCTCTGTGTCACTGAGGACGGCTGTGGTGCCTGGTATTTGTTGTGAGTGTGACTTCTCGGCTCCAGTGTAGAACCCTTATTCCATCAGCACAGCTCCTTCACCCTGCTGGCATGGACTTTCTGGCTTCCACCACTGACCCTTGGGCCTTCCCAGCACGGATCCATAAAGAGGCTGGCATGAGTCTTTCTTGTGGGCTCTAGACCTCCAGTTGGACTTGTGGGAGGCATTGTCATGAACTCTAGGTTTTCATTTGGACTCATGTGGGACATTGCTGTGGAATTTAGGCCTTTGACTAAATATTCTGTCTTTGGTGTTGCAGATAGATTTTCTGTATTTTCTTGTGTTAGCTCCCCGTGACCATTATAAAAATAATATTATAAACTCCATGTTCTGATTCTAATTGTTCTCTGTGTACAACCCCTGACTACAACAGGGCCTAAAGAAGAGAAAGGGCCTAATGCTGCCCTGGAGAATTTTGACATTCAAAATCCAAGTAGAGGAAGAGTGAACTTGAAAAGGAAGTAGGGAACATTTGACTAGGAATGTAAGACAAATAATGTGCAAAATATAACAGGATGGAGAGAATATTCCAGAAGATAATGAGAACTCAAACAATGACACAGGGAAATATCCACTGGATTTGTCAGCATAGGATAGTATGCTGATGACTTTGGCAATATCAACTCTATGGTAGAGACGTGGATTGGAGCAGGTTGAAAGGAAACAAAGTGATGCTTTCTCGAATGTTTGCTAAAAGGGACTCAGCTACCTCTTCAGCTTCCAGTTACTTATCCAGCCTGATACTTGGTCCTTTTAGACAATGTATCGTGGGGATGCTTGTCTGTGGCTGGGAGGGCCACAGGGCTGTAAATAACTTTTCTGTTCAGAAAGTAAATCTCTTTGGTTTGTCTTTAGTAACAGAAAGAACTGGTTTGAGAGACATATTGGGCTGTTTTGAAAGATTTGTTATGGCTAGGAATGGGTAAAGTGGTTTCATCAATGTGTTTGACCCTAAAGAGGGGATTCAAAGATGACATGTGAGAACACTGTACACCCCATATGTGAAGCAATTTCCTGCACACATTCAATTATCATTTAGCATAATGTTTCTTTACTTATTATTCATTATTACCCCAAGGAGCTTTTTAAACACCACTTCCTAATTTCTATCCCACTGTATTTTAAGCTACATATGCACATACTATTTATGTACTCTACATATATTTTATCTATGGAGTGATCAATTTCCACTCCTCTAAACAGTTTTATCATGATATCACCTCTGTTGAGAATGCATGGTCTCGTATAGTAATATTTTATCCTGTGTAGTAGATACTGGCACTTTTTTTTTTTTTTTTGTGAAGAGCTAGATAGCAAATGTAGCCCGTGCAAATTCTCTAGTCTTTGTGACACATCTTTTCTTCCTTTCTTTTTTCCTCCCTTTCTTCATTCTTTTATTCCTCACAGTTATTTCAAAATATAAAAACTACTGCTAGCTTACTGTGTACAAAATTAGGCTGTGAGCTGGATTTGACTCATATGTGATCATTTTTGACTCTGGTTTATAACAATGAAAAGGGTAAATTTCAGAGTTTAAACAAACATTCGTGTAGGTTTATTGCATGACAGCTTGAAATAAATGATTTAGTTGCATATTTAAAAGGTCACACAACTTATTCATGTATTTGTCAGCTAGTGATTGATAACTCTTGATGTGTAGCTATGAGAGATTTCCATATTATGGTAGTACAACCAGTAACTAAATGTTGAAATGACTAAATAAAGCAAGCATTGTATACAACATGCAGTGCATGATGTAGAGAGACTAGCTTGGGCACTGGGCTCACCTGACCTCTGCTACCCTCGTGTCTTTAGACAAGGCATTTTAACCTTTCAGAACACCCATGTCTTTAACTGACAAGACAAGTGTTAATAAAGCCAAAATTAACAACTTGCTAACAAGATTAACTGTGATTAAGAATATAAGATACCTGACCTTTTCTGGAAGCTTTGTGTTATTAACTTTTCCTTTCTCCCTTTGCTCTTAATATGACTGAACTGAGAATTCTTTATGACTACTATTATAAATTATGTGAGAAAAGCAATTATATACTCATGAAGGGATGAGAACAATCTGTGACACTGTTTTTTTAATGAGGGTGCTCACGCAATTGCAGACACACCTAAAAAGTCAGGCATTTGGCAGTTTTCAACTTTAAGCAACCCAGTGATTCTGATGCAGGTGTCATAATTGATCACAAATCTGAAGTAAGGACCATACTTTGAGAAACACTGCCTATTATTAAACAGACATGTTAGAGATCCCAACATTCTAGAAATATGATTTTTTCCCATTAAATTTCCCAAGAATTCATTGGAAGGAATGCCAATAGCAGGACCTGGAATTGGGGTCCTCCGAGAGGTCTAACTTGGGTATTTAACTGGACTGCCTGCCTGGAAGACGAATTTTAACAGGCTCCAAAAGGAAACAAAGTCTAGTTTGATTCAGGCTCAGGATTCTTGGTTTAGACTTTTATGTTGAGCAGAACAATAACTGCAGTAGGATGACTCTGTAGTGTGACTGACTTGGCTAGTTGGAGGATTCAGAATATGGGATTAAAGTCAGGAAGAAGGGGGGTAATAAAACTAGATTGGGTTCTAAGATTTCAGCCGTAGATCAACTTTGTACTTGGATGGCGAGACAACTGTGTTTAGTATTCATTAGCTGAATAGTAACTTCTTAAGCCCTTATTTTTTTAAATCTGTAAGATAGGATAACAGTAGTCTAGAATGATGTGGTGAAGGTGATGTGATTTAAATGTTTAAAGCATGTGACACACTGTATGGTTCTCAATACCCAGAAGTGGTTGATGTAAATGTGATTCCAGTTGAACTCTGCAGGGGCAGGAAGGCAGACTCTGGCCAGCCTGGCAAGGGTTGGGGGAAGGGTCAGCTCATGTGGTATACAGAAGCCAGGTTTCACAGCAGTGGGGTTAATCCTTATTGTCCCTAGTAGGGATGGGATGTTGTGCTGACTCTTCCTGTCTCGGACAGAAGAGGCCTTGTATGTGGAATCCACTAAAGCTACAGAAGCAGCTCATTTCCCACAGTGACAAGGACTTGGCAAGCAGCTCTACAGATCTGAGCTTTAAGGTCCTGACCAGTGGTAGAGACCTGGTAAATCAAGGAAATGAGTTTCCTCATTTCCAGAATCATTCATTTGGGGAGATTAAAGTTCAGATCCTTTCCATTAGGGTGAGAGCTTTGAATCTGCATTTCTACAGCATTATTCTCTGCCCCAGAACCTTCCTTCTTATTCTTGTTTACACCTTGAGAAATGGTGTCCTGGGAAGTAGGAGGAGAGGTGTGTGGAGTGGTGTTCTCAGACTTTGCTGTTTGTGGCATCCTTTAGAATGTCTGGAAGCATACTACAAAGGATCATAGGCACCGATATGACCCTGGCAAGCCATTAATCACTTCAGAATAATCCAATCACTGCATAACAATATCTCATATTGCCTCTAAAAGTATCCTGTCCCTTCTAGTCTCTGATTTTCCCTTTAGAATAATGATTTTATCTTGAGCTCACCTGTTACCATTCTGATGACATTCTTCAATATTCCCAGGATGCAGACTTATTATGGTCTCCTTTAAGTCCTGATTGACTTTTTACTTTTACCACTTCTTGCTAGCATGTTGTATTCTCCATCTATATTTAGTCACATTCTTTACATAGCTCAGAGTGTGGAATATGGACCGGCCACAGTACTGTGTGTCTTTGATGTAGCAATAGAAATTTTGCACAGTCATTAGTAGTTGGGAGTCTTCTTGCAGGGAAGCTGCCTTCTGGGGGCACAAAAATTGAAAACCACTGGCATAGACAGATGGAAGGTAAAGGATATGCAGAGCCCCAAAGTGAGACTTGAACTCCTTGGACACAGACAGATGGGACACCAGTTGGCACTAGTAAAGAGTAAAAATATTTCTTTGAAAAAAATTTTTTCTTAGAAGTTAGTGATTGGAAACAGTTTCTAAGCCCAGCTAAGGCCTCTATCTTTTGCTTCACTGACTCCTTGTGGGATAGAAGTATATGGCCCATGTATGGCCCGACTGTATGCTGGGTTGTCACAACAATGCTGGCCTTTCCAGTCAGTGAGTCTGGCGTTAGCCACAAGAGAATGGATCAAAACGAGTTTTTTAAATTTACTCCTGTCTCCCTCTGATTTTATTTCTGTGGTTTTCCCTCTTTTGTTCAAATGTGAAAGCATATGTATTTATGTTAGTTGGATTTGTCTGATTGAAACTATTTTCTTCTATCATAATGAATACAAAATGACAACTATTATTTACAAGTACTTAGAGCATATTCCTTATAAATGAATGTAAAGTTAATTTTGTTTGGAAACAATGTAATTATAAAACTGCAGACACAAATGTTTGTTAGTTCTTTCGCCATCTGCATGGTTTTGGAAACATGAAGCACTTAAATGCATTGCTTCAAAATATGCTAAGTTTTCATAGACCTTTGGGTAAATCTATGTGTTTGAGAAGGCTTGCATTTGTTTACCTTGAGTCTTTGCAGAATAAAGTGATTACAAACCAGTCAGGTGCCATAAACCAGTGCTGTGGTTTGAAGACTGTCAGTCAGACAACTGCTTACAGCTGGCTCCCATGAGATGGGGAGCAAAGTGGAGAGAACTTTGATTGCAATTGTGACTGGCCCAGTGGGAGAAGAGTACTGAAGTAGAGAGAATTTTGTGATTTGCAATTGCTGCACAGATATGCAGTAATCAATGGCTTCGTCTTTCAACAGAGTGCACATAGTTCTGGTAGGGAAGTGGCACAGTGAGGCACATGTGGTGTAGTCATGCATATGGGCCGCCCTAAAATTAAAAATGAATATCTTCATTTTCTTGAAATTGCATCTAACTTTTTTCTCCCTTTTCTGCTCATGTAGCTCGCTGGGATTGGGTTATCCATTATGAATATTCTTAAAGCAAAACACAGAAATGATTTAGTCATTTAAATATTGCTAATAGTATCAATGCAATTTAGGTTTCAAATGCATTTGTTACATTGAAATCTTTAAATGCTGGTATCTGTGGGTTTTTTTCCAAAACGTGGAAAGTTGGTAACTCATGATTTTTTTTTTTTTTTGAGACAGAATCTCGCTATGTGGTTTAGACTGATCTTGACATTTTAGGCAATCCTCTTGCTTTAGCCTCCTGAGTGCTGGGATTACAGGCATGAGCCACCACATCCAGCTAACTAGCAATTTTTAAATTAGTTGTAAGTATGAAATGACAAAAAACTATAAATATAATAAAAATTCTGTTTATTGCCCCATTCACATTTTCAGTAAATAAGATGTATTTTTTCCTGTGTCATGATTGTTCTCAAATTTATTGGAGAATCACTATATTTATTGATATGAAATTTTGTACCTGATTAATTTAATAAAAATCAGGACTTACAGGTTATATATAAGTTTCTGTGTTTAATTTCATTTTCCTAGTGACTCACTTTAATTGTATTCTAAAACTACAGGTTTGTTATGAATTGGAAATTAAGTAAAAAGTAGATTGTTAACATGTACAGAGCAATAATTTACAATGGCTTCATTGTAATATTTCTTGAAATCCCTAGCTTGTGTACATCCAAATCACCTTGAAATATTAATGTAGATTCCTGAAGAGAAATCTAAGGGGAGGCATTTCAATAAACTGTACTGAGAATTTTAAATTTGAGAAGGATCTGTAGGTAACACTAATGTTTAATATAGAAGAAGCAGTGAATGAGGTTCTTTCATATTTTGGGAGTCATGAAAAGCTAGTACACAAAAGAAAGAAGGATCAGCTGGACCCTCCATATCCATCCCTACCGGCTTTCCTCAGCTCTGACTATAGGAGCATTTCTAAACTCTAGATGAGAACAGAGGCTTCCATGGTTATCAACAAGCTGTCGTCCCAAATCACTTTCTCCCAGTTTTATTTTTGTGACTATTGATAATACTCAGCGCCAGTCATAAAGGATTATTGACAGGTTAAAACCATGTAATATATTTATTAAAATGATTGCTTATTTATCTTAATCTCAGTAAATGATCAAATCAAAATTGTGACTTTCTTGTCGCTTTATTTTTTGGGGAAGTTGATTGTTGCAAAATAACAAAATGTGTCTAAAACTGGATTTAATCATGTCTCTCAAACTTGGATCCTCTGCTTAATTTCTTCATTTTTATATCAAAAAAATTACTCTATCATTGGATTAGTGCAATAGTCTTCTGACTCAGTAGATCTCAGAACGTTATTTTTTTTTTTATTTTTATTTTTTTGTCTTTTTCATTTTTACCGGTACCAGGGATCGAACTCATGACCGCCTGCTTACAAGGCAGGTGCTTATGCCGCTGAGCTAAATCCCCAGCCCCCAGAACGTTATTTTTAATCTCCAAGTATATGTAACCAAGAGTGGCTTAATTTTCCATGGCTGACTCCTGGTGGCAGTCTTGAAGCTGTTAATTGTACTTTATTGCATTTCCCAAACAGATTTGATTTTGTAGCAGATTCATGAGCAGTGATCATTTTGTTTAAAATTTTGTGGGGAGGCAGAGAAAAAGATTTATGTATGTTGCACAAACGAAGCAGATTAGCAAAACATATATATCATACATCTTCATCCTGAAGTCCTTCTTCAGTAATCTCTACACTTTTCTTTCTATTCTGAAAGGAGAAAAGAAAATCCTTTTTGATTGTTTTGATCAGTCAGCTCCCACTTGCTTGTTTTCTACTAAAAAAAAAGTGACTTGAGATCATTTATAATTTTTAAAATTTGCCTGTTGGAAATCCTTGCAGCACAAGTTACTTAACAAAATATGCATTCCTAAGACATCAACTTTTTAAAAAAACTGGACTAGAATTAAGCTAGGAAATAAAGTGAAATTCTTTTCCTGTTGTTAATGGCTATCATAGACAAAAAGGAGAGGGCTTCCCTGGAGTTTGTACTAATTGTCACATTTTGCAAGAATGTATGTATTATTTCAAACTCCTCTATGTCTACACTACAGTCCAATAAAAAAACAGGCTTCTGTACCTACTGGGTCTTACCTGTTTTGAGGTAATCCGTGTTTTGGTGGGCTGACTCTTACCTGACTTACTGTTTTGTGTTTTCTTAAAGGAACCACGTTTTGAGGTGGTGGAGAATGAATTTCACAGCAGCAAAATGTTTCTTTCTGGTAGTTCAATGAGAACTATGAGACCTAGGTAGAGAGGAACAGGCCTTGGCTGGTTGGTCCCACTAACTATCTGGTGGAACTTCACAACCGATGCCTTTGTGTAGGAAGAGCAGCTAAGCCCAAATGCCTGGGGCTGACTCAGGGCTGGGGGAGCTGCAGCATTCATTTGGAGAGATGTGAGGAAGCCTCCAAGTCAGGAGAAAAGTCAGAGCAAACGTGGAGGAGTCAGAGCAGCACTGAGGAACAGGAGGGGATAAAATCTGTGAGTAAGGAGAACTGGGGCAATAAAGGCTGCTGCTTTTGAATGCTAAAGCTACTGATGAAGCAGAGATGGGAGAAGAAGGTGATGTCCCCTTCCATGTTTTAATCCTGCAAATTATCTTGGAATGTTATTAGCTCCAAGCTCAGGCTTTAAACGTGGTTAAAAACGTGTATGTGAAGCACAGCATTTGCAGTATCCATTGAATGAAACTCCTGGGGGTTTGCTGTCTACTCTAGAGGACTAAAAAAAGGTTTTCAGGCAAAGTGCTTAAGCCAACTGCTACCCATGGTGCAGTTAGCTTAAAATAGCACAAAGGGCAGGAGGTGGAGTTGTATTGAAGTTTGTTTGACTTTGAATTTTGTTAGAGCCACAGTAAAACACAGGAAGGAGTGTTTTGCAAAAACCAGGAAGTTATAAAGTATTTTTATTCGAGAACGGTTCAGTTCAATTAAATCAGCAGATGGCAAACTATTCTAAGTTCAATGGTTGATTTCAGAATTTAAGACTGACAAATTTGGCATATGTCTATTTCATTTCTTTATTTAGAGATGTGAGGGATGTCTTTCAGTCAATTTTACAAATATTTACCTTCTAATGCTTTTCATCTTCAAAACATTTGGCAACAAAAACCCATGGGTGTGGGGGCACTAGCACAACTTCATTTAATTCCTCCTGGTCTGATGATATTATTGTCTCATCTTTTCAAGCTAATGGGTGATGTTTTTATAAGTGTACTGCAAATGAAAGAAAGGAAAACAGGAAAGTTGCCCAAAGTCAGTCAGGTTGGAGTTGGCAGGCTAAAACTGAAAATCAGGCATTCTCACTGTTGTAGCCCCTGAGGGCTTACTCACTCGACAAGTTGGCATGAGTCTTTCTCAGATACACCCGCTCACAGTTTAAATCAAGTCCAGAAACTCATTTAGCAGTCACTAGGAAAGTCAGATATGGACAAGACACACCAACAGAAGACAGTGTATCTCATTTATTGGCGTTTAGACCTAATCTGGAGATAGCAAGAGCAATAGAGGCTCTTATCTCTGACAGAGGCAGAGCAGGGAAGGGCAGGTCAACAAATTATAAGAGAGAGAGCAACAACAAGGGCCACTGGCCTCATCTGGTTTCCTTTTTATTTATTCTTGACAAATGTGATTTATGAATCCCAGATCCTTTGTTCCATTATAGAATGAAGCTATTGGCTTTGTGTCCTGACACCATAATTTTGTTTCAAGCCATTTTGCCTACTCCATGCGTTTCCTGGCCACATTTGTACATTTGTTTGTCAGTGCCATAAATCATTAAAGATAAGCAAATCCCTCTCTTAACCTTTTGGAAAGATAACATGACCAATATTTTCTGAACATATTCTTTCCAGGCTTGCTTTGGGGAGATAAATGTGGCCTGTCTGGATGGTGCATCACTACACAATAGCATGATTTATGACAGAGAAGTGGGGCTGGTTCACTGTGGCTTACCAAAAGACTTTTCAAACATCTATTTTTCTGGAAGAATTGTATGAGTTGTAAAAATGGACAGAAAAGGTTTTTGACAGGCACCTTGTGGTCAGGGTTTCTGCAGCTGTTTCTTCAGAGTTTCATAGTAAGATGAGATGTAGAAATTTTAATGTAGCTCCTTGAGGTACCTAAATATTCTGTTTAGGGCTATGAACTTTGTGTGTGTGTGTGTGTGTGTGTATGTGTGCGTGTGTGCATTTTGCTGTATTTTTACACAGATTACACCACAGCCCCTTTCCAGCTTCCTAAGACACACATTGAAGTTTACCTCTAGAATAACAGGGATTTAACTAAGGCACTGAAAAATGGATGCCTGTGTCCTATAGAAAGAATCTTTTAAATATAACCATGATGTTTCATGTTCGAAGAAAGAACACATCAATGGAAAACCATGACCAGCACAAACTTTAGAAAAGCCAAGGTGTCAGGGTTGAGTCACAGGCTGGGGAGGCAAACAGGTATGAGTTTCAGTCTTTTTTGTTCACAGAGTGAACTTAGGTAATGGCTTGTCTTGAGTTTAGCTTGTTTTACTTCTTATAGCAAGTGTACTGTGTACCTCAGATCGCTGTACGGATTAAAAGAGACAATAACTGAGCTTTCAAAGAAGCACTGGTTGTCTCCTAGGTAGGCAGATTGCAATGATTATCCTTTTTCTCCAGTTTATAGCACATTGTTATTTATATAAAACCTCTTTTTACCAATTTTATATACATTCCTGTCCTTTCTCATTCCCAGTTCTGCTTCCAGCTCCCAGGAATGCCTGTTTTGCATGTCTTTCTAGAGGTTCACCCAGCTGCTGGTATCAGATGCTTGTAATGCGGGAGAATTGGAGGGGCCTGGGTCACATTCTTCAGACCATCTGACCCCTGCCCTGTGCTCCGACTCCCTGAGCTGTCTTTCAATTTTCAAAATACAGAATGGCCAGATAATGTATTTCATCATTGGCAGATGAAGCTGAAACTGTTTCAAGATATCTTGAAATAAATTGTCTTTACATACACACACACACACCACACACACACACAAACACACTCTGTCTCTCTCTTTTATTTCTGTTTTAGGGACTATCAACTTATATCGTGGAATTTCTTTTCAAGTACTCTCTTACGTTTTTTATGCAGATTTGCTATATTTTCATAATGCCCATTTATTTTCTTTTTCATGCCAAAATTGGGAAAGCTCTCTCTGGATCTAATCTTTACACCTTATCTGAGTGGGAACTGATGCTCTGGTCCTGGGTGCGTGCAGGTTCTTCCAGAATTCTCTACAGAGGCTGCTGGGAATCATTCTTTCCTAACACAATTTGTTTTGGGTCCTTTGTAGGGGAAAAAGGGATTAAAAAAAAAGAACTTTGGGGCCAGGGATTTAGCTCAGTGGCCTAAGCACCTGCCTGGTAAGTGCAAGGTTATGAGTTCAATCCTTGGTACAAAAAAATAAAACAAACAAACAAACAAAAACAAAACAAAACAAAAAAAGCTTTGTTCTATTTTTCTTTCTGTAACAGATGGAGTTTGTGATAAATTTTTAATCTCCATTGTTTCCTGCTGTTACTGCAGTAAGGGCTTTCCCTTTGGGGGCTTGCCTCTGTAGACTGGCAATAACCACCTTTTCCTTTTTCTAGGATTGTAGTATCAGAGTCCCTGGGGTCATTAAATACAGAAAGAAAGATCCTGAGGGAGATGGGGTTATGAGGTCAGTGGGTACCTGATTTTCCCCAAAGCTAGAAACTAGGAAGAGCAATGTCAAGTTTGTTTTGTAAACCTTTAGGCTACTAACACACAGTTTTCCAATTATAGATTATGCCTTGCAGAGCGACCCATTTCATCATTTTAGTTTTAATTTGATGTTTATATGATCGGTACATTTTTAAAATTGTATATTTGTGTTTGTTTTTGTTAAAATTCTTTTGAACTCTTTGGGCCATTTTATTTTAAATGTCCTTATACAGAAAATATAGCTGGATTTACTTTTTTACCTAATCTGAGAGTTTTCTCCATTTGATTATTTTTTTTAAAGACAGGATCTCACTCTGTAGTGAAGGTTGATCTTGAACTTGCTTATGTAACTCAGGCTGATCTCAAACTGTGATTCTCCTGTCTCAGCCTCCAAATTGCTGGGGTTACTGGAATATATCTCTATATCCAGTGTTTTCTCCATTTGGTAGGGAAGTTAAACACATATCATTTTGGTTCAAATTGAACAATTTAGTCTTTTAGAAATTTCTGTTCTGCTTGTCTAGTCATTTGTTAATTTTATGTTATGTTTTCAATTTTGCTCTTTATATTCAACTTTTCTGGACATATTAATCTCTTTCTCCAATTTTTATATTGAGGTTAATTCAGTGATTATATACCTTCCTTATGTCATCCTTTTCCCTTCCTCTCATACAATTTTTGACTTTTGGTACTTACCAGGGATTGTAAATCAGACTGTTACTACTGGGGAATCACTTCTCTTATACTATATACTTTAGTTTTGAACTTGTTATTTATGAATAAAAAAACAGGACTCAGTTCTGATTTTGTGCTTTTAATTCTTTGAGCTATTTTCTTACAAGAGACAACGGGTTCCTTATTGTTTTCATTGAGCTTCCTACCTCAGATTAGATTATGGTCTGTTAGTTTTGTAGCTTACTTTACATTAAAAAAGTAGAGCTGTTACGTTCAATTTTAACAAAAGAACACATCAGGTACATTATAAGTTATTTCAACTCTTGCATCAACTTCTTTCAAATGTTGGCAACACACATTGGCTCCTCCAGAGTATTATAATAAAACTGTGCACACAGATTAGATTAATAGTTTTATATATATTTCATTACAGATAGCCCATATGATCAAAAAGGAATGCCATACTTATTATAATAATATGAAACAACAGAGGACCCTTCACATGGTACATTTTTTCTTAATTTTCTTCCTTGTTTTTAACAAATTAAAACTGAGTAAGACAATGGGTTACCTAAATTTAGCAGCATCCAAAAGACTAGAACCACTTTGTTATTGTTGTTCACTATTTTGCATTCTGTGGATATTTCAATAATATCCTAGACTGATAAGTAGATAACATGATATGTAAAGAGACCTGGGACTCCTCCTATTGATCCCTGTTATATCACAGAATTGATATCATGAAGCCTTCACTCATATGTCCTTTTATTTTTCTACTAATAACACCATCATTAGCACAGAATCTTTTACGATTGTTGAAGTAACATTTCAAAAACATCATTTTTTTGAAAAGTTAAAATCTACTTGGACCATATTGGCTTATGAATTTGTAAGTCTATTGTTAGTCCTGGGAAATGGTTTGTGTTTAAAATTCATTTTTATGCTGAATATTATCTTTTATTTTTATTGTTTAGTAATGCAACTATCTTTTCTTTTAGAAAAAAACACTAAAAAGATTTCATTGAAAAGCAATAGTCAGAGGTATTTATCTAATTTTCTGTCTCTAATTTGAAGCTATTCTAGGGTGCTATAGTTTTTGAGAACGAAAACAACAAACAGCTACTGAGGGTCTATTATGTGGCAGATACAATTAACTTAATCCTCATTAGAAGTCTGTCTTGCAGTCACTTTTCAGAATCAGAATGAATTCTCACCTAGAATTTGAAGAGAATGCAGGCTGATGACACTGCTTGGGAAGAAAATTTCAGGAAGCCTATACAAACAAGGGACTACTGGGTTCAGCTGGCTAGGTCCCATGGATCGAGGATAGTTTGGACAAGGAAGACTGAATGAGGTCATCGCTCATCAGCTGTGGGTGAGACTGGGCAAAATTTTGTGTTAAAGCTATTGGAGGAGATGTGTGCATGCGCTTTCTTACTAGTCTGCTCCTATGTGGGACCAGACAGCAAAAAGAGGGGGAAGTTTAACAAAAATCAGTGGTTATATATATATATGATATATGTATGTATATATGGAATCTTTGTTACAAAGCTCAAGTTGTAGTTAGTACATACTATCTCCATTTAAAAATGAGGTTGCTCGAGGGTTACACATTCAGTGAATACTGGAGCAAAAAACTGAGATTCAAACTTTGAAATTTCTAAACTCCTCAGTATATAAATAAATATTATGCTCTATGAGGGTTGTATGCTCGCCAGAGGATAAGTGATAAATAAAGCTGCCATTACCAAAATGTGTGAATGCTTCTTGAATTTATAATACTATAAATAAGTATTATGTGTCAGGAATCTATGTGATTAAATAAGATTGGAAAATGCTGGGTTAAAGTAATTTAATTGGATTTTCTTTTTCTTCTTTGCAGGATTTATGCATTGTGAATCTTCCAGAGGAGTATGCAGAATTTCCCAATTTATTTGACCACGAAACCCTCTTTTTCCTAGCAACACACTTTGTAAAATTCTGGATTATACTTATTCCACTTGTAGCATCAATTCTGCTTGCTTCCATTGTACATGGAATTAAAAGACCTCCATAAACTTCATCTTGATGCCCTGATAACTCTTCCTTTTACTATATTATTTAAAAAATTAATGAGGCTTTTTAAAAACAAAAAGTGATTAATTTTTCAGAGGATTTGCATAAATGAACTGGTGATCAGAAGCATCTACAACCTTATGGTTAGAGATCACTAATAACATTTTTTAAAAATTTTATTTAAGGAGAAAAAGATAAAAAAAGCAGAGAAAGGGTACAAGTTATACAGGTTTACAGAAAAAAATAAACAGTAGGAAATCACTAGTTAATGGATTACATATTGTCATCTTAGAAATAATTGTTCAAGTTACAAAATTAAACCTTATTAAGTAGACATTCCAACAGTGAGACTGCAAACAGTTCTGTTCAATGATCCAACAGAACTCAGTAATATCTTTATCTATCTTATACACTTAAATATACATGCAGTTACATCATTTAGAGCACTTTCTTTTCCTCTCTTTTGTACAATGACAATTACACATTTTGGGTTTTGTTGCTCCCACAGTTCTTATTACTTTTTTGCAAGAGAGTAGAACCAAAGGTGACATAACAGAACAGAGTCAGTCAAATCAAAAGGGTGGACATAATAGATAATGCAAAAGCATAATACAAGGTGATCAACAGTGGTTACCATGATGCCTCCCGCTATCTCTAATAGAATTGCCTATATCATCAGTTATAATAAAATTGAACAAAACAGTAAAGAACAAAACCAACAAAACCAAAACACTGGAGACATTATAGGTCTTCAAAAGTAGATAATAGTCAACCAGAATGGGCGTCATAATGAATCCCACTATCTTCACAGCTGTTGCCTAAACTTTCGAACCTGGTACTATCAAGCAAAACAGAATAGAGGAACGTCAGTCAAAACAAGATGGTGAGAGCAATACAGGGCTTTAAACCAAGATAATGGAAAGTCAAAGTGGGTTACTATAATATATCCTGCTATTTTTAAATTTATTTTTCCCTTAATTAAAAGGATAAAAATAAAAAAGTAAATAATAAAATGGAGATTGAGATAAAAGAGGGCATAACAGCAAAACAGCGCAGATCAAAACATAACCATTTAAGCAAAATAGAGTTTCACCACAAGATAATCCTGACATAAAAGTAGTTACCATATTGTCTCTTTCCTTGAAATCTTTGAGTATAACTTCGTATACTGTAGCATCAAATGTATCAAAACAATGTAAAACCATTTAAGAGAATGACAGTATTACAGGGGATTTAGAATCAACTAACAGAAAATGAACAATGGTTTCTGTATAATCTCCTTGTCTATAAAAGTTTTTGCTTATATTATCATATATAATAAAATCCAATAAGATACAACCTGTTTAGACCAATGCAGACAGAACAAAAGCTTGATGAGACTTCAAAACAAGATGATACTAAATCAGTATTACCTTGTAAGATGTCATTTTCTCCAAAACAGCTGCTCCTATCATCCAATCTTCTCTGCCTCATTTCTGTTGAGCTCTTTTTCTGTCATTAGTTGTCAGTTTGTCTTCTTCATTTTGTTTTCAGCTCCATTCATTGTGGCCTCTCTGCCACTATTTCTGGATTCTTCATATTTTTCTTTTTTAGAATATCCTGCAGTATTCTCTGTAGAGTTGAATTGGTGCTTGCATACTCCCCTAGTTCCTCTTTATCCTGGAAGCACCTTATTTTTCCATCAATTTCTAGGGATAGTTGTGCAGGATATATTAATCTTGGCTGGAGATTATTATCTTTCAAGGTTGAATTATTTCCCCCCACGCTCTTCGTGATTTGATGGTTTGTGCCGAGAAATCTGCTGTAATTCTGATGGGTATTCCCTTGTAAGTGATCTGTTTCTTGTCTCTGATGGCTTTTAATATTCTGTTCTTGTGTTAGATTTCTGGAATTTTAATTATTATATGCCTGGGTGTTGCTCTGTTTGGGTTGTAGGTGGCTGGGGTCCTGTATGCTTCATACAACTGAGTATCTTTACCTTTTGCTAAATTAGGAAAATTCTCCTGGATTATTTCTGTGAGTAGCTTTTGTAGTTCATTTGTTTGTGTCCCTACTTCTTCTTTTATGTTCTTAATTCTTAAGTTATAGACCCTCTTATCATCTTCTAGTCTTTGTATTATTGCTGTTTGTTTCTTTGTTATTTTTAAAAAGTTTTTCATTTCATGCTCCCATATTATAAATCTGCCCTCCAGTTCAGATAATCTGTCCTTAGTTTCTTTCAAGCTGTTATGCCAGTTTTTGATAGAGTTTTTAGTTTCCTGGTAATCTCTTTGAACCTGCTTCATGTATTCTATGCTTTCTCTATTTTCTCCATTAAACAATTCTCCCTTCTTTTTCTGTTCTTCCATTCCACCATCTGTTTTTTCTTGGGTGGTGCTTAACATTTCTCTAACGATTCTGCTTATGTCTAGCTTCAGGTCTTTAATAACTTCATTCCTGAACTTGTCTATGAGGCTCTGGAGATAGTGCTTTATATCTATTGGTGCTGTGTCTTGCTATTCCCTCTTTCTCAGGATTGGGGACCGAGGAGCCTTTCTTGTTGCTGCCTCTTCCCATATTCTTTGTTCCTTATATATGCAAGTGTATATAGGAGGCCCAGCTTCCTTCCCTGTCAGCCACAGTCTGATTGAATTGTGCCGGCTAGGTGTTCCCGCCCACCACAGTGCACCAGGAAGTTGCAGACCAGGCAGCCTATGCGGGGCCCGCTCCTCCAGGTCAATCTACCTTCAGGCGCTGGGACCTGCGTTGTGCTAGCCTACTGGGTCTCAGCCAGCAGCATCACGTAGGCTAGGCACTGCTCACCAATCCCGCTTGAGAGGGGGATATGTGACTGAAGTCACTGCAGCGCCCTGTTCCCGCAAGTCTGCCCGGTCTCAGAATGTCCTCTGTTGGAGTCTCCTAGACCGTGGAGTCCCAGTTTCTCTCACTCATCGTAGGTCAATGCACAGCTCCCCACCCATCCTGCTTTCAACTCTGTTCACTGATTCCCGTTCTCAGCTTTTGTGAGTCTCTCTCCCTGCTGAGCTGATGTAGACACAGCAACAGTAGCAGGAAACCCAAATCGTGGCTTCCAATGGCACGGCCTCCAACTTTCACACTGAGGCTTTTCTGTTCCTGTTATAGCACCAGGATTGCATTCCCAGTTGGTTTGTCTCAACCCAGTTCGTTCTTGGGTCAGTGGGGCATATCTCCTCTTGCTTATGATTCCTTACTCCGCACCATTCCTGAATTCTAAGCTGGGTCTTTCAGAGAGCCTCCGTAGCTACTGCTATCTGTCCGCCATGTTCTCCCAGAAGTGACTAATAATATTTTGA
Organism: Cavia porcellus; assembly: GCF_034190915.1. Lineage (NCBI taxonomy): Eukaryota > Metazoa > Chordata > Mammalia > Rodentia > Caviidae > Cavia > Cavia porcellus. The sequence continues at coordinate 68,602,725 of NW_026947496.1, forward strand.
TGCATAATCCTTTACAACTTTTAAAATGCAAAGATAATTATAATTACTGACATAGAATTGTACTTTGTTTTGTGTCCTGATTTTTTCACTGAATAATATATAAACAGAATTTCATTCAACCCCCCCCTGCTAATTGTTTACAGAAATCCTTCACAAAGTCTTTAGGACAAATCTTGCTGAATTAATTCTTCTAGAATATTCTTCTCTGCAAAATACTACTATTAATATTGTCTATCCTGCAGGGACACTATTAGTATTAGACTAAGTATCTCATGTGCATGTTTAGATCATTGCCTAGCAGTTACTCTTCAGTTAGGAGGTGTTGGCTATTATTTTTTGTTGCCATGCTTAGTAATTTGTGATCCTACCTGGCTTTGCTTATTGTTTTCTTAACACCTTCTCCCACTTTTTTTTTGCAGTTGCAGGTCAATGTCCCCCCCCCACCCTTACAAGATATCTTCTTTGTCAAACTAAGCCTCTTCTTATGAAGTCCAAGGTCTCCTGGGCCTTGACAAAGTTAATTCAGGAAATTGTACTTTCACATGAGTCGACAGGGACTGAGTCAACAGAACTCCTCAGTCAGTCCCCCGTTATTGTTTTCTAATCACCAATTCAACACCCCCCAGGTTTCTGAATATTATACTTCTGGAAGGTAAGTATTAGGTGGTGACCATGTTAATCACTCTCTCTTTGTAAAACAAGAAAGATGGATATTTGTGCTTTTCTTTATCACACCTGAAAAAAAGAGTTTTTGGGTGTGGGGTGAAAGGCTGTTGGAATTTAGATCTAGAACCTCCCCTCAAAGTCTCATGTGTTCAGAAGTAGGGCTTTTGAAAGGTGACCACAAAGTGGGGGTGCTATATTTATCAATGGATTAACTTACAGCTGAGTTCAGAGCTGAGTGTGCTACATGGACGTAGTGTGCTGGGAAGTGGTGGGTAAATGGAAGCATGATCCAGAAGGGTGTATCTACCTCCTTATCTCCTCCCTGCAAATATATATATATATATATATATATATATATATATATATATTTGTATTTTTGAGACTATTCTCCCTATGCAGTTTAGGCTGGTCTTGAGCCCAGGCTTGGTCTTGAATTTGCAAAGATCCTCCTGCCTCAGCCTCCCATGTGCTGGGATTATAAGCATGTACCACCACTCCTGGTTTGCCAGTTTACTTTTAAAGCTCAGAATAATTTTGTGTTTGTTTTTGAATATTTAAATCTCTTTGTTGTGTAGTATCAGAGAAGGGTGCCTTGGAAGTTCTAGCAATTTTGTAATTGGACTTACTATGCTGGAAACAAATAGAACACTGGGCCCAAATCAGCCTTAAAAGCTGAAGTTCGAGTTGGAAAAGTTGATTCATACTCTTCTAAGGACTTGGCAGTGTCTCAGATCTACCTGGTGATTCTTTCCTCAACCCCGTGGTTTTGTCAGTTTAGCTAAAGCTTTTGTATTCTTACTTTAGGTTTAACTTTATAACACATAGGAATTTGGTAGCTCCTTAAGTCTTTGGTTAAGACCAAATTTAGTCAGAAAAACCTGTATTAATTAATTAATTTTTAAATTAAAAATTATTACAGTATTAGTTAGACACATTGCCATTGACTCACTCCAAATAGTCCTTTTCACTTTGCACACACTTACCCCTTTGCTTTTGCCACTTTCTGAAGCAGTTCTGCATGTTCTCTTTTGTAAGAAAATTTTCTGCACAAACACCAAGGAGAAGCCATAGATAGACTATAACAAGCTTTGTTTTACTTTCAGCTTGTGTTGTAGTCAGGAGTTGTACACAGAGAACAATTCAGATCAGGACATGGAGTTTATAATATTTTTATAATGGTCACTGGAAGTTAACTCAGGAGAATGCGGGAAATCTATCCGCAACACCAACGACATAGATTATTTAATCAAGAGCCTAAACCCCACAGCAATGTCCCACATGAGTCCAGATAAAAACCCAGAGCTCAGGACAATGCCTCCATGAGTCCAACTGGAAGTCCAGAGCCACAAGGACTCACGCCAGTCTCTTTTACAGATTCGTGCCGGGAAGACCCAAGGGTCAGCGGTGGAAGCCAGAAAGTCTATGCCAGCAGGATGAAGGAGCTGTGCTAGTGGGATGAGGGTTCTACGCTGGAGCCGACAAGTCACACTCACAACAAAGAGCAGGCTCTCCTGAAAGGCACCACAGCTGTCCTTAGCGACATGGAGACCCCAAGCTCCTCTGACAACAAGCACAGTTGGGTACGTGCCAGGAATCAGTGTGACGAGTCATCCTGGAGACCAGGCAGCACATGTCTTCCCCTCCAGAGCCAGGAAACAATGCTCGATGTGAAGACCAAAGCTCCTCCAGGAGAACCAACAGCTCAAACAGCAACTCATAGGAGAACCCACAATGCCTCCTTCACGCCTCAATCCCTCCCAACACCTCTCTTCTTCTTCACCTATTTATCCTGGCAACCCTCCTCAGGTGGAGCATCTTCTCTCAATGCATGCTGATGTAATCCAGCGGGCGTTAAGTTGACCACCAGTTTTCAAACCATAACAGCTTGTATTCATGGAGAACTTATTCTTGTGGCTATCTTACATCTGTTAGCTTACCAGTCTTTAACAGCTTCTTGAGGCACTTACTTTTATTATATAATTTGGACAGTGAGGTCAGTATTATATAACTTGTTTAGTCACAGGACAAGAAGTTGTCATAATTGATCCTTCAAATTAGCAGATGGACTATAAAGTCTTTACCTATTTCTTATTTACTAGATAAAGATGATAAAAATATATATTTTTCTCCATCACCTGTACTTCCAAGAAATCCAAAAGACATAACTTTTGTATTCTGGAGCAGATGGTAAATATTTGAGGTCCTTAAGAGGCACAGATGAGTTCACCTTGTTCACATGGATATTTTGCTTTCCTAAGTGCATTCAAAGCGTGCTGGGAACATTGGGTAGCTTTGTAATGAATAGACTATTCCTTTGGTAAGACTTTCTATTGCTTTGCTAGAAGTGGCCAAAGTAGCAGAATTCTTGGCAATTGCAACCAGATGTTGTTTTCAGCTGAAAAATAAACAGTCTATCTCAGCCTTCCTCTGGATACAACAGAAGTGTTGGGTTTACTCTTCTTGGTGAATTTGCTGACACATATCTTTTTATTTAGAGCTAAATGTTCTGAAAGCAGAGCCTGAATTGTATTTGCTAATTATACATAAAAGAATGTAAACAAGACTGATGTTCAAAAGCTCCCCACCCCATCTTCTGATACCTTAAGTGCCTTTTGGAAAACATCCAGCCCCATAGTGTGTAAGCTTTCTGAACAGTTCTCTCAATTGTGTATGCAAAGGGTGTTTATTTGCAATTGCATGAGTGTCTTTAATTGCCTTTGATTACAAGGCACACTCTGTCCTGCCCTCTTGAAATGAGGGTTCTTTTTAAACCAGTGGGATCCTAAATTTGATATAGGTTCCTGTGGATTGGAGTTTTGTACAATGGAATTTTCTAACTGAAGCTGGGATGAAAGGAGAGAAAAAAGCAATGGAAGGGGACACCAAATTCTGAGGAAATAAAAGAAAAACTCAAGTGTGAATTGTGAAATCCTACTGCTCTTCTCCCAATCAAATCTGTGGGCAGAACAGAATTGGTGCCCTGGCCAACTTCCCTCAGGGTGCTGTACTTTTGTAGCTCGGAACATCATCTGGTGCTGCTTAGACAATTGTTGGGTAAATGTAATGTTGGAAAGGGCCAACCACAAGCAAAAGAAAAGAATACGTGGAGTAAATGGATTTCAGAGTTTCTATTCATAGCCCTATGGTTCCCAATATCCATCATCATCACCATATGCTACAGACAGGAGTCAATAAGAAGTGTGCATGCTCCTGGCCATTAGATTGTGGTTATACAGATGGAATCCTTTGGATGGTACTGAAGAGCTCTTTAGTGCTGGATGATGCCAGCTCAGTTTTAGGCTGTGGTTTGCAAATTTTCCATTTCACCCCATCTTCCACCAATACTGCCTTCCTTCTCCTTTCCCCTAATCCTTGATATTTTAAAAATATCATTTTTTAGGTAGGAATTTGCTCTATAAAATATAGATCTAGTTTTCGGTTGCATACTTTGCTTGATTAACATTTGAATATTTGTGGTTTTTGTTTGGCTTCTGCAGTGAGTAAATCCAATCTGTTTTGAACATGATAATGAACTTATTCGCTGTAAGTGGGAAACACAGATTGGTAGAAATATATGCCACGACAATAAAATACCTTTACTTGTGCTATGCATACAGTGTGGCAAGCACTGCATCAGGGAATTCCTCAAGAAATTTTTCCCTTAACAGATATGCAAGGCATGCAGTATTATTTCATTTTAACCAATGAAAATCCTTGGACTGAGAGTATCTGTAAATTCCAGACTGGGAAATGCAATTTAATATGTTTCAGCCAGGTTTATTCCATATGACCTTTTTGATATCAGTTGTCTCATTTTGCAATTGCCAAGATCTTTGCCATATTTCATTTTTGAGGGTTTCTTTTCCCTGGTCCTCAGTGGTCAGTGACAAGTTCTATGTGATCCCCTAAAGTATAGTATCAAAAAACTGGTCTGTTAACAATCGTTTATTCTGTTGCATTACTGATGTATTACTGATGTGTTGCTGCTGTTTTTTCTTCTTTAGCTGCATTTCAGAAAGAGGTTTGGAGGCGAGTTCCATGTAGATGAGATATTCCTGATGACCTTTGAAGAGTTTAGAGGTTCTGTATTAAGGTCTGTCTAGCACTGATGCTTGTAGATTTTTCCTCAACAAAAATAAATTCACATAAGCCAACATTATGCAAAGGGACAGTGTAGTTACCCTTTCACTCTCTAATGTTGGGCTGTTGTATCCACTTTCTTAGTTTCTTTGAATGCCAGGTTTTTGTGTTTAATAACAACCTGTCATTTCTGGAAAACTGTGCTGGACTGAGAGAAGTACCCAGCTTGCAGAAGTGTAAGAGTAAGAGGTCCCTTTCTTTAAGAAGGGATACCTCAGGGGAGTGGATTACATTCTAACACTCTTCTATAGATCAGTGCAAAGTCAACCTATATCAGAGACCACATATTTATCAGCCTCCTTTTTTCCTGTGCTACTACTTTCTGTCTTTTACAGTTTTCTTTATTATTATTATTATTTTAAAGAGAATAAAGCCAAACAAAATAAAACAAAAAACAAAAAAAGTCAATAAAAATGATACAAGACTTCAAAACATTTCTGGGAAAACAATAGTGGTTACCATGATGTTTGTTGTTCTCTTCAAAATAACTGCCCATACCATCAGATAGAACAAAATCAAACAAAACAAAGCAATGAAAATAATACAGGACTTTAAAACAAGATAATAGGAAATTAATAATGGCTACCATGATGCATCTTGTTATCCTCAAAATAGCTGTCTAGGCTGTCAGGCATAAACATGTAAAATAAATCAAGGAATACAAGAACTAAGTTGCTTCTTTACTTCAGTTATCTTCAGAAATTTCAGGTGTGTGATCCCTAATTTCTACTATGCCTATGTTTCCTAAACTTGTTCTGTATGGACTAGAAGTCTGAGATTGTATTTTCCAGCTTCATCTTGATATTTTCCCATGTTCCTCTCAATCAGCCCATTGCTGTATCCCAGATGCGTCCTGCATTGGCTTCCAGTCCCTCAGTGTAGTGCGTTAGACGAGGCACCTGGGTTCCTCTGATCCAGAATTCCTGGAGTAGTAAAGAGACACAGGGTTTGTGGTTGGCCAATGCTCTCCTGATGGTGGTGGGGCCTTGAGGGGTGATTTCTTCTCTGGGTCTGGTCTGCACTGGGCTCACTGGTGTCACAGGATGTGGCTTTTTCTCTGGCTGGTGCTGGGCTTACTGAATCTCTCCTTCTGCTGGTGTGTGTGGCCTCAGAGCATGGCTTCTTCTTATTAAGTTCATTCCTCACTGGTTAGATTCAGCTCTGAGATTTCTTTGCTGGTTTTCTGACTTGTTAATCTATCTCTCGTGACAATGCACCTATTTCTGTCTGGTTCCATGTCACAGAGAGCATTGTTTTCTCATATTTGATTATTTTTCGTTCATAAATCCTTTTTCAGGTTAATTATATTTCTTATACAGAGCATCTCAGTGGACTCTGCCTCCTGATCTACTTTGTCTGTGTTTCTTTTTTGTTTTTAGTGTGTCAAGGCCATCTATATTAGAGATTATAGTGAACCTCTCTGACTCATTTCTGCTATGCTATTTTTCTGCCATTAGTTGTCTGCTTTTCTCCTTCATTCCACTTTCTGCCCCATTCGTTGAGGCCTCTCTGTCACTGTTTCTGAAATCCTGGTATTTTTTTTTTCTCTCTCTCTAGCATGTCCTTCAATATTCTCTGTAGGTTTGGATTGGTGGTCATGAATTCTCCCAGTTCCTCTTTTTCTTGGAAGCATCTTGCTTCTCCATTACTTTCTAGAGATGGTTTTGCAGAGTACATCAATCTGGCTGGAGGTTATTTTCTTTCAGGGCTTGGAATACTTCAAGTTCTTCTTGATTTGATGGTCTATATCGAGAAGTCTGCAATGATTTTGATGGGTTGGCGATCCATTTCTTTTCTTTAATGGCTTTTAATATTCTGTTCTTATATTGAATTTCTGGGATTTTGATTATTATATGTCTGGGTGAGCTCTGTTTTGGTTGTAGGTGGCTGGAGTTCTGTATGCCTCATGCATCTGAATATCATTTCCTTTTCCTATGCTTGGGAAGTTTTCATTAATTATTTCTGTGAATAGCCTTTGTGTTTCCTTTTTTTTTTGTTCCTGCTTCTTCATTCACATTTTTTATTCTTAACTTGTAGATCCTTTTGTCATCTACTTGCCTTTGTATTGTTACTGCCTGTTTTCTTGTTATTTTTAAGAGATCTTTCCTTTCATGATCACAGATTGCAAACCTGTCTTCAAGTTTTGATAGTACATCCTTAGTTTCTTTCAAGCTGATTTGCCATCTCTCTATAGAGTTTTTAATTTCCTGGTAATCTCTTTGAATCTGCTTCATGTATTCTAGATATTCTTTATATTCTTCATTGAACATTTCTCTCCTTTTTTGTGTTCCTCTATTTTTCCATCTGTGCCTTTTTGAGAGGTACTTCTTTTAATAATCTACTTATATCTTGCTTTACTTGAATTAATATTTCACTTTTGAGCTTATCTATGAGGTCCCAAAGATATCTCTTATGTCCATTGATGCCATGTCTGATATTGTATATTTGCTTCTCTCAATCTCTTTTGTATTTACTTCTCCTGGATCAACATTCTCAGGATTGGAGGCTGGTGGCTTTTTCTTATTTCTTTCTCTTGTAATGTTTTTGGTTTCTTCCATACAGGAAGAAAGAGGAGGTCCCAGCCCCTTTCCTTGTTATGGTTCTTCTGGAGTGTGCTGACTCAGATTTCTGTCCTCTTCAGTTTGCTGTTGGTTACTGAAGTGCAAACAGGGGTGGCTTATGCTGGCCCCTCCCTTCCAAGAGGTCAACCTGTGGAAGCATTTACTGTGTTAATGTGTGTCACATGTACAGTATTGGTTTTTGGATGACTTATTGGGTCCTGGGTAGGGCTGTAACCCAGGCCAAGCAGATCCCACCAATCTGGCCTGGGAAGGGAACAACTGACTGAAGTCACTGCTGTTCCTTGTTCCTGCCATCCTGCCTGATTCCAGTATGTCATCCAATTGGTTGTCCCTTTCCTTTGAGAGGGTCTTATTCCCTGTACTCAGTGCAGGTTAATGCAGGTCTTCACAATGGGTCTGTTCTCCTTTGGGCTCACCAACCTCTGACTTCAGTATAACTGTGGATCCAGTTGGTTGCAGCAGTGTGAGTTCGGGCAGCTCTGGCAAGAGCGCTGTGGCCACTAATCTTAGCTTCTCCAATGGTAGCTCCAGGATTGCAGTTTTGACCAGTTCTTTTCCCTTTAGTTTCTTCCTGGGTAGAGAGGGTCCATGTGCCTTTTTCTGGACTTCTCCCAGATATTTTATTCTGGCATCTGAATTGTCTCTCTCAGGGAGCATCTTTATGCTGCTGGTTACTGATGTGTCATCTTTGTGAGAGCTCTCCTATTGATTTTTGAGTGTTGACTTTGTATGCAGCTGTGCTGCTGAATTGGTTACTAACTCTGGGAGTCTTTTAGTGGAGTTTTTGGTGTCTTATATGTAGAGTGTCATGTTATGTAGAGTCGCAGAATCCCCCTATCTGGCTTGACTACCTCTGACCAGCATACTCACACAACTTCTTGCCTCCAGCTTCCTTATTGTGTTACCAATCAATGTTGTGTTGTTCTTTTTTGCTTTTTCTTGTAGCTGTTGGATTGATTTTTCATGATCTTTTGCTATTTGTAAGGTATCTTTCTTTTCATGATCACTAGCTGCAATTCTGTCTGTAAGATCTGAAATTCTACCCTTTACTTTTTTCAGTCTGCTGCATATACTTTCAGTGGGTGTTATAATCTCCTGATCTCTGTTTGGATCTGTTTCATGGATTTCATTTCTCTCCTATGTTGGGCATTTTTTCCATCTTTTTCTAAGCTCATCTGTTCTTATTCGTGTCTTCTCTAATATCTTTTATTTTAAGTGTCATTTCTTTTTGCCCCTGAGAGATCATTTTCTCTATAGCATTTTTACTTGTTTTTTGTGTGTTATCATTTCAGAAAGTTCCAGTGTTTGACTTACAACTTCATCCACCTTGTTGAGTTCCAGGCTTGCCCTGGATGAGTTGGGGTTCTGGGGCTGCACCCCATGTCTATGTCTTGTCATTCTCCACCTTATCTTTTTTCCTTTTATTTTGTCTTCTATGTTGATGCCTGCCAACTTCCCATGATATATAGCTCTACCATAGCATGTAGTCCCCTCTCAAGGAGGAAAGGAGATGCCTAGTCTTCAGGGATGTCCTCCTGATGTAGTTGGGTCTTTATAAGTATCTCAAGATCTTACCTTCTTCTGGTGTTTACAGTGCTGTGATGATGTCCATGTCTCATCTCAGAGATGTTCTGGGTATGGAACCCATTTTGGCCTCTGAATATGGAGTCTGAGACTGATCTTCTGTTGGTGGAGTCCAACTACTCTCTCTTTATTCCTGCTTCAGACACTTCCACATTACTGATCACTTTTCCCTACAAAGAAGGGGTGTGTGTGTGTGTGTGTGTGTGTGTGTGTGTGTGTGTGTGCATCTGTGCACCAGGCTGTGTCCTGGGTCTTGGAGCTTGCCCACTCTTTCAGCCAGCCCCACCATCCTGGGGATGGGAGTAATGGAGGCTGGTAGTGTGAACTCACTGTCTTCCAGTCAGCCAGCCCTCTGGGATCCTTCACAGGTTTCTTGTGACACTACGTTCCAAAGAAATTATGAATAATTGATTCTTGGGTCAGGCTCAGCGTCTGGTGATATTGATTTAAGATAGCTTACCTATTTAGTTTGCTAGTTTGAAGTTTATATTGAATGCTTTTCAAATGTTTGGAAGAAATATTGCTAAATCCTTTTTGTTGAGGTATGTTTCTCTGCTTTGAGAGCCTCTTTTGTCTTTCAGAGCCTGGGTCAATGTGCTGCAGTTCCAACGTTTTGCTCTGCATTTGTTGTTTTTTGTTTGTTTGTTTTTTCTTCAAGAAAAAAGGATTATGGTTGGTTTTTGAGTTGAAAACTAATACTGTCTGGAGATAAATCAAGCCACCAAAATAACTCCTGTGTAACATCATTAAACATGTACTTTTGCAGATTAGAGGGTCTAAGCACTGAGTTATTTCCTATCCAATGTATTTTGAGTAAATGATGTAGTGTTTGGTATATATTTTTGATGTTTTTAGGTTTCTGAGACTGTTTCCTATAAAAGTTTTTGAAGTTAGTTTTTCTTCTGGATGTCTTCCTGATTTTTACAAAGTAGATCTTAAGATTCTATATAGAAAAGAATAGGCTACAAAATTAAGAAATTATTACATCTACTACATTCAGGATTTTGCTAGGTAGTTCCGGCTAACCTTGATTTCACTATGTAGCTCAGGCTGTCCATGAACTTTTGCCTCAACCTCTTGAGTGTTGGGATTACAGGTGCGCACCGGCATGTCCAGCATGAATCAACCTTCTTGATCTCAGTAAGCAATTATTGAGTGGCAATGGCATGGTAAATTTTCTTCTCATTTAAGGATTCTCTTCAATATCCAAAACTTATCGAGCCAGTTTTCACGGACATACCTTTATTCACACCATTCCCTCACTTGAATGGATTAAATTCTCCTTTCTGCTAAGCTACATCTATTCCATGTTTCATGCTCATCCCCAACATCCTTAAGACTTCTCTAACTGTTCTGATATTATATGATTTTATTATCTTTTGAACTCCTATAGCATTATAGACAAAAATGGCAAATAGATGTCATTAAATAGTTTACTATGACTGACTGGCAGCAGCTGTGAAGTATATTATATTGAAAGGATATTAAAATGAAGCTTTATCCAGGTTTACTGGAAGAGACAAGAGCTCTGTGATGATTGTGTTCCTCTAAAATTCAAATGTCAAGGCCTGATCCTCAGTGTGATTAGGATTATGGGAGGTAATTAGATCATAAGGATGCAGCTTTTCTGAATTAGATTAATGCCTTTATGAGGGAAGATAGACAGGAAAGAGCTGGTCTTTCTTTGGGCCATGTGAGGGGATAGGGAGAAAGAGGCTGTTTATAAGCCTAGAAGTAGTTCTTATGAGATACTACATTTGCTGAAACTTTTTTCTTGGAGTTCACTGATTCCAGTACTATGAAAAATAAATATTTGCTGCTTATATCACTAAGTATATGGTACTTTTGTTGTCATAACCCAAACTAAGACTGGAAATATGTTTAATTAGTAATGTTTCCCATAAATACTAGTGGTAAGAGTGATCCTAAATTTGACAGATTTGTTCTGTATCATTCATATTATGTATTTTATATAACTTGCCTTATTTGTTCTTTATCTCTTATCAACATTAGCTCTCCATCTAGATTTTACAGCCATGAGAATGTGGACTTGTATGTAGCTACAGAACTTAGTTTCTGGCACATGGAAGGTATTTATTATAATAAACCAGTAATAATTTATACTAGGCTCATAATATATATCAGCTCCCTATCATTCACTGTTGTCCAAATGGTTAAGAACTACTCTTGGAGTTTCTTTTGAGTGTTTAACCTACAACTAGGCAGAAAGACCCAATTAAAATAATCACAATCAGGGAACATGATTTCACAACTGAGACTGTAAAAAAAAGAAGGTGAGGCTTCAGTGGGCCCAGGCATTAAATACAGATTCATTTGCCAAAGGAGATTTTTATTCAAAAATTTTTTTCATTGTAAACAATTATTTGCAAGAGAAAACTACTAATTAAAGTGGACTTAAAACAATTTGGATCCCTTCATGGAACACCAATTATGAATTATATCATCATTACATACATGCCCACAAAAATGTTAAATTTACCAAATATAGAAAGAGAATTTCCCATTAAAGCAAATCCTGGAAAACTTTGCCTCATTACTTCAGAGGTATGGCAAAGAGGAATTTTAAAAAGCTAAACTCATTAAGACAAGAGTCAGTTCCTGTGTGAACAGTCTTACCATTAATATTTAAATTTCTGAAACTTTTGACATATGTGTGGTTGTTTCTTTGGAAGTGAATAAGCAGAGTAGGTTATTGCTACCAAGGCCTGTAACAAAATTTAGTTTGTTTAAAATTGACAGTGTATCAGAGAATTGTGCAATAGCCATAACTATTTGATTACTCAGTGGAAAGTACAGAAATTACCTGACAATAAGTTTCAGACTCATTCAAGAGCTCAAGAAGCTAAAAAATCCATAAAGGTAAGGTTTTTAGTAACACCTTCCAGTGAAGTAATTAACACTGTAAGTTTGATAAATTCCAAAATGTACAAGTATTGAGTGGCCTACATGTATCACACATTGTTTCAGACACTGAATATCTCACAAGGAGGAATGGATGGAAAGCAATTAAGAGAAGGATGGGTATTACACCCACATAGTTATAAATTCATAATGACACTGTGACTGACTAATCCTAGAAGCCTAAAGAGTTCTCTGAACTTTTTTGTTAGATTTATAATCTAATGACACAGATTTGAAATGTTGCTGTATGAACTAGGTAGATGAATAGATATAAAGTTAGCTGGGAGAGAAAGAAAACCTCCTAAGACCAGGATGGGAGACTGTTAACTACTTGGGGATAAAAGACTACAAGGTATGGGATGGATATTCTCTTGATAATGGGAGAGGTACTAAGGATTCTTCAGAGAAACCAAACCAATAAGAGATAAATTGCTCCCATCTTGTGTTTCTGTTTCTCTCTCTGTCTCTTTCTCTTTCTTTGTTTGTGTGTGTATATATATATATGCAAGTGTTAAGGAATAGTTCTGAAATCCATAAGATAGGCCACTAGGCCTGAAACAGAGTTTCTATGTTACTGCCTTGAGATAGAATTCCTTCTTTTTCCACAAACCATAGTTTTTGCTCATGAGACTTTCAGCTTTTTTAGAAGAATCTCATTCATATTATGGTGGGTAAACTGCTTCTTTAAAGTCTATTGGTTTAAATATTATTCTTTACTCAAAGTTTACCTTAAAATACCTTCACAGCAACATTTAGGACTGGTATTTGATAAAATAACCAGGCACCATAGCCAAGACAAATGAATGTATAAAATTAGCCATCACAGAGGGTGAAAGATATAAGACATCTTAAATTAGCTAATATTTGTAGGCTTATGGAAAGGGATCTAGAATCAAATGATACATGTGTAAGGTAATAATGAAAACTATCATCCTAGTAATAACAATGGTGATGATAACAAAATGAACATCTGCAGAGTTTTATATTACAGGACTTTCTTATGTGGATTGACCATTTATTCAGTAAATGCAGTTTTATATCCAGATAGATAGGTCTAGAGAACAACACGCAGAAATTACTCCTTATACACAAATAATGGCATACTATTTAGCCACGTGAAGGAATGAAGTACTGATAGATACTACAATGTGGTTGAACACAAAACAATGGGAACCAATGATGTTAGTCACACAAAGTCATGGCTTTTATGATTCCACTTGTATGAAATATCGAAAACAAGTAAAAACACAAGAAAGTGAAATATCTAGAACAAGAAAAAATACAAGAGATTTTTGGTGTCAAGGGGCTGTGGTAACGAGGTGAGTACAGTGATTGCTCTAATGGACATGTGGAAAATATTTTGGAACTCAATAAAGGATGTGGCGGTACAATATTGTGTCACCAAATTACACACTGAATACCATAGAATTGTATTGAATATGGTAACTTTTAAGTATAAAAAATAACAAAAGTTTTTATCTATTCTGTGGTTGATGGGTATTTTGGCTGTTTCCAAGCTTTCGTCATTACAAACTGCACTACTATAAACATGTGTGCACATATATTGCTGTAACGTGACCTTTTCAATTTTTCTGGGAAAATTCCCAGTGAGGGAATAGCGGGATTGAATGAAACTTCCAATCATAGTTTTTTGAGGAGTCTCCATACTGATTTCCACTGTGGCTGCACCTTTAGTGATAGGAGTACACAAAAATATTTGTAGGTAATTAATACTCCAGATATTAGAAATGACAAAATATTTGTAGGTAATTAATATTCCTTTAGTGATAAGAGTATAAAAATATTTGTAGGTAATTAATACTCCAGATACTAGAAATAACAACAGCACATACACACTGCTAATTCTAGAAGTTTTCTGTTTTTCCGTACTCTCAATCTCTGGTGCTTAACCTCTTACTCAGCTGGTGTATATTACATGAATTTGAAGGAAATATATTTGGAGGACTCTTTTTGGTTTCTCATTGCTATAATTCTGCTCCCTCTTGGGTCTATGTAGGCACTTTTTAATCTGTCCACTGTTCCTTTTTCCTGGCTCATTGGATCTTGAATATAAAAACTTTCCACCAGAATTTCACATGGCCTGCTCTGTTGGTTCCCTCCTTTCTATGATCAATATCTGCCTAGTCAACTCTTCACCAAGAGTACAAGCTATTGACCTGGTTACATATCAGGAGAGAAGAATTTGAATTTGTTTCTGGTAACATCTACCATCTTATCCTAATGTTTTTGCTTTGTACCTTAAAGTCATTTTGGAACTCCATTTATATCTTTAAAGCTTCTTTTCTTCCAGTCCTCTACTCTTTGCTTTTTGAGGGTATTCTTGTATTATAATTTGGCTACTCAGCAACCTTGGTTGGTCATTGCTAATGAGAATGACTGTGGTGTGTAAAGTACGGGAAAGCTGACATTTTGGAGATAGAACAGAATGTCTGAGATACAGTGGAGGCAACTGGAAGTAAAGCAGGAGTGGTGTAGCCACGATGTTAACCATATAAAGTCACCAAAATAAATGACAAGAAATAAAAAGAAGCAAATAAGGGGAAAATGAAAATTTAGAAGATGGCTACAAGTAGGAGTGGCAGATGGTACAGGCTTTTGGTATGCATCACAAAGGAGCTGAGATTTTTGCAAGTGAAGGGATGAGAAAAAGGTTCTGAAATAGTAATGAGATGAAAGGATATTTACTCACCTCACCCTCCTGTTACAAAGGAACTTGAGGTCTTGGAGAAAACAGCCACTTCTTGAGAGAACTGTAGAGTAGTGTCCCTAGGTTCAGCCAAGTTTCAGTTAGTGCAAGAAGCTGAGAGATACATTAGTCTACAGCTTTCTCATAACATTAAAACTCCGCTAGTTTGATACTTGATACACAAAAAATTGAATCGGAACATTGAACCAATTTTAATATAGAACAGCTACAATTTTTAGCTATCAGAAAATACTGGTAGGCTCATACATGGACATTGGGTCTAAGGCATGAATTTACTTGAACAAATTGATGGGAGCTCTTTTTACCAATGGTAATAAGCCTAAATTAGGCATATTTTGGGATGGATTTACAAAAGGGAATTATTCTTCTATTAGATTGAGGACTCTTACATACATAGTGATTTTGAGATTTTATTTCTATAAGAATATAATTTCCACATCAAAGGAGTATCAATTTTTTTCATGAAGTGATTATAGATGAATTTTTATCAAGTTTGGGATAAACTTGATAAGTGGTACATTGGTTTATAAACTAAAGTCTCTCTATGATTTTGGTCAGAAACTGAACTGGACAAGAACAAAATCAAATTTCTCCATAAATTTAATGTTATGGATTAAAAATTGGTGGTCAACTTAACACTCGCTGAATTAAATCAGCATGGTGCTGAGTGTGGGTGCCACCTGAGGAAAGCTGCCAGCATGAGTGAGTTGTCAGGTTTGCTGCAGCTTTTACTGGGTAAAGTTCAGGAGAAGAGTCAGCATTCACAAGTTTATAGACTGTAGTTTTTCCATCTGGTCACTGAAACAGCAGAATAGGGTCTTGTGCTAACTGGTCCAGAGACTGAGTGAAATCATTAGTCTATAAATTATGTGGTCCATGAAAATAGTGCAACTTGCTTAATTAGAAAACTGTGGGTTCTTATGAAGTCCGTATTAACTTAATAAATAATTTACTAGAGGCTGCCCAGAGCAAGGATAGGCTCTTGCTACCCCACCCACTCCATCCTACTCCTATCAGTGAGGGACTAGCTGGGAGCTAGAGTAGAGTCAAAGCATGATACAGATTTTCAACATGGCACCCCAGGAAACCCTATGATTCCTTTCATTGTATAAAAAGCACTCAACTTCCGAGAAATGGTGCAATAACAACTTTCTTGATGTTTCTTGATTTTTTTCCTAACTCAATTTATAAGTTCACACATGAAATAGTGTACATGTAGGATAGAGCTCCCTCTTGGTGTTATGACACATCATGAATAAAACCTATCAAAATATGTCATGCCACAGCGATATATATGCACCCATGTTTATAGCAGCACAATTTGTAATATCTAACTCTTGGAAATAACCAAAATGCCCATCAACCTCAGAATGGAAAAAAAAGATGTGGTATTTTTATACAATGGAATATTACTCAGCTATAAAAATGATAATCTTGACTCATAGGTAAATGGAGGCAACTTGAGATCATACTCATAAGTGATGTAAATCAAGCTCACATATCATAATGTTTAAAAAATATCATAATGTTTCCCTAGTATAAAAATAAAAATAAAAATCTGAAAGAGTAATAAGATCCAAAATATACAATAGATATTGTAATAATGAAAGGAAAAGAAAGTGCTCAAAAGGACAAAGTAACTAGGATAGGGGAAAGGAAAAAAGGAAGAAAGGAAAGGATTCTATGTGTGTTGGTAAACATATATAAATGTATAAATGTATGTATATGTATGCTAGATAGATTACTACTAATCTCTGTTAGTTCACCAAAAAGAACAGTTTGTGCTGTCATTGTTTGATCACTATTGTGCCTGGATTTTTTTAACCTGAACAACAAATTCTAAAATAACTTGCAATATATTAACTAGTGTTAATCCCCCATTTTTGAAATTGTGTATCATTTCTATTCTTTTTTTTTTCTGTTTTGCTTTCTAAATGAAAAAACATTATAAAAAGCTCTCAGTGAGGAAGCACGGATGGCAGGCACCTGCCTTTCAGCTTGACATCGTAAACTCCAAACTGAAGGGAGACATGGCCAAAATGGCATGCAGAATGCAGTAAGATGAAGATTTTGGGGAGAGTTAGCAATTATTTTTCCCCACATATAATTATCATATCTTTGTAAACAATACTGTGGCTAAATCCTACTAGTGGATGAACTTGTTTTGAGAAATGATTTAGAGCCATAAAACATTAAAATGAACTCAAAGCAACCTTAGTAAGACCGTATTTACATACAGTAAAATGAGACGCATTTGCTTATAGTGGAACTGGAAGAACTCTAATTTAATGCTCTTCTCATCATTTCCTTTCTTCTCACAGCGAGAATGTCCTCTCTCTGGTATAGATGTCCTATTACCTATGTCAAAGTTGACACAAAATTAAACATGATGTGATATTTTCATCATAGAAATGTAGAAAGAGAAGGTATTTTCAAATGCAAAAGTCCAATTAAAGAAATAAATACAAATTGGGACATGAGAATGATTTTTACATCTACATCTACAGCATTTTTTAAAGACAAGAAGAGAGAAATCAATTATGGCATACAAAATTTTTGGATTATGACTACTATGTCTTTTAGCAAATAAAAGAGAATGTCATCTGTTCCCATAACGTTTCACATTGTTCTGAAGAAAATTTCAAAAGCCAATGGCAGGACAGATGTTTCTGTGTGTTTACTACTCAGGTTATTCCATGATTATTTCTTTTGGAACAAGCAGTTTGTATTACAAGTGTGGATGAGCTCTATCTGAATTGCTGAAAATTATTATAAAGATTTACTTAAAATTACTTCTTTATTTCTTTTTTAAAAAATTTTCATTATTTAAAGAAAGACTAAACAAAACAATCAGTGGGTAGATATAATACATACTTTCAAAGAAAAAAAATAAACAGTAATAAATCACCAGTTGATGTTTACATATTGTCCTCTTACAAATAATTGTTCAAGATACAAAAGTGGAACATATAAGTGGGAATTCAAACAGCGAGACTGCAAATAGTTCTATTAAACTATCCAACAAAATAATATGTAATATTATTTATATGTTAATATGATTAGTAATAGTGTTATCTATCTTATATGTTTAAACATATATGCAGTTATCAATATCTTCATTTATATTGAGATTAAACAAACCAAAGCAGACTAAAATCACTCTGGACTAAGAATAATAGTATTGCTGGATTTCACATCATGACACTCTAGGATCAGCACTGGGTACTATAGTGTCTTTCTTCCTTCAAAGTATTTGTTCATTTCATCATGTGTCGTAAGATCAGTTCTAATGAACTGTTCATAGGTTTTACACATGCATGAGTCTTAACATGTATTTCTATCCTTTCTGTATTAGAAGGATAAACAAAACAAAGTAGAACAGAACAGAACAGATTCCTATAGATACACAAAATAAAAAAGACATATAAAACCACTGCACAAGGAGTTTTTACCATGGTTACTGTGTTATCTCTTGTTATCTTCAATAGAATTGGCTATATCATCAGATATAGTATAATTGAATATATCAGTATATAACAGTATTGATACAAACACAACTTTGTAGATAGTGTTAAACTGCAAAAACAGGTAGTAATCAAACCAGAATGGGTATCATAGTGAATGTTACCAAAATGCCCATTTTCAGTATAGTTGTCTATACTCTCAGACTTGATACTATCAATCATAACAGTTTTGAATAAAATCTGTTGATACCAAACAGCAATCAAACAAACCAGATTTAACTAAGACCAGTCATGGTAAAACAGCATAAGTTATACGAGGCTCCAGATTAAGTTAATAGGATATTAAAGATGATTACTATGTTATATCCTGACATTTTTGGGATGGCTGTCTGTGCCCTCAGATCTAGTTCTTGTAGACAAACTGGGACAGAATAAGCTCTATCTAGGCAGAGCGGTGTGAGTAAAATGGGTTCTGATTCCTGATACACTATTAACAATATCTTCTGCTGTCTTTTTTAAGACTATTCCTCCCCTTTCACTCCCCCAGGGAATACTGTGCATTTTTGGGTCTCACCAACATCCTCAGTTTTAAATTGGGGGCCAACCTGCTATTTACCTAAGTGGTTCTGAACCTTTTCCCTCCTGGACTTAATCTGTAGTTGTATTCCTTTACCTATTAAAGCCTGTCTTTCTCACCTATCTGCAATTACTAATCTAGTTGCTATTACCTTCTGGTTCCCTGTCACATAGAGCATTGTTTTCACATATTTGATTTTTTGTCCATATACCCTCTTTCAGGTTAATTATATTTCTTATAAAGAACATCTTGGTGGACCCTCCCTCCTGATCTATTCTGCCTGTATTTCTCTCTTTTTCTTTTAGTGTATCAAGACCATCTATATTAGAGATTATAGCCAATCTTCTCTGCCTTATTTCTGTTGTGCTCTTTCTGCCATTAGTTGTCTGCTTTTCGTCTTTATTCCATTTTCTGCTTCATTCATTGAGGCCTCTCTGCCACTGTTCCTGGAATCCTGGTACTTTTCTCTCTCTTGAATGTCCTGAAGAATTCTCTGTAGAGTTGGACTGGTGGTCACGAATTTCCCCAGTTCCTCTTTGTCTTGGAAGCATCTTGTTTCTCCATTAATTTCTAGAGATAGTTTTTCAGGATACATCAATCTGAGCTAGAGGTTATTTTCTTTCAGGACTTGGAATACTTCACTCCAGGCTCATCTTGATTTGATGGTTTGTGTCGAGAAGTCTGCTGTAATTCTGATCACCTTTCCCTTGTAAGTATCTGTTTCTTGTCTCTGGCAGCTTTTAATATTGTTTTTACATTGGATTTCTGGGATCTTGATTATTATATGCCTGGGTGTAGCTCTGTTTTGATTGTAGGTTGCTGGAGTTCTGTAGGCCTCATAAATCTGAATATCATTTCCTTTTCCTATGTTTGGGAAGTTTTCCTTAATTATTTCCTTAATTAATTATTTCCTTATTATTTCCTTAATTATTACAGAAATAGTCTTTGTATTTCCTTTGTTTTTACCCCTGCTTCTTCATTTACATTCTTCATTCTTAAGTTGTAGATCCTCTTGTTGTCTTCTAGCCTTTGTATTACTACTGTTTGTTTTCTTGTTATTTTTAAGAAATTTTTCCTTTCATGATCCCACATTGCAAACCTGTCCTCCAGTTTGGATAATCCATCCTTAGTTTCTTTCAAGCAGTTTTGACAGCTTTCAATGGAGTTTTTAATTTCCTGATAATCTCTTTGAACCTGCTTCATGTACTCTATGTTTTCTTTATATTCTTCATCAAACAATCCTCCCCTTTTGTTGTGTTCCTCCTTCTTCCATATGTGTCTTCTTGAGAGGTGCTTAGCATTTCTTTTATTAATCTATTTATATCTTGCTTTACTTGGTTAAATATTTCACTTTTGAACTCATCTATGAGGTCCCAAATATATCTCTTTATGTCCACTGGTGCCGTGCCTGATATTTTATGTTTGCTGTCCTCAATCTCCTTTGTATTTACCTTTTCTGGACCAATGTTCTCAGGGTTGGGGGCTGGGGACTTTTTCTTGTTGTTTCCTCTTCTTATATTTTTTGTTTCTTCTATACAGGTATATATAGAAGGCCCCGGTTTCTTTCTTTGTTGGTTATGATTCTTCTTCTGAAGCACACTGGCTAGATGATCCTGCTCACTGCAGGGTGCTATTTAGGTGCAAACAGGGGGAGTTTGCTGGCTCTGCCCCTCCAGGCCAGTTAATCTGCTGAGGTCTTCACTGCATTAGTGTATGCCAGAGCATAGGGAATTGGTTTGGGGTAACCTATTGGATGTTAGCCAAGGGAATGAACCAGGTCAAACCCATTCTACCAATCCCATTTGAGAAGGGAGCGACTGACTGAAGTCACTGCTTCTGCTTGTTCTTGTCAGTCTGCCTGGTCCCAGAATATCATCTGTTGGAGCCCCTTTTTCTATGGAATGGTTTTATTCCTGGCATTCACCGCAGGTCGATGCAGGTTCCTCACCAGCTCAGCTCTCCTTTCAGCTCGCGGACCCCCAACCTCAGAGTGACTGTGTTTCCAGTGCTAGTGGCGGGATTTCAGTCGGCTCTGTAAGTCACCATAGTGCAAGTAGAGATGCAGCGGGTGCACTGAGCCTTTAGCTGTTCCCAGTAGTAGCACCAGGACTGTATGTTTGATTGTTTCTTCTCGTCTTAGTTTCTTTCTGGATTGAGAATATTCATCTCCCTTTGTTCAGGACTCCTCATGCTATGTTATTTTGAAATCTAAGTTGACTATCTCAGGGAGCCTCTGTCGCCTGCTGTTGTCTATCTGCCATCTCCCAGGCCCTCACATCTTTATTTCTTTTGTATATACATATTATACATTAATTCCTGCCAAAATTCTTGTAGAAATCCCACTTTATAATTAATAATTATAATAATTTGTACTTACTGAAATTTTACTGTCATGCATTTTAGAACTGACATTCCAAGTCTGTTAAACCGTAACTTTTTTCTAAATGTTTTTATGTTATGATCTCAAATTTTTTTCTCTAACTACACAATCTAAGGAATAAAAGAAATCCACCTTTTAAAAACATTTTGAATACATATTGACTTTTCCAAAGAAGGGAAGTGAATAATTATCTATATAAAGAATCAAAGTTATTTCAAAGGAGTTAAGATTGTTTGGAAGAAGACAGAAAAGGTGGGAAACTCAAGATTTCTTGGTTTTTCAGCTTTATGAGTAGGTAAGCATATCTTCATACTTCATGTTTTATGCAGTCTTTCATGGCACAAACATTTATGGCTTCTTTAGCCTGGGGTGTGAGTTATGAAACACCTATTATTTATTACCTACCACTTTTCTTAAAGGCTTATTAATTATATGTTATATGTTGTATGAAATTATATGTTGATCAGAAAGAAAATTGATAAAGCAGTGGGCAGAAATAATCCCTTAGTAGTGCATTAACAATGAACGAGGTCAGTGGGAAGGTTCACAAGCCCAAATACAGTGCTACTCTGAGAAATCAAAAGTAAAACCATTAGGAAACACACGCAATGAGAGTTTACAAAAAGCTGTTTAAATGGCAGCCTACTTGCCAGTACTGATACAGCCACAGAGATAACTAGGGGGACATCTGCTGGTCTGGGAAAAGCTGTATTGAAGCAGAGTTGTGCTAGTCATGCTGCTTTTAGGCTGCAAGCATCAGTATTGAAATCTACCAAAAATTTCCTCTTCCTATGGTTTTCTGTGTATTACACAGCCTTATTATTATACTTTATAATACCATGTGAATTTGCCTATGAAGCAAAAATTATCTACCTATGAACAGGAATGTTAATTTTAGCATGATCACCGCTTACAGGATGGTTATTATTTTGCTGGTATTTTGTCAAGTACTTAACATATGCTATCCCAGTTTACTCCACATTGATCTTGTGAGGTAGGTATTTTCACTTTGATGAGGACATTAAAATTCAGAAGGGTTAAATTGTTTCCCAGGATTACACTTTTGCAAAGGGTACAGCTGAGTTGAAATTTGTTCTGTGTGTATTCAAAGTCTGAACTCTTACATCTTAATGCTCTGACATTTTCCTGGAAGCTAACTACCCTATCTTCTTTACTGGATGCTGAACTTTGATTATTTTAAGCCCACAGTTGATCAACTCTGGTAAGTAGGACAAAGCAGAATTTCTGGACCTACGAATTTGAGACAGGAGGTCTAGAGCCCTGCCAAGTTCCAGGCCTATTGTTGCTGTTATTAACTAGAAGACATCCCATCTCTTTTTTCCCTCTACAGTTTTAAAATCCTTCATCACTTTTCCCATTGCTGGACATAATACCAGACACACAGTTTAAAGAGGGAGAAGTATAATTGGGCTCACATTTTGAAGGGATTTAATCTCTAATCAGATGGCTCCAGAGCAGAATCATTGTGACAGAAGACTGTGGTGAAAAGAAGCTGATTATTCATGGGTGCTGAGAGGGGTACAGTGCTAGAGGGGAAGGTATAAGAAACCAGAGATGGATTCCTAAGGCCATACCTCCATGCTCCACCAGTCCCCCAGGTGAATCACAAAGCCAATCAAGTAGGAACTCTCCAAACCTCCCTGAGGTAACTGAAGCATGGAAGAGAATCACTACTTGGGATCATTTGTACTTTTCTTGCAGCAAGCAACAAGTGATTTAGGGGAAATTTTGTAAGGAAAAATTCTATTTAAAAATGTTCTCACATTTCAACCCACAAAAGCCCCAAATTTATGGTGTAAGTATTTATTATCAGATATTTGGCAGGTAATGACTGAAAACATAATAGATGTCTAGTATGAACAATGCCAAGTCCAGACATGAAGAGAAATTCCTGATACCCGAGCTTCCTGTGCTTAATATGCATAAATATAAGTGGTGTATTTTCAGTGGGTAGAATTCTGGATTGAGATTCTCCAAGTTTTAAAATGCCTGTTCAATTACATGGAAATTTCAATGACTTTTCTTCTGCCTGTCCTGGGTGCATTATCTCTGTTCTAAAAGCCTGGGTCTAAGGAAAAGCAATCTCCCTTGCATTTTCCAAGTATTGTGTCCCAGCTAGTGAATGATCAGTTCAGTGAGGTGCTTATTGAACTCATTGAAGTGATAGTTCGGCTGATAGTTATTCTTCCTATAACTCAGCAGTGCATAGCACAAAGATGACACCTAGTATGTAGTGACTGAAAGACTGGAAGTTCCAGGAGGATAAAGTAGAGGTAGGAGAGAAAATAACAGATAAAATTAAAGTAAAACTTGTATCTGGCCTAGAGTCACAAGTTTGTAGCTTGCAATTTTCTAGCTGGTGAGAAGGAGTATAGATTTAATCACAGAATCTGGTGAAACCTCATACTTTTAAAGGGAAAAAGAAAATCCTAAATCTTCTCGGAGAAGTAAAAAACTTAAGATGGAATTAAAAACTAAAGTGACATGAGGTTACAAGAACACTAATTGCTGAAAGATTCACTGCCATAAAATCATTATTAGGATAAAATTTGAATGAAATCTAATTAAAGAGAGTTAAATGCTAAATTTCTTGATCTCCTTACACTGGTGACATAAGTAATATCTTTGCTTTTAGGAAGTACATGTATTTATGAATGAAGGACATCTTGTCCATAACCCTTTCAGATGGGTAAAAACTAAGGATAAAACAATTAAGGAAATATAGCAATTAGTGAATATGCATAAAGGATATATAGTAAGACAATGGTGACTGCTTTATTTCTGCTTTTCAAATTTTGAGCAGAATTTCACCTAATCTGTACAGACACAGAATCATTTAGACATGGAGATCTAGTTCCTCTTTAGCTGTGTTGTTATGGTATAAAGTTTATGAAGCCCCCACATGTTAAAAACTGAGCATACAATGAGTAAACTGATACTCACTATTGACACTTTTGAATGTTGGGAAGAAAGAGGCAGAGGATCTGTGGTCTGGGCAAATCAGGAACAGAAAAAAACAATGATGGTCCCAGAGATTCTCTGCAGTGGTATCTGCACTGGAGGTGGGAACTTTCCAGCTTCTACATTTCACAGTAGCTAACACCATCTCCATCTCAGGCAGAACTTTTTATCCCTCTCCTAGACAGAGACCCTTCTTATCCCTGCCTAGGGCTGTTCTTTCTCCTGGGTAGAGGCTTAATGTATTCACAGGAACTTGACTCCAACTTTGTGATGCCCATGACAGGCACCATAACCACACTCCTTTGGCATTGTGGCCTATCTGCCAGCACTGACCTCACTGACTCAGATATTTTACCCAGTGAAGATAACCTCTCCCTCAGCAACCTCCCTTTGAAATCACATAGTCCTCTCAGCTACATCAGGAGAGTGGTGGGCTGCCGTCTCTGATACACTACAGCCATGTCTCTGGGTATCCTGCTGACACTATCTGCACTCTCATGAAACACTGGTCTTGATACAGAAACTAAAACTGCACATATAAGGATGGAAGAACCACAGCAAGTCTCTGATTTATCCCCTTCATGCCTCAGTTTATTTGTATGGAAGATAAGGTTGTCAGCCACCTTCCGCAAAAGGATATACTGAGCTTTCACATAGAAGGCCTGGCATTTATTAATAATCAGGGTCATATGATTTAATCTCTGAAAAAAATGCTTTGAGTATTTCAGACATAGGGACCATATAAGCATAAAGAATTTTTCCCATAGCTCTTGGGGGAAGGTGGTGGTCAGCCAACATAGATGTGGGCCAACCCTTGGTTCCCTCTGTTCTATGTGTCTAAACAAGTTAAGTAGAGAATCAGAGGAGATCAGCATATACTACGATGATTCCTTAACTGTTAACTATTCACACACTGAGCAAAGGCATTCTGAAGATAGAATCCTTTTGGTCAGTGCTATACTAGGACAGTAACTTCTTAATAAAATAATAGAATGATACCACTCAGTCTACTATGGGCAAGTCACCACATTTTGCCTTTTCACATGAATATTTCCTTTGTCTCAACAGTATTTCCAGATAAGTATCATTATGTGTGAGACTCTGAAAGGTTACATTTGAGGCCACAAGCTAGCAAGGATTCAAATCAGAATTTGAACCCAGGTTGCTCATATTAAAAAAGAAATCCACATGCTCTTCTCACCATGCTATCAAACCTAATATCTGCCTTCTAGTTCAACCACTATACTATTTATGTTCTTTTCATCAGGAAGTGGCAGGATAGGTAAAATACAGGTAAAATGAACTTTTAAGAACTTTATAATTTGCAGGTGTTATATTTTAGAGTATACATTTAGATTTATACTCTACCTGGACTTATGTAAGAATAAATAGTTGTAATAGTTCTGTGTTTTTGAAACAAATTAGTCTCCTTGGAAGGAAAATCATGTAGGAAGGACATCAATAGCAGCTGAGTTGGTGTGAAGAGAATGCCAGGTGCATTCACTATGGAAAGTTCCAGGGAGCTAAAGAATACAGATATTAAAAAGAAACCAGGAGGCATAAAATAAGCACTTAATTGTGCAGTAAAATCATGGAGTTTCAGATCATCCTATTTAGACAGTTAGGTCAGGGCTATAATTTCTATTTCTCCAAGAGTAAACAATCACCAATATTCCCTCATTGCTTTTTGCCTGTGGTATGTTGGAGGTGACTTTCCAAAAGTAGGCTGTTTGCTGTACAACCAGAAATCCAATAAAAAGTATTTTATGCTCAGGATAAAAGGACCACATTAATAAGCAAATAAGTGTGTAGTGTACTCACACCAACAATCAGTTAAGGAATTTCACAATTTGTACTTTTAGTAGTCTTCTAATTTCTTTTAGAAAGGGTAAGTCTTATTGAAAGAGAGACCCCTAGTTCTGCTGACCACTTTGAGGAGTTTGGATCCACATGGAGGAAAGAGCTGGAGAGAGGCACTTTGCACTGCTTAAAAGAATGAGAAGAATTTAGAGCTCATAAGGCAAGGTGTGAGGAAACAGAGAGGGACGGGAAGAAAGGGACAGTGAAGTGATGGAAAGCTGAGGGCTAAGATTCCTCCCCGAACCTCTTTGCTGACATCATCTGGTCAAGTCTATAAAGTCAGCATGTGATTTATGGCAATGGATTTCTTATAAACAATGGTGAGAAGGCAAAATTTTGCCTCCAGCTTGAGGTAGTACAGCTCAGAAATGGCTTGCAAGAGTCATAGCAACAGGGAGGCAAAAAAGAGAACACAGATCTTTGGGAATCTCTAGCTACTATGACAGAAGCTTTCTACTTTTCCAGAGTACGAACTTAGAACTCCCAAGCAATTCCGTCTGTATTTCAAGGAACGAAAGAACCTAGCTGGAAGCTCATTTTTGGATACATGTTGAATTTAGGGCAAAAAACAATTATTAAACATTTAATACACATAAAAAATGTACTGGGTACCAGGAAAACAGAGATTCAACTTTATGTTCCTCAAACTATGATACAATCTGGTCTTTCCCTTTAATTACTCATTATCTAGTGAAAGAGAAGGACAAGAATGCATCCAGTTGAGTCAGGGAGAAATTGATTATAATGTGTGGTGGGTTCAGAAAGGTTATTTTTCCATGTATGATGCACATGTGTAGATTTTACTGAGTACTTATTAAATACCATAGACTGTGCTAAGATCTGCCCAATTCTCTAAGCAGTGACTTGGGATGAGCATTATTAGATATATGTTTTTTGGCTAGGAAATGGGCTGAATGCTGAACTAGCCTGGAATCTGCTTATGCTGAGTATACAGCACACATCCATCTTTAATTACTTCACTGCAATTTGTGAAAAGATCCAGGTGACAAGCCTACAGTTTTTCCTTTGGTATAATATGCAGTTTACAGTTGATCTAATGCACAGACTTACTCAGTATATTGTACTCTTAATGTCTTAATGTCACTCATAATTTAAGGCTTAAAAATCATAAAACGCAAGCAATTCCTATTCTTTTTCTTCATTTCCTCACCTGACCTGAGCTATCTCTAAAAGGAATAATAGAAATTTGAGGAAGTAAACACACAAAAAAGCCTTGTGAAACAGCTGTCAAGTGCTTTAGAAGTGTTATTCCAGGGGTGGCGATGGAGTGGCAGCATCACACTCTTGTCTTGTGACCAGGGCTGGAGCTGCAGTTTTTGCCTGGGAACAGAACACAGTCTCAGTTTTAGTCCAGGTCTTGAATTTGGTCTCTCCCTGGTGGATTTTGTTGACTGATTTAATTTGCTATAGGCAAAGGTCATG
This sequence comes from Cavia porcellus, assembly GCF_034190915.1. NCBI lineage: Eukaryota > Metazoa > Chordata > Mammalia > Rodentia > Caviidae > Cavia > Cavia porcellus. The sequence continues at coordinate 68,630,053 of NW_026947496.1, forward strand.
GTCATCTGATATCAAACCCTAGATGCACTAAGGTGGGAAAGTACACCTGTACCAGCAAAGAGGGCGGGGCCCTTCACGCTGGTGCCGAGACTCTGTGTATTCTGAATATTCCTTCTCCAAGGCAGAAGTCCAGAGTTATTTCACTGAAATAAATTTTAAAAGTTAACACTAGTCAAGCATGAAGCGATAGTAATCAAGTGAGTGGTTCAGGACAGGGCTCTGCAGTTTCAGGGGTGCTGAGTTTGGTCTGGGGGCCCTACTGAAAGCTCTGGAGATGGTCTTGCTTCTGAAACTCCGAGGGCGCCATTGGAGGGTTCTGAGCAGGGCAGTAACAGGATCAAATGAAACTGTAGAGTGAGGATTCTGGCTTTCAGGTTGTCTCTGAGGAAGAACCACCACCAAAAAAGGCTGTGCAATGGTGGAGGAGTTGTGAGAACACTGTGCCAGTGATGTGCTGCCAAGCAGACTGGCTGGCCTCCTGGGCTGCCATGGCCTCTTGTTGTTGCCCTATATGGGTATGGACTTGGCCTTTCAGTCCCGGGCCTCCCTCTGATCTAGCATGCTCCCTCTTTTCATCCTCTGTGTCTTCTTTTCTGTTTTAACTCTGCCAACACTAACTCTGTTTTCATCCTAACCCCAATTAGAAAACCTTTAGAATATTGATTTCATTCATATTTCATGATGTTCTCTAAAACCATTCTTGGGTTCCTTCATATTATAACTGCTCCGTGCATGTTTATTCTCCTTGTTTCTCACAATCCTCTCTTGATTAGACCACTTTTCCTTCTCTGCTTTATGTTACACATTGCTACACAATGATTGATCTGTCTCAAAATATAAATATATAATGTATTTGAGAAACAAATACTAGACCATGGTAGAGATGTTTATTATGTCACCATTTCACTGTAACTGAGCCACAGCTCACCTTTGATTTCATTTTGTTGTCTCATATCATCCAAATTTCTTTCTTTCTTCTGAGATGAATAGAAACTGAGAAGAGGAAAACAATTATTTTGCACTGATCTTTTGAGTCTCTGCAATTTATAGTAATGAGAAAGTTATTATTTCCTTAAGGAGAGTGGATTATTACTGAATACAGAACAAATAACTGCTTAAGTCTTTACCAGGGCCCAGTATAAATTCCACCTGAGAATACATGCATGGGCATATACACATCCTGAATCCGTTGTTCTCTAATTAGGACATTGGCATTCTTAGTGTAACCTACAACACAACAGGGGCACTTGCCTTTGGATGCAGTCCTATGGCCAGATTGAAGACTTTTCTGAATTTCAAAGACCAGTTCAGGAGAGCAAACAGGACCTTTCTTACACTGGTTAAATATCATTATTACCACATTATTGGATTTTAACTACTAAGTTGCCCAGTTTGGGCTTCAATTCATGATGTTCTGCTTCAGCTTCCCAGCTGGGATTATCCTTCTGGACACCATATGAAGGACAGAATTGGGTTTAGTTTGCATCTGTCCCATCAGTTGTCCACCTTTCTAAGTGGCAGTATGACCCTTTATAAATAGTATGTTTTCTATTGATGCTGTAACAAACTTTGCGGTTTAAGTGATACCAAATTAGCATCTTACAGTTATGGAGAACAGAAGTCCAAAGTGAACCTCATTGAGCTAGGACACAAGGAGCTTTTCTTCAGGGTTCCAGGAAACTCAGCTGTAATGCATCTTTCAGAATCCTCAACAAGATTAAAGCCCTGTAGTTAATGGGGCCCACCCTTCCTAGGAGTCAGGCTGCTAACATACTCTAAGCTGAGGGCTCTCTCTCAGTGTTTCTTCCATTAGGAGCCACAGATCCTTCCCTGAGGGTGCCAAGATACACCTGCTCAGTCTTGGTATATTTGTTGTGTGGTGTGGCCCTTTCCCCAACTCCACAGAGATTTCTGTCTGAAACCTTGTCTGAGTCCAGGTCTACTTAGAGATAGATCCTGGATCCTCATTAGCTAAATGCTCTTTCCACAGGCTACACAATGCTCTTTGGGTGGCTAATTATCCTATGAGCACAGTAAGTGTTTCTTGCCCAAAGTCTGTGGATTTATCTCCTGTATTGGTTTAGCAAGATTTGCCTTGTACTGCTTTATTGCATTACACCTTTTGGTTTTATTAGCACATGTCTGCAAGAGTCATAAACTAATTTCCTAGTGTTTCAGATTTTAACTTTCTTTCTTCCTGTACTTGAAAGAAGCAAATTCAACTGGTGGCACTAAGGCTGAGTGTTTTAATGTTTTGGGTCCGTCTGCAACAAGAATATTCTTGTGATGTCTGCCCATGAGTAGAGAAGGAATTGAGCCCATGTCACAGGATGCCTGTGATGTTTTTTGAAACATCTCTGGTTGTAAAAACGTCTGTGTAGAAATTTTCAGTTTGATTATACTTTAACCTTTATCATTCCATGAATAACTTTTTGGGAGGGTTCCTAAGTATCAGGACTAATGTGGGAAGGGTGGTGACTTACATGAATGGGACATATCTTGAGTTGAGATATGAACCAAAACTCTCCTTGGGATGAAATAAGGCATTAATAAGTTTGTTCCCACATCAGTCCTCACCCAGCCCCATCTCACCTTTCTTCCTTGCTCCTCTATCCCCCTACACAAATTTTTACTAATGTTACTAAGATTGCTTACTGAACTTGAAGGAAGCAGTGTATTGGAAAAATTTGTACAAAAATGTTAAAAAAATGCCTCAGACTCACAAAAATCTAATTCTGCCTCATCTTCACAAAATATTCTCCATCATTATCTAGACCTTCTTCTGAGATTACAGTGCTTCTAATGTTGGGCATAAAAGAAAACCCAAACAGCTGAAAAGTTCTCTCACCATTTTAAATCTAGAATTGCCTTTTCAGAATTGGGTATATATTTAGCACGAGAATGTTGAACTTTTGTAGACCTTGCTCCTAGTGTAACTGACAAGATTTTAACATGCTATTGTGATTCACTCTACTTTCTCTATAATACCACCATCACACATTTTAAAAATTAAAACTCATGTTATCATCAGTAGATTCTAACAAATATTTTTTTGATTTCACTGAGAAATAGCACCTGCTATTTATTAGTTCATTTTATGCCACTATAGCGGCTTACCACGGGCTGGGTAACTTATACTAAATAGAAATGGATTAGCTCACAGTTATGGAGACTCAGTATCAAGGTGCCAGCTTCTGGTGATGACTTTCTTGTTCGGTCATTCTAAGGTGGAAGAGGGAAGCATAGAGAGTGACAAAGAGAATAAATGAACTCTAAAATGACAAATCCCACTGAGATGACCCACTGTCTCTTGTAAGTCCCACCTTCAACACTGTCATTTCAGCGTGAACTTTGGGGCACATGCTCAAACCAGAGCACTCTATAATGAACAAAGAGAAACCTACATCTTCAAAACAGCAGCTTTATCACATAAAACATCGTGACGTAGGGACTCTTAAGCATGAGTCCTTTGCATCAGTTACAGATGTGCTTTTCACCCTTAGCAATCTTGTTGGGGCCATTCACTGGAGTTGTGATGTGGTCCCCACCTGAAACCTTAACCTGTGAGAAACTGGAAATGAGGCTATAGTTTTCCACTGAAAGTTAAACTTCATGGTTAGCACAGCCTGAGATAAATTTGAGATCATGGAACTCACTTTTTAGAGGGTCTCTTTAGCTAGGACAAGACATTTCACAGCAGGTAATGTGCCTCTCTATAAAGATGGGTGGTCAGCTATGGAAGCACTGACAGAGTGAAGTCACCAGTGCATAGGGATCCTTGGTCATTTAATCTCTGCATGGAGAAGAGAGTCTTACTCCATAGCTTTCATTGGCACGGCCACTCTCACTGAGCATGGGCTCTGTTATGGTTATATCTAGATGTCCCCCTAAAGCCTTATGCCCTCATAGGTGGTGCTTTTGGGAGATGACTAGATCATGAATGTGTGGTACCTATCACTAGATTAGTCTACTGACTGGTTTACAGCTAGATGTGAAGTTGGGAGGTGAAGCCTGGCAGGGAGAAGTGAGACACTGCAGGTATGGCCTGAAATGGCATATATCACCCCCATCTTTTGATCTCTTGCTGCTTCCTGTTGTCATTCCATGTACTTATCCCACTGGCATGCCCCCGTGCCATGCAGCCCTGTCTTGGAGTCAGCGGCTATGGACTGAAACCTCTACAAACTGTGAGCCAAATAAACCTCTCCTCCTTAACTTGTGGCTGTTGGGTAGCAATAAGAAAGTAACTAAGACAGGCTCTCCTGGACTGTCTTTTAGATGTCATCAAACACAATTTTAATTCCCATGGTTAAGCTTTCAATTACAAGGGATCTTCCATGTATTTGATCTCAAGGAGGGAAAGTATGTTGTACCAATGAAGTTTGCTTATTGACATGGTGACTATCAATTCATAAATTATCTTTGTCAGTTTATATGACTGCTTGGAGGTTGTGGAGTGTAAATTCTAGTCTGGCAGATGGAGATTTCCTTTGTGCACTGAAGATTTCTGTGTCTGCAAAGCTAAGTCTAATGTACTGTGGGAAATTCATAAGTATAATGCAAACTTTTCCTGGCAACATGTCAGAATTACTGTAAGTTTTTATCTCAACCAGCTGTAAATCCATTACCTCAAAATAATTATTGCTGTCATGAAAATAATTACAACAGTGTATTCAGTAACACATGACACTTGTAAGTTCAAAACCTCATTCTTTTATCATTATACGACCCAGGGCAAATGACCTAAGCTCTCTGAGTGTTAGCTTCTCCATCTACCAAATGAGAACAGTAAGACTCAAATCCTTATACTGCTCTGTGTGTATATTCTTACAACATGGCAAGTATCCTTATCAAGGTAAGCTTGCTCCAAATCTACCTCAGAGATGTTTTGTGGCAGTGTCTTCTAGGATTTTTACTTCAGGGTATATCTCAGTATTCCACTTCTTAGTCACTGAACATGAAAGAAAAAACACAGTATTTCATAATTAGAAACATGGAGCCTTCTGAGTTTCTCAGGACAAGCCTTAAATATTCTCAAAGTGATTGTGAATTTCACTGTAGTTTTTCCCTTTGTTCAAACTTAATCCAAATTGCCTGCATTCAATATTGAAGTTTTCAAAGAATATTTTTGGAACTTAATTTAAAATGGTTCCTTTACAGTTTTTTCCTAAGAAGTCCAAGACAATGATTAAATCCTGTGTGGAAGGGGAGGTTTGTGGTAGAGAGTGCTGGCTCCAATTCTTGCTTCAAGAACTGGAACCAAGAAAGTGACTGAGGCCACTGCAAGGTGACAATCATTTCAGCCTCACGATTGTTTGCCTTTGACTTCTTTGTTTGTGACAGAGCACACGAGCAAGAACAATTCAGAATGTAATTTGAAAAATTTAAGGATTCTCTCTCTCTCTCTCTCTCTCTCTCTCTCTCTATATATATATATATATATATATATTGAATTCTACTTTGTAGACTGCCCCTTAGCTCACTGATCATTTATTGATATTAATCATACACTGTAGCACAAAATAATATGCCAATTAATCCCTCAAAGCAGAAATCATAGAGCCAAAGTTTTCTGGCCATAATGTATAATGGCTTAGTTATGAATACATATAGAAAATAAAAATTCAAAGAGAAGAATTAAAACTATAACTGCGAGTTATTTGTAGGAAAGTGGATGCACCTTGAGATTATAATGTTAAGTGAAATAGACACACAAAATTAAATATTACATGATTTTTCTTGTATGGGAAACCAAAGGGTTAAATAAAAGGTATGTAATAGAATGTAAAAGATAGCTCTTCTTCCAATATTAAGGGGATCAAGTGATGGAGAGAGGTGGGAGATAGTGGAGGGAAACAGGATTAAAGCAAAAGAGTTAAGATGTGTATGTGCACCAACTTCAATGTAGTAGTAAAAATTAAAATTGAAGAGAATAAATAAAAACTATAATTGAAGAATATTTAGAAATGAGTGAAAATGGGTGTGGTCAAGGCTGGATTCAGAGGAAAATTTATATCTTTAAAATTTTTTATTTCAATAAAAACTTAAATAAAATAAGCACACAATTTTTGAGAAGACGGTAGGAGACAAACAACCAAAAGTTTTATTATATATAGAAAAACAAACGATTGGGTAAGTAAGCTGAAAATCTAAGTCAGTGTAGAAGAATTGCATATGATCCATGGTTGTTCTTCAAAATAATTCTTGAACTTTTCCAAGGTGTATTTTCAAGACTTTAGTATGTCTGAATGTCCACAAAGATATAAAAGATATTCTGTAACTGTTTAAATTTGACAATAGATGATAAAAATCTTGCCACTTTTTCAATTTTAAAAGGGAATTATTAAAATAAATTGTTATGGTCTTGTTAACATTTCAAAGCACAGTTCCAAGTAAAAGTTTGTATCAACCACAATATGATTGAAGACTATTTAAAACTCCTTATTGGAAGCTAAGAAAGAACATGCTCTAAGGGTCAAAAACACCAGGTGTTGTAAAAAAAATGGAGAAAAATGGAAACAGTAGAATCTGAGATTAACACAGAGTGTCATTTACTTTTCAAAATTTTCTGAGTTTTTTTTTAGGTGTTTTGCTTTGTGATAAATCTGTAGGGCACACCTTGCTCACTTTGTTTCCAGGAGATGCTATTTTGGTCAATACTAAACTTTATTCCAAGATTTATACCAGTCTATTCCCTACTGCTTAGCTTTTATTAAAGCTGTCAGAGCACAATAAAACTCCTCTTCTTCCTGAATTTCCATCTTTGAAGTACACAGATTCTCACTTTCTTCTGCTTCCCTAGAGAATTAAATTCAAGCAGATTGTCTTTCATCCTTAATTGTCACTATGAATGTGTCCTCTAGACTTCTCCAGTTCTTCATAAACATCTCAGTGAATAGTAGGAAGACAGGGGCTACATACAATATTAGGGGACTTGAATTTATTAGGTGATCCCATATTAAATGAGAACCCTCTGTTGTAGAGTTTTCTGAAATATGTTCCTGGGAGTGTTGTTCTAGGATAGATGAATCAGTGCTGAGATCCCCTTTTTTGGATATATACCACAAGGATTAGCATATTAAAACTGAGAAGTCCTGAGAGAAGTCAAGTTATTTAAATACAAGTTATTAGTGCACACAATTTACAGCTGTCTTTGCCTTGTTCTAGGCTAAGGTTGGTCAGTGGATTTTCTTCAGCTAGTTACTTAGACCAGATTTTGGATTTCAGAGGTATTTTGGTTTTGTGCATGAATGTATGTGTACATGTGCATGTGTATTTTACATGAGGGTAGCTGCATTAATGATTGATTGTCCATTAATTCTAAGTTTCTTTCTCCGGTAGCAAAGAAGTCTTTTAAAATTATATATATATATATATATATATATATATATATATATATATATAATCTCACTATTGCTTTAAATATTCCACCCAGATATTGAACTCTTCCTCTTAATGGGAATGACTCTGTGTGTATGTGTATATGTGTGTGGGTATGTCAGGTGTGCATTTGGGAAGGAAACATGATTTATGAAATCAGCCCTACTGTGTGGCCATATACATGGGTTCTCTTTGTAGCCCCACTGCCCATAGTAAAGTTACTGAAGACAGCTGCTAGTGATGGGCATGAAGGAAGTTCTTTTCTCCACCTTCTGAGGAATGCTCAATCAGGTCTTTATTCTAAATTTACCATCACAGAAATAGGTCTTTACAGTGTTGGTGATAATGCGTAAGGTGCAGCTATGCTATGGATATGTATCATCTCTTTGTTTCAGGACAGGAAGGAGATGGAGGAAGCTCTAACAGCTCCTTCATGCTATGAAGAATACTTCAGTATTCAGTTTTACTTCTATAACATTTCCCCTTCCTTAGCTCTCCTTTCATCATCTACATTCATCTGTATATCCTGACGTCTTCACTTCATTTGCATTCCAGTCATTTCTTAAGACTTGGAAATTTACGAGAATTTGATAGATCATTGCTATCCTTGTTCTTGTCATTTCTGATGATAGGCAAGAGAAAAAGAAAAGTTCTGGCTTCTATAATCCTTTTGTGTGAGAAGCATCCACAGCAGTCTATCCTACGAAGAGCATTTGGTTTCCCCTTTTTGTTGAATGACTCTAGATCTCCAGAGAACACTAAACCTCTAAAACTTGTAGGATTAATTGCCTACCAACACGATGTTTGAAGGCTTTTGGGCCTCGTATTACAGAAAGGGCACTTTTTCTCCTTTGGTTCAAATACAAAGTTCTCATTCCAGTGACTTGCTTTGGCATGACAAATCTCTCTAAAATTTAGTGACCTAATAAAGCCCTACACACTTATTTTGCATATAAATTTATAACTTGAGTGGGGCTCAGTAGGGACAGCTCATCATTACTTTGTTATAGTGGGACCTTAGCTGCTGAAATATATGGTATCTCCAATGGATCTGTCTTACATGATGGCCTTAGGGTTCTTACATGGTATCTTAGGGTTCCAATAGTGAATATTTCAAGAGATCCAGTCAGAAGATACAGTTATTATTATTATTTTTACCTTGCCTCTGCCTCATGCATGTAATTTTTTCAGTATTTCATTGACTATATAAGGCAAGTTCATTCTGGGAGAGGGTATGCAAAAGCAAAGATATTAGGGAGTAGGCATCAGTGTAGCGCCATCTTTGGGGCTGGATATTATATCCTCCTTCGACTCAAGGGAAACAGATTTTTAAAAATGTGAGTCACACACTACTTTCTAAAAATTTCAATCACCACCAAGAAGAGATCAGAACACATATTATCTCTGCTCCTTCTAGCCACTGTGTTGTCTTTATTAAATGAAAAATTGAATTAGAGGCAAAGAATGTTGGTATTTAGCATACAATTTTATAAAAAGGCAGTCATGTTATCTACATGGGCTGTCAAACAATCCATCTTGACTTTGTACGTCTGCTTGTGTGTGTTGCACCCGATAGGGAGGAAATTCTGGATGTCGGTTTTACAATGATAGTAAGGCATCTGAACCGCTGTGAAGCCAGCAGCTACTACATCTTAGCCCCTAACTGCATGCTGAGTAGTGACAAAAGAAATAAATGAAGACTAATGATGCTTTGGTTGGGAAATAATGTTTACATGCACAGGATGCATCCACTTAAGTCTTTTAAAAATGATTGTTCTAATGATTTTATTGCTTTGTAACAAAATAAATCAAACTGACAATGATTTCAAGATCTCTGAGAATTGAAGTTTAAACATAGTCATGACTACTAGGATGCAAGTTTGAATGCAAGAAACAGGCTTGAGGAGGAAGGCATCACAGTATATTGTATTCTTGTAAACATCAGTACAGGTACAGGGTAATAGAGATTTCTCTAGATGATGCTAAGTAGACCCCATGTTTCCTACTTTAAAAAGATGAAACATTAAGGATTCTGTTCCTTTTTACCAGAGTATAATATACTGCCAGAGTATAATATACTGCCCTAAAGAAGAATGGGTTCCAATGTGGCTACATTTCTTCTAGGATGCTGCTGTTGGTTACCCTCCATGTTTCTGGTTCCCTAAAGCATGGGCTAACCCTCCAAAATACAGTCCTACAGGATGGCATGAGGGAGAATGCCATTCCCAATTGGGAAGATACGAGAATGGAGACTTTGCCACACTCCCTTTGCCAGCTCCATCTCCTTCAGGAGAAGTTTTTATATCCATAAATAAGGGTTCTTTATACCTTCTTACCCTACTTCCCCTCCCTGCTTATACTTATGCCCAGATCCTGCTACGTTACCTCTATTGTTAACCAACCAGGCATGAACTGTTTGCAGTTTTGGGGCAGGTCAGACATTGGCAGTTGGTGCCAAGTCAATTGAGCCTTTGCATTTAGTACATGTTACTGGGACTTACTTGCAGGACTCAAAAGAAATGAAGAACAATCAATAAAGCACAAAGTAAGTAGGGCCTGGAAATGAGCCCTGGACAGCAGAGCTGGCAAGGAGGCCTTCTGATTCACTGCAGAGAGAATGCTTGGATTCTGTGTTGTGATGATTGGCTAATACTAGGGACAAATGTCTAGAACCAGAATGACCCTTGGCTAGACAGATCTGAACCCACCACTGGGGCCACATCACACATTGGAGCAGATGCCAGTGGTCTGACAGCACACAAACAGGGGCAAAGTTTAATCCTGGAGGCAGCTGTGGCTGCCAGACCTGCTGCTACCACTGGATTTTCCCCTAGCTCGGGCAGCTAGCTGCCTCTCAGCTTGCTCCCCACTTTGGGCAGCCTGAATATGTTGTAGGATGGGCCCTCTGATTTGTGGCTGCTACTTCACAATCGCAAGTCTTCGAGTCCATCTCTCTGTCTCCTGGGGGTCCCGGTCAGTACAGCAGCTTGTCTGGGGGGACACAGCGAGATGAGCAGACAGCATCACAGCAGAGTTTGCCTACTGCACAAGGAGGAGGGATCAGACATTTTCCAGGACATCAACGGGAACAAGGCCTCTCTTCTTCCCACTTAGGACTTGGATAAAACCGTTTTGTTCTTCTTCAGAAGTTACACAGATCTGAAGACCAAGGGACAAAAATCAACATACTTTAGTGTCAACAGGAAAGTTAGAACCTGCAACTTAAATGACTGTTCACTGTGGTCACGGGAGCACCAAAGGGGAAAAAGGAGAGAAGCTTTAGCCTGGATAGTTGTGGCACTGTGAAAACAAATTTTGATTAAAAATATTAGGTGCAATCTAGGGTTTTGGGCTACCCCAGGCATTGAATGTTTTCTAGGCTTCAACTTTTCGCTTGAGGATTAGTGAAATGGAATTAACAACACTGCTCCCCTAATGAGTCACTGTGAGACAGAGTAAGAGCCTCACATGCAGCATAAAAGTGTTGAACACATTATTTTAAAGAACTACAATCATAGCTCTCATTTAGCAGGCTCCTGCCATGGGTGTAGAATTTTTTTTTAATGTGCCATATATAATATCAGGGAATCAAAAGGAACTCTTTCTAGCTCCAAGCCTACAGATACTAACATCTTCCGTTTGGAATCACTTGCCACTCACCGCTTCCATGTCAATTAAGTACATGTAAATGAGAAGCCTTGTGGAGAAATGTCAGTGTGCTGAGCGTTTCTTATACTTGATCTGCTTCCACAGGTGAACTATCTTAGAGAAAGGGATCTAACAAGGATGCAGATTTAGATACAAGCCCAGCCTGACCACAGAGCAGCTCTGGGCATGGATTTCACCACAATGTTGTTTCACTTTGAAGCAAAGGTGTGGCCTTTTGGGCCCTAGACACTCTTTGGTTACTGGCTGATTGCCACATAAAATGCATAGCCTTTCAGCTGAGGCAGCTTTGGCTCTGTTAAGAAGCAAACATTTATGAGTAGTTAGTAGCTGATAAATACAGCAAGCTTGGAGGTGGTTAGGGCCATCTGCCTTCCCTGATTTGTGGTTCTTTCTTCCCTCTTTAAATCCAGTAATGATGTATTGAGTTCTGTTCAAACTTTATCTTTCTGACTTACCTTTGTGCTTCATCCCTCTTCTGTCCCCTTCTGTTGCATCCCTCTGCTTGAGCCAGACATATGTATATCCTTATAGAGGTGGAATAGTTAGATCTGGCCTACCTAGGCGGTCTAGGATAGCTGCCATCTCAATGTGCATAACTACTCACATCTGCAAAGTCCTTTTTGAATGAAATCTGGATCATTGCTGCTGGTACAAATCACCATCCATTTGGCAGCTTAAAACAACACAAATTTAATATCTCACTCATAGTTCTAAAGTCACACTTTTAAAGTCCTAAAACTGGGACATCAGTAGAGTTGTATTTCTTCTATAGGCTTTCAGAGAGAGTGTACATTCCTTGTCTTCTAAGCTTCTGGAGTCTAGTTACTCTGCTTGGCTCTTGGCCTTCTCCTTCTCATTTATCCAACTTTCACTACTCATTACCACATCTTTTTTTCTGATTCTATAAAAATCTTTGAGATTAGGCTGAGCTCACCCATATAATTCAGCGTAATCTCCCCACTGCAAGACCTTATTTTAAGCATATCTACTAACTTCCTTTTGCCATAAAAGATAAAATGTTCAATATTTTAGGGATCAGGACAGCTTTGAGATGTTGTTATTACTATTAATCTATTTAATGCAAGATGACAGCATTAGCAGTATTTTAGGAAACAGGCATGTACATCTGAAAACACAACATTCTTATATGTAGTAAGTTGAAGGAAGACATGTATTTGATGCTGTAAGAAAAGGACATCTTAAGATACAAAGTTGGTGTAATGAAATGCAAAGAAATATGCTGCAGAGGAAGAAGGGCTGAGAAGAAAAGATTACCAAGAAATAAAGACTGTATTAAAATTTACGTTAGAAGCAATGAAAGATGAACTGAAACTTCAGAAAGTGAAAATGAAATGAGGACTATCCTGAAATATTCTCTTAGGAGGAAGAAGACAGAGATAAAGAAGTGGATAATGACAAATATACTAAAAACTATAAGGAAAACGTGCTAAAACAAAGATGATCCAGCCAAAGAATTTTTAAGCTTCTGGGGAAGAAGTATTAAGATCAAAATATACATGATAAATGAGAAAAACATTGGCCACATGGGATAGATTAGGTGTAAATATTTTTATAAGAAAATAGTGTATTTTAATAGTATAAGAAAATGGGCAAAGTACATGAGGAAATTATACCAGTGCTTGATAGATATACGATAAAAGTTCAAACTTTTTTTTGTTCTGAGAATGGAACTTAGAACCTCACCTTTGCCAGACAGGTGCTGCACCACTGAGCTAAATTCCCACCCCTAAAACTTCAAACTCTTTTCCAGGAAATTCAGAATAGCCTAAACTATTATTCATCTGTCAGAATGACGGATAGCAAATTCACTTCTGGCAAGAATGTGGTGACCTGACTAGTTCTGTAAATAGTTGATGAGGCATAAACTGACACAATCTTTTTGGAGGCAAAATGACATTGTATATAAAGGACTGTAAAATATTTTTTATCTGTTTTTCTTTAAATTCTAACATATATTCTGAAAAACTATCAAAGTTGGTGAGAGGGACTTAAAGATGGTAGTTGCTGTTATCAATAGTAGTTTAAAAAAATAAAAACTCTGAGCATCCAGCAAGTGGGGTTACTTAAACACATTTTTGCACATCTAGACTAGGGATTCATCAGCTACTTTTTTAGGGAATCAAATCGTAAATATTTTGGGATATTTGAGACCAAGAGGTTCCTGTTAGATTTATTCAGGTTAGATGTAACAGGATACTTTGCAGCTAAATTCTGATAAAACTTTCATTTAATCAATTTGACAATGGACCATAGTTTGCTACCTTTGATCTGTATGCAGTTAAAAATTGTGTTTTGATGAGCAAATAATGACTACTTTTAAAGAGCTGGGAGGCTGGGGCTGGGGATTTTAGCTCAGCGGCATAAGCGCCTGCCTCGGTACTGATAAAAAGGAAAAAGACAATAAAAGGAAAAAAAAGAGCTGGGAGGCTAAATTATGAATTAAAATGATAGTTTGGTATGAAATATGCCAGTGTTTATTTCAATATTGCTGGTTGAGTTATTAGTGATCGTAATTTTTTTCTATCTTTATAAAATGTTGTTTTCTGAATTTTTCCATTATAAATGCATTTTAGTTCTAGTACGTAAAAAATCATTTATCTGTTTTTTAAAAGTTTTAATGCAACACAAATGACCAATTGAAATAGTTTTATAGGTATGATCAAATTATGGATGAATTTAAAGTAACGGTTTTATTGTATTTACAAGTTATTTAACTAGAAAATTTTAAGTTTTAGAGAATGAAGAAAGTACACCCTGCGTCAGTGCAAACTCTGTGTCGTAACAAATGGATAACTTAATTCTATTTGGAAACAAGATCACAAAAAAATATAATAATTATGAGACAGATTAACCCCAGAGGCAGAAATATGATTTAATGAAAAAGATGCATTGTGTTTACTTTCAGAATCAAATTTCTTCTATTTCCCTGCTAATGATCATTTGTCTCTTTTTATTTTTAGAATTATAAACATCAGAGTGGCTATTTTCTGGTTCTTACTAGGCAGTTTTAAGTATGTATAACTGTTGCAGATGAATTTCCCCCGGGTTTTACTCTGAGGGATGATGGTGGTAAGAGAGATGACCTGTGTTTGGGCCCTGTGATGTCCAGGCACTGTGGTGGGGCTTTATACAGTGACACCAGGTAACTCGCACAACCGCAGCCAGAGAGAGATGCTACTAAGCTAACTGTACAGATAAGAATGTTGATATTCAGGGGTGATTTTGTCCAAATCACATGGGATACAAGTCCATATTTGTGCAATATTGGAATCTGTGTTCTTTCTTGTACATTATGTTTCTCCCCCCGGCCCCCTCTCCCCAAAAGCACCTTTTCAAATCTTCCACCTAAAATAATTTAGGATACTAAAGTGGAGGTAAATTTTGACATTTGTTGTTTATAAAAAAATCTTAAAATGTGAGATTTTTAGCAAGTAGCTGATGCATTGTAAAAGCTAGTTGCCCCAGAAATGATAAAGATTGAAAACAGAGAATTTGTATAAGGGTGGAGACCTCAGTACCTTTTGTTTCTCACATCTGGTTGGATGCGACTCCTCTATTAAATGTCTAAAAATGCTTTTAGTCACCAAAGGACAATTATTTAACTTATGTGAGATGATAAAAATAAAGATGATTTTCAAACTTTAGCTTTCATTAGAATATTTGGGATTTGTAAAATGGACTGATTCTTGCCTTTAGTAGAGAAGTCCTGACTTAGCAGATCTGGGAATCTGCATTTTTAAACAAATTATTCTAATCTCTAGATGAGTTTGATTTTGGACTCAAAAATCATAACTTAAGAAACACCAGGCTGCATAAATCATCGAGGATTGTGAAGTTTTCCAAAAGATACGTGCAGATCAATTTGGTTCCAAGCTTACGTGGGCATGTTACGTTGTATCTCAAACGCATCTCATTGAAGAGGATGAATTGTTCCCCTCACTTCTTCCCACTCCAATACCCAATAGATTGTCAGCTCAACCATGGGAGAATGTAGTATGTGGAGAACGCAGATGTGAGGCCCACACTCAGAAAATTGTTTTGAGGCATATGCCAAGGAATTGATAGGAACTACTGAGCAGATGTTCTCCTTCTGGAAACTGATCAACTTGAGCAAATTTTAATTTGCCTTCTGATTTCACTGATTTGTATTTTAATAACATAAAAAACAATGCTTCATCTCAAATCAGGAAGCACAAGATTATTCTGGGAAAAAATCAAATGGGCTAGCAAGATAATTTAGTAACATTTACCAGTAAAGATGAATATACTTCACGAATTTATTTTAATCAAAAAACTTTACAAATCTTTGAAACAGAAAAAGACACAGTTGGGTAAACTTGCAGACGTTTGAAGAGTTGGCATGAAATCAAGCTGAGCAAAGTGTCCACCTGCTTTATGGGGTATGTCTGGCATCGGAGATGGGGTCTCAGTCTCAGGATGGTGCTTTCATTGCCTAAAACAGAGAATGACTCAATAGGGAGCCCCTAGGAAGAAGAATGTGCTTTCAAGGCGTCTTCTGTTCCCCAAACTTTGCCTTTATGATGTATGCTTACAGCCAAGCTGTATAAATGGCCTTTTATTGTTAATAAGTTCTTCACTTTGTTTGGTGCACCTGGCTTAGTGGAGGGCAGTGACTTGGAATGCGCAGACCTGTATTTAAGTTCTAGTCTTGTCACTTAACCAGGTCCTTGCTCCTTCAGCAAGGCACATAACCTCAACAAACCTGTACTATCCCTCCTATAACAGAAAAACAATGAGTAATAAATCCAAAAAGTGATTGGCATGTGCGACATCAAAGAAAATATTGTAGGTATATGAGATTAACAAACACCATATAATTTGCATGTATGACATAAATGAGTAGTAAAGATGATATGCAATGTTTATCAATGAGACAATGTCTAGAGGAGTATTAATTTGTTCTTTTCATTTTTTGTGAATCAAGATTTAGAGAAACAAGTAGCAGGTCCAAGACAGATCATCATAATCCAAAAAGAATATGCTGAAGAGATATTGAGATATTCTGCAGGAGGCAGAGTGGTTCAAGTAACCTGCCAGTTATGTGGAGATAGATGTGCGACTGTTGAGAGGTCCCTCAGAGACACAGCTCTAGAAAGGCAGATAACACCTCTTGCTGTTACCTCACTGAGAAGTGTGAAGGGAGGTGGCATTCTGGGTTAACATCAGCTCCATGGAGAACAAACAACTTTGGGCAGAAAATCATTCCAGCACATCAGAGCTTTTGATCTTTTTAAACATACAGAGTCTGTAAAAAAATGAATATACACAGGAAAAAACTTGGAAAATATTTTAATACTAAATTTACTGAGACATCTTGAGATTAATATAAGTTACCTTTGGCCTCTAAAATTACAAGTGCTGAAAGCAGTGGCCATCTGTTGAAAAAACACAATTTTTCTTTTCCTGAAGTGTGTATACATTTTTTTGTGAACTCTGTATATTATGTCCAAAGCGGCCAGTTAGAAGACAGTTGTATAAATTCATAAAATTCAGTGTGTCCTAAAGTAGATATATAATATAAGCAATTTTTATAAAGGAAAAAATTCCAATTACAAGTAGAACTATAAATTAGGGTGAAACCATAGAGCCCGGTGACCCAGTTTCTTAGGACAGTAGAGATTTGAATAGCAAAATCATTAGCTGAAATACATCTCTGGGGGTATTTGCATGAAGAGCAGCTACTGTAATTGGAGGGAAATAGTGATATGTATTTGCTCATGCATGCATCTGAGCATGCTCAGATAGATCAAGCAGCACGTGTACCTTGATATTATTAGATTCCAAAGATCAAAATTGTTTTCTTTTTAAGTGTAGTTTTGGTAAATTTATAGTATAAAAGTAATTTAAATAGAAAAGAAAAAACTCTTTTTCCTTAAATTTGCATTAATTTTCACTACTTTTATATCAGTATTTAACTTTATGTTACTGTCCTCAGTTTATAAAACCATCATTTAAGATGATGATACAATATTTGAAGATTTTTTCTTCCTCCTGGATCTCTCTTCACTTCCAAATCAGTAGATCTGATTTGGCCGCCTGTAACAGAGGTTTCTCATTGTCTGGAAAGCTTCCTCCTTTCTTCTGATATGCCGCCTGGGAAGGCACTAGGCTGTCTTGTTCCCTATGTAGTATTGCTGCACTCCCTTCTTATCCTCTGTTCACCACGTGCCACTGGTGTCATAGGATCCAGAGTCTCAGTCCAGCCTGTGGTGGCAGCAATGATGAGAGGAAGGTGACCAGGGTGTGCAGTAAGGAGGCCTTTTATATTCTCCATAGCACTGGCACTCTATCTGCCTCCCTCTGGCTCCAAGAATAAAACCAAGACTTCAGGCTCCATCTGTATCTGCGTCTTTCTTTGTGTTCACCCTGGGAGAACAGTGACCGAGATCCGGGGTCCCGCATTCTGTCCACAACATTATCATCATGCCATCAAAAATGCTTTGGTTCCTGACTTTGTGCCCAAAAAGGAAGAATTTTTATTGACTTAATCTATTCTCAATGTTGTTTGATTGTTCCTAATTTTTACCAGGATGAACAGTATACTGAAAACCGTCTTTTTGCACAATGATTTCTTCTTGTATTAGATTATTTTCTTGGGTACATTACAGAAAGTGGAATTATTACATTCATGAAGTTGAGCAATTTTGTGGCTCTTAATGCACGGTATGAAGTCATTACTCAAAACGAGTGGACGGATGTATGCTAGCTTTTATGAAAAAGCCAAATTGCTTTCACTCCATCCTCCATCTTTCTTAAAATATATATGGAGAATAATACTCAAAATTATTGGTCTCTTATTTTAACTTTTCTTATTTTCTTATTCAACTTTTATTTACTTGAATATACTAGGCGTGGGAATAAATTTTTAAAAGCTATTTCTTCACATTATAATTTTAAAAATTCTTTTGAATAGCTATAAAGGAATATTAAATCATTATTTTTTCAGTGTTATTTATTAGTCATTTGGAGCCATAGGTGGGATACAAAATAGTTGGTTAAGTTGGTTAAAACAATTTTTTAGACTATAAATCTGTATATTCATAAAGCAATGACTGATTTTTGAGTGTATGACTTAGAAATAATTTTGAAGGTACTTCAAAGAAAGATACTCAAGACGTGTTTGAGCAACTCTATTGAGCAAAGTTGTACTACAATTATTAATGCATTTTTATTTTTGTATTTTTTGTAAGGAAAGCTTCATAATTTTTGGTTAGAGGCATTCATTGCCTTGGAAAAATGTTAGAATTATTGTACCAAAAGAATTCAGATTGAGAGGCAAGCTTTTGAATTCCAAAATTAGAAACTGAAACCCAGTGTGACTATATTGGGAGAGAAAAGAAATTCTAATTTCTAACGTCACAAATCCTCTTCTAATATATCCAGAACAAACTTGGAGTTTGATCAGATTATATTACCTTGTAGTAAGAATGCAGAATTATGACATGAGAGGAGTTGCAGATAACAAAGGATGGAAAGAAGCCTTCTGGTGGAAGAAGACAAAGAGAAAAAAAGAGAAAGATTTAGATTATGATCATCTTTGTTTCTTCGTGCCTATTACCAACACTGGGAACAGATAGGGAAGACAAGTTTGAGGACAAATAGATGCAGAGGGTTCAGGAAAAGTAACATCATAAAGGTCTCTAAACCCTGGCACTGGAGCAAGATGGTGCGAGACACCTCTAGATTAGATGTAGGGAAATGTCTAACACGTGTGCCTAACCAGATAGTCTTTGCTCATCTGTATTCTCTGTCTTATGCCATGGTGTGATGTTCTGATCTTCAGGAAGCAGGTAGAAGCTTAGAATATGGACAAGGAAACCTAAAAGGAATCCTTGTGATTGGCACCAAATATATAATGAACCCTGGAACGCAATAGCAAGTAACACCAAGATGTTCCTAAGCGACAGTGGAGGCACATTGCTGGGCACAAGCACAGAGTCCAACTTAGCTGCTCACATCAGTGATCAGTGATCTTTGGTGAAAAGGACAGGGACTAGATATTCTCAACCTGTCAACACAAAGTAAGCACATTTCCTCTTATGAACAGTCATCACCAAATGAAGTTCCTAACATTTGGTTTTACATGTTTAGATTCTCACTACACTAATATGGTTTGGAATAAAAATACCTTTTCCCAACTAAATACACTGTAACGTCAATCATCCCAATTTCTGAGAACTGTGGCCGGTTTTTGGGTTCCACCTGGCATGTTTTTGTGTGCTGTACTCACCTGATTCTCTTTCAGTGTTATCTGCCCCTGCTCCTTACACCCAGTGAAGGTTCTAACACATCGAAAAATCTTCTCATTTTGTTGTACTCTCTGAACAAAGTTGGCTGGAAAGAAGCCAATTCTGTCTTGAATTTTTCCCTGTAAGGACATAGGAAGTATTCATTTGCAATTGTACCACTTATGGTAATAACCAATATTTTCTTTTTACTAAATAATCATTTATTTTTAAAGGAGGAAAAATACTTACTTTCCACCAGTCTTCATTGGAATCCTCTAGAAGAGTAATTATGTCTCCTGGACTAAAATGAAGAATGCATATTGGGTGGGTGGGTAAGTGAAAAAAGAAAAAAATAAGTATATGATACTTTAAGGATAAAAGTAATATTTTTTCATTCTTGCAAGCAATCTTAAAATGCACAGAAATAAAACAAACATGACTTACAATTTTTCCCATGCATTTGCTGTTATATTTTTTAAAAAAATCCTTAAAATGATACACAGAAAATCATATTTACATTGCAAAAAACACTCCAACATTTACAAATTGATCAATTTTAAATTGTAAGCTCCCCTTTGTATGTGCCTCCCATGTCCTGTGTGGCCTTCCAGATTCTTTCCTATACACTCACTTTTGTATGTAGATATGTGTATTTTGTTTTTCTTTAGCATCGACATATAGAATCTGTCATCTTTATAATTATCTGCATCTTCTCATTGCCTTTTTGGAGCATCACATACTTGTGCTTACCTCCACTTTCTGTGTTGGCATGATTTGGAATTTTATTTGTGTAGGTGTATTTACATCACTCCCCAAGAATTATTTGGGCTTAGCTCTTCAGTTAAGATTGTAAGTGTTTCTGTCAGTGTTACCTTTTAGATGTGCTTGTTATTTGCTACTTTTGGTTTTATTTTCCACAATCCAGGTGTGTATGTGTGTGTGTGCACACACGCATGTGTGCATTTTCACGCTTTAATTCTGTTAACTCCTCACTTACTTATTGGAGCTTTTACAATGCGAAGGCTCTTACTTTTCACCATGAAAAAAAGTCTCTGCGATATGTTTCTCTGTTTCTCTCTTCTACCACTCTCTTCTTTCAAGAACTTCTAATTAACGCAAGTTGCACCTTCTGAATCCATTCTCCACAGCTTTTGTCTTTCTTATTTATTTTTCATCTATTTTCTTTCTCTACATGAACATTCTCAAATTTATTTTTATAATCATGTATTGTGCCTGAAATAATCTCTTCTATGATAATACGATAATCTATGATAATCTCTTCTATCATAATATTGAGGTTTTTTTAAAAAAAAGAAAACAGTTCAGTGAAGCTAAGGAAAATTTATTAATTTTCAAGAGTTTCAAAGGTTCTTTATTATTTTCTGAAAATTTGCTCTTATTTAATTTCTGAAATATTTCTGAAAGTTACTTTGATGATATTAACAATTTAATTTTTAAAATTATCTTTCCCTTATTGAATTGTTTAGGATTGGTTTGTTTGTTTTTTATCTTACTGCTTCTCCTTTATCTCAAAGAGTTTTCTTGGACACCTGGCATTTCTGTCTCCTTATATTAATGACTGAAAGACTGCCAGGTGGATGTGGCCAGCTGTTCAGCGTTCTCTGTCTTGCACACCTCTGCCGTGCCCTGGCTTTCTCTACCATGTGCGAGGGCTCTTTGCAGGTTATGCTTAAAGGAGCAGAGCATGTCAATCAAAGCATCTAATCTTTGTATATCTGAAAATATAGTAGACAAACAGTCTGGGGCCTCTTCTATTCACTATCTCAGTGGTGAAATACAGAGGACTTCCTTCATCTTGGTGAGAGAGTTTAGTTTATTTTCCTCTAAGTAGAGTTGCCTTTTCTTTTTTCCCTTCCCTTTAGAGTATCTGGAGGTCAGAGTTTTCTCAACACAATTCATTCTTCTTTCTGAGGCAGTGGTGCCCACATGAGTGCCTCCTTAAGCGTGGGTTTCCTTTCTTAGACAAGAGGCCTAAGGATTTGTAAAACTCAGAGGAGGTGCACTGTAGCTTCTGTCTTATTTTACTGGCCAGTGCAAATCAGGAAGTCAGTCTAGACACAAGGGGTGGGGTAAGGGTGTCTTCCTCTCTGTGAGAGTAGCTTCAGTCTCATAGAAAAGGACATCAAAGTAGGCAGGAAATGCATGAGGGCCAGCAGTGCCATCAGCCCTCTGCAGACCCCATGCTCGTCCATGAACTTGCTCAGTGTCTCGCGAATTGCTTCTACTTCGAAAGCTGTTCTTTTACTTTTTTGATTTTGTTTTGAGCATTCTTTGGTTTCTGGTCCTCTTCATTGTTCTCAAGCTAATTGTATTTTCTGTGGCCTTCCAGGAAATTCCAAAGATTTCTGGTTGTATCATGGAATTTTTCTTTTTTCTAGTACTGCTATGGAAGTAATTCTTGAGAAAGATATTTTTGGATATTCTTAGGAATTGGGGCAAGAGAAGAAACAGATTTGTGTGCTCATTTTGGTATTCTGATTCAATCTCCTCTGCCATCATTTTCAATTTTCAGTTAATATCTATTTTTATTGGGGATTACAGTATAACAGAGCTGTACCACCTGAAGCATTAAACACAACTGGCATTTTGATATTTCAACAGTCACAGTTATGTGCTGATGCTTCAGAAAGTGAGATGGCTGAAAATCACTCTTTCCAAGTGAGGGATTTAATTAAGCAGCAAGGATGAAATTCTGTAACATAATCTTCTAAGCTGAAGCAGATTTTACTTAACCCAATAACCTAAGAAACCATGTGTCAGTAACAAATACAATACAATACCTCTGCTGATTTGGTAGGAATTGTAAAGCTGGGCATCAAGCTGAAGACTTGGGGAGGTATTTTCTTAAAGCTGAAGGAAGATGCTCCCTGAATCTGACCTCTATTTTTATAGTCTAGTTAGAAAGTCACTCTTTATTGTGCCCAGAAGTGGAAAGTCCCCAAATACAGGTCCCATGTTAATTAAAGTACATATTACAATATATACTCACTGAAATAAAAACTGTAATTTTAAATACCAGACATAGAGCTAAGAATGTGACAAAGATTCTTTCTTTTCCTATAAAAACAAAACTTTCAGGATTAGAAAATGGCATGGTGAATGAGGAGAGTTAAATTCATCCATTTGTTCTTTATTTCTTGTTTACCCACTTATGAAAAAACATATTTACAGAATGTGGATTCTGCAATAGCCATTTTCCTAGGCACTGGGTATACTTTGGTGAACATAATCTTCTCTGAAACCAATATTCTAGTGAGAAAGATGGATAATAAGCAGGTAAAAAGATAATAAGACATCTTATAAGTGTATGATAACAAATGTAATATACTGCATATTAATAATCAATAAACATGTAATTGCAAATTGTCTTATAGGCTTATAGGAAATAATTAGTATGTAGCCAAAAAGAGTAAGAATAGTCTCCTTGAGAGATTACTGAAATAGTTTAAGCATCAGACAGAGACAGTTAATGCCTTTTTCAGTGTAAGGAGGATTTTTCTCTAGGGTAGTACTTGAATCCAAGACAACAATTGTAAAACACCTGTGGCATGTGAGGTTTGTACACACTGTACTCATTCAAACACTACCCTTTAGTCTCAGCATTCTTTCCCATGGGGGTTGCTTTCAGATCTAGAGCTCTTTTCCACACTGGGCTCTAAGTGGTACATACAGCATACAAGATAAAAGCAGTCTACGATATAGTTTTTTTTTTTTTTTAATATGATGACCAGTTTTGAGGCCCAGATTAGTCAATTCCACTTCTTAAGTTTATACATCCAGCAACTTTCCTTCTTAGGGCTTGACCATTCTGAATCACTATGTATCTGTTTTAATCACTCATTCTGGATCCAGGTATCAGAAATTGAGGGACAGTCCTTATGCTCTAGAGTTTGTGAAATTATTTAAATTATCCAACGTGTAGGGAACCTTACCAAACTCTATGGGTAGCCATATATAAACTGCCCCTGTAGTTCCAGTTTCCTGATATCCTGACTTTTAGCCACAAGCAGCTGTATGGTCCTTCCTGGCAGCCCTTCACACATAACAATCAGCTGTTGCAACACTTTCTGTTATGGTTTAGGTTGAGATGTACCCCCAAACTCTCAAGTAGTCATAGGAGTTTTTCTTTAGAGGTGGCTGAATCTAGAGTGGGGTGATTGATTCATGGTTTAATGCTGGGATTAAGGGCGTTGGAATTAGGGATAGGTGATTGCTGGATTAGCCCACTAACTGGATTGGCACCACTCTAGTCCCAATAGATTGGACACAATTTAAGAGACAGAAAGAGGTTTGTCTTGCTCTGTCTTGTTGCTTTTGTTTTATTTTGATGCCATGAACTTTTGTCTCCATGCTATATACCACCCTGTCTTGGAGCCAACCAAAGGACTGCAACCTCTATACACTGTGAGTTAAATAAGCCATTCCCCCTTTAACTTTGGATATTAGGTATTTTGCCTCAGCAGTGAGAAAAAGTAACTTATTACCTTCTCAACTTACTTCTTTTCTCCTATCATGGTATTGGCATATTGAATTTTGCTATTAAAGAATTAAATTAAAACGTGCCAAGCAGTTCTACATAGAAACTTTGACACTGGCCCAAGAGGGAAGGAGGCCTATGGTTATAATTCTTCTTCTCCTGGTTGTTCTCAAGATGGACAATGCATGATTCTGCCTGCAGCTGTTTCACAACTGGAAGTGACAGCCCCATTTCTATGGAATAATTCTTTATTGATTTTGTCAAATTTAAAACATTATCTAAATTATCCCACTCTGGCCTAACAGTCTCTTTCTTTCAGGTGACTTTACATTTCTGATCCATGTAGTGTGGATTCTATAATTTATTTCTAAGTTTTAGAGACCCATGTGATGAGATTCCAGACAATTAAAAATATTCCTTTTGCTTAACTAAGACAATTTTAAAATTCAAGCAAAAATTCTATTTGCATTGTATCAAAATACAAAGTATAATGCAACTGCTAACAATAAAAACACCAGTATCTTATTTGGTAAAGACAGGTCAGAGTGCTACAGCTGGCCTTTCCTTTTGTTTGTTCAGTAAAATCTGTCCCGAGGAAGACTTGCAGGTTAGCTCTTCCATGACTGATGGAAATGTTTGAAATGGTGAAGGTGCTATGGACAGGCAATGAGAATAGAAATAAAATAACTAAAGGTAACTATAGAATTATAGCTTACTGGTGAGGAACACAGGATTTATTTGTGAGCATATAAGTGACTGTGTCCATGTACATGTGAGATTTATGGTTGTTACCTGGGTTGCTGAAGGAGGGAAGTCCTTCATTTCTCATTTTTCTACTAAGGTATTGGAGCTCATTTTTTCTGCCACTAGTAAACTGGCTTCAGGGACTTGGCAAGTACAATATGCAGGAAGCAAATGAATAATGCAAGCTGAGCTTGGTTAGCTATAGGGAAGGCTTTGTATAGCGTTATGAAAGAAAGTTGATGCTCCAAGGATGGGGGATTCTGGAAAGAGTAGTGTGAGCTGATCTAAGGCCCCACTATCCATCTTCTCTTCACTTCCCACGTAGGGCATAAATTCCTAGGGGTCAAGACCTTGATACCCTCTTGATGAGGATATCTCATCCTCTGAGAAAGAGTTTTTTTCCTCCACTGTCTGAGACAACCTGAGATCTCAGGCTGGCCTTCCTTTGGGAAACATGATCAAAGTAGGATGATCTTGGGACTTCTCTGTTTTATGAATGTTTTGGACAAATTGAATACTTGCATTTTAGAAGTCAGAGGAATTTTGTTTTTACTTGCTCCTTCATCTCTGCCCATTAGCAAAGGAGATTATAGGAAAGGAAAGTGATTTTCTGAATGTTTATGGCATTTTGGGTCTAATATACTGGGAACAGATTTTAAGATATTTGTATAAGCTTCAGTTTTCTTAACTTTAAAGTGAAGATGATGATAGCACCCCATCAAATTTTTGAACAATAAAGAGTAATTTTTGGGAAGCACATTTATAAAAGTTCACAATGGATTTTTTATTACTGTTAAGACAATTACTGCACTCAGAATGTTGATAATTTTAAAGGAAAAGGATATACAGCTGATAATTCCAAGTCAGTATCATCCCTGATTGAAAGGCAACTACTGAGGGTAGGGAGGGCAGAATCAGGTATGGAAATAATGCCAAACAAAAGTCTGAAACACATATACCTTGCTGACTTACAGCTCTTCATCATTTATTGTGCATAAGAAATATTTTGAACTGTATTTACTTTATAAAATTGCTGTATAGCTTAAATGAGAAAGCAAGTGTGGAAATCTTTGTACTGTGCATGATGTACAATGAAACGCAAATTTCTCGGAACCTGGGCTTTTTCACTTGGAAATCAGAAGATCTAGTCTTTTTCCTATTTTTCTCTCTCTTTCTTTCTTTTTTTTGTTTGATACAGGATTTCGTTACAGTGCCCAACCTGACCTTATACTTGGAATCCTCTTACTTCAGCTTCTTGAGGGTGGGATTACAAATGTGTGCCACTGAACCTGACTGCTCTGTTTTTAAGTTAGTGCTTTGGCAGAAGTTGGTTAATGAGCATCTTTGATTTCAGTGACTTCAGATTCTGGCCTTGGAACTACTTCAGGTAGTGCACACAAGGTTGTAACAGTGTGCATGGGGCTGAATATACTCTTCAGCTGCCCAGGATCTGACTGCAAGGGTGATTCTGGTAAAAGCGAAGAAGACAGCTACATAGTCTGGAGGGTCTGCAATGCTAATTGAAAGAAGTAGGCATAGCCAGGTCACTTTCATATGAGTAAACAGGTTGAGATTTTATTATTCATATGCAGAGTTTCAGCCCATGATTAATTCCACTAAATCAAGCTGCCTCTTATACTACCTATGCCTCCTCAAAACTCAAGAGAACTGCACATTTTATTTACAAAACATTGAAGTGAGGAATATTTAACATTTTCTATGATTGCACATTCATCAAAGAACCCCAAATCAACCTTATGGCAACCATAATCACTCAGTCAAAAGAGATGTTTTTGGAAAACCAAGGTAATGGGAGCAGACAAAAGAACCAGCCAAATGGTTCCATTAATTTTAGAACTATTGTTTAATTTTTCACTGGATTAATTTTCCAGTTTGCATGATCCTGGTCTGGAATCTTTTACAATGAGAGCATATGAGTAAGTAATCAAGAAATATTGACCTCTGCAGTTTGATTTTTTTTTTTTTTTTTTTTTTTTTTTTGCTCCTAATATCTGTGACTGCTTGTACTTTCTCAAGTCTGTAGAGTAGCATCAGCCATTTGGAAGAAATTTGGTAAATGTTCCTTAACTGTCATGAATCATGCTCTTCAGAACCTAACTGAAACAGGCATTTGAGTGAGGGGGATGCTGTTAAACACATTAGTGACATTCAGTAGGATCTGGGTTTCTTGACATAGTGCAGCATCAGAATATAATACGCATCAGAGACTTTCCTCAAATATCCTTAATTGCATTTTGATGTCCTGGTGACTGTGAAGACTATTTTAAAATCCAATTGGTGCATTTGAATTACATTTAGTTTTAATTAAATTGATGTATTTGCCAAGCAGTAATGTACTTAGACAATGGAAACAAGACACCCAGGGAATCTTCTTTTGTATTATTCTTCTCAAGGCTCTTCCTTTCTTATTTTATGGAGATTTTTAAGCATTGCAAGGTGAAGAATATTAGAATGGGAGTCACAGATCAAAAACCAAATGGAGATTTGTGCATAGAGTATTGACAGAGAATTAGGAAACCTGTGTTTTGGTATTTGATCTGCCACTGGTCCACTGAGTATTTTTGGAAAGTCATAGTTCTAAAATCTGGCAGATAATTGGAATCTAAAAGATCATTTAATACAGATCCACAAGTAAGGCTTGACTCTGTAGATTTAGGTGGAGCACAGAAATCTCTGTTTCAACAATATTCTCCAGGAGATTCTTATGATTTATAACAAGTGGATTTACCATTTTTAACCAGAATTTTCTCTTCTGTAGAATGTTATTTACTTGGGTAACCTCACGGATTTGCTAAAAGAATTTGAGGTGAAGCTAAGTAAAATGTGAAAGACTTCAAAGATGACAGATTTAAATCCTGTCTAGTACATCTTTTCCATTTCAATGCCTTTGACTTGTATCTCATGAAAGTTGTAGAAAACTGATTATAATGTATTGTTTCCCTTTTCTAGTCCTCCTCACAGTCTGGAAAGTTTGTATTTATAATCTCATGGAAATGTTGGAATCAATCTACCACCTCCAGTGCAGCCCTTGGTGTGAATAAAGACAGTAGGACATATTTACAGTTAAGAGCACCCAAGGAGTCCTGAGGTCTGGTCCAGAGGAAGATTTATGGAATGAAGGCTATGACCCTGGCCTAAACCTAGAATTTATTAATTTGTGTGAAGAAGGGAGTGGCTTGAGGACGAGTGATGGTGAGAATGGCAGGAATTATATGAACAATGTGAGCTGAGCTAGCTAGGAGGCCCCAAATCACCTCTGCAATATGCAGAGAGAAAGATAGCAGAAAGACCAATCTGCCCAACACAACTGAGGTAGCATTTAACATTTAGGGGAATGGTTCTTCGGTTTTGATATGCAAATATTTTTGCCCTGGGAAGTCATGGCCTCATGTCTTGAACCTGGAGCCCAGTTGAGGGTCCAGGAACAATGGCTCTGCCGTCCTGTTAGGCTCAACCATTTAGTGGGAGACGCTGAAGTGAGGAAATAGTTGTCCTTGGCTTCAAAGATTACACATCAGTATCTCAGCCAGCCCTATTTACATTGCTTAGAGCCAACTGAAGGGAAAAGGAAATAGCTTAGTCAGCTCTGTACATATCAGTACATGATGATTTGGCTGGTTTTGATAATGTGGATGCTATTATTCCATATTCAAGGAAATCAGTCCATATGTTTTTCCATAATAATGCATATTGGTCTTGTCCACAGAAATACAAGTGAGCTATTATTGGTAGATTCTAGTCAGTTATTACCCTATGAATACTGATAGGTTTTGCATCTGTCTATAAATTCACATCAGTATCCAATAGTACTTACATATGTGTAATATACTGAATTTTCCTTTGGGTCAGATGTTTCATCCCTCTCTTATTAGTTCTTGTTAAATAAGAGTCCAGTAAAAATTTGACATGTATTCTTTCATACTTGTATGAGAATCATAAATTTAATTTTAAAAATTTCCCTTTAATAGAAATGACATTTTCTGGACCCATTTTAGAGATGACAAGTTTCCTGGACCTACCAATCCTATAATATTTGTAAGTGGTCAGCATGAGATAGATCAATATAATGCCTCAATCCACCAACTAAAAGACAATTGAGAAAGGATGGATAATGGGTTGAGGTGTGCATTTAGATAGGAAAAGTAACTTCTAGAAGTGAGGTAAGGTAATCACTGGAAGCAATCAATGATATAATTCAAAATAGCTAGCAGAGATTTTGATTGCTCCTAACAGAAAAGGTACATATTTAAATTGATATGCAATTATCTTGATATGAACAATGCACATGATGCGTATTTACTGAAATAGCACATGCTACTCTTACAAATATGTACAATCATGAGTCATTCAAAAGAAAAAAATCTAACTCTTGACAAAAAATGTCAGCTTTTGCAGAGAGGAAAACTATTATAATTAGCACAAGATGTAGAGAGTAAGTAGCACAGAAAGCACTGAGTTTCAATCCAGAGTCTCCATCTCTGACCTGAGAAGTCTTTGTCTGTCTCTCTCACTTTATTTTTAAAGAGACAAAGAATTGTAAACTGTCCCACTGGAAGATAAAATAAAAATAGCAGGATTTATAAGCCTAGAACTATGAACCTTTAAAGCACTCTTCAGAATCAAGACTGAAATGAACAGTTATCTAAGTCCTTCCACTGAATTTTCACAACTTGTTTCTGAAACAGATTTGCATTAGCCCTCAATCAGTACCTTTTAAAGAGATGGTCTTATTCGGAAGTTTAACCATTGTTCCTTATCTGTTTCTACTGGATATCTTTCCTTGTGCCAATGCTTTTGAGTTACTTCGTCTCATGCAAGTTGTAGAAAGTAGCGTTGTGGAAGTAAAAGCAGGCTCCACATAAATCTGTGATGTCTCTACTTTCTGGAAGTTCAGCACCAATGCTAGCTACTTGCAAAGCCTTTCCTGATCTGCCCACAAATGCTTCCACACTCCCTTGAGATACTTCACAGCATCATGGACACCTGCCACCCACAACACTTCACACTGGATTTTAACTTCTACTTTTCTGATGTTTCCAGAATGACTGCCTCTTGAATTCTTTGATTACAGTAAATAGCTCATTGAGAGCAATACTGCCAACAACCATACAAGGGTTAAAATCACTTACAACTCAAGTTTCAAGTCATACCTTGAGAAAAATCAGAAGAGATGAATTTGGGCTATTCCCTCTCAAAGAGACTGTGGGAAACATTAGCTAATGGGACACGAGACTGCCTGCTTTCATTTAGCTTTGTTCATGATTCTGATTCTTCCTGCTTTGAAGTATCTGGCAATGTATGAGTCTAAACCCTTATTTGGAGTTTAAAAAAATAAAACTTTTCTTTGAAGACCTCCCCACCCATGTGTAGGTGCTCTGGAATGCACAGATGTGGCAATCTGTACATGTCTTACACAATTTTGGAGAAGCAATTTCTTCTTTCTCTTTCTTAGCTCATATGTTTCCCACTCTTTCTTCTTCTCCTTATAAAAAATGGACATTGTCATATAAATCTATTTGGAAAGAACTAACAAAGTGAAAATGACCTGGATATAGAAACTCGGATTATCTATATAGGCATTGTATGATCACTAAAATATGTATTTGGACCTGTCAATCTTTTATTTATTGTTGATTTTTTATTTTGCAATGTCTTAGATGATCAAGGTGTTTATGTTTACTTGAAGTCATTTACACTTGCTGATTATTTACCTAAAACATCAATCTGGTAAAGCTACAATAGTTTTTCTTATTGATTTAAAAAGGATGACTTGGTAAGAAGTAATGACTCCAAGACTTCATTATGCAGTCTTTTAAACCTAATTGAGGGCCAGGGGT
Organism: Cavia porcellus; assembly: GCF_034190915.1. Classification (NCBI taxonomy): domain Eukaryota; kingdom Metazoa; phylum Chordata; class Mammalia; order Rodentia; family Caviidae; genus Cavia; species Cavia porcellus. Next base: position 68,660,472 of record NW_026947496.1, read on the forward strand.
TTAGCTTAGCTTAGCGGCAAGCGTAAGTTGTGAGTTTGACCCTGGGGGGGGGGGCGCTCCTAGAACATCCTCCTGCTGTGAGTGCTTTGGTAAAGGGTTCCAATGGAATCTCTTTTGCTGCCCTAAATTCTACTATCTTTGAATAACAAAGCTATTATTAATCTTCCTTTCTACAATTTCTTCTTGATAAATAATATTCACCTGGCTCAGAGACCAACACTTCCAGAACATAAGCCCCAACCGACCTCTCCTAGCTTTGAAATAATTTCAGAAATATATAAACACAAGTGGAAGTAAGTATTTAAATGAAAGGAATAGAGTGTTATAAATGTATGTTACAAAGGCATGTAGCCTAGCATGTACCAGGAGGAGATGTACCAAGGAAGTCAGGCTGAGCCAAAATCTGGAGGGTGACTAATTGTTAACTGGTACAGTGTTTGTATGTGCGTGTGTGCATGTTTGAGTGTGTTTGACAGTGGCGGGGTGGGGTAGATATGAAGAGCTGAGAAGCAGTTGATGGCTGATAGAGTGGTCAGACTGCAGGAAGAAGAACTTCTAGGAAGACTGTCGTACACACAGTCTTTTTGGAGAAGAAAAAGGGCTAGTATCAATGAAACAGAGAGCTCATCAGTGATAAGACTGCAGATACTAAAGACCCATTGATATTCTGGTTTTATAAGGGCATTGGGAGGATCAGAAGTATGATCAAGTATGTGTGCTCTGAGTAGGTCTAAGGCAGGCATAATAATGATCACCTTTTACAACTGAGGAAGCAGAAGCTCAGGCTTAGATGGCTCGTGTAGGTTTTCCAGGATTCGTGCAAGTTGCATGACCAAGTGAATGGCTTGGCAAGGACTTAAATTCAGGTCCAGTGATACTCAACACTTTTATTCACTTAAATATTCAGTGAATTCATGCTGGTGTTTCTCTCTCTCTCTCTGTTTCTCTTTCTCTCGATTCTGAAAATAAAGCACTTACTTTGAGAATATTAAGTAGAGTTGGGTGAAACTAATGTTACTAAGTTCTTACAGTGTACCAGATGCTGTTATTGTATTTAGTTGCATCTCTCCTGTAAGGAAGGGCCTGATTTTCCTCATCTTCATTATGAGAAAACTGAGGATCAGAGAGTTAGGGGATGTGCTTTATTGTTAGAGACAGGAAGAGAAGGGATATGAATATAGTCTGTCTGACTCTAAATTTTAGGTGCAGTCCTGAACAAGGTATCATCACCTTAGGGAGACCTATAATGGAAGAGAGGGCAAAGCAAGATGAGAAACACAGAGACCAGATAAGATCTAATCTATAATCATCCAGATGAGAGATGAAGATAAAGGGTGGATACAATAGATTTTAGGTGAAGCGAACAAGCAGGAAATGAGCCTCTAAGGTGTTTGGGACGTGAAGAACTGGGGAACCTCCTTGGTTGGTTTGAGGCTGAGCAGATGATGATGTCATTTATCCTGAGGGGAGAGGCTGGAGATTCTCTGCTCCATTGATGGTTGGGATGGGCAGTCAGGTAAGCAAAACCAGAGGTCTCTGGAGAGATCTAGACCACTGGCCTTTGGCAGAAAGATGTTTCTTTATTATTAGGCAAATTTCAAACAAATGTTTGCTGCAGCCATGATCCATCTGCTCTGTTAAGATAATCAGCTTTGCCAGGCACATTCTTCTCCTCACAGTTTCACACTCCTATTGTTTCCTGTATTCTCAGGAAACAATTCTTTGTTCTCTTTTTGAAGATGATACTTGGTATGTCCCCCTGAGTCAGAATCCAGGTAAATAAGAATGGTATTTTAATAACTGGATTTTCCCTGATGGTTTGAGGAGAACCAGTTCATTCAAAGAATTATACTAAATCACAAAAACATGGCTTCAGTATAATAGTCTACTACAAAATGGTAGGAATTATACAATATGAAGCTGCTAAATCTTAAATTTTAGACACTGAGGTCACAGTCTCAATGAGGACTCAAAATATTGCACTTATTGCAGACTAAATACATGTCACCCTTGTCTTATCAGCTAAGAGTTAACTGTGGACATCAGTTGAAGGTAAGCATTATTCCAGCAATGAAACATCCTTGGCAGGCTCCTCTCTGACTCACAGGGCTTGCCAGATCTCTGATGGAATAGGGTACCCTTGATAAATGCCATCTACTTCTCTTGCATGGATGATGCCACACTGTTCAGGTAACATTTTCAACTCCAGTCAGTGAATTCACCATAGCTGTTTTCCTCAACCATGGGGAAAATTCAGATGTATAAGAGCTAAATTGTCTGAATAAAACTAAGTAGCCAGGATTTTCAGCCTATGAATTCTGCTTTGGAAATGTCCAAGAATCACTTGGAAACTGACCTCAAACTAGTACTGACACTAGGCCAACTTTAGGGTGTAAGCCAGGGCGAATGTCAGAATGCCAGGCAGGAATAAATCTGCTGTTATGTCTTTCTGCTAGTGGTACCCACCAGCAGGGGGCCTGAACGGCAGGGGTCCCTAATGGCAGAAGGGATGCGAACCCAAGGTAACTAGAGCCCTTCAGTGCCTGCTTTTCTGTCTGCCCCTTCCTTCCCCCTTCCTTCCTTCCTTCCTTCCTTCCTTCCTTCCTTCCTTCCTTCCTTCCTTCCATCCTTCCCTCCTTCCTTCCTTCCTTCCTCTTCCCCCTCTTTCTCTCTCCCTCTCTCCCTTTTTCCCCCTCCCTCTTCTAGCACTGGGGAAAGTGGGAGAGGAGAAGTTGCATTCCTTGAGGCATGGACCCATCACAGAAAATGTATCGATATAAGCTTGGAAAAGTGGAAAAACAGTTAATTGGGGTTGGATTTGGAAGGGAATAGCTGTGAGTCTGGTAATTGATATCTTGGTTGCATGGCACCCAGACAAGCCAGTGTACCCAATGGAGGCTATTTCTCCAGTGTTCTGGCAATTAAGTAGTTTTCAGCGCTAGTTTAACTCTCCATTCTTTTTTAGAAGAAGGGAGAATGCATTTCTAAAGGCTCATTTGTCTGAAAAAGCAACCTGGTCTTTCATGCTCTAGGATGGGAAACACAACCATCTTCTGAAGTGACACATGATTTGGGCTTGTGAATAGAAGAAAAGAATAAGGCATTTCCTTTAAGGTAGACAGCGAGCGCCACACTATAAAAATTGTAATTACTACTGGTTACTGAGTGTTTGTGATGGCTACGCACTGTGTTGTGCACTTTTTTCATTTGGGTCTGACAAATTCCTTAAAGGGAGGAGATTGTTGTTAATCTTTCCCATATAAAGATATCAGAGTAATGAGATGTTTACACATTGCTTAAGGTCACAAGTTGGTTGTAAACCCTGGGCTGACTCCAGTTTATCTTTCCTGAAACACTAGTAACCTCAAACTCTGAACAAGAGAAAGGTTCAGATTTAGTAAGCTTGAAAAACTCATCCTCCCAAGGGCTTCAGTCAGCATAGTTCTTAGTTGATTATGATAGTGAACGTTAATTTGGTGATTAAGTATATATTTTTAAATTATTTGTTGTACTCCATTGGATGCCAGGTGCATTTAATGTTTAACCTTCATGAAAACTCCCATGAGCACTTTTAACTATGTACAGTGCTTCCAAAATATGGTCTCTGGACAAGTAGCATCAGCACTGTCTGCACACAGGTTACAAATGTGATTTCTTGATCTCCACAGTGAGCTCCCTGAATAAGAAAACCAGGAGGCTGGTCAGCAGTCTGTGTGTTAACAATTCTGCAAATCATGAGGTGCATGCTAATATTTAAGAGTCACTTCTTAAATAGATGTTTTTTCAACATGGAAAATGTTGACTCTAAGATTTTCTTTTTTTTTCTTTTCTTTAAAAAAATCTTTACCTCATTTCCAAGTCTTCATTCTCCTGTGGCACAAATTTGTACAAGGCAACATAGGTGTTTATCTGTAATGGGTCTTTGGAAGGAGGTCCCTGAAAAAGAAAATAAAAGAAAAATGAGAAAGAGAAGAAGAAATTACAAGAGAAAATAAAACAGGAAGCAGAAAAGTTACTGCAATGTAATTTCAGGGCATACATCTTACATGTTAAAAAACCATTATTAATGATTTCCTGTCAACTTTATTTTTAATTCAACTGAGTTAGGTATCATTGCAAAACATTTGAAGACAATTATTTGGAATTCATTGTCAGAAATACTGAAACCTTTTTCAAATAATTTTTTTCCTCCTTTATTGTTCACAAAAAATGTCCTAGGTTTGGGTCCAGGAATGAGAATTTTTTTTTTTTTTTTGTAAAGGAAGAAGGATAGGTAAATATTAATAAATAGCTCTTCTCTAAACTGATGTTTTATCAGCTGAAAGTTGGGATCTAGCATATCAAAGGGTACCTTGTTTATTCATCTGGTAGATAAATCATTCATGTTAGAGAAAAAGCACAGCTTTTAGCATCAGACTGATACAGTTTATAACATGGTACCACAATGACAATAAAAGCTACCAATTTTGATAATTACTATGTGTCAGGCATTATGTTACATGCATCAACATAATTTAACTGCATAACAGTGCCGTAGGGTAATTTTATCATGGTCTCCAATTTATAGGTAGTCATGCAAGTATAATAAAAATTATTAATTATTATTATTAACCAAATATATTTTAAATGTTACATATTTTACAATATAAAATTTAAATTATGCAATATATTGTGAAATATATAATTGAATAATATATTTGAATATGTTATATCAAATATATAAGTATATGATATGATGTATATAAAACATAAAAGTTGCATACAACTGCATGTAAACTTTTCATCTACAATTTACTCTGCTCTTTGAAATGGTATCATACACTCTATTATCCTGTTCCACTAAGTGCATAACTGTATATATGAACATATATAATATAGCAAATATATATTTATATTGTACATAGTTATACTAAAATTCTATAATGTTCATTATATAGTACATATCAATTTTTATGAAACTTAGGTGAGAGAAACAAAAAGTGCACAATGCAAAAGTTATCATTTTTATATTTATACACCATGACACTATCTTAACATGACACTATCTTAACATGACACTATCTTAACTTATTATTATGCTATGGCACATCATACTACATCATTCTATTTTATTCTCTAAAAATACTGGCCTGCGACCCACTGAGTGGGTCTCATGACCTCCTTGAGTGGTGAGCTGCAGTTGATCTAAGGATTCATTCCTATTTGATCTGTCTTCTGTGACTTCCATAAATACCTGGTGGTTTATGTTCTTTGATTGGTCGCTGAAATCGTGGGTGCCATTTTCGGGATATGTAAACACTGAGGGAGACAAAACAAATCAGGTGCTTTACGAATCCAATCACTGTAACTTGCAAAGCACGATCGGAGGTTGTCACTTTACTCGTCTACCTTACTGCTTGCTGCCTTTTCCTCAATTTCCCCTTCCCCGCTTTCGCGTCCTCTCCCGTGAGATGCTGTGTTCTCCGAGCTCTCTCAACCTCCGCGCTTGCCGTGCTGGCCCTTGTTGCTTGCCCTGGTTGGGAATTGTGTGTGTAAAACTTGGACTCATTTGGCAGTGTTCTCCTTTGGAGCAGAAGCTCTGCCATCCATCTTTATTGAATGTGTCAAATCACTTTTACATGGGACGATGGGTCAGGTATAGTTCACTTTAGTGCATTTAATTACCTTCTCTAAATATCAGATAATTTAGTCTATACTCAGTATCTTAATTCTATTTTTAAATGATGTCTGTATTGTATTTTGAAGATTAAAGGTTTATTTTTAAATTTCAAAATATATTCCTGGTCCCTTACTTTCAATGCATTATAGTCATTTTATGGTTTTCCTTTTGGCTCATTATTAGGCTAATAAATTAGTAATAAATTCTCGCCCTTTTGCACTTAATCAGCCTTCATAGGGAGCAAAACATCTGCAAATGGACAGGAGTTTTTAGTGTCTACATACATAGCTGTGAGAAGTCCCTGAATGAGACAGCGTCACTGCCTCAGCTAAGTTGATCAGCCAAGTTGACCCCAGTGACAACATTAGAAATTTACCCTTCTTGCCAGATGTACCTTCTTTCAACAGAACATGGAAAATGTTTCCAAATTTACATGATAGAGTTGTGGTGTCAATTAATCCACCAATTGAAGACTTGACATTTTAAAATAACACATTGCTGCTTTATTTTTTTCTTTTATTTCCCATCAGATTATGAAGAAAATATCAGTAGAGGGAGACAAATGCATCAGGGGATGCTCTATCACCTACTTCATTAGTATGTTGACACTCTCTACTGTTCAGAAAATAGACTCAATAACTGAAGTGTAAAACACATTTCAGAACACAGGCCACTGGAAAAGTAGAGAAGATTTTAAAATCTCTGTTTTACTCAGTTTATTGTCCCAGAGTTTATGGATACAGTTCCATTATTCCTAAGAAACCCTTGCCAAAATCATTGGCAGGGCTCTGGTTTGTGGGTAACTAGAAGACAAGGCCTAATTCCATGAACTTTGTCTGCCGTATTATTTGGCTTCTGAACATGGTGTTTAGCAGTTTAAATCGGGCCCAGTAACATCTTAATCTGGTATGGCGTGACTATTTGAAATTTTGGTGTAACACTTGATTCTACAAAACTGGATTCTTCTAAAAGAATATTAAATATTTGAATGGGGACATGTGAAAAGAATCTAGGAAATTTTCAGTTGGAACGAAAAAAGAGAACTACATAAATTGTGTATGTAGTAATCAGTTTGCACTAATTTTATAATTCTGCAATTTCACATTATTTTAGTTTTCTTTATGAATATTAATTGGGCCATCAAATTCAAAATGTGTACCATTTTTATGAAGTATGTTGAAAATTATTTGAAGTGACCTTCAGTGTGCCTGCAGATATATAGTTACAAACAGGTCTGGAAGGCCTCAAAATGATTTTTAAAATCTATTTCTGCAGGCTATTTCTAGGACTTTGAAGAAATAGAACAAAAGCAAGGTAACTATTTTATCAAGGCATTTACACATATCCTTTATTTTTAGTATTTTAAATTATTTTATGAAAATATTTGTTTCTTTGTTTTAATACTCACTATAAGTGCTTAGAGCTCAAAGAATATGTCCATTAATATTTTCCAATATTATAGAAACAAAATAAATCTTAACTTTTTGCCATATCCTCAGAGGACCACCTTCTTTTCCACTATGTCTTTCTCTTTTACTCTGTAGCTCTGTGAAGCCATGTCAGCTGTGTTTTCTGAAATGATTATTTGGGGTTTTATTCTTTAACCTGCAAATGCAGCAAGTTATATAACTTATCTGACATAGACCAAAGTCTGAATCCCTAGCTTAAGACTGACTTTGTTATTATGCAATATTTGAAAAAAATATATTATTGGATTCGGTTTACTAAGGTTTCATTTCAGATTCTGCATCTGTATTTAAGAGGGAGACCGGCCAGCGATCCCTTCTTCATCCTTGTTTGGTTTTGAAGTCCGTACTGTAATAGCCTCGTAAACCAAGTCAGAGGACACCGCTGCCCTTCCTCACTGAGGTATCCTGCCTCTCTGAAAGAGCTTATGTAATCTGGAAATTTTCTACCTCTCAAATAGTTGGTAGAGTTGATTTATAAGGATGTATGAGCCAGATGTTTTTATTATGTAAAATTTTAAATATTGATTTGGTTTTTATAAGGTTAAAAACAAATCAAGCTTTCTATTTCTATTTCTTTTGCAATCAGGCTTTAGTCACGTTCTTGGAATCAGCCCTTTTAAAACAGTTTTAAAGTTTATTGGCATGAATTTGGTTATGGTATGCTTTTGTCCTCTTTTAATTGCTGCTGCTCTTCCTTTTTATCATTACCTTTTGCTTTGTTCATATTTTAAAAATCATTAGAGACAAATGTTATTTAACAAATGTATTCAGGATTCATCAGTCTTTGCTAGAAATGAATACTTTTTGCTCTTACCTTTATTACTGTTTTTTGGGTTTATTCAATGTCATTTTGAGACTGCTTAAGAATGGTGTTTAGTTTCTTCTCAGATTTTTTTTATAAAATCATTTTAAAGCTCCAATTCCTTAATCACAATCATGCTATCCCACAAGCTATGATATGTAGTGTTTTGATGTTACTTAGTTTTAAATATGTTCTAATTTTTGTTATGAATTCCTCTTGACACATGAACTTTTAAAAATTGTGTTAAGATTGACCAAATCGGTGATTTTTCTAGATATCATCTGAGTATTATTTCTATCTTATTTATACTGTGGATAGGAAGATGAATGTTAATTATTTGAAATTTATGAAGTTTATTTAATGGTCTATAGATTGATAATTTTTATAGTCATTCCATGTGTTATGAAATAGGTGAAGCCTACAATTCTCAAATGGAGGGTCCTTTTTAAGTCGGTTAGATAAAGATAGTCAAATATGTCACCAAATCCTCTGTATCGATACTGAATCTTTCTGTCTGACTTGCCAATGTGGGAGAGGCATGTTAAAATTTCTTACTATGCAGGAGAATATCAGTTTTTCTAAAAATGTGCTCAACTTCTCGCATTTTTGTCATTTTGAAGGTATGCATCAGACATATGCAAGTTTAGAATCTATAATTTTGGGTGAAATGAACATGATCATGTAATGATGCTTTTTATTTCTAGCAATGCATTATTGTCTTAAAATCCATTTTTCACAATTTAACATAGCTATATAATTTTCCTTTGCTTAATATTTGTCTGGAGTTATTATTTTATTCCTTTTATCTACATGTAAAATGTTTTCTTTTTTTCCTGTATTTTCATTTTTTATTTCTGTGATAATTTTAGAAAGTTCTTTTATTTTCAACTTTTTATATCCTTATATTTTAGATATTTGTTAATTGTATATAGATCACTCAAGAAAATCTAGTCTTAAAACCTTTTTCTTTTATCTAGAGTACTTGGTTGGCTTGCAGTGATTTTGATGACTAATAAATTTGAATTCTTTCTTAAACATTTTATTTTATATTTCCTATTTGTCCTAAATTTTCTATGTTTTTGCTTCTATATTCTTCCTTCTCCCACTCTTTTTTTCCTTATTTCTTTTGAAATGCTTGGCCAATTTTTCCTTCTCATCATTTAATTTTGTTTTCTTTATAGTTTGTAACATTTCCTGTATTTTTTATTCTTGGAGCTTTTATGAAGCATGTGTTAATAAACCTAAGCTGAAATCACACTTTTAAATTCATCCCACATGAGAATCTTTGAACACCCATTTCCTACTTAATATCAGTGTTTTAGATAATGTTTTAGTAATTACTTAATTTTTATGAAGTTAATGTTTGCCTAGATTAACTCTGTGTTTGCCACTTTCTTGTTCATGATTTGCTTCTCAGCAGTTTTGTTGGAGTGCTTTATTTATGAGTTCTCTCAGTCTATTAAAGATAATATGATAGTTTTAGTTTCTACTGTATTTCATAAGAAGTGGTCTGTAATAGCTTTCATTCCTTGTATATAATCTGTCTTTGAATCTGCATTTGATGTTTTCTCTTGTCTTTGAAACTCTGAAGTTTCACCTAAATGCCTCTGTAATCAATTCTGGAAAATTCTTGATCAGTATTCTCACTATCATTCTTTATGTACTTTTTTCTAAGATGCCAATTAGAAACATGTTGGATTTCTTTATTCATCCTCCCTGTCACAAATTCCACTGCTTTTTTTTTTTTTACTAGATATACTCTAATTTCTTTGGTTTTATATTTTAGGATGCTAATTCTCTCTTTAGCTGTGCTATTAAATTCATCGGTTACATTTCTACTTTAAAAAATGTGAGATGTTCTATTTGATTTTTATTCAAATTTTCCCATTTCATTTTGATAGTTTCTTGTTCTTTTGATACATTCAAAGGCTACTCTAATTTTTTGAACATATATGACTATGCAGCGATGTTTATTTGATAAATTTCAACAAATACATTCTCAGAGTTTGATCATAGTATTGTGTGTTCCTGTTCACTGTCACTTATATTTGGTGAACTTCATTGTTATCTTGTAGTTTTTGAAAGTTAATTGTTGGAAGTTTTTGATGCCTGAGTTTAATTCTCTTCTTCTTAGAAGGTTTGCATTTCCTTCTGCTAAAAGCATGATGATCTTATCATTGTTGACACTTTAAATTAAACAGAATTTCATGTTATTGCACTTTGCCTGTACAGGTAGTCTAAGTTAGAACCTAAACAAGCAGACTGTTTTCTTTTTCCTTTCTTTCTCCTTTCCTCCCTCCCTCCCTCCCTCCCTTCATCCCTCTCTCCCTCCTTCTTTTCCACTCCCTCTCTTTGCCCGCCCTTCACTTCCTCCCTCCTGTCTTTCTATCTTACTTGGCTTTTTTTTTCTCTTCTGTTTCTTTGTGAAGTTGAGTTAAAGCTGGCAAAACATACTCTTCTGAAAGTCACTGAATTCTACTAGTGATAGGAAGGGTGACTTTGGAGGCAGCAACATTTTCCCAAAGGCCCCCTTGTCTAACTTACTCTACTGCACAAACCCCAGGTTTTGTCCTCATCGTCCACAATGCTTCAGAGCTGTGCAGAGATAACACTGGCCTTCTCCTGCTTATGTCTCTGGACACTTACTCTATTGTTACTTTTAAATTCTAATGAATTGTCTTATTTTGTTGCCATGCATTCATTATAAATTTCTTTTACATTCTCTTTTCTAAAAGTTCTACGAGTGTTAAAATGGGGGAAAAATTCTCTGAGAATCCAGTCCCCCATACAGCTGGAAAGAGACTCTTCCATGTTTTCAAAGAGGTCTTTACCTGGTATAGAGAATGTGTGTAGTGCACTAACACATCTGTAAGTATTTACATCCACAAGTTAAAAATTGGGAGTGGGGCAAGACCAGGGCACTGGCCTATGGAACCATCAAGATAGCTCCTTGCTTGTTTCCTTCTTTGTTGTTGTTGTTGCTGTTGTTGTATGACGAGATCTTAAGATTTGAGATATAGAAGAAGTGCGTGTTAAAAGCAGAAATAATTTTTCTCAATCTGAGCTTGTTTTTCTTCTTTCTGGGTAAAACTTTCTTGGTTAAATACAAAGTGACTTAATATTAAATTCCATAATATCCTCAAGTAGATGTGATTAACTCAATAATTTTTGAAGAAAATTTCTAAGAATTTATATAACATGTCTTGTTCGCTCTATTTCTCTTCTAGGAAAACTGTGATCACATATAGTCATGCATTTATTGAAGGTAGTCACTATTTGGCATTTTGAAATGAAATGGGAACCCTGGACATTATTTTTCCTTTTGGTTACTACTTTGTTATAAATGAAGCTTCTAGAAGTTAAGCCAAAGGTAAATATCAATAAATATTCCAACTCTGTCTATGACCTATCTATGAATAGTGTTGAAAACAAGTAGAAACACTCTGGCTCAAAATAATTGATAAGTCAGAAAATAGACATTACTTTCTTAACAGTGATGAAACTGGTAGGGATTATATCCTCTTTTAAGGTGGCGTTAGGGACATTCCTCAGTAAATCTGACATAATACTTAACTCAAAGAAATAAAACTTGTATACACTCATCTGTTTGTGAAGGACATAAATGAAACATGTAATGCAGAACTGATTGTAACCAGGATCCGAGCCACTGTTTCTGAAAAACCAAACTCTTGTCATGACCAAGAAGACCCTCAGGAAATTGAATTCCAAGAGCAGAGTGTTTCTTCCATGTTGTTTCTCAAATTGCATGGATAGGGGATTAAAATCAATCAAAGAAAAATATTTTTAAACCAACTGCTGAATAATTAATTTCCTTTGCTTCTAAGGGTATATTGTAAAGAAAACTATTTCTGATCAAAGGAATTGTTCATAAATATATAAAATTTTTAAAACTTTATAGCAAGCTAAATACTTACAACCGAACTCTTTGAATAAAGCAGTGAAATTGCCTCTTACTATACAAGTAATAATCAGAAAATAATCAGCTTTGTGTCTTTGAGTGTATCACTGCACAGCTTACTTTCCTTATCTACATGGCGTGTGCTCTCAGTGTCTGGTGTACTGGAGGGCAGAGAGCTAGAGTAAATGACTTCTGATCCTACTTCTCCAACATTAATGACCATATAAACCATAGACACCTTGCAAGGCCAGGTTCAATAAGTCTGGGTGACCTGAAATTCTGCATTTGTAACAGACTCCACTGGCCACAATTGGTAAGTCTTTAGTCTGCATTTCTGACCATTGATGACACTGTGATAGGTTTGTTAAAAGCAAATATGGTTCATATTGATGATTTCTATGTATAACGCTTTACAATATAAAATCCTTGTAAGGCCAGCTTTAATGATATGAAATTCTCAGAATAAATAGAGCTTAGTTGCTAACTGGATAACAATGGCACTGATAGAGTGACCCAGGATGGCTGAGACAGAGAGTGAATGGTGGGTGTTCGCTGAACATAATTCTAAGAGGCTGCAGTTAGGATTTTCCACAGAATGGATAATGAGACATGAGAAGAAAGCGGAATCAGGTTTGACACAAGACTTTGGCCTAACACATTTGTCAGAGGAAGTTCCCCTTTATTGAGCAGTGAAAACTGTGGGAAGGGCTAGTTTGGGAGGGTGGGTGAGAGAATCACCCTGTGTGTTAGCTTTGTGTTGTCTGTTGTGTATTTAGAATGTGATTGTTCACAGGCTACAGATATCTGAGGTAGCAGACAAACCTAATGCTGGAGATGAAGTTTGAGGGTTATCAAGGTGTGGACAGTAATTATGCTTGTTATCCCATTCAAAAATCACAGCAACCCTATCAACTGGAAAATCTACGTAACATCTCTATAGTTGGCCTGCTGTGGTTGGAGCGTGGATGCACCAAGTCTGCCCCCAAAATACATTTAGCTGAGCAAAATTCAGGCCCTGAATCCTTGCTAGCCTGGGAGCAGCATGAGCACAGGGTTTGTGACTTGTTATTTTGTTGGTGATACTAAATGCTTCCTAATTTTTTGTTGATAAATGAGTAATCGTGAGTGGCTGTTAATGACAAGCAGGATTAGCCAGCCGTAAGGCATCCATAAAGGCCTTGCTGTGTTTTTAACTTGGTCAAAAAAGTGGTTCTTTCTTACCATTAGCATGCAATATTATATATTATAGTTTGCAATTAATAAACATTTCAGAAATTATTTTAACAGGGGCTCTAGTTATTAGAAGATTAAAACACATTGATAACAAATGTTTGGCTGGAATATGTGAATCAGTTTTTGAGAGTCTTATTTGATTTTGTCAGCGAAGGAGCCAAGTGTAAAGATTGTGTTCCCCTCACTGTTAGCACCACGGCAGCCCTTTAACAAACCTGGTTTCAGATACCTCAGTGCACAAAGTAGCTTCTCTGTGGTACGGTTTTCAAATCTAACTTAGGTCAGTGGAGACATAACACACTCACCAAAAGGGCTGAGTGTGATCCCAAAGTTCAGTATGGCTAAGTCCATGCAGTTTGAGAATGCAAAGAACAGATTCAGGGCATTGTCTGAGTAAATCAGTGACACTAATCAGAAGATTGCTCAGTTTCCCTCCAGAATACAAAACACTTGCTCGGGTTGGATGTCAGAGCCAGCGGAGAAGGACAGGGCACTGGACATTGACTTCACCTGCCCACTGACCCCCTGACTAAAATGTTCACATGTGTACCAGGTTGTTCCCTCACTCACCACTGTTGCTGCGTTTCCTTAGGTCATACCCTTCTCCTAGCCCATCGACTTCTTCGGGAACTTCCACGAGATCTGAAGTCTTGGAGGAAAGAAGAAACAGCATGGAATAAGCAGTGTTTTATTACTGAGCCAACTGAGCAGCGATTTTGGTGTTGGAAAAAAAAGGTGAACTTTGCATAACACTTGGGGATCTATGACAGCCTTTTTGTCTGAGGCTAACTGCACATAGGATGTGTGATCCTCTTGGGCATTATTCTTCCTTTCAGGGGTCAGTGGCGGGATCAGGCTCGACCAGGACAGGTGCTCAGTGAGTGCTGAGTGAGAGCCTAACTGCACAGCTGACAGGTAGTGTTCTTCCTGGAGCAGACCGCAAGGGAAAATCAAAACTCCTGCCCATATTTTATCATTTTGAATTTTCAATAACACATTTTTAAACAGGTGAATTTTAAGTATTAATTATAGAGAATAAGGTACACTGTATGAGTTAAATGCAAAATCAATTGTTTTTTATAATTACTCTACTGATTGAAAAATAAGTCATAATCACTCTTCTATTTAGACTACAGAAATACAGTGAATAACAGTAAAACAGTAACAGCACTTAAAATAGCTAATAACTCTTGATTGTTTATTATGAGCTATTTTCAAATACTTATATTACCTCATTTACTCTTTACAATAGTCCTGTGTTAGACTCAGTTTTTTCACAAAGAAATCTGAAACCTAGAATCATAACCACTTGAGGTCCCTCAGCTGATGGGGAACAGAGGTGCAATAGCAAGCCTCAGGCCTTGCTCCAGAGCTTAGGCCCTTAAGCACAGTTTTGTCCAGGGGTGACCTGGCTTCACAGCTCCAGGAGCCTCTAGAGTCTCTACACTGGTCGCATGGAATTGATCACATTAGGGATATTTACACCACGGAATTGGTGAAAGCTACCTTGTCCATCTTGGCAGTTATACATTTACCAGCACAGCACTGATTGCTCCTGTCAAAGGGCAGATTAGATACCTTGGGTCTAACTGGCTTCATGTTCTTCAGAGAGGAATTTAGGAAACTTTGGAGAAAAATGAGGTCTGAAAAAAAAACTCCAGGTATTTATATGTTATGAGGAGGAATGGAACACGTTTGCTGTCCTAGTCAGCTCTAGAGCACATCAGCACCAATCTCCAAGACTGATTTTTGTTAAAGATTAGGTTTAAGATTTTTTTTTTCATTCAGTTTTTCTTTCATGGCACATCAAAAAGAAAAAAAAATAGCACAAACAGCACAGGGTCTCTAACTCACTCATACCATACTCCCTTTAAAGTTCATAATTTTTGCACGAAATTACTCTGCAATTTCATTTATTTAATTTAGTCTTATGAAACTGACGATTATTCATAAGCAAGTAAAGAAGCTCCCAGAATGACTTTTTTAAACATTTGTTTTCTGCTGACCTCTTCAAAACCAGCATGTCTTTTAGATTCTAAGAACATCTGAAAACATATTAAAGAAAACATAACGATTTGGAAACAGTAAAGCAGTGACTTCCAGACCATGTAAAACAAATGTCCATATAGTCCTGAAAGAAAATAACCCTGTGGAATAATGCTTTGCTATGTGGCAATATGCTTGCTTTAGACACCAAATTGCTAAAGAATGACAAGAGGCCTAAGTTCATCATCATTTGACGCTGCAAAATCATTTTAAAGCAAAATCATTTTAAAGTACCCATCAATTGCTTTTTTTTTTTCTTCCTCTGAGGCAAGTTGGATTTTAGGGAGAGTGAAGTGACAGATGTTTAAATACAATTTGATTCGTCTTGTCTTTTTGAAGCTTTCAGAACAATGGCTTCATTAAGAAAACCTCCAATATTCACTGATAGAACAGTGCCCGTGCAACTGGGCAGTGACAAATGACAACTTTGTTGACATTCAGAAAACCATGAGTTTTTTTTGTCTGTCTGTCTTTTTCGCCCTTCAAATTAGTCCACAAGGCCTATGTTGCTAGAAACAAAGCTACATTAGAGAGGAAAGCAGCTGAGCATCCTTCAGTTGTCTTGCTGATCAACTTGATGTGTCTTAGTAGCATGAACCGCAAATGTAGCAGCTGAAATGCCCATTGCTTACTATGGAATATGTCTGAAAATGTCTCCTTGTTGCCAGTTCAGCAAGAACCAGAGGAGCAGACACTTGTTCTTACATGGACAGTTCAGATAATAACCGGGAAGCCTCCATTCTGCTGTTACCTCTGTATTCTGAATTTTCATTTCCCCTTCTGCCAAGGTTGACCACAAAAGCACCTTCTGCAGGAGGAGAAACTCAATGTAAAGATTACATGTAAGACAACTCAGAATGCAGTTAAAGTAGACAAAGATTTCTCTTGCTCTGGCCCATTTTATTTGTGTTTTTTATTGAATTTCTGGGTGATAGCTACAAAAGTCCTGATTTGTAAGGGTACCTGCTCTGAGCTGCAAGATAGCTATATGCAGCTTGTGGAGGAAGCAGCTCATTGGCAGCAAGTACCCTTTTGACTCTCTGAGAAGATGTAATGTGGTTTGTGGGGTTAGGGAGATGGTCAGAATTTTTCAACATCTGTTTCAAGTATCAGATCTAGCCTGCTGATCATTGTAAATACGTGATTCTAAAATATTCCATACCAAGGACCAATGAAAATTATGAACAAGGAAAGAAGAATGTGAGAATAAAAGAGGAGAAAGCTGACTGGAGATGAGTGTCTTGGAAGCAAATATAAGTCCTTAATTTAATTCAGTACTTCTCAAACTTTTATGTATATTAGAATCATTCGGAGGGTTTCACACGAGATTATTGTATTGTCAAAATCAGCTATTATCTATGCTTAAGTGGGAAACCCATATCTGTACTTTTAACATGTTCCCCATTGATATTGTTGTGCTAATCAGTTGATCATACATTGAGAACCACTGATTCGATTTTGTATCAGCTTTAGGTCCTGCTTAGAAATTTAGTGGATCTGATGATTGTGTTCATTTGTTCATTCATTCATTAAACTTTAGTCAGAATATACAAATGGCCAATGCTGTATAGACTAATGGTTCTCAAATTTTGGTAGGTATTGGTGGCACCTGAAGAGGTGATAAAACCCAGAGAAACCAGCCTCATTGAAGTAGGACAGGACCTAGGCCTCTATATTGTTATAAAGTTCTCCACTGAATTCTGGAACTCAGTGAAGTTTGAGAATCACCAGCAAAAGATAATGGAAATAAAATGCGAACAGAGTTCTTGCATTTAAGTAGCTTACTCTAGTCAAGGGGGAACCAGAAAAGAGAAAAATTAAACACAAAAGTGAAAAGTATTAAGCACTATATCGGTGATGGATTAATTAACTGGTTTCAGAGGAGACAGTGAAGAGAGCACCATTCAGAGCACAAAGTTCAGAGGAACAATGTATGGGCACCTGAACAGAGCAGGCTTTTCAGAAAACTAGGAACTGTTCCTGGAGCCCAGGGCATAAGGAATGAAGTGTTGTGTGGATCCCAGAGGACTCTGAGATCAGCCCCAAGAACTTCTCAAGAGCTCACTACATGTCAGGCACTTTGTTAGGCCATATATAAATAAGACAAGGAAGGAAGGAGACCCTGATGGACAGCCTAGTTCAGCAAGTAATCAGAATTCAGTCATGTATAGGCTAGATGAAGGGAATTCTGGAAGCCTTATAGAAAGTGAAACTTGCCTTGCGTGGAAGAGTCTAGGGATTCTTTATTATTTGTGTAAAAATCAAGTTAGCTCTTTTTAAAAAATTCAGTGCTGAAAATAGACTGAACCAAAGGCCTTTGCATGGAGACACATCTGTCTGCCCTTTTCATTTTGAGACAGTCTTGCTGATGTCCAGGATGGGGTCAGTATCTCCAGTTTAGCCTCCCAGAGCTCTGGGGTTATAAGGATGTGCCACCACAGTTGGATCAAGTTGTGTCTTAAAGAATTTCAACTGAATGATGCAACATGTTCAAAATTATGATATCTTTAAGGCTTGTTGAGTTCAGGGGAAAGTGGGCTTTTAGAGTAGCAACATATGAATGCTAAGGATTATGGATATTATCCTTTCAGCAAAGTGACTTTGTGAAATTTTTATTAGGAAAATTGAACAAAGTATTTAAAAGATGGTGCATCTTGAGATACTAAGAGTAAACTCACAAGGAAGAAGGCAGCACAGATGCTCCTTTATAATAATTTGAATGATAGATGATGAGGTTCAGCAGTGCTGATAGAGAGGAAAGATGCTTAGGACAATATTTCCAAGATCCACATCATAGGAGTCCGTCACCAAAGGTGCATTGTGTTCCTTTTAGTATCTTTAGGACTTGTCTGGTGGTTGTGAATAAGACAGGACTGGAAATATCTAAGGGAGTCATCAGTTTAGGGATTCTGAACAAGAGAAATATGAAGATCAACAGGAAGAGCATGCAGAACAAAAAGACCAAGCAAAAGTGGACCCTGGGTTCACCTGAACTGAAGAAGGACAGGTCAGAGGACGGAATAGGCTGAGCAGAATAGAGCAGAACCTTGAGTGGGAAGGAGTTTTCAATAAACCCCGAACATGGGCCTTGTTAAGGGGTGGCTCTGGGAAATGCTCTCCAATGATGTAGTTGCCTTGTTAGTGGATTACATCCTTGTTTAACTTCCTAACTCAGGTCAGGGTTAGGGTTAGGGTTAGGCCTAACCCTAACCCTAAGGAAAGCCCACTGAAACCTAATGAAATAAAACACCAGAAATTCCACTCACAAAGTTTAAATTATGCTAGACACTTTATGTAATTATTATACAATATACACTTTATGTAGGTATTATAGTTATGATACTATTTTATTAATAGTTCCTCACACATATAGCTGTAAAATATTTATATATGGTCATGGGCCATTTACCAGCAGGGGTATGTTCTGAAAAATGCACTGTTGGGTGACTTCATCACTGTGTACAAATCACAGAGTGTACTTACACAAACTCAGATGGCAAAGCCTACTACACACCCGGATTATATGGCATAGCACATTGCTCCTCGGCTATGAACCAGTGTAGAGCACTACTGCACTTTAGGGAATTGTAACACAATGATAAGTGTTCATGTAACTAAACAGAAAAGGTACGGTTAGTTGTGTTGTAATCTTAGGGAATCACCTTGATATATGTGGTTTGTCATTGACTGAAACATTGGTAGATGAAACATGACTTTAATATAAATCCTATCCATGACTTTGTAGATATTTTTATCACCATTTCTATGATTTTTTTCAGCAAAACATTATCATTTGCTTTCAAACTACCAAATGATAATAATGTATCTGGGAACATCACTAGGATTTAGGTATCTTAAAATGTCACAAGTATATCTTTACTGCTTAGAGGCAGAGTTTACTGAAACTATCTTACTATGAAATCCTTCAGAATTCATGCGAAAATTATTATGATATTTTTAACATAGGTGTTACGTTCTTTTAAAAACAAAATAGGATAACAAGTATAAGGAGTATATTTTTAAGAAGTGCTAAAATGCCACTATCATCATCTTTCTTCTTAATTTGTTTGGCCTTCAGAAATGTTTTGAAACCTAAGGGTATGAAGTGTCTTCATGTTTGCTGAATAGAAAAAGAAAATAATTGGCATTAATTTTATATTATAAACCAGTAATGAATAAAATTATTTGGCCTTTTCTTAGAAATCAGTGGAGTGTCTGAAGAACAGAGCTTTAAGTGAGTTTGAAGATGGCTTCTAAGATAACCCCTTGGCATGACTCAGGGACTTGTGAACCTACTTATTCACCTGTCTGACCTGTGCTCCCATTTAATACCTACAGTCTCATGCTGTTGTGTGAACTGATCAGCACCCAGTGAGGGAACTGCTTCAACTCAGCCTCTAAGGAGCCTTCTGGGTGTGGAGGGAGGATGCTCTACTGTTCTTCCCACAATCTCCCCTCTTCACTTGAGAGGAACCCAGCATGGCAGACCATGTGGAGGCTCATCCAGGTCTTGCCTGAAAGCTCATGGTATGCCAGGAGCTGCAGAGATGAAACTGGCAAGTAAATATCCCACCTGACAATGTAAGCTGGAATATCCTTGGCTCTTTGCAGTAGAGATGGTGGCCTACAGCAGGAATAGCAGAATTGTACTACATCCTGAGGTGTTATAGAAATTCTGAACAGGGTAACCACAGATAGGATTATAATAGGCCACAGAGGTGTTTGGGAGGGTGAGTATTCTTGACATCAGTGAAATGAAGTGGTGTGCCTCATCTTATACAGAAAGTTCTGAAAAGCGTGAGAATAACCAAAAGGAGGAGAAAGAGCCAGGACCTCTCTGGTTCTGTCTATCATTAGAGCAGCGTGTTTCCATGTGTCAATTGATGTGCTCTCTAATACTGAATGGAGAGCATGGGAAAAGTCGTGAGGGTGAGAGGAGGATCTCTGAGCAGGAAAGCAAACTGTTCTCTGGGTGCTAGCAACAGAGAGTTTAACTCTGTGGTGTAAAGCACTTTGGGTTTCCCTTTGGAGGCTGCCTGGCTCCCAAAGACCTGTGTGACGCATTTAGGTAGAGTCCTTCACACTGCAGGGCCAGAGGCTAGGACAGCCCAGTATGTAAACGGAAGGAGGAGGAGGACAATTACCGAGGTTCTGTGAGGCGATTCACAGCCACTGCCAGAGCTTCCCTTCTTTGTTCTCTGGGCCAGGGAGGTGCCGAAACGGAGGGCCTCATAGACGGGGTCCACTTTATTGCCACAGGCTGTAACAGAAGAGGAGACCATCTGAGAAAGCTCATGGGAGAGAACCCAGTCAATCACCTACCACCACTCCGGGCTCAACAGAACCTGAGATGGAGGTGCTGTGTTCTGATACTCCTAAGTTATCTGTTTGCCGAATTCCAATTTTATGATTATTCTCAAAGAGGAGTTTTATTTCCTCTGATGAGAAGCTCTGCTCAGCAAGATACAAAGTCTTGAGACATCAAGTTTGTAATAGAAGACAAGTATTTTCAAAAGAATTTGAAGTTATCAGGCCTCACGAATATCTAACTAAAAGTTTTCTAGTTTATGAATGGTTTGAATTCTGTCTCACTAAAAAGGCAAAAATAGGTGTAGTGATCTGCAGAGAAAGATAAAAGGTCGAAGCAAATTGAAAAGATATTGTAATGAAGAAATTAAGTCAGATGCATCTATAAATAGAGGATATTTTTAGGTCCTCATTAAAGAATAATCAATATGCCCTGAGTTCCTACTCAGCATTGGTTTATAACAAATATTTATTTTTACAACAAGTATGAAAAGCATTTGCTGGGTTTCATTTATAGTATCTGATGGGTTGAGTGATTTGTTCAAGTCCACAGTTGATCGGTGGGGGTGCTGGGTTCTGCACCAGGTCTGTGGGCCACCATGTCACCTGCGTTTTCCACTCTGCTGCACAAGGTTGGCAAAGCATTTCAGTAGCCTTTGAGTCTTGGGTACATTTCAAGTTTCATCAGAGAGAGGTTGAAACTTCCTGGGAAATTTGGCCCACCTTATATTTCCTCTCTAGCACACAATTACAATCCACGTAGCCACGTAGCCAGAGTAACAATTACACTGAGATGTCTTTCTGGTTTTACAGTCATTAGAGAACAGTGGTTGCTGCTGACTTTACTGCTCAAAACCCAGCTCCACCCATCAATGTCCCGACTTACCAATAGGCATAACTTCTTTAATGCATCCAAATTGTTCATGGATGAGCAAGGGGGAGCTGTAGTAACGCCGAAACCCCTTTGGCTGATGAGAGAGTGAGAAAGAGAAGGGGCTTATTATCACCCAGGAGATTAAGAAAACTACACCAAAATCCTAAAATTAATCTAACTAGCTCCTTCCTTTAAGATATTGACATCCTCCTGATTCTATATTTCATGACTGGTGGTACTGGGGGTGGATGGATAATACATGGTATTGAACACATTATACTCCATCCATAAAGCAAGCTCCAGACTGTATCCTGCTTCTCTGCCCCCTGCTGTGTTCCAGCCTCCACTGTATGAAGGATCTCCATTGTCTCCCAGGATGCAAATGGACTTCCTTGCATTCTTCCTCCATAGTTAACTGGTGTGGATTATTAAAATCAGGCAAGGCTTGGGCATGGGAAAGCAGACCTTGTGTAAACCTAGCGCAGATCGCGGGCTGGATCCCGAATAATTTGTTTTGCTTTTGAGGTTTTCTTTATGTGACCTCTTATCCATGGTCTTTTCCATGACCTCTGAGAATTGCTATTAGAGAAGGAGGTAGAGAACAGGTGAAGAAGAGTTTGAGACCAGAGGACACTGCAAATTAGAGCAAGTAGATGAACTTTCTAAGAAGCTGGACTCGTTAAATCCTAGTGTTGCAAGAGAATTTGGTGGCCTGGTTTTCACTAGAACCCTAGAATCTTCTCCAGTGTTTCCAGTAACTGTGTCCTCTTGTCTGAACATGATCAGTAGTGATGGGAGGGTGGTAGTGGTAAGAGCACTTCTTAGCTCTAGAACAGATCTGTGATAACATTCTTTCTGAGTGTCACAATGTGGCTGGCACCTATTCATTCTTCTTTTGCCTAGAGCCAGAAAAGATAACACAATTCCTTTTCTATGTGATTTTGGTCTTGCATTTTCAAAAACAATTGTTATGTTCCATCTAATTATTCTATAGAGTAGACATTCTAGGTACAACTCTGTGGCTATCTTTGTTCCAAATACCTTCTACTGTGCTCTCAATTATTTTTGATCAAAGTGTGTGGCGAAAGGACTGGAGTCCATGCTCCTGAGATACAAGGATCAGCCAAGAATGTGCCAAAACAGTCTCAATTTCCCTTAGTTGGGGCAACATGATTCTGTTAAGGTGGTGTAAACTTTTATTCCTCTGTCTTCTTTTGTGAATGTTGGCTGTTGTCCTGTCTTGACACTCACTGAACTGACTGCAAACTAAGTAGTGAGTGACAAACTGCTCTAGTTTGGCTGGTGCTGAGGATGTACCCATGATGCTTGAATTTCACTTTGCAAACCTGAATGGCCCCAGGGTGAGACACTTGTGCTGAAACTTAATGTGGAAGAAGCTGCTCAAGGAACGGATTCTTTTTAATGTAGGGCATTTGCCTGTAGGATCCATACAGCTCCTTGTTGGCTCTATCATTCTGCCAATCAGGAAGCCAAGTGAGCAGACCAAGATTCTGGGTGCCTTCAAGGTTATAGAGAAGGAGTTTGGAGGGAAGTAACTTTATTCAGGTAGGTAGTTCTAGTACTACCTCGTGACATAAGCTCTTACCAGCTTGCCCATACATCGCTGGAGTGCTAGGCCATCTGTGCACTTGTGGTGGATGCTCATCTTACAGGCTTTGCAGCGCAGTCCGTGCTTAGCATTTGTTCCTGTAAGACATATGGCAAACTTTGGTTACGATGCAGACTACTATTTCCTGAAATCACTGAAAAAAAGTCATTGCTTACCAGAGAATTCCTTTCTATGAGTTTTTCATGAAACTTCCAAAATGGAAAGATGTATTATGGTTGTTTATCTTACACTTTAATATTTTTCTACCTTTCATATTAGACTTGGCTTCTCTTCCTTTCTTTTCTGTTCATCACTCCAGAAATCTAAGTCTTGTCTGCTTTCTTTGTTCATTACAAAATGTGCTTTCCTTGCTATTCACATAGGTCACTATTTCTGCTTCTCTGTGTCTCCCTGTATCATACCTGTTTTAACACTACTCCAACTACTCTCTTCCTTTCACGGCATCTGAGTTCTTGAACAAGCTCAAGGATGACTGATAAAGGGGAATTATATAAGATGCTACCCACAAAGACCCCCTGGAGGAGCAAGAGGACTCCAACAACTTAGTCTTTGAAATGCAGATACCAGAATGTGTCCTCATAAAGGGGAACATGAGGTTACAGGTATCCAAATATGACAGCTGACTCAAGACCTAGAATGAGGATAGTCCAAGATGAAAGGTAAATCCCACTCTTTTTTTTGTCATTGTCTCCTTATCTTAGCTGCCCTGTGTCTTCATCTTTTTCTATTCTGTTTTGTTTAGCCCAGTATATACTGACTCAGTGGCCAGCATAATCTTTTAAAATGTGATTGAATAGATTCTCTCTCTTGCTTAAACATTGTTCAGCATTTTCTGTCTATCAAATGTCATAAAAATTGTTCACCATGGCAGTAAGGAATTGTATAATTTGTTTTTATTTATTTATTTTTTATTCTTTTGTTTTTAAAGGAGGTAAAATTAAACATAACAAAACAGCACAAAACCGATCATAAGATAACAATGTAAGAGACACAATTTCAAAGCAAGGCAACCGGAGATCTTCCCTATCATATTGTTTCTCGTTTTCTTCTAAATAGTTGTCCATATCTTTACATACAATGAAGTCATGCGAAACAAAATAGTATAGAACTGGTGAGAACAGGATGATGAAGGCATTTTAGGCCTGTAAGACCAGACAATAAGGAAGTCAACAATGGCTGCCATAAAGTCTCTCATTCTCTTCAAAACAAAACAAAGCAGACTAAAATCCCTCCGAACAAAGGATAATAATATTGCTGGATTTCACACCATGATGCTATGAAATCCACACTGGATACCTTAGTGCCTCTTTTTCTTCAAAGTAGCTGTTCATTTCATCGTGTATTATATTATCGATTCTCATAAACTTTTTAGAAGTTCTATGCATGCATGTGTCTCTACATTTATACCTATCCTTTCTGCATTAGAGGGAAAAACAAAACTAACCAAGACAAAACAAAACAAATTCCTAGAAAAACACAAAATGAAAAAGACACGTAAACAACATTAGCAAAGAGCCCAGAACACTGACAGTATAGACCTTCAAAACAAGGTGGTATGAACATAACTAGGGTTGTTATTTTATAATGATCTTTAAGAGTTACTCAGATCACTATACAATAATATGCACAATTGTTCTAATCCTATGAATGTTAACTATTTTGATCCAAGAACTTATAGAGTTTGTAGCACAATCATCTTAGCTATCCTGTGTGTATATAATTTTAGACATTTTATCTTTTCCCTTCCTTTTTCTTTTTCCTCATTTTCCCTGAGACATTACTTTTTCCAGATTTTAAGCAGATTCTTATCCTTTCACTGTAATCATTGAGTTTTTTGTATCTTATGTACTCTTACCATTTCTTACACTAGGGAGACTATTCGGTATTTACACATGTGAGTTTGATTTATTTTGTTAATGAGTATGGTCTCAAGCTGCGCCCATTTATTTATAAATATCTCAATGTGATCATTCTTTATAGCTGAGTAGTACTCCATTGTATAAAAATACCACATCTTTTTTTTAATCCATTCCTTAGTTGATGGATACTTAGGTTGTTTCCAAGATCTGGCTATTACTAATTGTGCTGCTATAAACATGGGAGCACATGTATCACTGAGGTATGATGTTTTCAGTTCTTCTGGGAATGTGCTTAGAAGTGGGATAGATGGGTCAAATGGGAATTCCAATCTCAGATTTTTAATGAACCTCCAGACTGACTTCCACAGTGGTTGTACCAGTCTGCACTCCCACCAACAGTGCAGGAGAGTTCCTTTTTCCCTGAAGCCTCTCCAGTATTTGTTGTTGGTAGTTTTCTTGATCCTGGTCGTTCTTTCTGGAGTCAGATGGGACCTTAGTGCTGTTTCAATTTGCATTTCTCTAACGACCAATGATGCTGAACATTTTTTCATGTATTTATTTGCCATTTGTATTTCTTCATCTGAGAACTGTGTATTCATCTCAGATGCCCAGAATAACAAAGGCAATTCCAAGCAACAAAGACAAGGCAGGAGGCATCAGAATCCCTTACTTGAAGTTATACTACAGAGCAACTTTAATAAAATCAACATGGTACCAGAATAAAAACAGAACTGAAGATCAATGGAATAGATTAGAAGGTACAACCACTCAGTGAGCTAAGGACTGTGCCTTATTCATTTACTGCTGCATACTTTGCTCTGAGTATGATGTCCAAGAAACATACATTAAATAAATTAATGAATAAATTATTTCGTGGTCAGATATGCAGTGATGCAGTGATAACTGGTTTGAAATAATTCATTGAAACAGATTCATCAACAGTATAGTAATAGTATTCAAGAGCTAAAAAGGAATTTGCAGATAAATCTATATCATTTAATTTTAAAGATGAGAAAGCTTGAAAGTCCATGTGACCAAGTGATTTTCCCCATATAAGAGGATTTATTGCCTAATTTTGCTCTTTTGATGCTTGACCCAAATATTTTTCCCTTTGTTTTGGATTATTTAACCTACATGAAAAAGAAATCTAAAATATAAATAAAAAGCAAAATAAAAGATTTAGGCAATAGGGCAACATTTTTTAAATGGAGAGGGAAATGAGAGATGGAGGAGGGAGGAAAGGGAAAAATATTTTTAAAAGAATCAAATAAAAAATAGAAATAGAGCTTTTTCAAGTGGGAAGAGGTTTGAGTTGGAGGGATGGGAGGGGAAGGGGACAAAAAGAATTAAGATGTATTATGTACATGTACAAATGATAAATATAATAACTATGTACTGCTAGCATGTACTAACAAAAATACAGTAACAAAATAAAATTTAAAAAAAGAAAATGAAGTGGGGCCTAATTATATAATAGAATAAGGAAGTACAGAACCTGAAGTTCATCTGGGAAAACCAACAAGCAGTCCCTTGAGTGGATGAAGAAGCAGAAACCTTTCAGAAGGTATTGCCTGAATGTTTCCTTCAAGAAGCAGTCTGAACATGGAGTACGTCTACTGTTCTAACCGCAGACAGAGAGCTGAAGTAACACATCGCCTTAGATTGTTGGGTATGTATGTTGTTCATAAATACTCGTTGGGAAGTCCCATTTTCTTTTTTAGAATAACCACTTAGCTGAAAGATTTCTGTGCTTTCAAAAGACTAGACTTGAAGTGCAATAACTTATTTTTCATTTTCAAATTAGAGAATGCTGTTTGTGCCTTACCTGGGAAGGCAAGTAAAAATTTCAAAGAAGTTGTTTTGTTGTGTCCTGGACTCTGAAATGATGTAATTGTATATTAAGGTATAGTTTTCTTCAGATCCAAACACAATTATTTTGATTTTTCTTTGATTGTCTGCTTTCATATACTCCATTATTTGGTATAAGTCAGACCACCAGCAATTATTTGGTTTTAGTGTCCTAGTTTCAACTGTGGAATTACAAAAGTGATTGAAGAGGAAACTCATACTTTGAATTTCAGGAACAGTTTGAAGGAATGATTCACACTGCAGCAACAGTATTAGTTTTTGTAGAAAGACATAGCAAAGCAAGCTCTGTGTTTATTACTGGTATCTTCCACCACAAATGCAGGCTGTATGTGTCTCTTAAGCTTGAGAAGAGGGAAAAACTTAGTTTGAAATTTCAATGTGTCTCTGCAATCTGGCTTTTAATGTTTAGGACAACTATTTATATTCTTGGAGTCTCTGCTATCCCATCATCAGTGGGACTAGCCTACTGTCAGGTTTGTTACTAGAGTTATGTTATAGTATTGATGCCTCTTGTATGATGGTTATGTTATAATACACTCATTATAAATTGAAAATATTGTAAATCAAAACTGAATTGAAGTTGGGCATGGTAGCATACGGATGTAATCACAGCTACTGAGGAAGCTGGGGCAGGAGGATCTCTATTGGGAGACTAGCCTATGTAAGTCAGTAAGACAGAGTTTCTCATGTGGTGTGTGTGTGAGCTGGGAGTGTATATCAGTACAGAACAATTCCTTTAGTATACTTAACCTATGCTGTATCATAGCCTAGTGGCTCAATTTACCACCTTGTGGCCTGTAGGTTGGACATGCTTGGCTTGCCTGGGCCATGCTGAAGGAACAAGAACTGTCTTTGGCCACATAGAAATATACTATACAGTTAATGTGTATAGGCAAAAATATTCTTTTCAAAAATATTTTTATTATAACACAGGTATGCCCAACCTACTTAAGAGTACTGGCTATTTGCTGGCATGATGATACTGCTTACTAGGAATTGCAGTTCATTGTTGCTGCTTAGCATCAAAAGGTAGTATTTTGTACAGTATATAGTTAACACTGAAAAATGTAACAATTTGGAACACAACTTTGACTAAATATGTATGGTTTTTGAACCAACATAAGATAGCAAAAAATTAACGAATTGAACCAATGTAGTGTAGAGACTGACCACATTGGCAAAAAAAGTTTGCACAGTCTTAAACACTTGATAAAGCTTGAAGAAACAATGGTAGACTTGTCGCATAAATTTGCCATTTAGTCATACCAAAACCCCACTAAAATTACAGGTAAAGAACTTTTAAAAATGGCCTAAATGTCAAAGATCAAGTTTACTTAGAGGAACAGCAAGAGTAAAAATGAATTTAATATATATTTTGAAGATGGAAAGAAATTAAAGGTACATACGGTAAACAACTTTAGAAAGATAGAAACACTGTATTTCTCAATAGCAGCTTGAAACCTGAAATATCTTGGGACTTTGAAACTTGTCAAATTTCAGAATCTGAAAGAAATAATTTCCAACCAAAACTTGATAGCCAGCCAATGTACTAAACGCATGTGAAGGAACAATGCGGATATTTTCCAATCCTTAGGGTTCTAAACTGTTTTCTTGCCATGCACCTTGTAGTAAAAAAAAAAAAAAAAGACTACTGGATAATGTGCCTTAAAAAATGAGGGATTAAATCAAGGAAACAAAAAAAATCAAGAAACAAAATTTTAAGCTGTACTACATAACAGAACTGACACTGAAGACAGGTAAATGATACTTCTCATGATGACTCTGCAATAGATCTAGATTAGAGCCGCAATACAAAGTAAGGCAATAGACTGAAAAAGCAAACAAAAACAACAACAAATAACAAAACTAAAGCAAAAAGCCCCCCCCCCCTCAAGGACTTAGAAGTTTATTGGTGCTTCCAAGGTTCAAATGTCATAGAAACTATAGACGCATGAAAAATTAAGAAGGTGAAAATGCAACTGCTAGTTTAATAGAAATAAAATGTAAAATACCATCAATACACAATTTGACTTATAAATTAACAATAGTCACATACAAAAATTTGCTATCTACTTAACACAAAATTGTGATAAAATTGTTTGGGAAGACTAGAGCAAAGAAACAAAGTGATTTAGCTAATTTGGGAAAGGTCAAACAAAAGAGGAAAAGAAAAAGATGATGTGGGTGACCGAAGGTTCAATCTTTATCTTTTATAGCAGGAAGCCCACAAACATTTGATTCCTCTGTCATTAATACCAGAAATATAGCATTTAGAAACACCAAAGTAAATGCCAAAAGGAAAAAAAATTAAAGGTTGAAAGCAATTGTCTTCTGGAAGTAAATCCAGGATAAAACCATTTTCCTTGTAGTATTTTCAGTAGATCTGTGTTAGAGCTATTCTCATGTACTACTGTGGCAAAGGGTAAACACAAATGAAACCAGGTCAAGTTGGCACCTTTTTATGATGAGGCTCTTGGCAGAAGGAGATGTAGGAAAAACATGGAGCCAATTCATTACAAAAATCAACAGCTCTTCCTTGAATATTTGAAATTTTTAGATACATCTAAAATAACTTTATGAGCTACAACTGAAAAATTTTAAAAATTTTATCATAATATTCAAAAGGAGTATAGAGTGGATCAATGCAAACTAATCCACACTGCTTAGCTATTACGGAACAGTGCTATTTAGCTACTTTGTGAGTATCATTTACCACGTGGCTAAGTGAGCTGCCCTGGAGTACCAATGTTGAAGTGCTAGAGAACTAAGAAGTATAAACTTCTATGTTGGTTTGAAAAAAAAAATTACTGAAGGGCCAGGGATATAGTGATTTAGTGCTTGCCTGGCAAGCGCAAGGGCGTGAGTTTGATTCCCAGTAAAAAAATAACTGAATTTTTCTCAATGTTGGTGACTAAATCTCTTTTACATTAGATGACATGCTTATATTTTTTTAAAAAGTAGAATGCATTACCTATATATGTTAACAATTGGCCATCTGATTTTGATAAGATTTTGCCATTGGGACATTGCTTAAACATTAGGTTAAATTTCATGTGATTTCAAAGGTAAAGATAAAAAAGAATTAAACAGTGGTTTACAATCCAGATCACTTAACTCCAGAAGTAGTTGAAAATGGGTATAAATAAATTTTTATAAAAAGGAAATGTAATCATAGCATAGCATTTGAATTAATAATGAACAATGATTTTAATTTTATTAATATTTAATTTCTTTCCAGTTTTATAATCATTGAATTATCCTTATAGTTATTTGATAAAGATTAATGTAACTTAGATAATTAAAAACACTCCTCTCTGATTTGGAAAAACTTAAGAAAAATACATGTGTATAAATCTAGTAGTCTACCCTTATCTGTGAAGGATACATTACAATAAACAATAAACATAATTACTGAGACGGATGGTTGGTGCTGTGATAACCAAGATGGCTCTTAAATGACTAACTGGCAGGTACAGAAACTTTGGAAAGTGAAACTCTGGCTAATGGTGGACTATTGTGTATTATAGACATTTCTTAGATTACATGAAATACCTACAAATGATTCATAGGGAATATAGCACAGTCCAAAGATTTTCCAGGCTCCTTATCTTAGTGATTTATCTATTGGATACTGGGAGAGGAGACTATAGGGATATCTAAACCAAGAGTGTTCAGAGTTGAGAGAATGGCCACATCATGAAAGGGTCTCAAAGCCAGAGATATGACAGCAAAAGCAATGGGTATGTTTTCTGGTACTGGAGAAAATTAGTGTTATTCAAGGATTAAGATCTATACAAAGAATAGTAAAGATGATTTAATCAGTATTTAAAAACTAATCCTATCATCCTGAGGAAGTCAGGAGTCACCATCCCAACCCGCTATGGGAAAGTCACTGCTACGTAAGAATGCCCGCTTACTACTGACCTGCCTCCCCATTTGTCCCCAATTTAATCGATTTTACCTGAGCAATTAATCTTATTGGCTAACCATAGTTCTGTTGCACCTCATGCCCATCTGCCTTGTGAGTTTCCAGTTTTCCCCACCTTAACCTATCTCACCCCATGATTTTAGTTTATAAAAGTCCTTAAGAAGACAGAGTCTTTGGAAACCTATGCAGGACCCCTTCTGTCTCTCTCAGACAGAAGCTTTCTTTCTCTCAATAAATATATTCTACACTTAGCCTCCATTGTTCTTAAATTTCATTCTTCAATTTCAGAGAACATGAATTCATAACAGACATAGTAGGTTGGGAGTTGCATTCCCCTATATCACTCTCCAGCCTTGTTTTCTTTGATAACTGTAAAATTAAAATACAAATATACAATTATGGTCATTGTAGATGGGAGTATGAGGATAAGCAGGAAGAATTTCTAGGCACCAAATGTGTCCTGATAAGATTCTTGGGCTGCAGCTGTCCTATTCCAATGCTCTCTATGGAAAAGGCATTAAGGTCAAATTTTTGTGGATTACATTTAAAGAAGTTTTTATAGCCAACAGATATGAGCTGCCATTTTCAGAATGAGCTTGCCAGTATAGAGATGTGGTTTTCCTGTAATAGATTCAAATAAGGGATTATGGAGTCCACTGGGCTGCAGTCCAGTGCAAGCTCTTGAAAATAGGCAGCACCAAAGTGGGAGAACTAGAGAGTTCTTTCCATTGTACATGCTATTGCCAATATCTGTAAGCTGATGATTACTTTCACAATCAGCAATTCATTAGGAGTCAAGGTTGCAAACATATAAACCAATGCAAATAACACTGCTATTTCTAGTTGTTATGTACCTATTGAAGAACTTATTTTTTTATTTAAAATGACATTGAAGGATAGTTCTCCTTTAATAAAAATAATATTCTCATCTCAGTTGATTGTTTTAAAGAAGACAGTACAGTTAGGGTAGAGAAATATAAATGTAAGAATACAAAAATAAGGCAGCTGTTTTATAAATTATAAATTCTATGTACAAATTATCCTATGTTTGGATATGTGTATATGGATATATATTATACATATAATATTTTTATATAAGGTGGTGGGGTGGAAGATATAGATATAGATATAGTAGAAAATTTAAGCCTATTAGACCAAAACAATTTTATACTTGGTCTCTAAAACACACAGCAATTAACTGGTGACAGGACTAGAAGCTCCATCATCTGGAGCCCTGAGGAGCGATTTTCCCTGAGATTGTAACTTTAAAATTATTCATTCTGAATAAGGGCTGGATCAGTCATTACATAGATAAAGCACAGGTCTACATACATGATTTGCATGATTTGTATGCATTACTTCTGAATCTGTCCTTTATACTTACAAGCAAATTGATCCTTGCGTTTTAAAATCTATTTGAAATACTTTTTAAGAAGTGAACACAGCACAAAATATTAAGTAAATATATCATTTATAGAAGTCATTCCGTAGTTCTTTTATAGATATAAGTCAATATTTTAAAAGTTATATGATTGTGTATTAATAAGATAAATTGTCAAAGATGGACCTCTAACTATCTGAGGTGATCACATTGCTAGTTTTAAGAGACATGGCCAGATTAAAAAAAACTTGTTAAATGATATGTGAACTCTGGTGTAAACAGAATTGATCCCACAGGGATCAATTTCTAGGGATATCCACAGGGCAAAGCAGGGTCTTCTAGAGAAGGTTCCCCAGAAGCTGAACCAAAGGGCTATACTGAGACAGGTTTGATAATGAGAAAAAATATTAAAAATTAAACAAAACAAATGAATGGATACACATTCCCATTAATACTGAAAACATGAACCACTGAATCAAACTTTATATTTCACCATTAGGCTTGAAAAGTTTCAGTTCTATTGACACTGGTGGTCCTGTGTTCTTCGTGCCTTCATTTGCCAATTTGATATTAGGGAGAGGGGGACAAGAAAAGGGTCGGTTTGGAGAAGACCATGGAACTTAGTCTTCCCTGGAATTCACTCCTCAGGAGGGAGAGGGAACAAAAGTACTCTTCACTTACACTCTGGTACTGATTTTTCCCACATACAGCAAGCCAAGAGAGGCTTTTTAAAAATCACCTTCACAACAGCATTAGAAATACTTTATCATCACTTAGAGCAGTATTTTAAAGATGTAGTTTGAAGGCCAAGTAACTGAAGATATAATTGCCAAGAGGTGACAGATAGTTCTCAATTCTTTCTTTGAAATTTCAGCAGCAAGAAGATAGTCTCTTTAGTATAGAACCCTTCAACAGTAGCATCAAGCTTTGCCCAAAGGTCAGGAAATTTTTTCTTCAGGTTTAAGGGAGTTAGGCCAATGATAAGTTTCTCTTTAAAGGGAAAAACTGGAAATATTTTAGGCTTTATAGGTCATGGAGTCACCATTGCAACTCTTCAAGTATGCCATTGCAACTTGAAAACAACTTTCAATAATAAGTAAACAAGTAGGCATGGTTTGTAAACAAATCAAGTAAACAAATTGGTCAGATTTCCCAATTGTTAGGACAAAATGCCTGACTACAGCCAAAGGTCAAAGCTCTCCCCATGCTTGATCTGCCAGCGGTATTTGCAAGGTTGATCATTCCCTTCTCCTTAATACTTCTATATTTTTTGACTTCCAAGAAAAACACTTTTAGGCTTTCCTCTACCACACTGGTCATTCCTTCTCATTTCCTTTGCTGGTTCTTCTATCCACCTTTTAAAGGGTCCTAGGCTGTATCCTTGTTCTTCCTCACTGACTACATTTACTTCCTGGGTCATACCAAAAGGTCTTATTTCTTTAATTACAATTTGAGCTGATGAGTCCAATATTTATATCTCTAATATTTATATACCCAATCTACAGAAGATTCTCAAACTCTAGTTCTACCTATTTGACTTTTGTTTTGCTTGAATATCAAGTAAGCATTTCAAAGTTAACATGTCTGAGAGTGAATTAGTGCTTTCTCCATACTCATATCCAGAACCTATTCAATCTATGATACATAGTTTCCTTGTATCAGTTGATAGCAATATAACTCTATAGGCTACTTGTGCTAGAATCCTCAGAATCCTTCCTATTTTTTCCTACACTGTCCATAAGAAGAAAATCCTGTTGGGCATTTCCTTCAAAATACTTATCCATCAAAACTATTTCCTTCTTTATTTTTCTGCTGTACCTTTATCTCTTACTCAAATTACTATAATATCCTTCTTCCTGCTTCAACCAATCCAGGTCCCATTAAAGTCTGTTCTTTACATAGCAGCCAGAGTGACCCTTGGCAGATGTGATTAAATCACAGCCCTTAAATGACTCTATAAAGTGAAAGCTAATGGGGTTTAATGACACTGATGTATCCCTCCACATTTACTCTAATATCACATCGGTCAGCTGATTGTTGCTTAAAGCACAAAAGATATATTCCTGCTACGATTTGCACTCCAGCTGTCCCATTTATTTGGAATGTTTTTTCCTCAGAGCTCCTTCTCTATCTGCATGCTTCTCTCAGATCTTACCTTCTCAAAGAAGCTCACCCCGAGCACCTCACTGCAACTTGCCCCCTAAGTTTGCAGTGCTCATCTCTTTCATTCTACTGTACATTTTTCTATTTCCCTATCACTGATCAACATAGTAAATGCTATTTATCTATCTATCCATTGTCCATTGTCTCTCTTGGTAAGTTAATTCTATGAGGAAAAGATCTTTGTCTGCTTTGTTTAGTGATATATCCCAAGTGCTTAGAACAGAATGTGGTATGGAGGTGATCCTACATAAATATTTGTTAAATAAATTCCTATTTTTGAAATAAAGCAAAGATGTTTGATACTAGTCACACTCCACATGCTTATTAAATATAAAAAAAATTATTAAAGGGATGCCATTTTTCTCAGAGTAGTTCTGCATACCAGGATTCTGGTAAGTGGGATTTAGATAGGGCAACTCATAAAATGGTTCTAAATTAATCTTGACAAGTACATAGCTGAGAATATCAGAAACACTCTAAAAATGTAATTTAGTAACTCATTATATGAGTGATTACTCCTGAATACCACTAGTGCTGGGTTAAATAAACAGCATAGTCAATTAAGTGAACTGAAAGAGTAAATTAGTATTTTTAAGAATTTAGTCTTTAATAAAAGTGACATCAAATCAGTGGTGAAGGAAGGAATTATTCAACAAATATTAGTGAGTCACTGTTACTAATTTGGTGAAAACACTGGATACTTAATTCAAAGAATATTCTGAAATAAAGTTCAAATGGCGTAAGAAAATACATAAATTTGAAATTATTAAATTAATTGAAGAAAATATAAATTCTAGCTTATTCTTGAGTAAACTATAAGCATAATTTTATGAGAGTAAGCAATCTACCAAAAGTACATAAAACGTCATTAGTACAAAGCTGAGAGGCAGGAGAAATTAATGCTTTGCATAATTAAGGGATTAGACAGTATTTATTAGTAGTTTTTAAAGTAAGTTAATATGAAAATTTGAATAAGCCAAAATATACATAGCACTGTTTAAGGGCACAACTTACATCGAAGATAGAATCGAAAGCTAAGCACTTAACAAATGGCAAAGTTTAGTGATCAAAGAACTGTATAAAAGCAAGCTATGCATTTTTTCTCTATAAAATTTACAAAGAAAGAAGAAAGATGTAGTAGTTGATTGTACATGACATAACAATCACTCACACAGTTGCTGGAAGGAGAAAATGATATCACTGTTGTCAGGTCAATTTGGAGACAGACCTTTTCTCTGGACCCGATTCTGTGGGCAGGAGGCTTTCAGTTTCTCTCCTGGAACCATAACATTGAAGGCAATGCCTTTTGGAGCATCTGATATCTATGTAGAAGATCCAGCAACAGATTTCACAGACTAAGCCAGCCCCATTGCTTGTCTGTTGGTTATATTTTTTCTTTAAATTTTGATAGTTAACTTTTAGTGCTTTATACATTTCAAAGCACATATTTGATTCAAATTTTCTGAACAAAGTTTCTCAGCCTCTGCACTATTGAAACTTGAGGACTTTGTTGTATACATGACTGTCACATGGACATTTAGCAGCATCCTTGGTCTCTACTCACTTGATGCCAGTGACAGAACAATCCAAAACCATTTCTAGGCATTGACAAATATCATTTGTGGTTGGGGTTGTCAGATAAAATACAGGAAGTCTTGTTACATTTTAATTTTTTTCTTTTCTTTTTTTTAAATGCCTTTTTGAGACAGGGTCTCACTACGCAGTTCAGGTAGCCTTGAGCTCACTTTGTAGCCCAGGATGGTTTCAAACTCCTAATGATCCTCCTGTCTCAGCCTCTTTAGCACTGGGATTATAGGCATGTGCCACCATGCCTGGCACATTTTAATTTCTGATAACATTTATTTTTGATATAAATATATTCTATATATTGTATGTGATAAATAGTGCTTCAAATACTATCTATAATTATTTGCTATTTACTTGGAATTCAAATGTAACTGGGCATCTGTCTTTTTATTTACTAAATCTTGAAACCCTGTGTGTGAGGCAAAATTATGTTGGTTGAGGACTGCTGATATACAGTGTTATGGATTAAAATCTGGTGGCCAAGTTAACACCAGCTGAATTAAATCAGCATGGTGCTGAGTGTAGTTGGTCCCCTGAGGAAAGTTGCCAGCACAAAAAGACATGGAGAGGACGAGTGCGAGCTTGTGAGTTCTACTAAATGATGTTGTTTGGAGCCATTGCTCCTGGATGAGACCCAATAAGTTGTTCCAAACCAATTCCCTACCCATGGTCCAAGTTAATGCAGTGAAGGCTGCAGCAGGTTGACTGATCCAGAGGGGAGGGGCCAGCATACACCACCCCTGTTTGCACCTCAATAGCACACTGGAGTGGGCAGGATCACCTAGCCAGCATGCTTCAGAAAAACTGTACCAACAAACAAAGGGACTGGGGACCTCCTCTACACACCTGTATGGAAGAAACAAAAAAATATGAGAAGAGAAAGCAACAAGAAAAAGTCCTCAGCCCCCAACCCCAAGAATATTGATCCAGGAAAGGTAAATACAAAAGAGATTGAGAACAGCAAACACGCAATATCAGAATGGCATCAGTGGACATAAAGAGATATCTTCAGGACCTGATAGACGAGTTCAAAAGTGGTATATTAATAAATGAAATGCTAGGCACCTCTCAAGAAGACACATATGGAAGAATGGAGGAGCAGAAAAAAAAGAAGAGAATTGTTTGATGAAGAATATAAAGAAAACATAGAATGAAGCAGGTTCAAAGAGATTATGAGGAAATTAAAAACTAAGTGGAAAGCTGACAAAACTGCTTGAAAGAAACTAAGGATAGATTATCTGAACTGGAGGACAGGTTTGCAATTTGGGATCAAGAAAGAAAAAATTTCTTAAAAGTAACAAGGAAACAAGTAGTAACAATACAAAAGCTAGAAGATGATAAGAAGATCTATAACTTAAGAATAAAGAATGTGAGTGAAGAAGCAGGGGTACAAACAAAGGAACTACAAAGGCTATTCACAGAAATAATTAAGGAAAACTTCCCAAGCATAGGAAAAGGCAATGATATTCAGATGTATGAGGCATACAGAACTCCAGCCACCTACAACCAAAACAGAACTACACCCAGGCATATAATAATCAAGATCCCAGAAATTCAGTATAAGAATAGAATATTAAAAGCTGTCAGAGAAAAGAAACAGCTTACCTATAAAGGAAAACCCATCAAAATCATGGCAGACTTCTCTACACAGACCATCAAATCAAGAAGAGCTTGGAGCAAAGTATTTGAAGCCCTGAAGGAAAATAACCTCCAGCCCAGATTGATGTATCCTGCAAAACTGTCTCTAGAAATCAATGGAGAAACAAGATGCTTCCAAGACAAAGAGGACCTGGGGAAATTCGTGACCACCAGCCCAACGCTACAGAGAATACTGCAGGATATTCTAGAGAGAGAGAAAAGTATCAGAATTCCAGGAACAGTGGCAGAGAGGCCACAATGAATGGAGCAGACAGTGGAATGAAGAAGAAAAGCAGACAACTAATGGCAGAAAGAGCACAACAGAAATGAGGCAGAGAAGGTTGGCTATAATCTCTAACATAGATGGTGTTGATACACTAAAAGAAAAAGAGAGAAATACAGGCAGAATATATCAGGAGGTAGGGTTCACCAAGAAGTTCTTTATAAGAAATATAATTAACCTGAAAAAGGGTATATGGACAAAAAATCAAATATGTGAAAACAATGCTCTATGTGACAGGGAACCAGAGAGAAATAGGGGCAACTAGATAAGTATTTGTGGATAGATTGGAAAGACAGGCTTTAATAGGTAAAGGAATACAACTAGAGATCAAGTTCAGGAGGGAGAAAGTTTGGAACCACTTAGGTAAATAGCAGGTTGCCCCCACCCAATCTAAAAACTGAGGATGTTGGTGAGACCCAAAAATGCACAGTACACCCTAGGGGAGTGAAAGGGGAGGAATAGTCTTAAAAAAGATGACAGAAGATATTATTAATAGTGTATCAGGATTTAAAACTCATATTACCCACACTGCTCTGCCTAGATAGATTTTATTCTGTCCCAGTTTGTCTACTTGCACTAGATCTGAGGGCACAGACAGCTATTCCCAAAATAGCAGGATATAGTACAGTAATCATCTTTAATTTCCTTTTAACTTAATCTGGAGCCTTGTATAACTTATACTGCTCTATCATGACTGATCTTAGTTAAATCTGGTTTGTTTGATTGCTATTTGGTATCAACAGATTTTATTCAAAACTGTTATGATTGAAAGTATCAAATCTGAGAGTATAGACAACTACACTGAAGATGACAAGATTCACTATGATACCCATTCTGGTTTGATAACTACCTGTTTTTGAAGTTTTACACTATCTACAAAGTTGTGTTTTTATTAATATTGTTATGTACTGCTGTAATCAAATATACTATGTCTGATGATATAGCCAATTCTATTGAAGATAATGAGACAACACAGTAACCGTGGTAGAACTCTTTGTACAGTGGTTTTATATGTCTTTTTCATTTTATGTGTTTATAGGAATATGTTTTGTTTTGCTTTGTTTTGTTTTTCCCTCTAATACAGAAAGGATAGAAATACATGTTAAGACTCATGCATGCATAGAACCTATAAATAGTTTACGAGAACTGATCTTCTAATGCATGATGAAATGAACAAATATGGATAACTGAATGTATGTTTAATTGTGTAGGACTGATACCTATATTACTAAGTTTTTGTTGGGTAGTTGAACAGAACTGTTTGCAGTCTCGCTGTTTGAATCCCCACTTTATGTTTCACTTTTGTATCTTGAATATTTGTAAAAGGACAATATGTAATCAGCAAATAGTGATTTCTTACTGTTTATTTTTTCTTTGAATGTGCGTATTATTTCTACCCATCTTCTGTTTTGTTTAGTTTTTCTTTAAATAAAATTTTTAAAAAATCTGAAAAATAAAAGAAAACTGAAGATCAGAGAATTAAAATGTCTTCCAAGAGTCCCTTGCTAACAAGTGGTAAGTCTGGAATTACGAAGCAGCTCTCAGTTAACACAAACTGGACACTTCATCACTGGTTCTTTGCTTATTTCACCCTTTCAATCATATGGTTGACTGAAACCTTCAGGCTGTATTTTTTAGTTGTATCTAGATGCCATGTCTATGATTCATCACAATTTGGAATTCAGGAATAAAAGGACAAAGTGCTCTAGGACTCTTTTAAAAATACCACTTCTGGGTCAAGCCAGTTAGTGACACCATTGATTTTCCTTTTGAGTGTAGTGTCTCTGTTATGGTTTAGATCAAGAATATTCCCCAGAAGGATCATGTGCTCGGAGGTGGGACTTTTGGAGGGTGACGGGATCACGGGAACACCTAACTCCCTGGTGGAGTAATTCATTGCTGAGTGTGCTGTTAGGAGGCAGCGCTCTGGCCTGTGAGCTGAAAGAGTGTGTTCTTTTTGCTGTTTCTTCTCTTTATGTTTCCTGACTGCCATGATTTGAGCAGTTCTACTCTGTCACGCCCTCCACCGTGCTATTTCTGCCTTGGATCCAGCTAATCATTTGAGTTTCACTCAAACTTCTGAGACCATGAACCAAAATAAATGAATATCTGTGCAACAGAGTCATAAGTATTACCCAGCCAAAACATTTTTCAATTATTTCTAAATTTCTTTTTCTCTTTCTGAAATACCAAAGACTTCCATATAACCCTCAAACCAAGGCTTACGAATAGCCGCTTTTTAACTCTCTCAAAAGAAGTCCTTGATGACTTGTCATTGTTCTCATAATGTAGCATAACAGAAAGAGCTTGAGTTTTAGAGTTGGGGCATCACACTTCAGATGGCCTCTAAACTGCAGCTATCTCTCAACAGAAAGTTAAACATTCAAGGTGTAGAAAAAGATCATATTTTCCATCACAGTTGAACATTAGCCATGTGATCTCAATTAAATATAATTGATTTCATCTATCATCTACCCTGAATTCACTTAGAAAAATGATTTCTAAATTTTCTGGGAAGTTAATAACTATAGTTATTCACCAGTGACTTTTGAAAAACCATCAACCAGGTAGAAAAGGCCCAATAAAAATTATTATCCCTGGACCATCTTCCCTGCCTATGTTCCCCACTCCATTCTCTATTACATCTTTTCCAGCCCTGTCTTAGCTTAAAAAAATTAATGGCATTCATTGTTTATAAATGCCTCTGTTGATCTTTCCTATTTCGGGTCCTGACTATTAGTGGAAAAACTCTCTTTACTTCCCCCTCCCCTCACCCTCACTTGGCTTTAAAAATAGCAACAGGAGTTGAGTTGGCTCAGGGCCTCATGTTCAGAGTCCACAGCCTTTACCCTCTGGGATATCAGTTCACATCATAATACCATGGCTGGCAAACTTTTCTTCTGTTGCATGTTTGGCCTAAAGTTTTGGGCAGAAGTGTCTTTCTGAAGGATTACTTTCTCATGACCATCTCTCATGACCATCTGGGAAACATCTGGACTTGACACTCCTGACCTGGGTATTAATAATCTCTGCTGCTTTGTTTTCTTCTCCTCTTTTCTGAAGTTGGCAGTGTGCTTAAAGTCAATTGCTCTCATTAGAATTGTTCCTCTAGTGCAAAGCTGGAGAATTTGTGTTATCCAGGTTTCCCAGGATTGGACTGGCCAAATCCCTTCCTTTTGTCTCCAACTACTTCCCTCCACCTACAGAGTGATTGATGAGGAATTTGGCATGCAACTAATGGCAATCTGCTTTATTTTTTGCACATATAGCTTTAATATATGAGCAGTGAAACAGTAAGCAGGTTTTGAATTTTATTACTCACAAAGTAATTTCACAGACGTCATTTTGGTTCAGTAAATTCTACGATGTAGTATCATAATTCCCAATCTAATTTTGAAGGAGTGAGAGGAGGCAATCGTTTGCTCAAAGTCATAGCAGCTATCCACCCTTGGAGTTTTCTGCTTTTATCCTGACTTTCCCATGCAGGTCTTTTAATTTTGGGAGGATTCACTTATTCATGATAGTCACCCGTGACACCAATGATGAATGTTAGAGGTAGCAAACAAATTTTATTTTCCATAAATCTGATGGGATAAAGTTGCTTCTTCCTCTTTGTTAATGATTGGAGGTGTTAGAATGAGCAAGGCAAGTTTGGGAGCATGAGTGTAGTTCTTTAGGCACTGAGGTAATGCCGGCATTCTTGAGAAAAGCAGTAATGTGATGTCAGTTTTCTTCTAGAAGGGATTTGGCAGCAATGACTAAAATGGATGAGGACAGAGATGGAAAGAAATCATGCAATTTAGGAGATTCTTGAAACAGCTCGTATGAGATGCACATAAGGCTTCCAGGGTGGGAACTGCCGGGAAGAGGGCCCAGGACTGATGGCAAGAAGCACTGGGACTGACAGAGTGTGGTCATAAATGAGGGCAAGGACCTGAGATCTGACCAGGTAAATGAGAAGCTGAGATGCTATCTGCCCTAAGAGGAGAGAGGACGGCAATATAGTGGCAGTGTTTCGGAGGAAGGAGGTGCTGTGCTCCTTTTTTGATGTACTTAATCATTTTGGCAGTGCGAGACACCTGGGAAGAAAACTTCTGGCAGCTGACACCTGTGACTGGACCCAGGGATGGAGCAGCCTGCGGGGAGCAGTGGGAGCAAAAAAGGAGGGCAGAGGAGAAGCAAAGGTCCAGAGTTACTAATTAGCACTACTGTGTTAAACTTCACAGCAAATCTCTCAAATAGGTGTTCTTATTCCTACTTTTCAAATGAGAAAATGAGTGCTCAAAAATGTGTCTTGAAATCTCCTTTACAAATAGCGATGTCCCACAGAGTTCTAACATCTTTCTGGGTCACAGAGTCAGGCTGGCTCATTGGCACACCTTGGTTTTCATGATATGCTCTTGTTACTACTTCTCTTTGCAGCATTATGAGGAGGGTGATGATGGTGCTTGGAAGATACATTGCAAAAGATCAGGTTTGCACCAAGATGGACATAAACTCTCTAAACTACATCCTTGCCACGGGGGCAGAAGTACATATGCCAGACTGGAGGTTCCAGTATGTTTGTGGACTGTGTCAAGTATGTTTGTATCTGTGCTTGTGGTAGGTATGCTTATGCACTTGTCTGTTGTCATGTTTCTGGGGAAAGGTGTGCAGGGTAGCTATAGGGTTCTTTATTTTCTTTCCAGGTAAGCTTAGCCTGTGGTAGAATGTTCTCTGCTTTTTTTTTTGTGGCTGGGTAACCAGTTGGTGTTTGATAAGCTATGGAGAAAACACTAACAGGATTCACCATGCACTTTTTTACCTGCCCCCTTCTCTGTCCTTGATAGTTGGATCACAATTTACTGACACTTTTAAACACACATGCACACACATACACACACACACATGAACATGCACGAACATACTCACCTATCTCTCACACAACTTTGCCTGTGTTTTTAGATCTCAGACATACACACAGGCCAGCTCTGGTCACTTTATAATGTCACATTTCCTGTTGGACAATCAAAGGAGCCACTCTAAAGTAGGCCAGTGGAGCATTTCTTGTTGCAGTTGAATGGTGGTACAAGATATACTTCTTTTTTAACAGGTTTTTTATCTCCTTGGGTTTACAAATGGAGGCAGTGCTTATTCCTGTAACTCCCTAGCCTGCATACTTGGAATAAATCACGGGTCAAAGGCAAGCAATTTCTCAACATTGGTCTGTCACAGCTTCCTTACGAACCACAAGCAGGGAGCAGGGATGAGCAATATCACAGGTAGGAGGAGACTTTGGAGCTTAACTGTGTCTGTTTTCTGTTTACCCTCATCTTAATTGCATCTTGATTGATTTCTCCCCATTTCTTTCTACCCTGGACAATGTTTTCATTTCTTCCTAAATAAAATATTAAGAAAATATATAAAACTTAGTGAGACTTAGAAGATCACGATTCAGAATATATATGCTATAATGTCTAGCTGGTGAACTATAAGAAATAACCAAAATTTATAAAAATAATCTAATTTAATTGATCAGACACTCGCTCTTCTCTGGTCTGTTATTCATACACTGAAAATATCTTTCTGTGTGCCATGTATTTCTGCTGATATATGACCTTAAAAGTCTTCTCAGATACAAATTTCTTTCTTAGGGCAGAAGAAACACTAATTTTCTTAAAGATTATCTTTGTGATGTGACTCAAAAAATTACCAAAGTGCCAACTTCCAACGTCATGATCATAATTTAAGCAAGACATTTTTTCCTGAATTTTTAAAATGATCTCCCCAAACTTGACCATTTAAAACTTAAGCTAATTAGCTGTAAAATAAACAATTCACAGGAAGATTACACTAAGAAGACAAAAGCAATGTCTGATAATTTGGAAAATTACTTTTTTTTCCGGAGAGCTGTGTCCATGAAAAGACTTCTTTTCGCCACTTAATTACTTTCTCATTCTTAGTAGTTAAAAGATATTTTAAGGTATATCAAGGGAAGTTTCTGTATCTTTCTACTATCAGTACGTATATTAAGAAATACAGGCAGGAATACATGCAAAAGTATGACCAATTCCATTGGAATAAGCTGGACTTCAATTATTCCTTTGGTTTCCTGATTTTCACAAACTTGTATCTCCAAATAGGGTTCCAATATCCTTCTGTCAGCAATGTGGCTTCCAGGCATCTCATCTGGTCACTGGCTGGGGCTAGGACAAGCCCTTAGAGGACAGCACGGCACCTGTTGAACACATGTTCACTGCCTGCAGAGTCTGTGGTGGAGTGAGGCCTTACAGGTCTTTCATTTAAAGAGACAGAGCCTTTTTTTCATTTGTCCTAATTTCTATGTAACTTCTATTTCACTTTTCTTTATTATCTTTCAGTTATGAAGTTGAAAAGAAGAAGAAGAAGAAGAAGAAGAAGAAGAAGAAGGAGAAGGAGAAGGAGAAGGAGGAGAAGGAGAAGGAGAAGAAGGAGGAGAGGAAGGAGGAGAGGAAAGAGAAGAGGAAGGAGAAGAGGAAGGGGAAAAAGAAGAAGAAGAAGAAGAAGAAGAAGAAGAAGAAGAAGAAGAAGAAGAAGAAGAAGAAGAAGAAGAAGAAGAAGAAGAAGGTGTGACCTGGGTATTGATGCTTTTGGAAGTTTTGGTGAACAAATGGTTATTGAGCTTATCTACCATCTTAATTTTTAGTTCTGAACACTTCAACTTGTGTATAACTAAAACAATCATAAGTATGCTTTGGATATTAATATTTCTCACTGTCTGGGCACTCATGTATTCATTCAATCACAATAGAGTCATATTGGGCACCTGTAAAGATAGATGATGAGCTTGGTGCTAATGACACTACGGAGAGCATGGCACACTATGGTCTCAACCCTCTGGAACTGTCCACATTTTCCATTTGCTGGTTCTATATAGCCACATTGCATGGTTTACTTTTCTTGAGAATGTGTAAGAAAGGACATGCTTTGAACTGTTTGCTATGTTAAACAAGAAACAATCATAGACAACCTCTAATTTTGGTTGACAACAAAATACAAGAGAACTAGATGCTAAAAAGTCAAAACCAGAAGTTCAAAACAATCTAGAAGATGGTTTGCTGAACATAAGGAAGAATAAAGCAGAATTTTACAATCAAAATCTTCATTAGAGGTAGACAAGATGGAACTTACATAGCAGATATTTTAATCGCATAAAACGTCAGTTCCCAAATCTCTGAATTTTATAGGAGATTATGAAAGGAGAGAATTGCCGACAGTTCAGTGAAAGCCAAGGGAGTAAGGAC
This sequence comes from Cavia porcellus, assembly GCF_034190915.1. Lineage (NCBI taxonomy): Eukaryota > Metazoa > Chordata > Mammalia > Rodentia > Caviidae > Cavia > Cavia porcellus. The sequence continues at coordinate 68,705,381 of NW_026947496.1, forward strand.
ACAATGGTGAAGAAAGATCTGGGAGGCGTTAGGTAAAGCCTGCAAGAAGCCCTCAGCTGCCTCTGCTCATCAGCAGGCTCTGTGTGCCAAAGGAGCACCCATAAAGCAATAAGGGCCCACTGAAATTCCCTCCTTTATGAACGTTTCCTTATTTCTATTCTTAAATAATAATACCAAAAATATGCAGTGAACACTGAGAAGTAAAGTAAAAGTAAAAGCTTAAGAATATGGATGATATTTAGTCATAGAACTGGGCATGAATATCAAATCTAGTTGAGCACTGAAACATCTAAGATGTGTAAATCTACTTACAAAATCTATGCATATTTTAAGGTTTATTCTCAATCAAAAGTTACTTAATCTTGATTGACAATCTGATAGTGTTGAGAGATGCCTAGAAGGTGATAAAGCACACTTCTCAGAGAACCTAGGTAACTCATGGGGCTGTATCTGGTCGGTGGCCCGTTCCTCATTGGCGCGCTTCCCCATGGATTCTGCTTCTGGGTGCCATGACAGGAGCAACTGTGCTCCACAAGGACCTCCTGCCATGAAGCTCCTGCCAGATGACCAAGACCTGAAATCTCTGAAACTGTTCGCCAACATAAGCTTCTCTTTCTTTGCAGGTGCTACGTATTTTGTGCAACAATGGGAAGACTAATACAGTTATAAATTATAAGACATTGAAATAAGAGTGGAGATTTTAAAAGCTTTGTAAATTTATCTGGAATAAGAAGAATAAAATTTGTACTTTTTTTTAGTAAGTTGAGAAAAGTAGAATAAAGAATTTTTTTGAAAATCTCATATGTATCTATTAGAACACATATAGCTTTCAAAACACAGGAAATTATAAAAAAGAACATGTATACCACACATGTCATCTGCATGTGCTTGTGGGCATCCACATGTGTGCATGCGCGTGTGAGACCCACTCACACACAGTGGAAAGAAACAGGAGACACAAAATTGAAAACACATAGCAAGACAAAAGAAGGAAAGCTAAATGTTTCACTCAACAATAACTGTAAATTCATAATCCTGTAATGGTCAGTGAGATAAATCAGACATACAAGTGTACATATTGCATGTTTTTAACACAATAAACTCAAACTATAAATAAAAAGCAAAATAAAAGAGAATCTGAAGTGAAGATATAGCTCTTCCTCAAATGGGGAGGAGATCAAGATAGAAAGGGAGTGGGGAGGAGAAGGAAAGGGGATATAAAAAGGAATTAATGTGTTTTATGTACATGTTCCAACTCTACCCAAGGAATGTGAACATTAGGCTCTGCAAAATGTAGTAGTAAGAATAAAAATAGTAGTAGTAAATTGGAAAGAAAATGAATTTAAAGTTCTATATGTTTATTTCAAAATAAGCACTTAGTCAATCCGAAAAAAAATTTAGTTAAATGAGATGAAGGTAAATCAAGGAAATATATAAATAAAGTGGAAATAATGTAACAGTGGACTTTATGGCCAAAGCGTTAAAGTGGATAGGATGCTGCTTTATTTGGATATGGATGTCATTTACCATGAAGGTATTTCCATTATGACTTTTGTGTACCATGTAACTTTGCATTAAAATATGCAACATGAGGGAAAAATGAAGAGAAAGATAATAGGTGAGAAAACTGGTTCCATTGTCAGGCCTCGTTTTTGGGTGTGCTGGAGTTATGATACACGTGGGAGTGACTTTCAAAGCAAACAGAGATATGCCAGTGTTCTATTGTTGTTTTTAAACATTACTTCTTATTTCTACATTGGTATATGAAGACAAACTGTTTTCCCCCCACCCACCCACTACTATTTGTGAAATATTCATTGTGTGCTAGGTGTGTTTCACAGTTGTTGTGGGAATAGGAATGTATATTAGAGCTGATCATATATTCTAGGAAATGACAAATGCTACAAAATGACACATGCTACTGGGATAGGAAAAAGGAAAAAAAAGGAAGAAAGGAAAAAATTATATGTATATTGGTAAACACATATAAATGTACATATGTATATGTACTCTAGTCTCTGTTCGAACATCAAAAGGAACAGTTCGTGCTGTCATTGTTTGACTGATCACTTTTGTGTCTAGATTTTGTAACTTGAACAACTAGTTCTGAGATAACAACATGGAATATATTAACTAGTGTAAATTATTTACTTTTTTATTTTTTGAAATTCTGTATCATTTCTATTCTTTTTTTTCATATTTTGCTTTTTAAAATAAAAAAAAATTACAAAAAATAAAAGAAATGACATGAGGTCAGTTCCTGGAACACAAGCACACAAAAAAATCAGAAATGATAAGTGTTCACCGCTTATTATTTATAACTAAACTAACTAAAGACAGCATTTCTAACTAAAGACAGTATTTTAATTGGGTCTTGACAGATTTAAATTGGGTAGACAGAGAGACAGGGCAAGAAGGGCGGAGAGAGGAGGGACAAAGATCACAGATGTTTCAGAAGGAAGAGCAAAATGTTGAAGTGCTGAAAATGGGCCCAGAAAAGAGTATTTAAGACTCTACATGGAAAATAGGTTATTGGAGCATAGTAGTGAGAAATGTGGTAACCTGGGCAGGTTTCCCCACCTCCTCTTATCTTCTCTTCTTGGTAGCAAGTCAAGGATTTTTAATTTTTCAAAATAAATATATGCATCTCCCATGTAACCCCCTAAACATAGAACTAGTCCTGGATAAGTGTCATTTCCATTTCTATAGGAGACGGTGGAACACCTCCTTCCTTGGCTTTCATTTCTGCCCAACCTTTTATTTTCAGGAAAGGAATGTATTTACTCTTTTCAAGTTAGATGATTCTCAGTGAGATGTGTGAGATTATGCATGTGTGCGTGTGTTTGTGGAGTTTGGGATCAAATTCAAGAAATCATACATACTAGATAAGTACTCCACCATTGAGCTACAACCCAGTCCCAATTAGACATTTCTTAAATGTACAATACATAGAATCAGCATAAAATCCAGAAAAATAATAGCAGAATGCAGTTTTAAAAGTGGTTTGTGTGTCCTCAGTTGGAATGTGCTGGGTACAGTTGCATATATTAATCTATATTCGATAATCTCATGAAGAACTTTGAATGTAGAATTGCAGTCTTAATAACACTTAAATGAATTGCCTTGGCAAGCATTGAAAAGTTTCTGTAAATTGTGTACATTAAAGAGATATGTGTAAAAGAGTGCTCAATAACAGCCAGGTGGAATTTAGGAAACACAGGTGTTAGGAGACAATTCCTCAGTGATAATCCATTTAAGTGGCTGCCACTGTTCTGCACTGATAAAACCTGGTTGCTTTCAGGATGGCAACATCTCAAAATGCTAATGTGTGCTATGAATGTCCAAAGAGAACATAATATATAGCACTTTCTCAACATGGATTTTACTCTCTGCTCTAATCTGTTAAAACTACTTCTGGAATTAACTTAAGCAGCTCTTATTTTAGTGTCTGCACTCTGCCTCACTGTGTCATCTGTCATGGCCCTTTGGGACTCCAAGTGAATTTAAATTCTGCCAGATGAGCATTCTTTAGCTATTTGAAAACCATGCATGATCTCTTGAAAACTTTTCTGGACCGAATATTTTCACTTCCTGAAAACATTTCTTATCTGGTGGGACCACCATCTCCTTATGGTGACTGCATTCCAGTTTTATGTACTTTCACTTAAAATTTTGCACCCAGAATCAGTATGATTTTCTTAGTGGCGTAGAGGAAGACCCCCCCCCCAAAAAAAAAAAAAACAGAAAGAGACTATTTTCTTCTGTTTCATGAGCACTGCACTGTGTTTCTTGCTGTCCTCTACTAGAAAAGCAGAAGTTAAGTTATGGGCACCAGAGATTAATAGTGACATTGGATAAACCACCAAGTTCTGGATATTGCATTTTAGTATGGAAATGTACTATGGCACAAAGGACATATTCTAGTTGTAAAATTTTAAAAAGGTGCTAGACATAATTTGTATTTAAAATCTATACAATCCCTAAAATACTTATCCAGTTAAATGATCTTAGAGTTTGAATTCTATCCTGAGAATCCAGAGCTGACATTTGCTTTTCAATATTTCCTTCAATTTCTGCTTGGCTTTTTTCACCAAGAAGACAACTTTATTGGTAAACAAATGCTACTTTTTCTTTTCAATTCTATGTTTTTATGTTTATATGTATATGCATGTATATATTTCATTCAAGTTCTGGTTAATAACTTGAACAATGGGATGCTTCAGAGCAGGCTGGGAAGCAAATGAATAGTCAGACAAGAACACCACAGAAGTGTCTGGGTGTCAGTGTAAATAGCATTTGTTCATGTTATATGATTCATTGTGATGGCAAAGCAATGTTGTAGTTACATCAGTGTTCAGGTCTATTTGCATTTTAAATTTATTCCTAGTGAAGGGTGTTTTTACACTGCTTGCAGATATAATGGATACTCTCAGTGCCTTGTCCAGATCTTGTTTAACATGCTAGTGTGTAAGCACTGGCTGCTAATTCCTCACAGACACACCCATCATTTTGGCCCCAGAGAACTGTCCTCAACAAAATATGATCTATCTTGCTGAAATGCCGCTTGCTTACTTCTTCCTGGGGACAGCTGTGGCCAGTGACTAGGTGATAGGCATTTACAAGGCTGGTCCTTTGTCTCTAGTGATACTACTCCAGGGGGTCAGTCTGAAGCTGACTTCATTTGAGACCATGTCTTAATTTAATGTTTCTTTTACTCATCCTACTTTTGTTTCTTGAGACTCCTACCTAAGATAGCATTATATTATCTTTCCTAGTGATTTCTAGTTGGAAACTTATGGAAGCGAATGGTTCTTTTTTGTATCAGCTATATAACTTGAAATCTTAAGAAATAAAATCCAATAATTTGGCTAGTTATCTGGTTGGAAAATCTGATTCTATTTACTATGCTCTGTCTTCTAAGTGGGATCCAAATAAAGATATTTAGTTAATTTATAGATAGTTTAGAAACAAGCTATTTGGCAATAATTTAAGAAGTAGAGTTTCTTAGGAAAATTGATGGAGGAGACCATGCATAGAGTTTGTTCTACTAGCACATGTTGAAGTCTTTGAAATTTCAGTAAGATTATCATATAGATTCATTCAATGTACTTTATCTATCTAAAAATGGAATGCCATAAATGGAGTGTGTTGAAGTGATACACGGTAAAGATGAGTTTCCCCATCCCTCATGCCCATTGTCAAGGATTATCACTGAAAGTATCAATCTTCTTGGTGAATAAATATGATACACTCAAATGTAAGGGGTGGTACAGTATTTTTCTACTCTAAGATTACTCAAAGGTGGGAATATGCAGCCCTGGAGCTGATAGGCATATATGTTTTTTCTCATGCCTCGATGAAAGGTTGAATTGGGTATTTTTGGCTTGCTTAGATTCCCTATTCTTCCAGAAGAAGCTGGCCTAAGGAGGTAATCATAAGGGCTTGCAAGGTCCTGGAAATAAGATTAGAGTAACCAGAAGGCGTGCCCCACATATGCTTAACCTAAAGGGTTGGTAATCAGTTTGGTAGGGGAGGAGAAATTTTAGGTATGAAGCCCAAGGATAAGGCTAAAGATGGTAATAGGGAGCTAGGAAAATCAGAGATGTATGAGCAGTAGATGAAGTTGGATTCTATTCTGTTTTTATTGGTATCACTAGTATTGTCAATGTTTGGCCTTTTCAGATATAAGGCGCAGGATCATCAAGGCACAAATGGGAAGCACTGTAACACCACATGTGAGTATCCGTTTCATCTTAGAAATCTTAGAAGTCTTTTTATTTTTTAAAGAAGTATGCATCAGCTAGAAATAAGATATGATTTTTCTTAGCCACCATTATATAAACTTTAGTTATCCATTAAAAGGAATAAGAATAATCTTAACATAAGCTCTGAAATGTCATTCTAAGGTGAGAACAGTAAGTGGTCTTCCCTAATGTTTACATGGAGACAGAAGGCCAGAGCTGAGTATGAAAGGAGAGGCAGGGCTGATCAACTGTGTTCCATTGTTAGATAAATCAAAAGCCCTACGTACTGCTTCAGAAAGATAGCACAGGTTATTAGTCTGTACTTCATTTTTGCTACTTTTCTTTCCTCATCTCTAGCTTTTTTCTTACTCATTTTCTATCTTGATTTAAATTATCCTTTAAAGACCCCTTTTGCTTTCTTAGAAGATTTGGTTTATTTAGTTAGCCCTTGAAAAGAGCGACATGATTTTTTGACTACCTTTTCCTGTCTTTTCAAAATGAAAATGAAGTTACCATATACATCTGATTATGATAAGAGAAAGTACAGTGCAATTCCCTTTAGCACAGGCCTTTTAAAATATGTCAAGAATAGACTCTCTAAATTGTTGTTGTACTTGAGTTGTACCTAGAATACTCTTTAGGGTAATGACTGTAACATTCCTTAAAAGTGAACTCATTTCCATTACTCATTTTTAAGAACACATGCTCTGTTTTTCTCTTTCACACTCATTACAATGAGATTTAAAAATAGAACCTCATCACCACCTATTTAAGGGTTATGAATAGTGCTACCTTGAAAAAGACTGGTGGAAATTCATGTGAAAATTAAAGTGATGCATCAGATTTAGGAGGTGGTGTGGAGAGCAGCTGAAACTGAAGAGCAATCACACTTATGCCGCTGGAGCAAGGCTGTTCTAGACAACAAAGAGTACCTGAAACAAGCCAAATGAATGAGATACTCCAGGTTCTCCTGGAACACGTGGTGCCCTGAGGCTGCCATGCAGACAGGTTGCTAGGCAGAGGGGTATCATGTGACATCAACCTGCTGAATGCATAAATAAATGTGCTTCAGTAGTTGAGTACTTTCTTTCCTCTCCTCCAGAGAGAGGGTTCCACTTGACCTCAGCTTTCTGTATTCTGATTCTTATCTTTATTTCTCCATCCTTCCTCCAAGGAACTTCAAGAGCTGCATCGGACGTGGCAGCTAAGCATTCACAAAAACTAAGCTGGAAGGTGGATTGTCTAAGCATTCTGAACAGAGAACATGATGAGAGCACTGGCAGCCCATCATGCTGACATTTAGATGCCAGGTAAAGAAGTGGAGCAGGGTGGTAGGAGCTTCAAAACTTAGCAGAATCTATCAGTCAGAAAAGGATCAGCAATCCAGAGAGATCTAAGCAGTAGACTGGATAACTGGCCCCATGCTTCTCCTCTCCTATACCCATTCCCTTATGCAGATGGTGTGTAGAACCTACTCCTAGAGTAAGAGTAGATACCTCCATTCCTTGACTGTCACTCATTTAAATTACTGAATTCATGGAATGCCAGGAAAGGTTGCAGTGTACTACCTCCAACCTTAGTCCCTCAGAAGCTTTGTGTGTTTCCACTTGTCCTTGCCAAGAAAAGAACGTAACATATCTGGGGCACTGGTTCGCAGAAAGCATAAGAGAAAAATAATGGAGTGGCATATGGATCAGCTGAACCACAGCAAACCATGGCTACTTTTTAAGTACTGGAGTTTTAGGTAAACTTTGCCTAAGCAAATTGTTAAGCAAATCATTGACTGGCACCAATGTTATTTCTAAATATATCTGTTGGAAGGAAGAACATGTATAATAGTGAGTGGAAAATGAGAGTATAGGTATATAATACTTTCCTGAAAATAAGAACAGGACTTGTATCTGTGGTTTTAATATGGATGGATATTGCTCTGCATTTGCACATCATGTCTCTTAACTGGGCCATTGTAAAAAGGGAAGCGAATTGCAGGCTTCTATTCTTTTGACCATCCTGGAAGTGACTGACATGCCCAATTTCACTGGTTTAGACAGTGGCCTCCTTAGGAAACAACAAACATTCCAAAACTCATGTGTAATGACAGGATGACACATGGAAACCTAGTGTAAGGTAACTCTAAAGGGCTTTGGGACTTCCTAGGGAATTTGCTGAATTCTTTGTTGTAGCTATGTCACAACTCAACTTGTCCCTCTGCCCACTGCTTCTCTTACCTTTCTACAAATATTGTTCCCCAAAGCACTCCTGAACAATTCTATATGCAAATCTCTCAAGAGTCCATGTGTCTGAGGTTACCTGGACCTATGTACACCACTGTTACTCAGTCTTTCATGGGTGCCTAACCTGGAGGAATGGGCAGGAGAAGGCCTTACCCACTATCATGTGGTTGCAGACATCACAGAAAGTGGGCTTCTTGAAGATGTGCTCCTGAAAGGCATGCGCCTTGCCACTGTTGGGTTGCAGGCCAGCTCTGGTGGGTGTGGATGTCGGGCTTCCAGGTGAAGGCAGTGGGCTGGAGCTGGGGCTGACTTGTGCCAGCATGTCCGCTGGTAGCTTCACATCACTGTTGGTTCGCTGGAAGAAGTTGTCAGCACTTTTGCTCCGTAAACTCTTGGTCTTGAAAGAAAGTGATCGTTTTAGTTTCTGGAGCTGCAATGCAATGACAGAACAGTCTCTCTTACGATGGATCATGCAGACTCATGCTGTGGGGGTGAGGTCTACTCCATGCACTGCACAGTTCCCAGTGATACCCTCAGCTTCCAAGCAAGCTCCTGTGTGTCTCTGTGTGGGTGGGGGAAATGTCAGTGCTTAGTTAAGATGAAATTCAGCAGCACCCCACGACCCCTGCTCCCACCAAGCCAGAATAGCAGAAAGGGCACCACTGCTTTTGCTTTTGTCTTTATTCTTCTTTCCCTGAATCTTTAATATTCCAACAATGTGAAATCAAAACATCTTATATTGAGTTTTTGATCTTTTGAATTTGAGTAATAGGAAATGAAGTATGCACTCATGAGTTGAAAGGCTTGGTATGTAGCACTGACTTTTCTCTCTTATGACCACTTAGCAGCCACTTGTCTCTGTACACATCTAAGCAGAAAAGGCTACTGTCTGAGTTGACATCAGTCTAGCTAAATTATTCAGAGGACACAAACCAGAAACTCTCAAGTTTACTTGGGTCTGATGCACATGAACAAACAATGTGTTGGACAGACATTTAAATTACATATTTGGCTTTCTTTGTTCTTCTTCTGGACCTCTTTCTTATTTTTGTCCATGGAAGATGGAAGACTAGGACATTTCTCCTTTACTTTTGAGACTTAGGAAGAGACACAAAAATGGGTTTAGCAAAGTACTAGCTTCTGAAGGTCTAGTTTTGAATGCTGTCTGCACTTTTGTCCAATGTGACTGATGCTAGAGGGATCTTTGGGAAATCTAGATGTTACTATGAGAGTCTCTTGTTTGGAGTCTTTTAAGAAATGTATTTTTTCATAAGGAAGTGCATCTCAATATTGGCTCCAGGGAGTGGTAAGTTCTGGAGTCTGATGATATCTGCTTTGCTCTGTCTGTCTTAACTGTTGTGACTTTCTCAAAGTCTCGCATATTTACTAGGTTTTTTCAATTGCCAGCATTTAATATTCAACTTTCCCTCTGTACAGATGAAAGAACTGAACCACTTGCTGCCCGATCTTTAATGAGTCACTTCAGTTTCAAGATGGCTCCCTTTTATACCTGAATATTCATAGATGCCTTTCCTATTATCTGGAATGAATATCTATGACCCAAATCTTCAGGCTAAAACATGCTCAGTGCTCTATTCTAATAAGGGTCTCCCCAAATGTTGTTGGGTTTCCCTACATAACACATAGGATAAGTCAGTGTGGCCTTGCCAAGATCTGCCACTTCTACCTTAATTGTCTACCTTCATCAAAAGATGTGGAAGATGTTGTCATTAGTGCTTGGAGTGGACTTCAAAAAGGCCACAAATTCCTCCCTCTTCCTCTTATTCAGAACACTTTGAAAGGTGACTTTGTATCTACTCCCATCAAGGTGGAGCTTGTTTTCCACTCCTTGTCTCTTGTTGATTTTGGGAATTTGATCAATAAAAAGCAGTGAGAGTAATTTTAAGTCAGTTCTAAATGCAAGCTTCAGTGTGTGTTGTACACTTCAGTCCCTGCTGGGAAACCTGCCAAATCACTACATATACAAACCTAACATGGCCTTAAGGATTATGTGGGGCACCTGGTCTAATCAAAACTGCATCAGTCTATGGAGATCCTAGCCTTTGGCCACCTTGTCACCCTGAAGACTTATGGGAGTCTAGCTAGGACAAGAAGAGTTCCATTCAAATTGTCTACCTACATACTCATCAACTGAAGATGTCGAGTACTTTAATTCATCAAGTTTAACTAGTACTTTAATCCATTAAATTTCACATCTACTTTACAATAAATAATTGGCAATATTGTTATCCCCATTCTCCTGGTGCTTCTTTGCACACCTGAAGTTGGATGTAGTTGTATGAAACCAACTTTCCACTTTCCACTTTACAGAGTCATACAGTGGGGATTCTCTAGAAAAGCTCCATCATGGCCAGCAAGTATCTGGTAAGTATCTGGCTCATAGTCGCACAGCTTATGTGAATCCAGACCAGAGTTCAAAGTTCAGTCTGCCTTTCTCTGATCTCCACAGTCTTTCCATCGTCACTGAGGCTTTATGGGATGCAGGGGAGGCAAAAGAGAGTTACCCCTTACGTCCATAGAGATAAAACTACTTATGGTGATCAGTGAGGATGAGAAGGGAAGGGATATGGGATGGCAAAGCAAATCTACTTTTGGTGTCAGCTCCCTGAAGTATGATGCCAAAAAGCCTGCAGCATTTTCTCTGTCCATTGAGATGTGGCTGGAAATTGTGTCAGGCCTACCTACTTCTGGAGCCAGAGAGTTTATTTGGAAGCCAGTGTGATATTTCTTATTTAAATGGCTAGTTTAAAAGAAGTACCTAACTGTAAAAGTAAGTCCTGAATGTGAGTTCAAAAAGCCTTGATTTCTCCAATTAGCCTTAAAAGAGCAGAGGCAAGATAGGAACACCTAAAGTGAAAAACTAATATCATGTTCTTGAAAATGGCAGATGTCACAAAAATGATTAGCTTCTATGCATCCTGGAATACTTTGATATTTAGAGAACAAGAAGATTAATGAAGAGGAGCAAAGGAACTGAAGGAGAGCCCAGTGAGGAAGGAGAAGACCCATAGAAGAGTATTTTAGAACCTAAGGGAAGAAAATAATTCAAAGAAAACAGAATGACAGATAGTATCAAATTAACCCTGGTCATAATGTCAGACAATGTGAGCTTTAAGAATTGGCCATGATATCTGGAAAAGGGAGTATCTTTGCAGGACATTAACAGTATAGATTCAGTGAAGTGCTGAACATGAAAACATGAGAAATTTTTGAGAAAGAATGGTTGGAGAAGGGATGAGTACAGATTGCAAGCTGGGATAATTTATTTGAGGCATTTTTCCATGAAGGAGATTAGTGAAAACAGTCAGTAGCTGGAGGATGATTTAGTATCTTAGGAAGTTCTATGTTCTGATTTGTTCAAATATAGTAGAATTATTTCAGAATGCTTTTAATCTGATGATGGATAAGATAGGGTGGTGGTGAACGATGTCTTTGAGTGAGGAGACATGGTGGGATACAGTGCACAAGAGAAATGGTTGACCTTAGATTTGAGTGAGATGGTTTATCCTTAGGAGGTTGACATGAAAAAATGATAGAGCTGGTGCCAATAGGGTATGGATCTTTTATTTTGTTTGCTTTTATTTTCTTAGTGACAATAGAAACAAGTCTGTCACTTGAGTGAGAAAAGATGGGAACATTAGGGATGAGATGTTGGAATTTGGAAGAGAGAAATGTGAAAGTCATTTCAGAGATGGAAGAATGAATGGACTAGAGCCATCCACAGTCATAGAATAATAGGGAGGGATAGATGATCCATTTAATTTTATTACCTCATTTTAGAGATGAGAAAACAGAAACCAGGTAACTTATCCAAAATTAAATGGTTTGGAAGTTATAGAATCAAGATCCACATATACGCCTCTCTGACTTCAAAAGTCCTTTAAACCAAATGAACTTTGATGAGAAGGTATCCCACCTTTGACCTTCTCTTAGTAATCCTGAGGTTAATGTGTTTTATCTTTCTGGTGTCCGATGGATTAGTAATAATCCATGTGGTTACCATGTTGAGCAACACTTCTATGTCAATTAATTAGGGAATGCAGAAATCAGGCATCATGAGAGCAATGAAACACAAAGAATTCAGCCTGAAGGTGAGTGTAATGGCAGGTAGATTGATTTATCAGTCTCTTCTGCAGTAGCACATAAAGTTAATTAACCAACATGTGCTTGATCATTTCAGTCAGGATCTAAAGTCTGCACTGCGTGGGAAAAGGGTTGTGTAAATGAGTCTCTGCCCACACAGGCAGTAAATCAGGAGTTACAGTCAGTACTGCAGCTCAGCTTCCTGTCTGTGGACATTTAACCATAAACTCAGTAGTCTCTAAATAGACATTCCCTTGCCTTTTAATGACGGCACCAGTAGCACAACTGGCTTTAATTCCTGAATTCAAATGAGGTAATTTGAAAACCTTTGACAAGAAAATGCCTTATCCTTGATACTCATGTGTGATCTATATCTTTGATCTTAAAATGAACATCATTTTCCTTTTTACATTTTAAGTTTTCTAAAACAGAATTATGTCTTCAACTGAAATAGTCATTGTTTTCTCTTTTTCATGATAAGGTATTATTAAATCCAACTGATGACATCTAAGGATAGAGAAAACGAGCCTTTTGTCATGCCCTTACTCATTTCCCCTGACACCCGGTGTCTGTCCCTCAGCCAGAGAGACTGGCTTCATCTACGCTACATTCAGCCGATGCTGTGGTTTGTCAGAGCACCTCCCACATCCATCCCAGACATTTTATTTAGGGGCAGAGAGCACACATTAAGGTCTTGGGAAATGCAGTGTCTATGATGAAAAATGACTTTCTCACCAAGATCTTTACCCACCTACAGTCTGAGGACTTTTATAGCAAGCACAATATATTCCAGGGTCTGATTCACTTGAATCTGGAATGTGATTTCAAAGTCAGAAATATTCTTACTATTACAGCCAGCTGAAAAAAGAGCAGCTGCTAATGAATATATTGGTAAAGCAACATTTATTGAATATGATTGATTGCATACTCTGCCACTAATAAGCTGTGTGGTCTTGGGCAAGTCTCTAAAATTCCCTGGTTTGGATTCTATCAATAATAGACAGGATAAATCCAGTGACTGCTAAATTTCCTTCCAGCTCTGAAATTCATTGTATTGGAGGGAAATAAAAAAGATTTTCAGTGGTCTTCTTTTAAGGAGTCTAAGATCTAATTCCAGAGAACTAGCAATCCAAGGGTAATACGAGACTTCATATTTATATAATCAAGTGATAAGTCAAGTGTTTTGATTATTGCCTACTCTAATATGTCAGAGAAGAAAGCTATCAAAGAGGGTTGGAATAGTCAGAGAAAGTTTTCCAAATGTGAACGATAAATCAACTTTGAAACATATAATTGAACTATTTCACTACTTCAAAGGGTTCCTCACTCCTAAGTAATATCTCAGGCTCCTTCTTGAGGCATGTAGGATCCTTCTTGTTGAGAAGAGATAACATACTTCTATAGCATTATCTGCAGGTCACCTTCTCCTCTGCCCCATGTCCACAGACATACTAAGAGCAGCTCCTTAATTTTGAGAATGCATAAATATTTGGCACCTTTGTTCTGCCTGGAAAGTCCATATCTATTTCAGTGTGCCTGGAAAACATCTGGTTTTCCTGGATACTTATCTTCTCTCTGGAGCCTTACTTGGACCTCCTTTCAGAAGGTACTGGATACTCTCTCCTGTGTGGCTCCCAGTGAGCAGCATAGAAGTCTGTCATTTGTCTTTCCCACATTCAGCCTCTGGGCTTCCCTGCAGACCACGAGTCTACTTCCAACATGTGGCACAGTGCCTACCACAATGTAATGATATTCACTACAATAACAAGAAATTATTTAATTCTTACAATATACAGGACTCCATTCAAAGTGTTTTAAATTAATTATCTGTTGGTAGTCACATGAATCCTACAAGGTAGGTACTATACTATATCTATGCATAATGATGGCACAGAGAAGTTAAGTATTATGTTCAAACACAGTCAGCAAATTTTCTAGCATTGAGATTAAAACCAAGCAACAGTGTAACTTCAAAACTTAAAATCTTAAGCTCTATATATGTTTGTTAAATGATTGACTAAAAAAACTAATGGAGTTTAGGAAGGAAGACATACAGCTACATTAGACTTAAATAGAGAAGCAGGAATCAGCATACTGTGAGACAGTGTTCTGGTATCCCCTGAGGATTTACAAGGTTTACAATAGGGCTATAAATACAATTACCCAGTAAACCTTTTCTGAGAGGCCTGGGCTGTCTGGCATAGACAGAGTGGGAAATAGAAGTGATTAAGGAAGTGCGTACAGGTGTGTGTGGGAAGGGCACATTTCAGGTGATGATGGTGGCCAGATAACAAGAGAGTAAACACTACGGCAATCTATGGTGACCCCTGAAGCTCTCTAGAAGACCAAACTTGGCCTTTGGAAATCGCTACATACAGAACATTAGGTCAGAATAGTATCTAAGTGCCTTAGAGGGCAAGAATTAACATCAGATGCACCTAGGAGGAAAAATATGCTAGCTGCTTCTTCTGCGCTTGGAAGCTGGCTGCCATGTTTTCTTCCACAGAAGTATCATGGACTCTAATTTCAAAACTGCTAAAGTAGGAAGAGTGTATAGTACTATGGAAGGCCTGTCTACCTCTTGTTTATTTTCCTGTAGTGAAACAAAAACTACCAACTTTCTCAAACATCATCGTCTTCCATTCTGAAAGCCTTTACTTATATTATGCAATCTCTGAGTAGTAATATTAGTTAAATATTGTTTAGTGGCAAATGTCAAGATGAGAGTATCTCATATTTTGGCTACAGAAACACAGATATACAACATTTTTTGATTTAACACACTTTTCCTTGGATAGACCCATGAGTGAAGCAGGGGCAACATCACTATTTTCAAGATGAAAAAGAAACCAACCAACCAACCAACCAACCAACCACAGAAAGATGTTCTGACATATGCAAGGTCTACAGAAGAAGGGAAAATTTTAAGGATCATCTTATGTGCAGAGACAAAGGAGTCTTTGATGCTTAAGGAAGAGATGTGGTAGGAAGTGCAAGGCTTTGTAGTTAGGCTGGCTTCACTATCCATTTCCTGCTCTGCTGGTTCCCAACAGTGAACACAGGAAAGTTTTTTTGAGCCTCAATCTCCTCATCTATCAAACAAAGGTAATAATACTTCCTTCGCGGGTTTCTTTTGAGGATGAAATATTATAAGGTTCTGGGATTGTAACACTGCATGGCAAGTTTCTGGGACACTCTCCAGCCCTGGAATCTGTCTACCCAGATGCCACAAAGAAGGAACTAAAAGTATGGATTCTGATTCACCATGCCCATTAGGAGGGGTCACAGCAGGTTGTCTGGTGCTGTGGCCGCCCAGCCCCAGCCCCAGCCCCAGCAGGTGCTGCAGTGGCCTAGTGCTTCTCTGTCTGTGCTGCTGCTGCTGCTGCTATCTGGGACAGTGAAGAGGACGGATTCAATCCCAGAGCCACACTGTGTTTTCTTCGCAAGAAGAGAGGGCTGGGTTCTAGGAAGTCTGATGAAAAACAGAAAATTGGATCAAATGATTGCTTAAATGGTAAAAATGCTGTTTTGAGGGAAAAAAGGTTAGATAATGGGACTTTCTAGATTTGGATTCAAATGAGTCCAGTGATTGAGTGGTGGGCTACAGAGCAAAAGTACAATGTATACTAGGCTTAATTTATTAAGTACTGCCTTGCAAAATAGTAAGTACTGGTTATAAGCTAAATTGTTTCCTCCCTAAATTTTTATGATGAAGACTTAGTATCCTGTACCTCAGAATGTGACTATGTTTGGAGATAAGGCTTTTATAGAAGTAATGAATTTAAAATGAGACCATTACTTTGTGCTGTAATCCAATCTGAGTGCTATCTTTATAAAAGGAAATTTGGATGCAGAGAGACACACAGAAAAAAGACCTTGTGAGGAAATAGCAAGAAGGCAGCCCTTTGGAGGGTAAAGAGAGAGACCTCAGGAGAAATGAGTACCTTGATTCTGAACTTCCAACCTGAAGAACAGAGAGAAAATAAAATCTGTGTTATTAATGCCTTCCACACTGTGATATTTTGTTATGGCAGTCCTAGCAAACTAATAGAGTGCTCAATAAACCTTAAGGTAAACTGTGTGCTGTTTGAGATGACATTTCAACCACAAAGAGCTGCACTGAGGAAACATCTGTAGTCTTTCTAGGGCTGCACATGACCTATATGGTTAGCATATGTTGCAGTTGGTAGTAAGAATGGGTAGATTGTCTTGTCTATGCTGCATTGTTGGAGAGATCTTTTTTTCTGGATGTTCCTAGAGATCTGTTGCTCATCATTTATTTTCAGCTCTGGTATTTCTTCCCATGGCCTGCCCAAAAATTTCCCCAACTTCATCAAATGAATTCTAATACTTTCTGCCTCCAAGACTTTATCATTAGTCTACCAGAGTTTGTAGCAGTGCATCATCCCAACTACACTGTGCAAACTTTTATTTTATGCACGGTGGTGAAGGGCTGTGCTTTCCATCTTTGTATATCCGACTCACAGGTATAAGTACTGGTATGGGGTAGGCATTCTGTGTCTTGCAGCTTTGAATTCCTTAGAGACAGGGCAAAGAGATACCACAATAGTAATCCTTTCAATGTCTGGCCTAGCCAACGCAAAATGTGCCATTTTTCTACGTCAAACACCATTCTCTGCCAGGAACAAGGTCAATCTCCTTTCCCTTGTGCACTAGTTAAACTTAACTGTCAACTTGATTGACTCAGCAGTTGCCTGGGGTTCATTAAATGCCCACTTCAGGGTAACTGTGGGTGGGGCATTGGAGTATGATTTAAGTTACTATAACTGGTCCCTAATCCTGTGCTCTCTAGCTCTGTCCCCTACTCTTGCTTTCTGGTCACTATGAACTAAAAAGTTTTGCTCTGCCACACCCTTTCTCCATGATGTTTCTGCCTAAGAGTCAGCAGAACATGAACTGAGTCCCTGAGTCATAATATGCCAAATAAACCTCTCTTCCTTTTAAGTTGTAATTATTAGACTTTTTGTCCATCAATGAGAAAGCTGATTAATATACCCTGAAAATAAGTCCTTTCTCCTTCTCTGCTTCCCCAATAATTCCAATATTGACACTTTCCACCAATTTTGTGGCCACCAGTCTCTCCCTTTATCACATAGTCTCGTGTATTTATCTTTCAGGATGATGAGTTAGGCAAGGACTGGGTCCAAGAGACCAGGGTGTACACATAAATGAAACAGACCAGCCAACATTATGAAGAGTTAGCGCAGAGGGAAACAGATGAGAATGTTCTTTCTGAAGCTTAAACCCAAAGGAAGAAATTCACAATGCGGGTGAACTTGGGAACCTGAAAGGGAACCTCGGGAAGGGAGGCACACTTGAGGCTGAAGAGCTGCAGTTGTGGTTAGGCATGATCAGTGCCTGGGTCCAATCCAAGTGACAAGAGTATGGTCCGAGTTGGCCTAAGGATATACAAGGAGAAGGAGCATATTCTAGGGAGTATACGATGGCTTTCAGGGTGGGGGTAAGGAGAGAGAGAGAGGAGAGAGAGAGAGAGAGAGAGAGAGAGAGAGAAACAGAGAGAGAGAGAGAGAGACAGAGAGAGAAACAGAGAGAGAGAGAGAGAGAGACAGAGAGAGAGAGAGAGACAGAGAGAGAGAGACAGAGAAGACAGTGTAAATCACTGAGCAGGTTCCATCATGTTCTCTGTCACCTCCAGGCCTCTTCCTGCTGGTGGTAGAACACATGGGTATGTGGGCCGTGGCAAGTCATGGGGAAAATCTGTTTGTGTTCGAATTTCCCCTCGTGTGTTCTCTTTGATGACCCTGAATCCATATGTTCATAGTGGGATCTTCAGGGCACATGGATCAGTTGGATTTTTATAGAGAAACTCTTCTTGAGACTTGTACTCCTGAAGGGACCCAAGAAGCTGCCTCTACCTTGTTTATTTTAAAGACTCTAAATAGTAAACAACCTACCATTTCATCCAGTTCATCAGATCTCAAATCTTGGAGTCATCCTTGCTCCAATTTCTCCTCTATATTTCATATATAAGCCATTATCCAACACATTAGTCAATGATTCTTTCAAAATGTGTTCCGAATCCATTCATTTCTCTCACCATCACCAAAAACTTAGTCTAATGTGACATCCTGTCTCACCTTGTCCACTGCTTCTTTAGTCGCTCTTCTCAAATGTCCAATTATATTCTATTCTCTGGCTCTGCTACACTTTTGGGAAAGTGGCAAATTATTATTTAAAACAGAAGTTAGAGTATAATATTAGTTTACTTGGAACTTCAAGATAGTTTCTTATCAAAATACAGCTGTTATAATGTAATTTCTTACTACAATACAAAGTAATGTCTTTCAATGGCCTACAAGGCCTCCATGTTCTGATTGCTATTTTTACTGTTCTTTTACATTGCTCAATTCCAATTCTCCTGGCCTCCTTGCCATTCCACAAACAGACCAACAAACAGACCAAGAACACTCTGGTCTTTCCTACTATTTCATGTTCCTGCAATGCCGTCCCATTCTTAGTTTTCTCACTTCTTACTTCTTCAGGTCTCTAATCAAAGCTCATTTTACAAAAGATATCACCTTACCCTCTTGTGCTACTCACCTTCACTTTTCAGAGTACTTATTACTATTTACGTTATTGTTAAGCTTGTTCAAAGAATTCTATATGTACAATAACAAAGATAAGACCATTGAATGCTGATATATCCTTCACTAAAATTCACTGATTACAAATATTTTTAAAAATGTGCTTTTTGGGTTTCTTGTTGACCTGTGTAGATATGTTTGCAATGGTTCTTAGCGTCATTATTACTGTTATTGAAATGTTAGGAAATAAATTGCCAACATCAATGCCCTTCTTTTTGGATACTTCAGTGTATTTTTCTTAAGGAAAGATTTTATGTAAAAACCATATATTTTATGTAAAAACCATAAATTGAAATTAATGCAATACTATACTCCTCATACTCAAATTTTGAAATTTGGGTATAAAATCCTACATAGCATTAAAAATGGCCCCAGTAACTACTCTAGCATTGCTTTTTAATTTTCTTATAACTTTAGTTTCATTTTATTGGGAATGCTGTTTTAACTATTCTGTCTTTTGTGATATTTTCGTTTTTAAAGAGTAAGAACAATTATCTTGTAGAATATCCATCAATGTAGGCTTCTTTTGTATTTTTTGACTATTCAATTCATGTTACACATTTTTGAAAGAGATATCACAGAAGTAATACCATGTCCATCATATCAGAGGATTTTATATCATGAGTTTGTTTCTTTATTATCTGCCTCTTAAGCTAGAATGCAGGGCAGAGTATTTTCACTTTTCTATGAAGTTTTGTATCTCAGAACCAGAAAGAGAGCCTAATACCTAACAGACGCTCAATAAGTATTGTGTGAAAGAATGAATCCAAGTGTCTTAGACTAAAACTCAGGTGTACATAACTACCAAACTGTTCATTGCCGTACCCCCGAAGCAAATTCCAGAAAAGTTCCCTATCTCACATTTTGTCAAGCAGTTACAGAACATGAGGCAGCCTATATAGACCCTGAGAAGATAGCGTGAAGTCTATAAATGGCACAAAGCTCTTGGGTATGCTTTTCCAAGCTAGGTCTGAAGGCAATGATGTAGCAGGTGAAAGTGGACTCAAAAAAGATTTTGCTTGTAAGAAATCGTGCCAGGGAGCTGGGGATTTAGCTCAGCGGCATAAGCACCTGCCTTGCAAGTGGGCGGTCGTGAGTTTGATCCCTGGTACCGATAAAAAAAAAAAAAGAAATCATGCCAGGTAATGCATGATTTCATACAGCCGTGTTAGCTCTACGAGGATAGGGAAGGCTTTCCAGTCTCACTTCTTGTCTAGGATGGGACATGATTGACATTCCTGAGTTCATGCTTGTAAAGTCTCCTATGGATTTGGAACTGGAAAGGTGTACTGTACTAACTGAAGAAAATTTTACACTTTGAAAAAAGTGGTAAATGGAGTAAAGTAATTATAGGATGGATACTCTGCATGATCCTTGGTTTTTCATTTTCAAACCATGGCAGAATACCTCTAAAACTGCATTTTAGTTTTATAGGAACTTAGCAAATGGTTTTCTATTGCACAGCTTGATGCACTAATGATTTCTTGGAGAATCGGGGGAGCTAGTAGAATCCTAACTCCATTTAGACCCTCATCTGGTGCTTTCCTTGATGTGAACAGTCTCTCTAGCCAGAGACAAGAAAGGTAAGGTTTCCTTTGCCAAATGAACAACGAAGACTTTGTCTCTTTCTGATAATTAAGTAAGACTCTAGAATTAGATTAAACCCAATGAGGAAAAAGACTACTGATTTTAAACAGTAGTGCTGTGTTGAGAAATTATTCTGACATTTTCAATACAGCAGAGCTCTGGATTTCTTCTTTTCCCTTTGTCCTGCCATTTCCTTCTTTTCCTCCTTTCTTTTTTTCTTTCCTCCTTCCTTTTCTTTCTTTCTTTCTTCCTTTTTTTGACAGTACAACCCAGTGATAAAATGTAAACATTTCTATTTTTAACACTTTTTTTGAAATAATTTTGGGCATACAGAGAAATGGCAAAATAGTAGTACACATATGCCTTTTATGCAAATTCCCCTGGTAAACCTTTTCTATAACCATAGTAAATTGACTGTGGTCAGGTAATGAACACTGGTATAACTATAAACTCGTCAACAGATTTGATTAGAACTTTGCCTTATTAGAATTAGTTCTCCCACCAATGCCCATCTTCTGGTCTGCTGTAAAATCCAGGACTCCACATTGCCTTTTGATGTCACAGTGTTTTCCAGTCTGCATGAGATTCCTGGGTCTATTTCTTTATAACTTTGGCCCTTGTGAAGATTACTGATGAGTTATTTTGTAGAATGTCCTTCATACTGGGTTTACCTGATGCTTTTTCTTTATTAGTCTACGGTTATATTATTAATTAGGGCTTCCTAATACATCATATTTGGAAGTACCTGATATCAACATGTTTCATTGCTAATGATTAACTTTGGTCCCTGGGCTTAGGTGGTGCTGGCCAGATTCTTACATATACAGATACTGTTTCTCCCTTTGCAATGAGTGAGTATTATATGACACTGAGACTACAAGTATCCTGTGTCTTGCTCTATTAATTACTTTTCTTGTGGCCGAGCCAAATACCCACACCCAAAGCTAAATGAGGAAAGGTCTGTTGTGGAGGTTTTAGTTCATGGCTGACTGGCAGGGTGACGTGGCAGAGGGGCACCATAGAGCAGAACCAGTTCGTGGAAGACGAAGGACAGAAGGCAGAAAGCAGCAAGAGATCTTCTTCTGTCCCTTATATTTTATCCAGGATACCACTTTGAGGATGGGTAACATTGATACTATTAATCCTAGCATTTCATTGTCAATCCCAGAAGCGTATGTCATAGATCTAGGCACCTCCAAAAAACTCCAGCATGAGGCTTTGAGGGGACATTTAGATATAAGCCATAAAACCCCTCAAACATTTGCATTCTGATTTTAACTTCCAGTGATGAATGTTGCCTGCAAAATTTACTAGCTTATATTTGTCTTATTGTTGTTCTATTTCCATTAGTCCTTCTACAATGAATGAAGGTATCAGATTATTCTTTATGGAAACATTTTTATTATTTTCTAGTGCTTTCTTGAGGCAGATATCTGCAGTTGTTCACAAAAATTCATTCTTATTTCTTTCTGGGTATAGGTTTAGATTACATCTCCCAAAGCTTCTGTCAGATAATTACAAAAACAGAGCTGTGTTCTTGCTAATGGAATATAATGAAATGCTGTGCATCATTTCTAAAACCAGTCATTTAGGCTCGCTCCATTTCCTATTAGCTTTTGATGCTGGATGCACTCTGTATGTGACAGATATCCTACTCAACCATGGGGTTTATGATGATGCCCTCGGGAACAGTAGAGGAGTATCTTGAAAAGAAAAGTGCTCAAATGACCAGAAAGGGTAGAGTTGTCCTGCTAACCTAAAAAGTTTACCTTGAAACTTATGTATGAGATGAGTGTGACAGCAAAAAATATCTGTTTGCTTGAGTCATTGAATATTTACTGAGTTTCTCTGTTGAACAACTTATCCTTACACTTATTAATATATTTCTTGTTACAAACATTTTGTAGCCATATATTTGTATACAAACACAAAAAGTTACTTAACAGTTATAGTATATAGTATATAGAATGGGTATCTGCTTGGCCAAATATGTATTTTTATTTTATTTTGTAAATTTTTATTGTTGGTTCCAAGAATCAAACTCAGGATCTTATACTTGTCAGGCGCTTATGCTGCTGAGCTATATCCCTGGATAAATGTGTATTTCTAAATTCACAGTCTAATTGGTTTGCATAAGAGAGTGACTTTTTGCCACATCTTAGTTGATACTTGCTGCAATTAATATCTTAAATGCTTGCCAGTTTAATATGCTACAAAGTTGTATACAAAGAAAAAGGAACTTACAGCTTAATTATCAGTAGGACTAAATATCTTTTTGTATCCTTATAAGCTAATTTACGTGGTTTATGTGAGCAGAAGTAAACTGCTTGAAATCAAATCATTTTTCTGATAGGCTATCAATCTTTTCCTTGTTATCTTTTTGCTGCCATTTGTGTGATAAATATCTTGCTTGTCAGCCCCCTTTAATTTTATTCATGGAATATGGCTACAGCGGATGAATTTATAATTTTGCATAATTTATCAATAATAATGGTCAACATTTATTGAAGACTTTATTTTCTTACCCTATGTGATCCCCAAGGATGTTGTAACATTCAACTAGTGACACACTCTTCTTGATTAACATATAATACAAGGACACTATCTCTTCACTATCCTCACAAACACAAAATTGATCAAAAGAGATTTTTCTCACTATATTTAGGCACACATTCCGAATCTTGAAAACTTTTCATTTCTAAGTGAAATGAACTGATGCCTTGAAAACTTCTGAAATGAGTACAAATTATCAAACTTAGACAGTAAAGGAAAGGCATAATTATAAAATTATTTACTGTTCAGATAAAAAGTATTATATTTTTATATGTTCTCTACTTTGTTTTCTCAATAAATTTGAAGAAATATACTGCTAAAAAAAGGAATCAAATTTGGGATGATTAAACTATATTGAAAAAGGAGAGCTCTAGAAGAGTTTTAAGAAGGGATTTGTACCAACCAGTAATGCCAAAGTAAAATTTAAAGTATAAGAAAGGTGAGGACAACAGACTGGCTTTAAGAAAAGTGGTCTGGCAGTATGTGTCTGAAGCTGTTAAAGAGCACAAAACAAAGACAAAATAGTTTGGAGACCACTAAAGATGGTATGCAAAGAAAAGTTAGAATTCCACAGAGGTTTCAGAATGACTGGAATGGAAGCATTACCGAAAGACAAGATAAGAGAGGTTTCCCAAGCTAAATATGGAAAGACTCAGATCTGTCAGTGGGGAAGTCACCATGTGCCAGCAGGTCACTGTGTGACAACAGATGCCTCCTGTCCTGGCTACACATTAAGGAATCATCTCAGAATACTGCACCATCAAAAGTAAAGAGCATTCGAGCACACAGGCAGGTACACAGGTGCAAATAAAATAAAGCAAAGAAAGCAAAACAAAGCATCAAACAAACAAGAAAAGCAATCCATTAAACAAAGAAACAACCCAAAGGAAAAGCCCTGATCCTCCTCCATATGAAACAACATGATACAAAGGAATCACCCACATGTTCTCAAAGCAAATGAGCATTTATAAGCTAAGATAACAAAAGCGTCAGGAATTACGGCAAAGAGGAGGCACAGAAAGACTTGTTCTTAGGACCATTTAAAAACAGTAATTTAAAATAATGGCTATAAATAGAGCTCATGAAGAAAATTCATCTATTACCAGTACTTGCTGAAACACAGCGCATGGATTTTGGAGGTGTTTTAACAGTAATGCAAAATGTCATGATTTGTAGTGACAAAACACAAAGTCGTGAGAGTGGTAGAGAAAGAAGTCAGATTGTGTTAATTTTGTTACTCAGAGGAAGAGTAAAGGTCAACAATAACAGTGGTACTAGCAATTGTTGGCATTTGAAATGCTCTTCTTGGAACATTAAATGTATCATCTTTTTAATCCTCTGATCACTCTTATAAGGTGGACTCATTATTGTTTTCCTTTGAGATAAGAGAGGAAATGAATGTGATAATCCATTTTCAGTATTAATAATTAGAGGTACTTAAGTCATTTGTAGGAAAATGGATCCATGTCAAGACCATAATGTTAAGTGAAATAAATCAGACTTACAGGCTTAAATATCACATTGATTCTCTTACATGACAAACCCAGAGTAAACATAAAGAGCAAGATAAAGGATAGCTAGTAGGACGTATGGATATAGATCACTCTTAAAGAGAAAAAGTATCAAGAGAGGAGAGAGGGAGTGGGAAGGAAAGAATAAAGGGTGAATAAAAAGAAGTGGGGTGTGTTACGTACACATGCCAACTCACACACACGTATGTATTTAGAGATTTCTAAGTAAGAGAAACCAGACTGTGTATCTGACTTATTTCACTTAATATTAAGGTCTAGGTTGCTTTCATTTACCTGCAAATGCCTCAAGTTGATCTTTCTCTATGGTGGGGTAGTACTCTACTGTGTGTAAATACCGCATTTTAGAAATCTATTCTTGCGTGAGGTAAGAAGATAGAAGGAGAAGGGAGGGAAGAGCGGCAAAGGGGACGGAAAAAAGAAAAGGGAAAAGTGATAAAAATAGTTTTGCAAATGGGAAGGGAACCAAGAGTTGGAGGGACTTGGAGGGAAAGGGATAGGGGATGGAGAAAAAAAAAGAAAGAAAAACTGAGATGTATCATGTACATGTACAAATTCTCCATGAAAATGTAATCATTTTATACTGTAAGCATATTAATAAAAATTTAAAAGTAGTCAGTACATTTTATATGTTTCATTGTCCTAAATGTATCAGAAAAAAAGGTTTATGTAAGAAACAGAGAATAATTTGAGCGTTTTGCATAAGTGGGAAAGAATTAGCAAGAAGGGGTTGAGAAAATAACTCAGCAGCACAACACCTGCCTGGCAAGTAGAGGTCATGAGTTTCATTCCCGTTATCAAAAAAAAAAAAAAAATGGAATTATCAAGGTGTCTTAAAGTTTTCAGATAGAAAATGAAGTGACAGAGGTAAAATAAAACATATGACAGTAAATGTTAATGGATTACATTTTCTATTAAAAATTGACATAGTTTAAAGGAACCACCCTAAAGCCAAAATAATTCCTAAAGATTAAATAAGAGCACTAGCAAAGAAAATACCATATGTTGACCAAAAATTGCTTTGAGGAATTTATATTAGAGTAAGATTTAAGTCAAAAGTAGTTGGTGAGGCAGTGTGGTAAGTCAGTCAGTAGTAAATGGTATAATTTAAAGTGAAGTTTAAACACAAGCTGTTATGCACTGAATATCATGGTACCAGGCTTATGCAGGATATAAAGCTTTTAAGAGTATAAAAATAGAAGCAAATCGGTAGTGATATAGTTTGATTTAATTCAACCCATGATAAATCTCATATAGCAAAATATATCATGAAACAAATAAAAATGAATTTATAATGTTGATTTAATCAATAGTATTAAGCACTTTGCAATTCAGTAAATGGGTTTTCTTTTCAAATATCCACCAAAAACTTCCTCATAAGCAACTACAAGTGAACCTTAATGAGTTTCTCAACATAGATGACCAAGTAGGCCATTTTCTGTGAGCACAGAGCTAAGGACAAAGAATTTAAGAATAATTTTTAAAAGGTAAACAACACTTGAACCCCTTTCCATTTGGAAACGATTTATCTTCTTCCTCTTATCTATTAAGAGATGAAAGGAAGGAAAGAGAGGGAAAGAGGATGAAAGACAGCTGAGATATATTATGTTCTATATCAGCTCCTCACAAGGAAAGTGATCATTATCTAATATAAACAGGTACTAAAAATATAAAAATTGACAAAAAAGAGAAATCAGGATCATTAATGTAGCCAGTCTACTGGAAATTAATCTTGACTCCTCATTAGGATCATGTCAACATAAGCCTGCTGCTGTTTAAGAATATACATAAAACAGTGGTAAGAATAACAATTATAAAATTCAGGAGATATAATCACTGGTGTATTCCTAGAACAATTCAAATGCCACGAAAGAATTCGTGGCTACAGATGAAAGAATGAAAATTGATAAAATAATGCAATTAAATATTGTAAAGAGAGCAACAAGGCAGTTTCAAGAAACCAAGAGAGGTGTCTTCAACAATAAAGCCAGAAATTAAAAATCACAGGCAAGACAAACTGAAAAAGTAATTTACTAAAAACTATTAAAATAGAGAAATTTACTTAGTTTAAACAAGAGGACAGTAAAATATCTTTAGTTAGTACACAAAATCTAGAAGGACATCTCACAAGTTTAAGTGATGTGAGAATTTTTACTAATATACTTGAAATGCTGGTTTTAAAAAGAACTGGGAAAGTATAAATTGCTAAGGCCAACTAGAAAAGGTAGAATTACCTTTTGTACCTAATGTAGCTAGAAAAGGTACATTAGCTCACTGTCATACAAAATATGAAAACATTGTTTTCAAATAGTTGCCTGAAACAAGATGTCTGAGCCCAATTTTTATGGAAAAATTCCTTCACAAGCTTAAAAAACACATAAACTATATGAATAATGAGTTTTGTTTCATAGATTAAAATTATTTTTTAAGACCTAGTATTATGTGTTCATGAGTACACAGACACCCACATTCAATAGACCAAATTCCTTTCTGACTGCAGAGAAAAACATTCTAAGTAAAATAAGAAATCAAAAAACAAAGCTATACATTGTTAGGTCAAGTAGGGTTTATTCTATTAAAAATAATAATAATGATAGTGTAGAGACTATTATTTACATTGATTGAAAATTTTGGCACTAAACAATAATGAAGACAATAGGAAATGTTACACATGTGTGTGAGTGTAGATATGTGTGTCTCTGTTTCTATGTGTGTATAAGCATAGATTTCTGATTGAAAGAAAATGAACATAAACTCTGCTAATAGACCTCCAATTTTATCCCTGCATAGGCCACATAAACAGGGAAGAAGCTAAAGGGACTAAGAACAGAGGAAAACAGAGAAATCAAGAGGTGCTTAAATTTCATTATATGAGGAAAATCAGCTTAAATTTGCAAGAGAGCTGATACCACAAAAGCACTTTTTGTCTTGGGCCTCTTTCTTCTGTAACAAGGTTTTGGGAAGCTCTGTAATTCCCACACTTTTGTCCCTACAGAACACTTATGCAGCAGTGCTAGTTCAGGCAAGCTGGAGGTTGTAAGGGAGTTTTTGAATATCTAGTGTCTTGGAGGAGAGAGACATCCGGTCAAAGACTTACCCTAAAGTTCTCCTTCACTTGCTGTCTCCATGAGGGCTATGAGGCAACCCTTGGAAAAAAAGAAGTGCTCAATGTGGAAGTAGAGAAAACCTTTCCTGAAGAGCATGTCTGCTTTGTGGTGCATTCTCCACCTCTTAGATTATAGCAGATGCATTATGGCTTGGGCTTTTGCCTCATCTTTTAGGTACAAAAGACCAGCCAAGGCAGCAAATGTTCCTAGGAGAATCTTTGCTCATGAGGAAAATCACATGACACAGAGAAGGCAATAAATAGACCAGAATGAATGTAAATTTAACAGACATAATAAATATCCTAAAAAATTAAAGCAAATTGTAATATTAGAAGCACAATATGTAAAGAGGCAAGATGCTCCACAAAACCAACTAGAGATAGTGAATAAAAAAAATAAGTTAATATACAGAATACAAGACAAAGTTTGAATAACAGCAAAGATACTTTGTGTAGACAGTTTATTTATTTTATTGAAGGCCACATATAGAGATTTGAATAACAGAAAGATATACCATGTTTCTGGTTGGTATATCGTAAGAGTTTTACTAAGTTAGTTTTTTCCAAAGTTAGCAAAAGTTACATATAGTCCCAACATAATAGTTGATACATAAACATATGTATAAAAAATTATTTTATACAATAAATAATTAAAATAAAGGGCCAACAAGGCCAATACACTGCTAAGAAGGAGCAAAAATGGCACACTCGAGTAAGATTTAAACAAATCATACCACAAAGAAAGCCAAGGAGTAAAGGAAATATAGTATTTATGCAGAGTAGCTAGTAGTATATTTATCAATGAAATCAAACCAAATAAAGAACCCCAAAACAAGTTTGTGTGAATGTGCAGAGAATTAAGTGACAACAAGAATTGTTTGAAAGAAACAATCTTCTTGGCCACAAATTTCTATTTCAAGGAAAAACCTAAATGTGAAAGAATAAAAAGCTAACCAGTTTGATATCTGAGGTAGGAGAAATTTCTCAAAACAGTCGTCACAAACCACAAATAAAAATGCTGGTGGGTTTTCTAACACTAAAATAAAAATTTCTGTCAAGTATTCGATACATCATGAATGAGAAGCAAATACGTGTGGTGTTAACTGGCTGAGATTTGCACATTGCTTCAGCGGCTGAGTAACTAATCAGTATGACCAACAAATCAAGGTAGAAAGGGTTGGTCTGGTAACCTCTGGTATTGATTGAGGCCTGGAAAGAGGTTCTGGTGCCTGGAAAGAGCTGACAACTTCAGCTTGCACAGGAGAACTGTACATGTGGAATAGTGAAATGCTAGATTGATATTTAGGATTTTAATTAAAACTGAGTGAGTTACTCTTCTAGAAACCTCAGGGAATATGAAAATGTTTTTTGTTCTGTTCTTTTTGTGGCACATACCAAAAGCCAGGTATAAATTCTGGACCCCAATTAAAATAAAAAAAAAAAAAAAGAACAGAGATCCTAGAGGCCATGTCAGTCATAGACACTGGCATGCAGAGCCCCAGAGAGCACAGTCTCATCTGTTTCATTCACTTCTGTTTTGCACTGTCCAGCATAAAGCCATTCACGGCCTAGTCTTTTGGATACTTACAGTGTGGTTAGTCTGAACTGAAAGGTGCTGCAAAACAAAATATACCCTGATTTGGGAGATTTGATGAAAAAGATCTACTAATATAACTTTTTTATCTAACACTGATGATTAGACCCAGGATCTTTTCACTGGGCCATATCTCCAGGTTTTTTTTTATTTTTTGACATGGGATCTTGCTAAATTCCTAAATTTCCAAGACAGGACTTAACTTGTGATTATTCTCTCTCAGCCTCCCAGGGTGCTGAGATTATAATCTCAGTGTGAGCACCAGGAATTATAGGCATAAGTACTATTTTTATTACTTATTTAACATAATTTATTCTTTTTGATTTTATTAATGTGGTGACTAGAAATTTTTAAGTTACAAATGTGGCTTGTGTTACATTTTTATTGGATACCTAGAACTTGTCCAGAGCAATGACTGATACATGGTTAACAACCTAAGAGATACTGACTTAAAGAATGAATGAATTAGTTCAAGTCAGACATTGAACTAGCTAGTAGTTTATTTCCTACATTCATTGTCCTGTCTTACATCTATACTGGTACCTATAACTGGAAATATTCTATTCAGGGAGGAAAGAGTGGCCTCAGTGGAAAGTGCTAAAGAAGTTTTCAAAGGAAGAGAAATGATGAACAGTCCATTTGTAGATCAGTCACTGTGAGGCAACTCTCTCTTTCAACCTTTCTTATAGCTCCATTAAGGACTACTATTTCAGTTAACAGATGATGGCACTGAAGGTCACAGAGGCAAAGATCACGCTGCAAATAAGTGGGGAAGGAAGAAATTAGTTCTGCTTGCTCTGGCCAAGCCAGACCTTTCTGTCAGCCTAATCTGAGAGTGAGTTTCCATGTGACCTGCAGGATGTACCTTTATGCCTCTGCCCCTTTATTCACGCTGTTTCTCTTCAGGAGTAACCTCACCTTACTGGAATGCCACATTGGTCGGGGTCTGTCACATTTGGAACTTTTAAATATTGCCACATTTATTTGTTTCTTGTCTATGTCCTTTCTAAGATGTGAGTGAGTAGGTTTTCTATCTTGTTCACTGGGGAGACTTTAGCAAATAATATTGAAATGCCTGGTACACAGGCAGTGCTTAATAAGTAACTGCTACCTGGATTGATGAAGATCATCATTCCAATCAGAACTAATTGCTCCTTGGGTCTACTTTAATGGAATGCTTATACTTTGAACAGTTCTCATTCCAATTTGCATCATGTTATAATTAGCTCTCTTTGCATGTCTCACCATCCTAAGCTTATAAATTCCTTGGGGGTTGCATTAGATCTCAGCTAATTTTGTATCTATTCCAAAGCTATTTTCTGTATCTTTCCATGTTTTTACTCCCACTGCAGAGTCTGTTACTTGTGTAGCCATCTTTTAGCACTACTTTCCATCATACTATATTGACACATGCATATCCATATTTATGGCAGTGCAATTCACAATAGCTAAGCTCTGGAATCAGCCTAGGTGTGCATCAACAGATGAGATAAAGGATAATGTCCATGACAGGATATTATTCAGCTAAAAGAAGAATGAAATCATGTAATTTGAAGAAAAATGGATGGATCTTGAGACCATGATGTTTCATAAAATAAATTAGACATAGAAAGTTAAGTAAAGTATGATTTCTTTTATACAAGAAACCCAAAATATAACTAAATTAAAGAGTAAAATAAAGGAGAGATGGTAGGAATTACAGAGGCAGACTTTCTGCTGATAGAAAGGGGATCATGAAAAAGAGGAGGGGGGAACAGAGCAAAGGGACCAAAAATGATCAAGATATAATATATACAGTAGCAATTCTCCCAAATGGAATGTTTAACTATTATATGCTATCAATATACACTGACAAACAACAAAAAATCCCACATAAAACACAACCTTCATTATGTCTGGAAGAACAATGTGTCTTACCTTCCTTACAGCAAGCAATAGCCATATGAGTTCTGGCCAATGAAATGCACATGTAGTGTAGATTTCTCCAGAGGGTTTTGCTTTTCTGGTCCAAGACACAGAAGGTCATGTCTACCTGTCTGTCTTCTTTTCTTGACTTGTGTTGTTACCACTGGTCATTTTTTGAGATGATAGACAGTAAAAGAAGCCTGTCTATGGTAGAGAGGGATACATCTTAGGCAACTACTTTTCACAAGCTAATTTTAAGATAATTATTCAATAACTATGTGAGGATTTGGTGTAAAGAGAGTTCAAATTCCCAAAATGTATTGCTCCAAACAACACACTGAACAGTTTCTATACATCTGAGTCCAAATGACAAGGTATCAGAGGAAACTACATAGGTTAAGAAATTCATGTGATAAAGACAGTGATCTATTGGGAATTATAATCAGACATCCTAATATTTAGATTTCTAATCTTCATTTCCTGACCAATACATCAGTGAGTTATCAAGAACATGGTAGTGTCTGTTTGGTAAACAGTCAGACTAAGTAATATATTGATTTAATGCAGACAATAAAAAACCTATCTCCCTCATTATTTTCTCCAAAGCAAACAGAAAATATACAGACACATATAAACACAGTTGCCATGCAGAGTAGCATTGTAATAAGTGGCAAAGGGCTCTAGGGAGCTGATTGCCCCAAGCGATCCCGCTGCCCAGCTGTGAATCCTCGTTTTTTTTTTTTTTTTTTTTTTTTTTTTAAATTTAAGAGGAAAAAGAGAAAAACCCTCGTTTTGATGCCTAATAGCTCTATTAACCTCTTTGAAAATGGGAAGTGTAGGTTGTTAAGATCG
Organism: Cavia porcellus; assembly: GCF_034190915.1. Taxonomy (NCBI): domain Eukaryota; kingdom Metazoa; phylum Chordata; class Mammalia; order Rodentia; family Caviidae; genus Cavia; species Cavia porcellus. Next base: position 68,737,215 of record NW_026947496.1, read on the forward strand.
TTCAAAGAGATCCCCATAAGTCTCTTAGCAGAGAGTTTGCTACACGGGTATCAGTACACTAAATACTAGTTATCTTTTTTCCTTGCACTCACAGAAGTGTGCAAGGTAGGCACATAATTGCACTGAGCACGTTGTGTTCTTCCCCATGCACTAAGTTTATGAACAGACACTATAGTAAATGTACATGTCAACACACAAACACACACAATTTTCCCATTTCTTCACTGCCCAACTTGCCTGTCTTTCTACTTGAACATTCCTTCTACATGCTCTTGAGGAATGAAAAGATTTTCTCTTTCTTCTGAGACCTTGCTGTACTGTTGATGCCTATCATGGCTCACAGCTGGCTGTCCTGAGAATGAGTGACAAATATCCTTAGTAAATCACTTTCTCTAAAAATAGACCTTCCCAGATGATCTATTTCTTCAGTTTCTATTTCCACACACTTTTAAAAGAAAAAAATCTATTCTTTTAGAGACTTACTGCTAATCTGTTATAAGTAATGTGACTTAGTGAATATGAACAAATCTCTCTCAAGTTGACAGAATGTCCTAGTTTTATCTCATCTGCTTATTGGATTTATATAAAATAAAAATTTAAGGCTGACAGATTTTGCCAGATAGTGCCAGTTGAATGTTTCTTCTGTTTGGCTTCATGGGGCCATTTACCTGAATTAGTTTACTTGGTAATTTAATGCGTGACTTGTCTTCTCTATTTCTTCTCCAGGATGCACACAGATGGATTTAGTGGGTGCAAGATGTAGATTTAGTGGGTCATAGCCACTATGTAGTCATAGCCACTATGTAGAATCAGATGAATTGTTCTTATCACTATAGGCCAATTAATCTTTTCATGAATGTAATTTTCCAGATCACTTGGCTCTCTGGGTCAAGGACCATGGAGTTCACATCATTCATACTGCTAGAATGCATATTTGTGGGAAAAAAGCAAATGACAATGACAGTGACTACAACAACAACAACAGCAGCAGCAGTAGCAAAATGGTATTTTTATATTGCAAACCTCAGTACTATTAGTTAAATGCCAAACAGGTCTAAGCGTGAATTCTATTTACCTCTTTATGATCCTTTAATATACGCATCAACTACAGTCTTATTTACATTACTATGCTCCATTGATTTGAATAGGGGAAAGGGCACAGTCATGATCTTAAACCAAATCATTAACAGCTCCTCTAAAATCTGTCACTGGCACACTTACTCTGAATTTTCAAACTGAAGAACACTGAAGCCAGAAGATTGAAAACTATGTCAAACTTAGTGTTTATACTAGATGCTTTTCAGTAAAAGCAGGGACAACAGATTTCACAAATTTCATGCTGGTAAAAGGAGGAGAGAGAGGAGGAGAATTTGGAGAAGGAGAAGAGGATGAAGACAACATGGGCTGAAAAGAACAAAGCTATATAATTTCTTCCTCTACAGTACAGCACTGCCTGTGAACACGGAGGAATGATTAACTCCATCAACTAGATTATACGAGAATGGCGATGAGATAGTCATTCTGATTCCTGTGTTACATTATGAAAGATTCCACCCTAGCACACTAGAGAGTTCCTGGAATTGACCCTAGAGAATAAAACTTACATGCTGTGAGAATAAAGAGTGATACAGCAGAGACCTGAGGGGCCTTTAGTTACTGAGAGAATCCCTTGGCTTGGCTACCATGGGAACAAGGACCTTATCTATACAGCTTCCCGGAAACGGATTCTTCCAACAACCAGTGAGAGTGAGAGTGAAAGAGGCCCTAACCCTTGCATGATATTGTATCTCTGGGAACAACTTAGTTTCATCACAGTACGATGCTAAGCAGAGGGGCCAGCTAAACTTTACCCAGACTCTTACCCCATAGAAACTGAAATAAAAATAAATTCTGTTGTTTTAAGCTTTTAAATTTGTGGTATTTTATTACACTGCACAAACAAACAAACAATCCAAATATATCCACTGTGGATTGTTGAATGAGTAAAGAATACATTTCTTTTCATTAAGCCACTGAAGTTTGGCCACTGAAGTTTTATAATGTCACCTAAATCAAGTACAATAGTATTCATGAGGTTGCTCATATAAAAATATTAAAGGTTTCATCAAATGTACACAGACTGTCCGTTCTGGATATTTTTCTGTGAAGATGGTGCACTGGGGCTGGCCTACAGCTTGCCCGAGCCTTCTAATGAAATGGAATTCTGAATCATTCTGACAGCTTACTTGTCATTTCTAAATTACAGCAGTTCTCTTTATGGTATCTGGCTTGCTCTGCTTAATTAGAAGCTGGGCTAGTACATCCAACATGGTACCTCTGAGAACTATCAGGACTATCTGCCACATTTATATAGCAGGAAAGGCCTTGTATCTTGGCACGTGCTTAGAATTTTGTTTTTGTTTTTAAAATAAAAGCAGTTCTATCAACATTTCACTACTGTGGGACGTAACTACTACTAATAGTCCTTTTTAGACTTAAAATGCTATGTAACTGTTTGGCTAGACTCTAATGGCAATTTTTTGTGAGCATATAGTATACACTAGGTACTGTGCTAGTAACTGACATTTGCTTTTTTCAATTAAAAGCTTTGACAATGCTGAAAATGAAGTAATATAAGTCTCAATTTATTGGTGAAGTAGCTGAGCTTAGAGAGGTTAAATAATATGCTTAAAAATAACTTTTGAATGGCAGACCCAAGAATCAAATCTAATTCCATGTTTCTTATTTTTTCAAAAATAATTTTTTTTTAGTTATTCTCCAAAGTTCAATTTCCAGGAACCAGATATGGTGAGATATATATGATACTACACCAGGAATAGGTAAAATTTTGCTTTAATGAGCCAGATAGAATTGTCGTAAGCTTTGAGGGCTATATTATCTCTGTCATGGCTAGTCAATTCTGACACAGTATGGAAATGATCATAGATAATATGTAAATTAAAGAGCATGACTGTGTCACCATAAAATTTTATTTTAAAAAAACAGCAGAGGGCTAGATTCCGTTTGTAGGCTGTAGTTTGGTGATCCTTGGTCTGGACAGAATATTGAAATGTTGTAACACGTCAGGGTTAGTGTAAAAAGATGTGCACATGGCCAGGTATGGTTGTGTGTGACTGTAATCTGAGCAATCTGGGAGGCTGAAACAAAAGGATCACAAATTTGAGCCTAGCCAGAACGACTTAGTGATTTAGACAGACACTGGTGCCAAATTTAAAAAGCCAAATTAAAATAGTGGAGACATAACTCACACTGAGTCCAGTCCTCAGTAAGTTCCCCAGTATCAGGTGGGGAGAAAAGAAGAATGAAGAGAGGAGGAGGGGGAGGAGGAAGAAGAGGAGGAGGGGCGGGAGGAACAATCAGAAACAACTCTGAATGACTGGATGAACATTTCAGAGTTTCTCATCGCTTGCCTGAGGCCTTTCCTGTGACTGTGACACAGGTCAGCAGCTCCCTCTATCCATTCATTTGCTTTTCTCAGCCCCTTCCTGAGCTTGTTCCTACAGGCCCATCTCAGTCAATTCTATCATGTAACCGTCTATCTCAGAGTTTGAAATGACCTAAACAAAATATTCACCTGGCTTACCACGTGGGCTGAAGGGTTGAGAAAGAAGGCTTTACAAACACAGATCACAGTAGTGTAAAGCACTGTGAGGTCCGTGCCAGCAGAGGTGGCAAGTAGAGGAGAAATGAGACAGTCCTCCCACAAGAAGGAAGAGCAAGAGCAGAATGGAAGGAAGAGCCTCATGATGGATAGGGAATTTACACAGTTCACAGCTGCTGAGTGTGATGTGTGAGCTAGGAAATAGCTAGCTATGTGGCTGACAGGTGGGCAAGGGCTGGATCATGCCAGGCCTTCAAAGAGCAAGCAGGTTTACTTTTGAAGATGGAGCAACTTTCCAGAGGAAGCTTCAGCGGTTAGGGGACTCTTCTTCACCATAGGACTATGACATGGGAAGTGCAATGTGCAGTAAAGTCCATTAGAGAGGGCTACAGGGTACTGCTCCTCCTGGGAAGCACCTACCTCTGTGAGTCCCAGCCAGAGGAACTGTGCAGGGCATCAGAACGTGAAGAAGCTTGATTGTCACATCTCAAGTTTTCAGAGGACACAGAAGACAGTGAAGAGACTAAGGAGGCTGATACGGTAAAACAAGCATAGCAGGCTCCCGTACTACTGCAGATAAACTGGAAGAGATTTCATAGCTTAACTGTTCTTGACATGGGCAAGGGTGGCTCTGAGATGAGGTCAACAGCCTGATATGAGGTGTCCTCCCCTGGGGCCCCGGAGGGGTCGGGGATCTGATGACCCTGTCTGTGACTGGCCCCGTGTGCAGGAGCAGCAGCTTCACTAGGCTCAGCACAGTCAAATGCACTGGGACTCCGGGAGGCGAGAGCAGACTGGGGTTTGAAACTGTGGGCAGGGACATGAAAGAAAGGCACTCCTGTGAGCTGCTCTGCTGGCACCAGGATCTCCCTGTAGCTCAGCTACAACTTTAAAACACCGTCTATCCTTTCCTATTTCAGGTTTTAAAATAAGCAAGTGATAATACAATGTATTGGTAATGAAGAAACGAAACGACTCAAATCACCAATCTTTATACTTCACCGAAAAGAACAATCAGTACTTGTTTGGTGTCTGTGATTGTAGTGAAATTTCTGTGAATTTGTTAAAAAAAGAATATTACTTATGTATTTTTATATAGCTTACTATGTGAATTTCATCCTGTGACTTGCTATATCTATGTCAGATTATGAGCATATACATAACACAATTTATTAATATTTTTCTATGCATGTTATACTTAATCACTATAATATTGATAGAAATTTGAAGTTGTCCTAATCTTTTATTGTAAGTACTGTTACACTGAACATTACCATACATATACTCATATACAGGTAATTTATTAAGAGTAGTACAATTAAAATCATATTTATGGGCTGAACACTATCACAAGTGCTTTATGCATTATCTCATGTAATTTTCACAATAATCCTTTGAAAAAGATTTCAGTAATTTTTCATTGATTTCCACAAAAGAATAGTGCAGTAGACTTGCTAACTTGCATTTTTTTTTTTTTGGTCTTTTTCCTTTTTTTTTTTTTTAATCAGTACTGGGGATAGAACTCACACCTGTCTGCTTGCAAGGCAGGTGCTTACGCTGCTGAGCTAAATCCCCGGCCCCTTAACTTGCATTTTTAATAAAAGTCTAATTGTTAGATGATTAGAATCGACTAACATGTACATATTATTTATGGTGGATTAACGTTTTTTAATATTGAGTCTTATCTAAAAATATCACATCTTTCCATTTACTCTTTAAATTTGTCTTTCCATGATATTTGTATATTTTTTAGAATTCTAACACTGTGACAAAATAACTGATGTAAACAATTTAGAGGGAAAGATTAGTCGTGGCTCATGAATTTGGCGGCTTTCGTCTATGATTGGCGGCTCCATTGCTTTCTGTAGAAATGTGATAGAAAGACGTGGTGGTGGAGAGCTCTTCGTCTTAGAGTAGCCAGGAAGCAATGAAGTGAGAAAGCCCCAGAGCACGGCAAGTTAAATATGGCCTACAATGTCATGCACTCATGATCCAGGTTCCATCTACTTTTTCTATCACCTCCCGATAACATGATCAAATTATGATTTCATAATGGATTAATCCACTTGGTGAAGTTAGGGTCCTTATGACACAGTCGCTTCCCTAAAAGCCCATTAGCTAACGAGCAAGAAGCCTTTTGCATGAGTTTTGTTGGGTGGTGGTGGTGCTTCAAATCCAAACAACTGCATTATTTTCATGTTTCATCACATTGGACTGACATGGTTCTTGTCAAAATATTCTTACATACGTCACAGTTACTGTTGGTGTATGGAAATTAAATGAGTTTTTATTTTGAGCTTGTAGCATACTAAATTGTCTTATTAGTCATAAAAGTTTCAACTGAGAATTTTAAATAGGCTTTCATATCAGTTGCTATTAATGATTATTTTGCTTCTGCTTGTAATATATATTTTGAATTTATTTTACCTGTCTTGGTACTTCTAGAACAATGTTGAGTTAAACAGGCAGTACTGTTCTTTGTCTCATTTCTCATCTTAACTGGACTCATGATTTATAGTTCCTTGGGGCAGCTGCTACATGTTTTTGGTGGGTATCCTTCCATGAGGAAGTAAATTATAGTTTACCAGGAATTATTTTTGATACTTAGGAGCTCCAATTAATTATGTATAAATGGAGTCATGGTAATTTTCTCTTGTTTTTAATCAAAGTAGGACATTGCATTTCTTTTCTTAGGGTACAATCTCCTTGATTCTGAGAGCAAGGAGATAATAGATTCCTTGGTTTTGAGAACCAAGGATAAATTTTTAAATATACTCGTGGCATTTGAAAACTTTTTTCCCAGAGTTTAATTTGTCTCTACGTTCTTGTGGGAGAGATGTTGATGGCTGTTTCTTTCAGAGCCATCCAAATAACTTGCTATGGGAATTCCAGACTGAATATCCTTTTTGCTCAGAATCTGAAGCCATGGCATCCATGACTTTGCCTATCATTCCCTTGCTTTCTCTAATTTTCATTATAAGAAGGTCATCTGCTTTTTAATTTCTGGAAGCATTTAGGGATTTTCTTCTATTCTTGTAATTTACAAAAGTTACTGTGATTCTGTTAATTGTGCATACACAGGTTTTTCAATTTTAGTTTCCAATTTTCATGTATCATTTTTACATTTCTCTTTTTACTATTTGGTACTTCTATTTATTTTTATTGCTCAGTATTTATTGAATCAATTTAATTTGAGCACATAAGTCCAATTTTCTTGTTTTTAACAGATTTTCTTTTTTAATTATCTTCTTACCCTCATTTTAGTCATTATCTCCTAGTGGAGATGACGGGTTGACCTTTGTCTACTTCCATTATCTCTAGACCTTTCTTTACATAAATTACCTGCTCTTTGCAGTATCTTTTGGGAGACTTCCCTCCATTGTCTTCTACCTCACAGATTTAGTTTTCAGATTTATTTATTCTATTTTTCAGACCTTGTATTGCTTTTTAAATCAATATGTATTAGTTTATTTTTCAAGTGACATGTGAAAAATTAGACAGAAATCTTAATTTTTAAAACTCACTTATAGGCATCAATTGTCCCTTTTGTTAAAAAGGAACTAGTTTTTTTTTTTTTTATATGATCACAATACTTGACTCTCCCTGAAAATACCAATTAGAAGGGATTTGAGGTTAGTCTTAATCCTTGCATTCTCTCTCATTTCTCTGGGTTAACTTTTTGGTTTGTACATATTACTCTCATCTCTGAGCTGCCTGCTCATATTTTGGGACGAAGAGCTGGCTTGATCATGTGAGGATACAGAGAAAATTTCTTCTGCAAATGGGACTCTGGGAGCCATCATTTGAGTTGGGAGGGTTGTCAGGCAGACTTTGCTTTAGGGTCATGCTTTGGGACTGTTACACAGGGCCCTGTACTTTGATGAGCTCTGAATTTGGTTTACACTCACTGGTATTGCTGTCTTGAAATTCTTAAAAGTATTTGAACAGGGAGTCTCTATTTCCTTGTGCACTAGGCCCTGCACATTATGTAGCTGGCTCTGTGTGCTTTTATTGAATTCTTTGAAGAATCCGTATTTCTCGCCTCCTAGTAGACAGGGAGGAAACAGTTTTGCAGGTGCCTGAAGGCAGTGGCTGGGGTATCCTCAGATTTTTTCATGGCTGCAGGTTTCTCAGAATTATATTGCTGAAGTTTGTAAAGCTGCTGGATCAGGCTTCTTTGGGTTCCCTGTAGCATTTCTAACTATAGCTCCAATTTGACACACATACTATTTTTTATCTAGGTCTCTTAAAAGCTTTATGCAAGGTTTGAAACTCAAGCAACTTACAGACTTTTTACTGATGACTATTTTTTAAAGGAGGAATAAGCATTTTTCTGAACACAAAAAAAATCTATAGGAATATGCTAGAAAAGGCACGATTATGATGTGGATGGACCAGCATGTGTACTGAGATGGGAAATCCTTGCTAAGGAAATGCCTGGGGAAAGTTCTCTTTACCTACTCATGATCACTGAGTTACCTATCTGTTCTAATAGATCCACAACGAGTGGAAAATGCTTTCTATAAGCAAATATGACTCCAGAGTGAATAGACAGGAAGTATAAGAATAGGAACATTTTAGAGGTTTGACCCCTCCCCCGCAGTAGTTTAAAAAAGAATACAAAATGTGGTATTGAGTTTATAGGTTATTCTTAGCCTCCTTATATGAAAATGACCTCCTTTGCCTTCTTTAACCAAATCTGCAGCCTGGGAAGGGAGTAGAGGGCATGGAAGTTTGGGCCAACCCAGCGTACTCCTGGCACTTATCTCTTTGCCAGCTGAATGAATTCTGGCCATCTGGCCATGAATTTTGTGGGGTTGTAGAGCCTGGACCCTCACATATCAAGGGACTATCTGTAGACCAGCTTGGGCCAGGAAAACACCTGTGTGTAATTACTGCCAAAACAATCAGTTAGTACAATGAGTGCCACTTGCATACAGAGTAGATCTTCCCCTCCACGGTGGTGACTCTTTAAAGTGTGTTTTTTGTATTGATCACATTGTTACCAGCAGAAACATTTCAGAACTGCAAAATCTCAGGCCTAGCCGAGATCTACTTGATGAGAGTCTGGAAATCAGGATCAGTAATCTATGTTTTAATAGATTCTGTAGGAGATTCTGTGCTTACTTAAGTTTGCGACATTAAACTGTTTGACGGCATTTTCAGAGGTTATTATATGGTTTACTAGCCTAAGGTATATGTGTACATGTCTGTACGGTGACTTTAAGATTCAACTTGTGTTTTATAATTAGGAGAATAACTCAACTTTCTCAATCTCAGTCTTTTTAATACTAAAGTCCAGGGAATCTCTGTGATGTTCCCATATTTCTTCCACATTATACACTTAATGAAATAGGATTCAGAGTAACCCATTTATACTCTTAAAATTATTGTATAACACGTAGACAATCACTGGACAGTAAGTAGATGAGCAGCTATTACTATGTGTGCTGTTTTTATATTGTCTTTCTGTATATTCCTGTATCTATCATTTAACTGAATCTGGAACATGGTAGCCTATGTTTTGGAGTCAGATGATTTGAATTTGAAACTTATTATGAGTCACTTTGGTTAACTGCCTCCCTTGCAGAGGATGAGCCAACCAAAGCAAAATGTTTCCTTCCGGGTCTGTTTGGAACAGAAACGCTTTCAAAAGGGAGTCACTGTTACTTCACTGGTTAACACTTCTATGCCTGTACGTTATTCACCCATTAATCCTCTCCTCTCTCTCATCCATCCCCCTGCTTGTGTTTCCCAAAGCACTTGAGCATGAGTACCTCCACATTGCAAGGGGTCATCTGAGGCACAGAACTGGCATTGGTTGGATAAAGATCTTTAAATCTATAGGCATCATCCAGGCTAACAACAAGCAGGAACTTTGGTTTGCATATGACTTAGAGACAGTCAGGACAATCTTTTTGAAAACATGAATGTACCCAAGTCAACTTAGTTAAGATCTTTCCAAGAGCCCTCGTTATGTTACCCCACAGTCATGAGTTTCTTATAAACCAAATTAGTCTAGATTAAGAGAGAGGCACATTAGGGATTATCATTCAGTTCATCTTACAAGAGCAAGGCCACCTAGCCATCTGTCTTCTAGCCATTGCAACACTATAAATTGGCCAAAAGAAATCTTGCCAAGTTCTATTATCCACCTCTACATGTTTTTGGAAGTGGGGGTTTCCCAAGATCCATAATTGCTATTTCTGTTGTGTGACTCAGTGGCATGTTGGGAACTCAAATGCCATTCCTGAGCCAATAGCCCTTAGAGCCTCGCATCAAGTGTCTACCAACTTAATTTTGAAGCACATTTTTAAACAAAGTTCCAACTTTTAGAACAAGGAAAAGGGATAGGACTGCTCTGGCTAACCCAGAACAGGCAGGAAAGTATTATAGAGTGGGTACCCTGTACAGATCCTCTCCTGGGCTCTTGCTTCCATCCCTCTCCTGCTTTGGCCATTAGATCTATCTATCTTTCTTTCTTTTGATTCCTCTTCCTTCAGAGTTGCTTTGAACTAACAGGAACTGACTCTCAGGGAGGGTATGTATTCCTTCACCTTCTTCTCTCTCTTAGGCCACGGGCTGACTGATACAGTTTTAAAAAGTCCTATGTGATTGCCAGGTGTAGGGGTGCATGCCTGTAATGCCGGTTACTTTGGTTGCTGAGGCAGGAGGACTGTGTCTGACGCCAGCCTCCATAACTTACTGAGACCCTGCCTCAAAGTTTAATAAGTAAATTAAAAAAAAAAAAAGGTGGGGATGTAGCTCAGTGTCCAAGTGCTTGCCTAGCAAATGCAAAGCCCTGGGACAAAACTCCTCCCTGCCAAGTCCATGATATGCATTATGCTTCAGAGTTCCATTGCAAGATCAACTCAAGGTGAGACAATATTTTTCTTCAACCTATTTCCCTTCCTCCCATGCAGGATTTTTCAGAGAGCATACCATCAATAAATTATATGCTGCTGAACCTCAGGCTCTGCTTTTAGTAACCTCATCTTAAGGTGAAGTGTGAGATATTAAAAAATCTAAACTCCATACTTTCGGCAGCTCCATTACCTTACTTACCAGAAAAAAGCTGCCTCAAGGTCAGATCTATATGATTTGATGAGAGTGACTGTTTCCCTTTCTTTCCTTTGTTTTAGAAACCCATCTTTATAGATGACAATGGAATAATTTTATGACGAACTCGTAAACTGACAGGTGATATTTTAGTCTGAATATTGAGACACAAGGTCAGAGCTGCTGCTCTCCTTTAAAACCTCCTTCTGCTCACAGCTGCTGTCGAGAGTCTGGAAACCAAGCACAAGTGCTCAGAGAGCAAGCACCAGGCTCTCCGTGCAGCTGTCCGACCAAGCTGCGGACAAACTTACAAATGAAGTTCTGACGAGGAGCTGGGAAAGGTTCTGATAGCAAGGAGATGTCTTGGCATTTTGCTCCTGGCTCCTGCTATAAATGTTTTAAAGATCTCTCATTATTAACGCCATCACTTATTACAAATTAAGTGCGAGGTTTGCTTTCTCTGCACACTTTTTATAGAAATTATCAAATAGGCAGCTTATGAAAGAAACTTTGCCAAAATTACTTTAAACACAGAACAAGATAACAAATAACATCTGAAACAATATATACTGCTTTCTGAAATCATAGATTGTAGTGATTAAAATATGTATATTAAAGGTTTTGATGGGTTGAGTTGTGGTCTGACATGAGGCCTTCTGATTTTAAATAAAGTTCTTCTATTTATGGGAAGACGCATAAACAGCCTGTTTTAATATTGTAAACTAGATTCTTTTCCTTTTACTCCCTCTTTTTTATCTCATGCAACTTGTCCATGGAACTTCTATTTTAATAATTTTCATTTCTAGCATATATACCTCAGTATAAGAGGTAGAGTCTAATATAGCACTTAAAAAATTCACTCAGCAGAAGTTGATAATAATGAACTTTATATTTGAGGCTTTATCTTTCATTGTTATTTACAAGGTAAGATTCATAAAAAACAAAAATAAAACACAAGAACAACAAAAGGCAAAACTCCTCTGTTTACTTCTCTGGTAGTGCAATGAGTTCACTGCTTAAGAATATGAAATTCCAGGGCTGGGGTAGCTCAGCAGCATAAGCACCTGCCTGGCAAGCATGAGGGCGTGAGTTCAATCCCTGGTACAAACAAACAAACAAACAAAAAGAATATGAAATTCCAACTACTTTGATGATTTATTTTCTAATACAAATGCAAATTAGCAGAAGCAAGTCAGAATTTTCAAAGTAGACTGGGAAAAAGGACGGTATTTGGGAGGTGGAAAAATGTTAGAATGAAGTTCTTATGTCTATAAGAACTAGGAGAGCACAGCAATATGGGCTTATTAACACAAAGGTAAAACTGATGTGCACATAAAAGGTTCAATAACTGGCATTCCAAATGTGATCCAGAGTAGTAAGGAACCTATCACAACAGTAAAACTGCTTTGAAATTTGTGAAGCACTGACAACTGTTATTATATATGCAAGCAAAATTTTGTTTGGCATGATCTGCTTTTGAAAGAAAGGAAGGAAAAACTAGATTATAGAAAGATGTACAAATGAAATTCCCCAAAAGAAAATGCTTGGGAGACACACGTATCTTCTTTTATCAGTAAGGAGCCTTTCCTGGGCATCCTTCCCTAATAAAGTTTTCCTGTATTTCTTTAAGATGGAATGAGCTGATCTTCCCCAGAATGTGGAGCTTGAGGAAAATGTTCTTGAAAAAATGCAATCATTAACTTTCCATAGTAGTAATAATGTGTTATCAGGAAATTAGTTCAAGTATTTTTTTCAGTATTTTTTAATCAGTACACGTTTGTGCGACATAATGAGTTGATCCTTGTGGGAACTGGCACATCCACATACCATATATTAATTCCTTTTCTCATTTCTTTCCTTCTGTCCTCTCACTCTCTTGAGATATTGAGCCCTGTAGTTTTTGCAATAGTTCCATCTCCCTTTTCCCCACTATCTCCTTTTTTCCCTTATCATCTATTTTCTTGGTGTTTAATTTATTTACAATTTGAGTTTCTTGTATAATTCTAAATTTAAAAAAAAACTATTGCATTTTTATCTTTTTTGGGGGCAGGGTACTGGGGATCAAACTCACCACCTTGCACTTCCAGGCAAGAGCTTCAGCCACTGAGCTAAATCCTTGGTCCTGTACCATGGAATTTTCATTGTCATATTTTCAATGCTATTTATTTTTTCAAGGGACTTCATCTCAAATTTCTTAATAAAAATTAGTAGGACAATATGGTTCGCAAACAGCAATCTAATATATAAGTTTTTCACGTATATCTAAGTCACGTGTGTACTACTTGATGAAATGTTGTATCTGCTTTGAAAATGGAATAAAAAATCAAATCAAATACTCATTAAATTTATTAATCTCCAAAATGAGGTCTTCCACTGTGTTTTCAGAGTAAGATTCATTAGGGAAGGAATAAGCAGACTTCTGTCAAAATCATGACAAGAGAGGTTTTTATGTTGTACAGATACATACAGTTTACCAAAAAAGACTATTTGACTAAGAAAAACTATTCCAGGTGAATGTCTTCCTTCTTGACCCTTCTATGTTTGTTTGATTTTGTGAAGAGATGGTCTATGCTATTCAAGCCAAAGTCAAAGTGTTTTCTCATTGGCTGAGTCTGGTACTCATTGCTAACTTCTTGCTGCATGATGCAGATTGTTGGGAGTAATGACCAATCCTGATGACAAGCATTATCTGAGAATTTACATGAACTAAGAGCTTCAGTAAGCAGTGAGATCAATAATCTTAATTCTCGATACTTTGTACCTCATTCCATCTTGATTCATAGTTTTTCCACTGTGAACATAAGATTTTTTCCTCTCTCGCTTCTTAATCTACACTTTGGACTTTTCCCAGCCTCCACATTCATGGTTCTAATCTTGGGTTCTCTATTAAATTAACCTGGCCATTCTCTCTGAGTGAATGGTCTCTAACAGGTAAGAATGCTCTAGGTTGAACTCAGCCTCTGCCCCTTGTGCAGATTTTCAGAAGATGGCTCCCTGAGGGGGAATCAGACACTGGTACTTGTCTTTAGAATTCCTCTCATGCCTGCTCTTTTCTCTTAATTCCTGTTTTCTATCTATCATCTTACTTTATGAAAAGGGGGAAATGAAAAAAGGAAGCCCAGAAAGGTAAAAGGTGAGTCCAAGGACTAGATCTGAACTGTTCAACATGACAGTTATTAATCACATGTGAAGACTGTATTGCTCAGCTCCTTGGCTTTCAGTACTCCCATGTCATGCCAGTCTACCTTTCATGTCACTATCGCAACATTAATGACAGTTATTATCTTGTCTTTCAAACCTAGGTACTTCTGCTCAGCCTTTGAGAACTTCAGGTGACCACTCTAAGTTTCTTGTTTGTTTCTTCTGAGTATGTAGTTTCAACCAGGCCAATTACACTTATTCTACCTTTGTAATATTAACCATGAAATAAAGTTCATACCTCATAGTTTTAAAGTTTACTTTGCTGCCAAATTACATTTGCATATGACTTTCTGTTTCACAAAAGGTTTTCTAGAAGTAGCCCTTTGATACTTCCTATTAACTCTTCCAGAAATCAAGAGTCATCTGTGGCTGTTGAAAAGATGGTGGATTGGTAAACAGCAGCATACAGGGCTCCCTGAGCAAGACAGCTCAGATGCTGAAATAAAACATCTTGAAGAGGTCTGGACAGAGGGAGATGTATCCTCTTGTCCCAGAAAGAAACGAAAGGGAAAAAGAGTTAGTGAAACATGCAGTCCTTGGGCTACTATTGGAGCAACTAAGATTATAGTGGCCATGGGGCTTTTGCTGGAGCTGCCCAAAGTCATGCCTTCATGGCTTGCTGGAGCTGTCCGAATTTGCGCCACTGTGACCCACAGAATCTGCGGTCAGGCTGAAGTTGGAAATCGGCGACCCCAACAGAGAACAGAGCCAGTGTTGAGACCTGCATTAAACCACAGTGAGTGCAGGGAATAAGACCCTCTCATGGGAAAGGGCCAACCAACTGGACAAAATATTGGAATTGGGAAGGATGGGTAGGAACAAGGAACAGCATTGACTTCAGTAGGTTGCCCCATTCCCAGAGTAGATTGGTGGGGTCTGCTTGGGCTGGGTCATGCCCCTGGAAGGGACCCAATAAGTCATCCCAAACCACATATGTACACATGGCACACATTAACAATGCCCCTCTTTGCAACTGAATGACCAACAGCAAACTGGAGAGGGCAGAAATCCCTAGCCAGCACACTTCAGAAGAACCATGACCAATAAGGAAAGGGGCTGGGACCTCCACTACACACCTGTATGGAAGAAACCAAAAACATGACAAGAGTAAGAAATAAGAACCCCCCCCCAGCTCCCAACCTTGAGGGTATTGATCCAGGAGAGGTAAATACAAAATAGACTGAGGGCAGCAAACAAGCAATATCAGACACAGCATCAGTGGACATAAAGAGGTATCTTTAGGACCTCATAGACAAGCACAAAAGTGAAATATTTAATCAAATAAAACAAGATATATGTAGATTAATCAAAGAAATGCTCAGCACCTCTCAAGAAGACACAGATTGAAGAATGGAGGAACACACAAAAAAATGAGAGAAACATGTAAAGAAAACGTAGAATACATGAAGCAGATTCAAAGAGGTTACCAGGAAATTAAAAACTCCATTGAAAGCCGGGAAAAACTGCTTGAAAAAAATTAAAGATAAACTATCAAAACTTGAAGACAGGTTTGCAATCTGTGTATGAAAGGAAAGATCTCTTAAAAAGTGACAAGGAAACAGGCAGTAACAATAAAAAGGCTAGAAGATGACAAGAGGGTCTATAATTTAAGAATAAAAAATGTGAGTGAAGAAGCAGAGGTAAAAACAAAGGAACTACAAAGGCTATTCACAGAAATAATTAAGGAAAACTTCCCAAGCATAGGAAAAGGAAATGATATTCAGATGTATGAGGCATACAGAACTCCAGCCACCTACAACCAAAAGAGAACTACACCCAGGCATATAATAATTAAGATCCCAGAAAATCAATATAAGAGCAGAATACTAAAAACCATCAAAGAAAAGAAACAGATTACCTATAAAGGAAAACCCATCAAAATCACAGCAGACTTCTCAACACAGGTCATCAAATCAAGAAGAGCTTGGAATGAAGTATTCTAGTCAAGAAAGAAAATAACCTCCAATCCAGATTGATGTATCCTGCAAAATTGTCTCTAGAAATTAATGGAGAAACAAGATGCTTCCAAGACAAAGAGGAACTGGGGGAATTTGTAACCACCAATCCAACCCTACAGAGAACACTGAAGGGCATTCTAGAGAGAGAGAGAGAAAAAATAAACAGGTTATCAGGAACAGTGGCAGAGAGGCCTCAATGAGTGGAGCAGACAATGGAATGATGGAGAAAAGCAGACAACCAATGGCAGAAAAATAGCATAATAGAAATGAGGCAGAGAAAGTTGGCTATAATCTCTAACATGGATGGCCTAGATACACTAAAAAAAAAAAAAAAAAAGAAATACAGGCAGAGTAGATCAGAAGATACAGTCCACCAAGATGCTCTGTACAGGAAATATAATTAATCTGAAAAAGGGTTTATGGACTGAAAATCAAATATGAGAAAAACAGTGTTCTATGTGACAGGGAACCAGAGAGAAATAGGGGTAACACAACCAGTACCTGCAGATAGGTTAGAAAGACAGGATACTTATGTGCAGTAGAGAACTATTCAGTTATAATGAAGGAAAATCTTGAGGCTTTTGTAGGTAAAGGAATACAACTTGAGATCAAGTCCAGAAGTGAGAAGGTTTGGAACCACTTAGGTAAACAGCAGGTTGCCCCCCCACAATCTGAAGACTGAGGGAGTTGGTGGGACTCAAAATGCACAGTGCACACTGTGTGAGTGAAAGGGGAGGAATAGTCTAAAAACAGAAGGCAGAGGATATACTGTTAATAGTGTATCAGGACATAAAACCCACATTAACCACACTGCTCTGTTTAGATGGATTATATTCTGTTCCAATTCATCTACTTGTACTAGATTTGAGGGCACAGATAGCTATCCCAAAAGTACAGGATATAGTATGGTAATAATCCTTAATTTCCTATTAACTTAATCTGAAGCCCTGTGTAACTTACACTGTTTTATTATGACTGATCTTAGTTGAATCTGGTTTGTTAGATTGTTGTTTTGTATTGACAGATTTTATTCAAATCTGTTATGATTGATACTATCAAGTCTGATAGTACAGGCAACTACACCGAAGATGATAAGATTCACTAGGATACCCACTCTGGTTTGATTATTACCTGATTTTAAAGTTTTACACTGTCTACAATGTTTTAATTTTATTAATATTGTCATGTACTGCTATATTCAGTTATACTATGCCTGATGATATAGACAATTCTATGGAAGATAACAAGAGACAATACAGTAACCATTGTAGATCACCTTGCACTGTGGTTTTATATGAATTTTTGTTTCATGTTTTTATAGGAATTTGTTTCATTTTGTCTTGCTTTGTTTTGTTTTTACCTCTAATACATAAAGGATAGAAATACATGTAGAGACTTATGCATGTGTAGAACCTATAAACAATTTAACTGCTCATATAACCCATGATGAAATGAACAACTACTTTGAAGAAAAAGAGACAGTACAGTACCCAGTGCTGATTCTGTACCACCATGATATGAAATCCAGCAGTCCTATTATTCTTTGTTCAGAGTGATTTTATCCTGTTTGGTTTTGTTTAATTTCAACACACTTTAAGGTATGGACAGCTATTTTGAAGAGAATGACAGACGCTATGACAGCCATTGTTGATTTCCCTATTGTCTGATTATTTTTAATTGTCTGATCTTCAAGACCTAAAACGCCTTCCTCATCTTGTTCAGATCAGTTCTATACTATGTTGTTTTGTGTGAATTCTTTGTATGTGAAGATTTGGGTAATGATTTGGAAGAAAATAAGAGACAATACGATAGATAGTGAAGACCTCTGGTTGTCTTGCTTTGAAATTTATGTCCCTTACATTGCTTTCTTATGTTCTGTTTTGTTGTGTTTAATTTTACCCTCTTTAAAATAAAAAAATCATCTGTGGATCCTCTCTCCCTTTGACACCATACTCCATATTTATACAAGCTTTTAAAAGTTTTTGCTTCAAATTATATCTTAAAATGGACCACTCCCCAAGTCTTTTACTAATATTTGTTCAATAACTTTTCTTTATAAGTGAGACTAATCTTGTTTTCTAACTGCCCTCCTTACTTTCAAAATATCCTACACCTGCAATTTTGGCTCAGGGCTTAGCAGTTTTGCTCCTTGCATGGTCAGCTGGCTCTCGGCAGAAGTGTTGTGATGAAAGGTCTTGGCAGAGGAAAGCTGCCCACCTTATGACCGCTAGGAAACAGAGAGCCAAGACGGATCTGTCTCTTCTAACCATGTCCTATTTCCTAACAGCAAGACATCTATAATGCCCTTATAATTCAGTTATCCTCAAAAGGCCCTACCTATGACTGCATGAGTCTGTAGTGGGACATCTAGATATAAACCGTAACAACCAGTAAGGTCCATAAGCTCTAACCATTATAGTCCACTAGGATATTCTGTCATGATGGAAATATCCCACAATCTGTGGCTTTTAGCACAGTCACCACTAGCCACGTGGGCTTACCAAGTACTTAGTATATGGCTAGTATAACTGAAAAATTGAATTTTTAATTCTAGTTAATTTAACTTAAAGGTAACTAGCTCACATGTGGTTAACAACTGTCATATTGAACAGTTCAGATCTAGTCCTTGGACTCACCTTTTATCTTTCCAGGCTTCCTTTTTTCAATTCCCCCTTTTCATAAAGTAAGCATGTTCCTATCTCTTTCCCTAGATCTTCATGTACTTCACTGCCTTGCTCCATGCTTGTTTGTGACTCAAAGTTAATTTGCTACAGAATCCTTTTCTGGTCACTACTTTAGGCAGCTTGGAGTGTTGTGATAAGATAACACAGGACAGATGGCTTAAACAAAAAGCATTTACTTCTCCTAGGTCTGGAAAGGACGAATCTGACATCAGGGTGGCAGTGTGGTCACTTTCTTTGTGATGGTCCTCCTCCTGACTCATGGATGTCACTGGCTCTCCATTCCACCTCTCTCTACGTGGACTCTTCTGTGTAGCTTTATCCTTGCTTGAAATGTCTTTATTTTCTCCAGAAGTGGAAAAACAGAGTTAGTGGGAAATTGATTCTGGCAGCAATGAATTCTCTAGGTGATACTGAACAAAGGGACACACGAGCAAGGAGGTTGGGAGTATTTAAGAGAGACTAATTACAGTGACAGAAAAGTGTAACCTGAAAAGCTAAACTGCATGAGGATCAGTGAAAAGAGAGTAAGCTTAAGGTTTAATGAATTTTATACTCTGATTGGGTGAAGTATTATTAGAATAGAAATGATAATAAGAATTATTTGGAAGATACCAGGTGATTGACACAGAGTAGAAAGCTTTAAAAGGAGATTCTAGAAAGATTGCAGACAGTCTTGGGGCTCACAGACATGAGTGGTTGACATGGAGGGGGGCATAAGACAAAATTACAGGAAGAGAAAAGTATAAGGACTTGGGAGTCAGAGTATTGGCAAGAACAATCAATCGTGTGAAAATCACCAAAGAGAATGATAGGTGTAGTAGTAAAGGGAATTATCCTGAGCATTGCTTTACCATCTTGGAGAAAGGAAGAACTAGATGGCCTTGATAGATGATTCTAGAGAAAAGCAGTAGATTAAAGAGGCTGAGGCATAAAGTTTAAATCTATGAGTTTTAGGGGAGGGGGAATAATAATCTGGAAGCAGCAGTAAATCTTCTTCCCAAACCAGCACATCTGAAGGAGGAGAAAAGTGCCAGCAGTTAAAAGCCCTGCATAGTAAGGACTGGATACCAGAAAAACAAGTGGAACACACTTTAGAAAGGAAGCTGAAGACAGAATTGTGCTGAAGAGCGAATTGCAGAGTGATGGAGGAGGATGATTGGGGGATGGGTGGGTTAGCAGGATGCAGACCTTCATGGAGATGAAACTAGCAGAGGAGGCGCCCTACGGCACTGTGCTTTTTGTGTTGGTTGAAAGCATTGGGTAAAGTGTGTGATGGGATTCTTTTCCAAGATTCCCAAGTTATCTTCTCCTGATAGAATTGAGAGTGTGGGAAAGGAAATGTGGGATCACGTCAGCAGCACACAGAAGTCTAGTGCCTCCTTCAATTCCACTGATGTCAGTGTGCAGGACAAAGGAGCAGTGGCACTTCTGGCAACTCTGAGTGGTTTGGGACCCTCCACTTTACTTTTTCTTTTATATCTGTTCTCAGTCCTTTATTCTATGGTCATTATCTCTTTCCAGGCCCAAGAAAAGCATGCTGATACAAATTTTAGCTGTAAGGGACTTTAAGATAAATGATGCCTCTTCTGGGAGCCAAGACACATTTTGTCTCAAATCCATATTCTGCTTCATATCTCTCTGATTAGGGCTCCTCAGGGCCAGTAATGGGTGATTTCTAATTTTCTGGCTTTGACTCTATGGACAATGTATATCTATGAATAAACATACAAGAAGAGCACATTAGAAGAACTGAGGTGAAATCTGACTTTAGTTTTACATAAAACGAATTTAAAATGTTTGCATCAGGAAAGATTGTCCAAGAGGCAGGTAGATATATGAGACTAGAGCTCAGAAGAGAGATGTTCAGATGGGTTCAGATTTGGGAGTTATCAGCTGGTGGATGAAATATAAATCGGATATAAGTGAGTAAAGACCCAGTGAGATTACAGAAACTAAGAAGGGCTGAGAGCTGATAATGAAATGGTAGCCTTTGGAGACTGGGTGCAGGAGGAAGAAAGCTATTATGACAAGGAGGGAACAGTCCGAGAAGTGGGATGAGAAGTAAAGGAGAATAAGAGATTTAGGAAAGGATAAAGAGTCCCTGTTCTCTACAAGATAGTGATTTGAATGCCAGTGTTTACTGCTCTCGATTATAAATCCAGACCTGAGGGACAATATTACACAAATCAGGGAGCAATAAAAGGAGCTGTTCACTGAATGAATCTGGAAGGATTCCTGCGACAGTAAAGTTGGTAGAGATTGAAGGAAGGTCCTAGGACTGCCTTGCGAAACTTTTCCAGAGATGCTACAAAGATTTAAATGAATGGACATTTTCCTAGCAACACACAAATCAATAAATTTGATTCAAAGTGCCTTTAACTTCTGTTTTAAAATACATTCTACATTTGGATATTATGGGTAGTTTACCTTCCCTCTCTAAATATTAAAAGAAGAGATAAATTCTCAGTTTTTAGGGGGAAAATCCATGGAAATCTTCCCAAATAATTTTTTAACTTGTCATAATCTTAAAAATAAAATTTGACCAGGGACACAAAAGTGACAAATACAGAATAATCTCCCTTATGTGTATAGATGTAAAAATAATACAATATTGGCAGCCAAAACCCAGAAGTTTATTAAAAGAAAATCCGTATGGCCAACCAAGGACTTGTTCCAGGAATGAAATAAGAGTTTATTATTAGGATATCTAGTAATACAATCCATCAGACAAAGAGGTCAAAGGACAGAAAACAATCACATGATTACTTCCATGTCTGCCAAAAAGTAATTGAAACAACTCCATATCCATTCCTGAAAGAAACTCTAATAAATTAAGAGCATTATCTGTCTTTAAAGAAAGCCTGTTTCAGTTTCCATATCTTGGTTATGCTGCTACCCATAAAAGATAACAAGATAATGATTCATTTCCTTTTAGACAAATACACAGAAGAGAGATTGCTGGGTTGTGTGTCCCTTCTGTTCTTTATTTCTTTGGGAATCTTCATACTGTCTTCCACAATGACTGTATCCATTACATTCCCACCAGCAGTGCACAGTACTATTCTTACCCTTTCACTAACATTTGTTTCCTTTTCCCTTTTTGGTAACAGCCAAAATTGAATATTATCTCAGAGTAGTGTAATTTGCATTTCCCCAATGACTTGTGATGGTGAACATCTTTTTATATATGTTAGCCATTTTAATGACTTTTTGGTGTATTTGCTAATGAATAATAAATGGAATCGAAATGATCCTACTTTGCAAAATTAATATAAAAATAAATTCCCTATGTTTTAGCTATCACCTATAAATATTTGCTGAAATATTTATCATGCTTTCTTCTTTTTTTTTTTTTTTTTTTTTTTTTGCTATACAGTACTAGGGTTTATACCCAGGGCCTTTGGACTGAACTACATATCCAGCTACCTTTAAAATTTTTTTTAAATTTTGAGACAAGGTATTGCTGATTTGTTAAATTGCCCAAGGTGGGCTACAACTGCCTCAGCCTTCCAGGGTGCTAGGATTACACCACCACACCCAGCCTATCACATCTTTAATGTATTAAATTACTGTCAAATAGGGCTGATATGGTGGCACATGCCTTTAACTATTTGCTTATTATTTATCTAGTCTTTTTAAGACAGGGTCTCAGTTCAGGTTGACCTTGACCTCACTTTACCTGCTGGGATTACAGGAGTACACCATCATGCCTGTTTTACATGACTTTAACACCAGCACATGGGAGATTTAGGGAAGACGATTGCCTCAAGTTTGAGGTCAGGTTGGGTTACATAGTGAATTTAAGGCTGGCATGAACTTATGCAGCCTCAAACAAACAAGCAAACAAACAAACAAAGTTACTATCAGATGAATGAGAAGTTTTGTTATGTAACTGCACAGAATTGCAGAGTTGGGTGACTAAAGGTCACTACTGTACAGTATATCTTTCAAAAAGCTAGAAGACAGGATTTTGAATGCTTTGTCATAAATGTTTTAATCAAAATATTATTTTTATTATTTGACAGAAAAACAAAAAGGCAAGTTCAGATGGACAAATAAAACTTAAAAGAACGCATTTATATTATCAATTATCAAAGTTATTATAAAGCTACTGTAATTAAAATACAATAGCAATGCACAAGAATAGTACTAAATGTAAAAATAAAGTTACATGTCATTAAAATACACCAGATGAATGTACAGGAGAGTGTAGTACATATTGCCATTTATTATATAATAAATGTAACTTTCAAATCAATGGAAAAAGAATAAATAATTCAACAAAATACCTATTAATCATTTGGAAATATTAGATCTTTCATACCTCATAATGGAATAAATTAAGATCTAGAGAAAAATAGAGATTAATATTTTTGTGCTCTCTGGGTGGAAAAGACTTTTTCTAAATATAAATGAAAAAAAAAGAACTGTAGCTCAATCCATTTGAGACATTTAACAACACATGAAAAGAAATCTATATGCAAGTATAATAAAACTGAAAAACAAATTGCAATCTGAGAAAATGTTTGCAATGCATAGGATTGTTTTAACATACATGAAGAAATTTTTGAAAATCAGTAAGAAATGAATGAACACTATAAGTATAGGCAAAGGCAGGAATTGGTAATTCACAAAAGTGACAATAAAAACATGAAAAGTAACCTTCTTTAGTAAATAAATGTCATTTAAAACCACAAAATCCAATAGATCTTTCTCCTTTAAATTTTCTGATTTAAGTCAGTGTGATACTACAAGTCAACAGTAAGAGCTAAACAAACCAACTAACGAGTGGGCAAAGACCTTGAATAGACCTCTATTCAAAGAAGATACACTGGGGGAGATGCTCAACATAAGTGACCACTATAGAAATACAGATCAACATTTTACTGAGATACTACCTTGAATTTAGTAAGATAAAAAAAAAAATCTGTTGGCAAAAATAGGAAGAACCTGAAAGTTTTTGCATTACTTGTGGGAAACTAAAATAGTATAATATTGTGGAAAGTGATGTAGCAATTCTCAAAAAATTAAACAGAACTGTCATATAATCCAGAAATTCCAATTCTGTTTATAAAGTCAAAATAAATGAAAGACTTTGAACAGATATTTGTATACTCATTTTCACAGCATTATTCACAATAGCTAAAGGAAGAAGCAATATGAACGCTACCTCCTGACGCAAGAATGCATAAAAAATGTGGTACATGCAGATAATAGAACATTGTTCAAATCTATAAAAGAAGGTAATTCTGACACATAGCACAACAATGATGAATTTTGAGGACATTATGCTGAGTGAAATAAAGTCAGTCACAAAAGGACAAATACATAATTCCAGTACCTAGAGTCATCAAATTTATAAAGAAAGAAATAGAATTGGAGTTGTCAGAGACTAGAAGAAAGAGAGAACATGAAAGTAGTATTGAATGAGTTAATTTCAAGTAGGAATCAAAAGTTCTGGACTTGCGTTGCTGTAAATACGCTTAAGAGAAGTGCACACCTGAAAACTGTTATAGTAAATTTTGTTACACATAATTTACCACATTAAAAAAAATCCCAATTGTTTGGGCTTTGATGACTACTGTGTGGAATAAAATTTGAAGAAGAGAAAGTGAAGCAGAAATAAAATTTTTCTTGGAACTCATAAGCGCAGAGCACATTGGAGGCTCAAACTTATACAATGAAAATTGATCTAGAGTACTTCAAACTGAAAAAGTAACAAATTTTCTTTCTCAGCAAATTATGGCTTGAGGACTAGATGAAGGCAAAAGCTCTAGAATTGGATAAATTAGGAAAATATCCAACACTGTCTATTCTCTACAAATAAAATTTATAGCTTTAATGCAATCCAGACCAAATTGCTCAGTGGTGTTTTTGTGGAAAAGGATTAGTTGATTGTAAAATACACATTGTCTTTGTTACTTTCTTCTCATTGCTGAGACAAAATAGTTGACACTCAAAATAAAGGAAGGAAATGTTTATTTAGCTTACAGTTTTTGAAGGTTCAGTCCATACTCAGCTGGCTCCAAGGCAGGGTGGCATGGCTAAGGGACTACGTGGCGGCTGTGCAGACACCAGAAATAACAAGAGCAAAAGGACAAAAGGGAAAGCATGTCTCCTCCCCTCCCATATACTGTATACCAGCCACCAGTCCCTGAGAGGGTGCAGTACTCATACTGCCAATCCCAGCACTAGGCAATCAACCAATCACAAATGTGCACCCCCCCCATGATTGCATGAGGCTTTATGGAGATATTTAAACCCAAACTCTAAGGCATATAGAAATACAAAGAATCGAAAGTAGCCAAAAATCAGTTTTAACAAAGAGCAAGTCTGCAGGACCTACTCCACAAGACAACAACTTATTAAAACAAAGTCATCACATTTAAGCCATATCTTCACATGTCCAAATCACTTATGGAAAATGTGGTGGTACACTGTCTTCTACTTCACAACATACAAAAAAAAAAATTCTAAATGCCTTGCAGATGTACCCATAAAAGGAAATAATCTTGGAAAATGACCTCAGTGACTTTGAGATAGACAAATATTTTGTAAACAGAACACATAAAGCACACCTATAAGAGGGGAGATTAAAGTGGGCTACATTGAATTTAAAATCTGTGGTAAGCAAAAATAGGTAGGCCTTTTATTTTAGAGTTCAAGATATTTATAATACATCTCTCTTAGTTCTTATGTCCAGAATATATAAAGAATTTCTACAAACAAGTAGGGAAAACAAGATAACCCAGCAGAAAAAACAACGTTTTGAATAATGAAGACTTCAAATGCCAATAAATGTGTAAAAATTTATAAGCTCATTAGTCATTGAGAAAATACAAGTTTAAAACCACCTTTTGATACTAGTCAACACTCTTGAGATAGTTAAAATGAGAAAGACATTACCACGTAGCACAAAGAGAAGATAGAGCTTTGTATCCTGGGTGGTGCTGAAGATCAGCTCTATTATCTCTGTATGCTTGGAGAGCATTCTACTTCTAGTCTACAGCCCCAGAAAGAATCCTTTTATATTCTACAAGATACATGAACTGATGGAGCTACTTGAGAGAGTTGACAGCATCTATTAAAGATGAAGGTATGTATACCCTACAAACTAGCAGTGCCACTCCCAGGTATATGGGCAGCAGAAACATTTGTGGCACAAAAGATGCGTACCAGAATGCTCACAGGAATACTACCCACAGCAGCCAGAAATAGGAAATGATGCAGATGTCCATCATCAATAAAGTGGGCAAATAAATTGTATCCCATTCGTACAATGCAATATTGTACAACAGTAAAAGTGAAAATTACTGATGCTTGCAGGGCACAGGAGAATCTCACTCTGGAATGCCAAGTAGAAGCCAGGCAGAAAAGGGTACATATTACATGATTCCACTGACCAAAGTTCAAAAACAAGCAAAAGTAACTTATGCTGCAGATGTGAGCACAGTGCTTGCTTTGGGATAGTAGTAACTAAAAGGTGGTATGAGGGAAATTTTGGGGTGCCAGTAACTTTGTACTTTGTGATTTATGTGGTAATTACGTACAGATAAAAATTTGCTTTAACAAAATTTGTTAAACTGTTATCTATCATGTGCACTGATGGTATATTTCAATGGAAAGTTTACTAGAAAATAAAATCTGTGACAGAACTTTTTTTCAGGTCACTTTGATAATGAGAATGAAACAATTTAGAAATGTTATAGTCAGGCCTAGTTATACAATTTATCATGAAACTAATGAGAAATATATACAATGTTTTTGCATCAAGATATACATTTAATGTTTTAAAATAAAATCTTGGAAAGAATATTATTGTTAACTCAGAAAGGACTCGCGAAATTGATGTTGTAGAGCAACACTGCGATATTATGCCATCTTTAATATTCATGCTACTGATTACTTAAGAGTGTGTAACACTGAGTGTGTAAAAATTAGGTGGAACAAAAAGCATAACACACACTTATGAATATACTATTCTGATCTTATTTTCAGTGGGCATTTACACAAATAAAGAAATGTGTATGAAAATCAATGCAGCAAAATTTATCTCTGAAAGATTGTGTGATGAATGCACTCTATATTTTTCTAAGTACACTGAATATTTTTTACTTTAAGTAGCATAAAAGTAAATAAAATAGAGATATATTAATCAATGTAAAACCAGTAGCTTCTGACTAATGCTTAAAATTATTGAGTAACATGGGGCTCTCAACAAGTCAATCACCTTTAGCAAAGTAATTCCTATGGATTAAAGTATAAACATGAAATGAGGAAGGCTGTGAGCACAAATCATTCTTTCAAGTATGGTGGATGTAATGGAAAAGTATAGAAAGTCATTAAATTTTGCTTTCTTGAGCATATTAGAATCTTCGGACTCTTGGTCAAAGTTTCTCAAAGTTAGCTATACAAGAAATCACAAAGGAGGCATTAATTTAGAAGGTCTGGCCCATGTCCAGGGTTCCTTAGGCTATCTGAATGCTATCTGAATGCAAAGCCAAGGTTTATTTCATCTTCTCCCCTCAGAAAAAGTTAAATTCATTTTCAGTAATAGCTTCATATACATTTGCCAGCACAATGTAGGTGCTAAATAACTAGTTGCTATTGAGAGATGCTATATTGTAAACCCAAATAATGAGTTTAATCATCCAAGTATTGTAGTCCTCTTTCTAGTTTTGCCTCACAATCCAAAAGGTTATACTTGTAATCCCATTGAGATGTAATTGGAACCCCAGCAAGTTAATTCCAATCTACCACCATCAATGCAAAGCTGGGTGAGAGTAAAAACACCAAAACATATTCCAAGTTAAAGACAGCCAAGAAATCCTAAATCCAATCCATGTGATAACATGCAGACAAAGGCTTTGGTCCTAGGCTTCTCCCAGGATTTATTATCTTGGGAAGAAGGGGGATGGCTCAGGGATGAATGACAGTGAGGATGGTGGGAATTAGGTGAGTATTTTGAGCTGGCTGGCCAGGTGCAAGATTGGCATCTCTGTAAATTGCAGAGATAAAGATATGCAGAAGGTTCAATTTACATAATCCAATTAGGGTACCAGTGGAATTGTTTTGTGGGGCTATCATTTTGGTTTCTGATATGCAAACTCTTGTGCCCTAGGGAGTCATAGTCTCTTATCTTGTATCCAGGTGACATTCCTGGAGCTATTGGCTCTAACATCTCATCTCATCTGGAGTGCTCATATCTGTACATATCTATATTGTACATAGCACCTTGGCTAGCCTTATTTGCATTGCTTAGAGCCAATTGAAGAGAGAAGGAAATATCCTAGCCAGCCTTTACATATCAGTATAAGGAAATGAGTCTCCAAATAATCAAGTCACAGTAATTGTTTTGGATTTAAAGGGAGTCACTGAAGTTGTCTCCCACAATTCAGGGCTTCTTTTGGCTAGATTGGGTGGTCGTCTTCTCCCACACAGTACCTTTCATGGATGAAAGGGCATTTTGGTTCATGGCTCCAAAGAAGCTTACAGCACACTTTCAAATACTAAGTCACATGTTGGTGGGTATGAGAGATGCAAACCAAATGAGATAAAATCTCCCTGAAGTCAACAGCATAACAACAAGTCTAGGAATATTGTGTAATACCATAGTGATGTCAGTTGTAGTTACTAAAGTTATTCCAGTGATGGTATTTGGTGTTAGCTAGTGGTAGCAGTCTTTTGATTTGAAACAAAAAGATAATTAATATAACAGTACTTGAGGTTATGCATGGTTATAGGATATTAAGTATACTACACTTTCTTAGGCCTTACAATTGAAGGTCCTGCCAATTGGATATTTGTATTCCTGTTTTAGAATAAGAAGATATTAGGCAACAACCTCATGGTCACAGAGATGGCTACTGGTTAAAAGAGAGTTTGAATTTTGTCTGTTTAATGTCCAAATCTGTAATCCTTCCACATCATCAAAATGTGACTTTGAGGTCATATAAGCGATGGTAAAAGAAATCAACATTAAAACTTCATGTTGGACCTTAGCAAGCATTGTATGCCTTCAGTTGATCAGTAGGAAAACTCATTGAGATAAGAGATGGTGAAATAGGAAATTTGTTTCGTTCAACGATCTCTGTTCAGCACTTAAAAAAATAGACTATAGTCTTTCTGGAATAGATAGTGGAAAGATAGGGGTGAACTACCTTACTTTCTTTCAAAGTTTTCAACACATATGATGAAAAGAAAAAAATCACAGTTACGTTAAGCTACACCATCATGTGTGCCTAGAGGAATTTGCTCTGAGAAAAACATGCTGGGATATCTAGAGTCTATGACACACACAGTTTTAAGACTGGAATTATGTCAGTAATTTCCAATGTGATTTCAGACTGGTTATTGTTCTTTGCTGGGTTCCAGTTTCAGAGAAAGAAAGACAGGGGGAAAGAAGAGGGAGAAAAATATATTAATCACTGAAAAAGTGATATAATCACTAACATAATAACTGAAATATATGTACTCTCTGTCTGATAAAAGTTGTAAATCTCTTTCTCAAAAAATACACAGATGAGGGGCTGGGGGTTTAGCTCAGCAGCATAAGCACCTGCCTTGCAAGCAGGTCGTGAGTTCGATCCCCGGTACCAATAAAAATGAAAAGGACAAAAAACAAACAAACAAACAAAAAAAAATACACAGATGCATGTACATAGATAGTTTTGTATTCTAGTTTTCTAGTCACAAATTTTCTACGAACATTCATGCACCTCCAAAGAATGGCTACTAGTTAAAAGAGAGATTGAACTTTGTCTGTTTAATGTCTAAATCTGTAATCTTTCCACATCATCAAGCTGATTTGATTTGAAAACACCTGTGATATGTGCTTATGGGATGGATCATAGTCATCTTTACAAAAATAATCTTTGTATTTTATACATGGAACTTGCAATACTCTCAGGTGAAAAAATTTGATGGTCAATATGTTTTAAAATGATCCAATATAGGGGGAAGGGTGGTGGTGATCAAGATGAGGTAATGCATAAATTAGTACAGTATATATTTTCTAGGAATTATAATCACTGAAGTTGGGTGATAGGGCCTATGATGATTGTTTATCTTGCTTTTCTGTTTGTGTTATATTGAAATCCTCCATAATAAAATAAATTCACAGAATTAAAATGATATACAAGTTTAAAAATAATGGAATAGATGATCTCTAATATTTCTAATTTTACTATTCTGATTTAGCATTTCAAAGAATTCACAAAGTAAATGTATTTCTAGAGATGTTTTAGCAGCTCATTTTATGTTCAGTGATACTTTATGTGTTTTTATGGAGTCAGAGAGTATATGAACGTTTTTTATATTTTATGACTTTCTTTGGACCCTTTGCAGTAGAGAGCTTGTGATGGCACCATTTTCCAGATGATCCTGTGATACTCAATTACTTTATACCTTTAGGAGAGTCCCCATGTAAATAGAAGGAAGCTAGGCAAGAATTGGATACTAATCATTTAACATGGTCATAAGGCTCAATTTATTTCCAAGGATTTCTTAAGAAGACGCAGCCAATGCTGCAAATGACTTCCAGTGGTGTGTGAAACCCTTAGGACATCAAGTGAAAATGGGCTGATGCATGCAGAATGGTGTACAAGACGGTTACAGACATGTTGAGAGCTCTTGAGCTACCTGGTTCTAATCATGACTGTGTGACTCACCTAGCTACACAATATTGGGTAAGTTATCTAAACTTTCAGAGACTCTACTTCTATCCATAAAATGGAAATAACAGTCTCCTGCTTTGAAGATTAAACTGATTTCTGACATATAGGTAACATTCAGTATGCTCACTTTTGTTCTCTCAAGTAAATATATCAAAAGATGAAAATGATGTCAAATATAAATTAAAATGCTGTCCATAGTTGCTACTGAATTGTGCACCCATTTTTTCAGTTCACTGATTGCATGTTACTCTTACAAGTTACTGAAACAAGTTTTTAAGAAAAGTAATTTAAGAAGCTTTCCTTGAGGTCTAACGCCCAGAGCGACCTGAATCATGTTTGTTTCATGAGGTATATTTAAAACAAGTTTTATTGATATTTGTAACTGACATCATGATTGTATTACATTTACACAGCAAAGTATGATATTTTACTATACAACAATGACGTGGAATGATTAAATCAATCTACTGAGCACATCCATCACCTCACTTGACATGTCTAATAGGTTTGAAATTTACTTATGCTGAAATTTATAATTATTATTATTTTACAAATAGACTACTTCCCAGGAGAGTGCAATGGAATGATTCCCACTTGCTCACATTTCCCCTACTAGGCTCTCATTTGCAGAAAGGAAAAGTCTCATTAATGCCAGTGAGCTTTAAGATGTGGTTGTCTGAGTAAAGAAGGGAATGCACTTTTTCTGCTTTCACTTTGTGCCACTCTGCCCTCTTACCAGCAGCTTACCCTTACTTTTCCTGAGGAGTATGTGCCCTTTGAAAAATATCATGAATGCTATGGCATGAAAAATTCACATTCAGGTACACTATTTTTATTCAGTTTCCTGGAGTTCAGGGGGTCCATCCACTGTCCTTTCCCACTTACTAAAGATGACTAAACCATGACAGCAAAAATCGTAATGTCTAAAAATGGGGCATGTAGACCACTTTGACAAAAACTGACTTACATAAATTTGAAACCAAAGCGATATAAATTGGCAGATAATTATGGGCATTGCATGAGATTTTTGCTTTGCCAAAGAATTTACATTTGGACATCTATAAATAGCAAACTCATACAGTGTGTTTGAACCGTGCTGGTGTTTATCCAAATGCTAACACACCTACTGCAGAGCAATGGGCCCTATTTAAAAGTTTTAATACCAATTACACTCTTGCGTTTAGCTACATTTAAAGAACTTAAAATAGAATTTAAAACTCTAGGTAATCTTTGAAATGGTCACTATCACATCTAAGACTGATGGTCAGTTTTGGACAATGTGAACCCCTGTAAACTTCTAGATGGAAGAGAGGTAGTGTGCATGTGTGTTATGAGACTGCTTGGAGTGAATCATCTGAGGAGTAACCGATTTCATCTCCTTATCTCAGAAAGGAATAAAAGATAAACATGCTGTGCCGGAATGGAAACTTGATGATGTATTTACTTCTCACAATGATCTTGGAAAGCCGAAGTTTTTGTCATTTCCAACCGAATTTTACAATAGTGGACATCATGCTTATGGTGAGATAGCGAGGAATCAACAGAAAAATAATGGAAATTAAAAAAGCAAGATTTCTGTCTTAGATTGCCATCTTTGATAGTTAACTGTAGGATGTTGGGAAATGTATAGTGACCACCATCAGACCAAGCCACTTGGATTGTGATTTTGATGCTGCTTATTTGCTTGGTGGCTTCTAGAGATAAGTGTCTAGGGCAACCAAGCTGTGTTTTTCATGCCCCATCTAACTTGCCTCTAAACTAGCAAGATCTTTTCCTTTGCCACAAGACAGGGTCTGCCTTATATTGGAAAAATCCCGGGGATACCCACAAGGAAACCTGTACAACGAGCCAGACGAGCTGCACTTATAAAAACCCATAAAGTACAACTCCATCTTAAGATTTTCACTCCCAGCTGAGTTGGCATAGCTCTGTTAGCAGACACATTTTACTTGATCCTCTTCCAAGATTTCCAAACATGTGCCTGGCACCCACACGAGTTTCAGAGGAAGAGTAACAGTGACAGAAGTGCTATGGAGTTGGCTTTGTGTATAGAAGTTAGTGTGACTCTTA
Source organism: Cavia porcellus (assembly GCF_034190915.1). NCBI lineage: Eukaryota > Metazoa > Chordata > Mammalia > Rodentia > Caviidae > Cavia > Cavia porcellus. Next base: position 68,769,463 of record NW_026947496.1, read on the forward strand.
TAAAGACAAGTATAAGTTTTTAGAATACTAACAAGAGGAACACCAACTTTTTCACGCGTACAGTATCTCTCTCATTTTTACTACTGTTAATATATGCATACATCCTATTAAGCAAAGGGTCTGTGAGACCCTGTTGCTGGCCTGGTGCCCACGCTTTTCTGGAAAAGTATCCTAGGTTATCTCCATTCCTCAGCCATGAGAAGCCACTTATCACCTACAAGCGCTTGGCGGCATAAACAGGTTCCAAGCACCAAACAACCAAGCCTCCTCTGCCTGCCCCTGAAGCCGGAGTCCATGTGAACAGTGTGCGCTCCTAGAGTGGCCGCTTAGCGCCAAGGCTGGGGTCCGCGCGGGAGGGAGACTGGGTCCACGGGACGTGGTCCAGCATCGCTAGTGGGTTCTGCCGGGCGTTCAGGTCTCAAGGGGCTGCTGGCCCCTCGAGAGTCAGCCGAACTAGGGACGCGTCCTAGCCCCCGGGCCAAGCGCCAGACGGAAAGGGAAGAGGTGAACCGAGAGGTGAGTTTGTGTTCCCTCGGGCAAGTGTGCGGTACCTTGGATTCCTGGCTGCTGGTGGATGCAGGAGAGGACGGCTGCTCGGCGCTCGCCGCCTCCTTGGGCAGCCCGTCCACGCCATCCTCTCGGGCGCCGCTCGGGGGGATCATCGCGGCCGCGCGGGAACGCTGCTGGGCTGCGGGAGGGACCGTGAGGCTCGCCTGCCTCCGGCGCGTCCTGCCTACGGTTCAGCTCCGGGTCCCGGGAACTCCCATCCACGCCGGGGCGCCGGTTCGCCTGCCCTCCCCGGCCTCGCCCCTGCCCGGGCCCGGGCCGGTGTCCTGCCCACCTCCCCGCACGTCCGCAGGCGCGGGGAGCGCGCTCGCCGCCCCTCCGCGCCCGCGGCCACCTCGCCTGCGACCGCACAGTCGTGACTGCCACCCACCCGGCCCCAGCGAGCGGCTCGGGCTGAGCGGCTGCAGGAGCGGGGTGAAGCCGGAGGCGGCTCGGGGCGGGGCTCGAGGCCAGGGCGCCGAGTAGTGGGGGCGATGGGAGGGGGCGGGGGCAGCGCTCGGGAGCGCCGCGCCGAGGCTGAGCTCTCACTGTGTCGGTCGGGGTCCGGGTGACTCCTGAGATGGGGCAGTGAAGAGCCAAACCAAACCCCCTTCCCCGGAATGCATAGAAAACCCTCAGTTGGTATGGCTAGGAGGGACCACCTGCACCAACTCCCTCATCCCTCACCCAAGGAATAGACTGAGAGATACGGGGACTGAACTAACCTATTTATAAGGTTCAGTGACAGAGAGCAGGCGTCACAGTGGAGGTTCCCTTCCTCATGGCAATGCCGTTTACCCAATTAGGGTAGATGTAAAGCAGATAGAGAATGCAGTTAGCCTATGGACATTTGCTTCTCATATTTGTGCGTTTATTGCGTTAAGTTCTTTGCACTTTTTACCTCGATTAAATCCTCACAATCATACTATGGGGCTAGGTACTATCACTTTCATTTTACAGGCAAAGGGATTAAGGGTTTTGTGATTTGCTTTAAGTCATCCAGATAGTTCTGAAATTTGGACCCCATTTGGGCTTTAAAATCTATACATTTTGAATTGTGAGGCCTGAAGTCTAGCATCATCTTAGCAGCTGAAGAGCAATCAGGTGTCCGAGGTTGCCAAGTTTAGGTCTGTGCACAGAGGAGCAAACTAGTCTGCCTTATTCCAGCTTTTGGAAACAGTGAGATAGCATCACCAAATAAAGGTACATAAGTGTCTGGATTTATTTGAAGACACAACCTGAGTGCAAAAGGAAATACATCTAGAAACTTAAAAATCTTCCTCTACTCATAAAACTCCCTTAATTTTATAACTGAATTTTGTGAACTTGTAACTGTGGGTGTTTGCTGGATCAGAGTCATGGGTGCGTAATCTGCCCTTACAAGGGGCCCTGTGCTTGCTTTAATGCTCTATTTAAAAAAAAAAAAAATTAACAAGGGACTGCATTTTTATTTTGAATTGAACTCTGCCAGCGATGTATACGGTCCTGCATTCTTGTCAGAATGCCTGTCCTTGGAAAAGAACATGTGACTCCATCCCAGACACCTGCTCAAAGCTTCTGTTCTAAGTAGGTTCTTTTTACAGTATTTGGGATTTGCTCTGAAAGTGCTCTAACTTCATTAGTGACTCTTGCTTGTTAGACCAGGACACAGTCACAAACCTAAATGGTCACTGCTTTTTTTCCTGAAAATACAATTCCTGATTGCTCATAGACACTTAATTCTAACAGCCAAGTCTAGACAGTAGCAAGAGGAACATGCAAGGACAAGAGCAACAGTGTTAACATGCCTTTACCTATTCTGTGCCAGGCTTTGTACCAGAAGCTGATACAGCAGGGGGAAAGATGGATTAAGTTTGTACTGCTGGATCTTGAGTCAGCTGAGAGAGACAGAGATATCTCACACACACACACACACACACACACACACACACACACACACAAATTTAAATAAATTTCCATAAGAAAAACATGGAATTCTAGTATGTCCACGTGTCAAACCCAAGCTACTGAGTACCTTAGGGATGTTTTCAGGAAGTAAAACTACCAGGATCTACTGGAAATTTCAGTCTTAATGAGCAGGCATACTATGGTTTACTATAAAGTGCTTCTCGTTAGACTTGACTTTCAAAAATAATTAAAGATATTATCCAATATTTAAGTAACTGCTTAGCTCTAATTAGTAATTGCATAAGCCAGTAATAATGAAAAAAACATGTGGTGATAGGAACTGAATCCAAGGTCCCACTCTGGCTAAATACATATTCTGTACTTTGAGGCTCAAATTTGTTTTCTTTTTGGGTAGGGTCTCACTGCATTGTCCAGGCTGGCCTTGAAATCTTGAAATCAAGTGACCCTCCTGCCCTAGCCTCTTGAATAGCTTGCACTGCAGATCTGCACCACCCCAACTGATGCAAAATTTTAAAGAAGCTAGTATTTCTTCCTTTATCCTCTGACAATATCTCAGTAACAGAAATCTTCAACCTAATAAATAATAGATATCTATACTAAACAACTGTGGACTTCTCTGTGGTTTCACAAACTAAACAAACTTTTTGTTTATGGATTTTTTTTTTTTTTTTTTTTTTTTTTTTTTTTTTTTTTGGTAAGGGGGATTGAACTCACGACCTCATGGTTGCCAGGCAGGTGCTTATGCCACTGAGCTAAATCCTCAGTCCTGTTTATGGATTTCTTTCAAATAAACCTCTTTCTATTCCATTTTTTTAAAAACCTAGATAACTTCTTTTGTCCTTCAAGACACATCTGCAGGCATTTATTACTCTTGGAATTTCCATCTTTAACCCATTTATCTTATTTAGGTTTCCAAATGAACGTCATGTTGCCATGGTATCCTTCCCTAAGTAATCAGTGACGAAACTGCATGTCCTTTGTTGGGTTGGAACTTTGCTAGGGGAGAGACAGCATTATGTTCTTCTTGTTTCTTCACACCCTGGCCCCAGTGTTTGTTAGCAAGATGGTGAAAAGAGGCTGTCCTTATAGCTCTGAATTCTAAGATGATCTAGTCATTAGTTATTCCAAATGTCCACTACATACTGAATAGAAAAAGACCCTACATGTTTCTAGAAAAAAAAAGTGACATTTAAAATCAAACAAGTTGTGCAGTACTAGAGATTCTTGTCTATACTGACTTAAAAGAGAATCTTACACTGAGAGTCATGGCTCTTTGTGTATGTGGGATTTACTGACCTGGATGGATGTAGCTGATATTTGGGAGTATTTGTGGAGGTGGACAGAAAGCTGCTTTGTCTGAGTTGGAAGAACTGTGTTTGAAATCCAGGTCAGAGCCACTGCTACTATTGAACCTAAATGGTCATGTTCATTTCCAAGTTCTGGAGTTATGAGAATACTGTCATTTGTCACAAAGCCAGCCTTGAACCTGTTGTTGAAGGAACATGGATAGACTCATGATAATTCCCAGAGAGCAGTGGAGAGGACTGATTATCTCCTCGAAATGGTGGTTAGGGAATGATAGATCCACAAAGTGATTCTTAGGGACACCTGATAAAGTACTGATAATGCTTGACCAAAGTATGCCTTCTGATGGCTGTGTGTGAGATACCCCCTTACACTACCAGGATTATTGGGCTGAGAAGCCTGTTAGCCCTGTTTTAGAAGCTGCGATGTCATTTTAGCTGTGACTATCAAGATAACCTCATTCCCACTACAGGCTGGTAAAGCTTAGAAAAAGAGGTTACAATCTACGTTTCAACTCTAGCAGGACCCTGTGATTTCTGTGCTTTCCCTTTGTTGCCTCTTTCATTCTGGCTGCTGGACAAATATGAAGCCAACAGAAATGTGTGGCATACAGAAATTTATCTTAACAAGCTTGAGCTGGAAGCTCTTGCTCTTGGTCCATTTACTTATTAGTTTGTAAACAAGGCAGAGATCCTCTTGATCACATGCAACTGCCTTTTGCAGTGAACACTGCTGAGCATTGGTGTGTAATGCTTCAGTCTTCTCCCACTGCTCTGCATCAGTTTGTATGTAGACACTGGATTTTCAGTCTATGTATTGACTTCTTCCAGAGCCATTTGGTAAGACAATGTTAGTAAGATACTTACATGCTTCTTGTACTAGCAAAGAGGAGGAAAAAAGCAAGAAAAAGGAACATGGATACAGTGGGGAACTGACAAGGATAAATGAGAGAGAGTCAAGGAAGGATGGGTTCTTAGTGTCTAATGAGTCACAATGATCATGGATATTGAGATACATAAGGTTTGGAGTTTGGCAATTAGAGTATAATAATAACAGCATCCATGCACTGGTCTTGCAAAGACTTTCTTTATATGCTACTTTATTTAATTCCTACAGAATCTTAACAAGATAAAGAAAATTAGGCTCTACATGAGAGTTTCTACAAGGACTTGAACTGCTGTATATTCTGCTTCTGGACCAGTTTTTGGCCATTGTACTCTGTTGTCACTGAAACAAAACAGGGTTGAGATCTGCTGAAAAGATAGAGGGTTTTAAAAGGGAAATGCAAATTGAGAGTCACTGGCATCCTGGTAGACATAAGGAAAGTCCACCAAATAATGAAAAGTGGTCTACTCCATTCTCCTTAAAAGTGTATAATAAGCCAGATGAGGTGGCACACCACATGGAGACCGATGCAGGAAGGGTTCAAGTTTGAGATTACCCTGAGCAATTTAGCAATTTTGTAAGACCCTGTCTCAAAATTAAAAAAAAGAAAAAATGATGTGGATTTAACTCAATGCAAAGACCTTAGGTTTAATTCCCAGTAACACACACACACATATGCACACACACACACACACACACACACACACACACACACACACATAAACAGATCTACTTCAAAGTTAATAGACAAGAAGTTAAGACAAACAGTCATGAGGAACCATCCATTAGCATTACTCATCACCACCCTGCACCTTGCCAAATGCACCTGCTTTCAAGCTTGAAGAAATCAAATGCTTTATTCAAAGTTTTATACTGTAGTTAGCACAACAATCCCCCCCCAAACAGCTCTGAAGCTTAGCTTCAGTCTTCCTAACAACTCATAACTGACCTCTCCTCAGAGTCAAAGCTACTATTTTAATTTGGAGACTCATATTTTAAAGATAAATGAGATTCAATTTAAGTGTTCTTGTTTTTAAAGTGTTAATTAATGTCAAAATACAATAACAATAGTTAATCCCATCATATAGCGCTGCTGGTGATTCCCAGAAGAGGAATTTGGGTATTAGTCATTTATTTGTTACTTTAACAAAATATTTGATGATGGATAATTTATAGAGAAAATAGATTGATAGAGCTTACAGTTTTGGAAGATGATTATTCAAACAGCATGGGGTTGTTTTTAGTGAGGGTCCCTTTTAGCGCGTCACGTGCAGTGCAGATAGTATCATGCCTGGAAGACATGCAATGGGGACGATCACATGCTGAGACAAAACTAGGGGGCAACTGAAAGGTTAACTGGAGTCCTAAGGGAACCATAATTTTAATTCCTTCCAAGGACATGCCCTCAATACCAGAGAACATTCCACTATGCTCCTCCTCTTAAAGGTCCCTCCACCCCTCAGGTTGCCACTTCAAAGTCCAGGCTTCTCAATACATTAAGCCAGGGACCAAGTGTCATACAGTTACTTACTTTTTGGGTTAAGATCTATCTCACTTCTCTAAAATACATGGATGGCTGCTTAAAACTAGTTGAAATATCTGTGAGAGACAAGTCAGCCTTAGTCTTTAGTCTACATGTAGTGGAATGAACATAAACCTAAAATCCAAATATTCAAACTCTTCTACTTAAAATCAACAAAATCTCACACAATTGATGTAACCTCTCTTAGTTTCAATTTTCATAAGTCTAAATAGGACAATAAATCTTCTATCATAAATTTTCTGTAAGGATATAATGCCCAGTCAAGATAGGAACTGATATCATTATTATTTTTATTGTCATCATCATTATAATTAACATATAATTTTTGCAAATGTGTCTGGTTTAATTATTTTTAGTAACCAATGCATATCCAACATCACAATATATTCTATATTTCTAAAATAGTTTATAGATACTTGTTTGGAGTTTAGAAGTAAAAAATATTTAAAATTTCTTGGAAATGCATATAAAATAACATAGATTTAAATCCTTTGATTAAAGGATTAAAATAACACTTAATTTTGTATAGCTTCTTCTATGAATTCAGAGTAATAGTAGAAGAGGAATATGTTGCACTCACCCCGGCTTTTTTGGTCATCAAAAATGCCCAGTGTATTTCCTTTCCAAGAATTAGCACCTGCAATCTGAATCAGAGAATATTCCAACAATCTCTTTGATCAGATCTTCTCATACTTTGCTCTCAGTATCCACCATCTTCAAACACTGTCTTCATCTTTTCCCTTATTCTAATATTTTCTGGAATATATTCTATGATGTCAAGAGCCTCCCATCTCAGTTCTTCATCCTATGCCCTTGATGTTCACATATTTAGATAGTAGTACTCTTAAAATATCTGTTAAATAAATGAATGAATAAGTGGCAGATTAGTGCTAGAGAACTTGTATATATAATAAAATTATTTTATAGAAGGATAGATAAAAACCAAATACATTAAGTACTTATCTAAAGTCAATTTATGGGTGCCACAATGAATACATATTTATTTACTTACTCACCAAGTCCAATGACCATTATTCTTAGTTATGGAATATATGACAAAATTGCCAGCTTGACAAATTACTTTCCAAGTTTAAAAATTTTTTATTATATTGTAGAGCATTTTAAAATATCTTTTTTCAGACAATAACTTTATCATTATTCAAGCAATATCAAATAAGAATACTGAAGAAATTAAAAATCATTTAAAATTCTACCCCACTTTGCTAAGAACTATTTAGCATTTTGATTAACCTCCTATTAGAAATACATGCATTTATGGCTATATTTTCACTTTGTATTTACTCATATTTACATAAGAATTTCAGAATAATAAGCATTAATTGTAACTTCCTTTCTTTTCATGCATGTCACAGAGTTTATGTCAATAAATATATGTATACATCATCTTTTAAAATATCTGCTTGTATTCCACTGTATAAATGCATCATTATTTATGAAGGAACATTTCTCTTTCTTGCAAAGAACTACTAGAGAACAATTAAAAATGTATTGTCTCTTATATTCCTAAGTGGAAATGTGGCAACATAAGTGCTATTAAACCCATTTTGTTTAGAAAGTTTCGGAAGTCTGGCTTTATGACTTCTTTAATGGGACTTTTTTTAAGTACAGAGACTCTGAAGTCAACAATTCATACTCTAAATGACAGACTTGCCACTACATGGAAGCAAATAGTAAAACTCAGTGTCAACATGGTTGTGTAAGAGTCTTACACTGCATGATTTGAGAGTGTGTACAGGTTAAGGATAAGGTCCATCAAGTAGACAGGAAGACTAAGGAGAAGACTCCAGTAGATTTGAAGGTGACTATGATTATTTCTCCTGGAAGGATAAAGGGAAGCAAAGACCTTTGACTATGATGCATAGTGTCAATACAGACAGGAGGTGGTGTGCGTATGTGAGTCTATTTAGATTTAATTCTTAGCCACCATTTCTTCTCTTTGGGAGTGACATCTACGAATCACATAAGAGAATGCCTGGAAAAAATGGAGGAGCACAGATAGAGAAATTCTTTAGTCTCAGAGGAACACTTGTAACTAGTAGGAGAAGGAGGGAGAAACATATAGGGATTGCTAGAAGGTTAAGGTGGGTCACAGAGAAAAAAAGGAGCCCAAATTTAGGGAGTTCTGAAAGACACAAAGCATCATCATTTCTTTCTTTCTTTCTTTCTTTCTTTCTTTCTTTCTTTCTTTCTTTCTTTCTTTCTTTCTTTCTATGTATTTATTTACTTAGTGAGGTGTTGAGAATCAAACTCATGATCTCACACTTGCCAGGCAGGCACTAAGCCCCTGAGCTGTATCCCTGGCAGCATCTTCATTTCTGCAGCAAAACACAGAGAGCTCTGGTTCCACCTGAGACAGAAATTCTGTATATGTGGCCCTAAAATTTAAACACCCATATAAAGGCATATTTATGGTTTTAATGAATTTATTAACATTTAACTTAATCATTATATATCTTAAATGTTTTCCCAGAAGCATGCAGTATGACTAACTTTCAAGACAAAGAATAGGAATTTCAGCAACAGATAAATAGCGGTTATTCTTTGTCCAGGAAGCTTTGCGTTTATTTCGTTCATGTATTTTGTCCATGAAGTTTTGCATTTATTTTGAAATGTGTTTCAAATACTTATATAATAATGATAGGTACAAATAAATCTCAAACATTTTCGGTACTGCGTCTCTAAGGATGAGGGTTATACGATCGCTCTGTCCTTCTGCGTTTTGTAACCCTCTGTTTTCCTTCAGTTGCTTGCTTGGCAGCCACAAACCATTCATCACGCACTTGACAACTGGCCTGGAAAAGATGACTCAGGGCTTAATTCTTAAATGCCACTCTGTATGCTCTGTAGCTGAATGGGACTTACTCATAAAGCCTGGACATGAGAAATACACTTAGGTTTCTTCCGCGTTGATTGTTGCAGACTTGGCCAAAATTTTGAACATTTTGTCCCCTCAGATGCTAGCAAAAATAATTAATGGTAGTTGATAATTGCTGTTTATCAGATATAGCTTAAGGTGGAAGTGATATCAGTGGGGCTGTCACTCAGGCAGAACATCGGAGGTGCCTTGACGGCATGGTTGCTTTTTGTTTCTTCCTTGAAATGTAAACTTCTAAATGACCCAGTATTTTAATTTAAGAAGGCAAAGTCTGGAAAGCACCTTTGTTTTGAACAAGATTACTTAGTTCCCTGATACAATTAGTGTGGTTAATGTATGGAATAGGATAAATATCCATATTTAAAATTTTAAAAAATGTTCTTTTTTGCCACTTAGTTTTCTTCAACTCTTTTTACGTAGTGAGTTGACATTTCTAGCTCTTTCTAGCTCTTGTACGGTCCTGGAGCAAGGATCTAGTGTTCAGCTTAAGGTGTTTAAGATCATTACCAAATAAGGTACAGCTATCTCAGTGAAAGAAATCTTTATTTAAGTTGCAGACTTCTTTACTGAAAGTTGCTAATATTTGCTGCATACCAGTGTTTCTATTAGTTTTAGTAATACAGAGAGGAATACACACATTTCCTGATCCAAAGGCAAATTCAGCTTATTGAGAAAGGCAGAAATAGGGACAAATAATGTAAATATTATTTCATGAAAATGAAGAGGGCTGTGGGAAACTGGAGAAGGAAGGGTATTTGTGCTGAGAACCAGAATTCATTAAAGTGAAAGGTAAGTATTTCAGAAGGAAAAAGAAAAACGAAGGTGATTCTTGAAATCCTCAGATTGGTAAACATCTTTGCTTATGTTTTCTTGTGATCTGGTGCAATAAATGGGTATTTATTTTCATTATAATTATTCCTTAAGATGTAGTGAAGGGCTCCAGGCATAAGTTATTCATGGAAGTCTGCCATCCTCAGTTGTTGCAAATCCCCTTCTCATTTTATCTGATTTAATTAACTGTCCTAAATTTACCCCAATTCTCACTTAAATTTCTCTTTTTTCATCATTCTCACTATAATCTGTTTAACAAACTATATCTTAGACACGTATGCATATCTTAAAAATGTATATGGAGTTAATTTGTATGTACAAGTGTTTTAAATACCATAAAACATATTGGTGAATGGAACACTCTTTCTTTCTAACTTATGTCAGGAAACTTACTTTGATTTTTAAAAATACATTACAAACAAAATATGCAAAGATTATTGAAAATCGATGGAGACCCATGTTTTGAGTATATTTTCTTGTTATATAGAATTCTGTTGTACCCAATTCTATTATTTGTAAATGAACTATTAGACTGTTTCTGCATGAATAGTGCTAATATGAACATTGTGGTTGTATTACTTTTGATGCTATCATGTACACATGGGATAAGAATTCCAGTTGTTGTCTTCAATACTCAATATAGCCATCATTCCTAATTTTATCACTGTAGATTCATTTGCATTTTCCTGATGACTAATCAAGCTTAGCATTCAGATATTCTCACAAACAGAATAAAAGAGTTAGAGATAAAACTATTATATTATATTATATTATATTATATTATATTATATTATGTGCCTGAAGTTCAGAAGCCCAGCCATCTCTATCAGATGTCATGACAATGATCATCTTTGTGGAAGAAAGGTATCCCATAATTATGAAGAAACACTGAGCTTTCTAGAATGCTAATAAGGTGCTATTCACTTTTAGCAGTGGTAACTCATTGAAATGTATAAGGAAAATATGAGCATTTTGAAGATATACTTTAACAAAACATTCATTTAAATATTCAATAAGATGTGCATAAAAAACAAATGAAAGTCAGAAGACTTTCACTTTAGGGAGGATGGAATAGTCATATTTTTCCTTATTTATCCTAAAAGGATGACTAAAATCCTTCAGTGATGTCAATTAAGATGTAACAAAACTGTTAATGATAGCGGAAAATGGACTGATTTAAGTCTTGGATCTAAGAGATGACACAGTGATAAATCCTTGGATTTTCTCTTTGTCTTGTAGATCTAAGGCCTAACTAAAGAAGCTTGCAACTCAGAAATCCCAATGGAAACATAAAAAATTCCCAACAAAAGCTTGCTGTCTCACAAAAAGAGGAAGAAAAGGTCAGCCTAGAAAGACAGAAAACTTTTACAATTTTTAAATTTCTTTTTGAAGGTGGTACAACAATTGCACTAATTGTGGGGAGGTGGTACCTGTACATAACATACTGCAATTCTTTTTTCCATCCATTTCCCTTCCTCTTTTTCTCCCACCCCTCCATATCTTGGTCCCTTTCTGTTTTACCAAAGGTCTCTGTGTTTCCCATTATTATTTTTGTTCTTCTTTTATATTTTAGATTTCTCATTTAAGGGAAACCATATGCTATTTAAGCTTGTGTGTTTCATTTATTACACCTCAAATTATGGTCTTCAAGTGTAAAGAATTGCAGAAAAAAACTATGTAGCTCTGTCCCAGCCTAAGTCAGCATAGGCCCAATGAGGAGCTCAGGGTATGCCAGGATATAAAGAGATACTTCAAAAAAATACCAAGAATTTAATTCCTATTAGCTGATGGTGTCAGCGGAGACCATTAGGGACCATCATCACAACTCTGAGAAGTGAATATGCCTGCCCTCTGCTGCATAATCTGGACTCCAAACTCCTGCTGGAAGTAAAGAGGTACTTGTTTCTTTTTTCTGGTAAGAATAATGTCAGAGAAAGTCAGGTAAAAGAAGACTTAAGATTCAGAGTGTCACAACATAATACAAAGTATGTTGTTTTGAACAAAATTATTTTTCATGGTTTGAACAAAAACTGCTCTTCATATCTCAAAAGTAGAAAAGAACAAGTGAAATTCAAAAGACAATCAGAGATTGAGAAGAAAAGAGTAGTTAGACTGTTTCAAACATTTAAGACATGATGAAAATGCTTCAGTCACCAACTGTAAATATGGTTAAAACAGATGAAAGAATGGAAATCTTTCTATAGAAATTGGGATTTTTAGGAAACAAATGGAAAACACGAAGAAGAATCAGGTGCAAGGTTTAGGTAAAAACCTATAAAACTGAAGCAAAAACTCCACCATGGACGGTTTCAAAACCAAACAACAACAACAACAACAACAACAAAAATACCCAACAAACAAACAAAACCCCAGAAGATTACAAAGAAAAAAAAACCAGAATAGTAAATTAAAATTACACAATCTGAACAGCAAACAGAAAATGGATGGAAATGTGATAGCACCTCAAGGTCTATGTTTATGAAAAAAAGATTAACTTTTACATTGTCAGAATCCTAGAAAGTAAGAAAAAATAGGATGACACTAAAAAATTACTCAAGAAAACAATGCCCAAAATGTACCAAATGTAGTGAGAGTTATAAGCCTACAGAAGAAGCAGGAAGAAGCACAAAGGAGAAATACAAGATACATGTCAAGATATCCCATAGTTAATTTTATAAAAAGTAAAGAAAATGATTTTTAAATTTAGTTTGTTGGTGCAATTTAATATACACAAATCATCAAAGGGAACTTATAAGTACAAGTTGCAAGTACATGATACATTTTAGTTTTTTTTCATTCCTCCCCCTCATTTTAACTCTTTTCCCCTCCTTTTTGCATAGATTTGCTTCCATTTTATCCTTTTTTCTCAGTTTTTTCTTTTTCCTTCCTCCCCTCCCAGTTACCCTTTCCTTTTGAAAAATTCCTTCCTATTTCACAACATCTAACATGCATTTTGGTTCTTTTACACTTTCAGTTTCTCACATGAAAGAAACAATGCAACATTTACACATGTGTTTCTTAATTATTTCACATAAGAGTATGGTCTCAAGGTCCATTTGCTAGCTAGAAATGTCTCAGGTTTATCCTTCTTTATGACTGAATAGTACTTCACTGTATTAAATAAAAAATCTCACATCTTTTTATCTATTCATAGGCTAATGGACATTTGGATTGTTTACAAGATTTTAGGTATTAAAAATTATGCTACTTTAGATATGGGTGTGCATATTTTGAAGAAAATCAGAGAAAAATGGTACCTTACCCCGTAGAAGATTCAAAAATATAATTTCTCATCAGAAACCAAGGAAGTCAGAAAAAATGGTGTATTTTCTAGGTGCTAGAAGAATAGAGTTGTCAACCCAGAATCCCAGTGAAAATATCTTTCTGAAACAAAGAGGAAATGAAGACATCCTCAGATGAAACGATGGTTAAAGAATGTGTCACCAGCAGGTCATTATAAACAATAGCTAACAGCACACTGATAGGAAGCTTGATGCATGAAGAAAGCAAAAAGCTTTATACATAAATACCAGTGGTTTACATTCTCCTCTTGAGTTTGCTAAAGTATAACTGAAGTATATAATGAAAGTATAATTCTAAAGCATAAGCAAATATTTTAATATGTAGGGGACGTATTTAAGACACATTATGAATGAGGGAATGTAAGAAGTAAAATTTTTATATTTCACTTCTATTGGTAAAATGAAAACACCATAACCTATGAGTAGATTTTAATATAGAATGTAGAACTGCCACAAAATGCCATTCAGATACACATAAAATCCCATACCTAAATAAAAATGGAATTTCTAAAAACTTCCACCATTTAAAAATGTTAATATAAAAAACATGTTTCTTAAAAGGAAAAAAATGCTGTTTGACATATTTAAAACAAAACAGTACTATGTGAAATACCCCATTAAGAGAAAGAATAGAAAGAGAAGCTACAGAGAAAATATTTACAAATTACATATCTGACAAAGGACTACCTAGAATTTACAAAAATATCTCAAAAGTCAATGGTAAAAAAGTAAGCAATTCAATAAGAACATGGGCAAAAAGTCTTGAAGTAACATTTCACTGTAGCATATATATATATATATATATGCTATATATGTATATATATGTATATGTATGCTATCACATATATATTTGTTTTATATATATATGTATATATATATATATAAGTACTGTAGCATATATATTCATACATATATATGGCAAATAAATACCACATATGTTCAACATCATCAACTATTAGAGGAATGATAATTAAAACCAGAAAAATGTGAGTGCTGCAAACATTACAATGGCTAGTACAAGATAGTAGTGACACTCAATATTGGTGAGGAAAAGGAGAAATTGAATCACTCATGGGTTACTGGTGGAAATGGAAAATGATAGTTTGGTAGTTTCTTAAAAAAAAAAAAAAAACTTGTTACTATATGTCCCAGCAATTTCAGTCCTGAGCATTTATCCTAGAGAAGTGGAGATGCATTTTTCTCGTAAAACTTTTATATGAATTGTGATAGAGGCTCAATTTGCTGTAGCCAAAATATTAAAATGACCTGGATGACTTACAGCAGTTGCATGCTTAAGTAAACTGGAACACTTATAGTATAAGACTCAACAAAAACAAATGGATACATTATTGCTAACAATTATGCTGAGTGATAAAGGCCAATTCCAAAAACTTACCAGTATATTTTTCCATTTACAAAACATTCTTGAAATAATAGAAATGGAGAACTGATTATTGGCTTCTAGAATTAAGGAGGGAGTGTGGGCAGAGGGGAATGGGTGTGGTTATAAATGCACAGCACAAAGAATGATGGAAAGGTTTTGTGACTCGACTGTCTGAAGGTCAGTGTCCTGGCTTCTTGTACTGTAGTTTTATTAAATGTGATACTAGTACAAAGTACAGAGGGTCATTGTATTGCTTTTTATAGCTGTGCATGGATTTATAAGTACTCAGAATTCAAAGTATAGTTAAAAGTATGCAAGTTGAGTAAAATAAGTATATCTAAAAAGATAAATATTAAAATCTACTCAATATTTACTTCCATTTATAAAAATGTAAATCAAAGCAAATAAAGTATCTACTTTCACCCATTAACTTCATTAAAAGAAGAAAGAAACAGCTTTCATCTGCAGGGAGCACGTGAGGAAATCCATACTATCATACTAATTCCCCTACCTTCTTGGGAAATCACATGTTGTATGTTATGGATTAAAAACTGGTGGTCAACTTAATGTCAGCTGAATTAAGTCAGCAGAATGCTCAGCATACACCTTCCACTTGAGGAAAGTTGCCAGCATAAATGGAGATGTGGAGAAGGAGAAGAGAGGTGCATTGAGGCGTTGTGGCATTGTGGGTTCTCCAATGAGTTGCTGTTTGAGCCATTAGTTCTCCTGGAGAAGCTCTGATTCTCACATCAAGCATTGCTTCCTGGCTTCAGAGGGGAAGATGTGTACTGCTTGGTCTTCAGGATGAACTCATCATGCTGGCTTCCTGGCACGTACTCCACTGTGCTTATTGTCAGAAGAGCTCGGGGCCTCTATGTTGCTGAGGATCGCTGTGATGCTTTTTAGGACAGCCTGGTCTTTGTTTTGAATGTGACTTCTCAGCTCCTGTATAGAACCCTCAACCTACCAGCACAGCTCCTTCACCCCACTGGTATATATTTTCTAGCTTCCACCACTGACTTTAGGGCCTTCCCAGCACAGATCCGTAAAACAGACTGGTGTGAGTCCTTGTCATGGGCTCTTGACCTCCAGTTGGACTCATGGGAGACATTGTAATTGGCTCTTCAGTTTCATCTGGACTTGTGTAGGGCATTGCTGTGGGATTCAGGTCTTGGCTAAAGATTCTGTGTGTTTGGTGTTGTGGATAGATTTCTAGCACTTTCTTGTGTTAACTCTGTGTGACCATCATCAAATAATATTACAAATTCCCTGTCCTGATTCTAATTGTTCTCCTCACAACCCCTGACTAAAACATTGCCATAGCTATTGAAATGAATAATTCAATTATATTTGCTACCTCATACTGGGGACAAACTACATATTCAGGAGGTGAACAGAGAGAGGATAAAAAAATTATTGATTTGTTTCTTTATAATCTTTATAATCACAAGATAATCTTTATGTACTTACATAATCTGTAATGGACTTGTTCTGATGATGAATTATGAAAAATAAATACAATGATAAGATAAAATGATATGAAGATAAAAAGAAGTGTGATTTCTGTTTTCAGCTTTCACATGTCAAAATCTGTGCAACCATTTTTTTCCTTATGTCAAGAAAAAGTTGATTGAAAATCAACAACTTTCATTGACTCATTTGGTTTGTAAAGTCTAAGACTAAAACACTGTGCTAGGATCTGGAGAGAGAGGTGAGGAGAATCACAGCAGAGATTCAGTTATTTAGTGACAAAACTGCTGAAATCATAACTAGAAGAAACAATGACTGTAAAGTGATTTTTATAAATTGCTGGAGGCTCAGGATAGATTGACAAGAGCGAGAAATTTCTGAGAGCCCAGTCCTAGGGAGTGTGCTTTGCTTTTTCATGAGTTTTACTTGTGTGAACATTGCAAGATTCTACAGTGAACATCATAGGTTCCTCCTCTTCCCATGTTATGGTTTGGACAGGGTAGAGAAAAATAATCACTTTGTGATAGGTCTGGAGCAATATCCATATCCACGTCAAATACTCTAGAAGCAATTGTTTCAAAATCTTATCTGACCTTGAGTGGAGAACAATACACTAACTCCAAACCCTCTAGACTTTCTGTTTCAAAATGAAATTACATTGAGAAATGTTTCAGAAGGGCACATCACAGGACAGCAGGCCCATTAAATGACTGTGATGTCATTGTAAGATTGTAGAAAACTTCTCTTTTTTAATTAAGCTTTCCCCTGGTGAAGACACAATTATTGACATCCACAATTTAAAGGAAGAAAGATTCAGTTTAGTTAGGTGTTTCAGGAAATGGAGTACATAGTCAGAAGGCTCCAAGGAAGAAACTTCACAGTAGAAGAGCAAGATGGAGCAAAGCTGCTTAGTTAAAGGTGGTTTGGAATCAGAGAAAAAGAATAGTGTCAGAGAGAAATGGGAGAAGGACTGAGGATAGTACCCAAGGTCATGCCTCCATGAACCACTCGGACATACCTTTGTTAACCTGGTAGGACTTTTCATAATTTGGTAATGTAAACATATCAGAATTAATGGCCAAACCTTCCTTCTATAGTTACCAGAAAACCAACAAATTCTCAAAGCTCAGACTCAATTGAAGACAGGTATTTAGAGATAACCAAGGACTGCAAAGGACACTGAAACAGGGATAGTAAAGGGATGTGAAAGCCCTGGCAGATACAACTACAACACCCATTAAACAATCTAACTTCTAGTCAGATTAACATAAAAACTCATACTAAGAGGCAAGTGGCAGAATTTATTGCCCTTATATTTTCCTTACATGAAACTTTGCTTTCAGAAAGGAGGAAGATGATAAAGGCAGAAATTTAGGTGTATTTATTTAAAGAAAAAGCACAGGAGAAGTATTAAATGATAGTAAAATACAATATTTTATTTTTATCATTAACAAAATAGATTACTTCTTTCAATTAAT
This sequence comes from Cavia porcellus, assembly GCF_034190915.1. Taxonomy (NCBI): domain Eukaryota; kingdom Metazoa; phylum Chordata; class Mammalia; order Rodentia; family Caviidae; genus Cavia; species Cavia porcellus. The sequence continues at coordinate 68,787,011 of NW_026947496.1, forward strand.
AAAATAGCTAACGTGAATTGGATAACTATAGGAAATAGATAAATGACATGAGTGACAATATTATAGAATATTATAGGAGTAATTGAAAATATTACACTGCATGGCACTTATATTACCTGTTGAGAGAGTATTAGCAATCCTTAAGGACCAGCATTAAGTTTATCAATATTATATTACACTAGAAACATAACATTTTGTCCTTGGCCCCTGAAAGACTCATGAATATCTCTTAATGCAAAAGATATTTAGTCCATCTGCAAGAGTTGCCAAAGTCCTAATAGTTTCAGCATTGCTGAAAGTCCCAAATATCCTCCTCAAATGTAAGACAAACCTTAGCTGCAAGCTCCTGTGCAAATGAAAACAAAGCTAAACACTTCCACTGTGCAACGGCACAAGATAAACTGTCCCATTCCAAAAGGTAAAAAAAAAAAAAAAAAAAAGGAACACAAAGCACTAGGACCAAATAAAGTTCAAAATCCGGCAGGGCAAGTGTTGAGTCCTGTAGTTGCATGTCCAGCATCTGAAGCAATCTGTGGCTAATTGTGAGTCCAAGGGTTTGTGTGGTTCCATCTCTTTGGCACTTCTGGTGGTTGTAGCTCCCAGGGTTCTCTCTTAAACCTGCTTTGCTCTCTCCTTGCAGCTTTCCTTAGATGATGCACACTCCTGGCTTTTGCAAACTTCTGAGGTATCCACTGCACCTCTGGGTTCACACTCATAGCTTCACACACTGCACTTTTTACAGCACACTGCCTGGTCTCCCAGGCCTTCTGAAATTGAGGTAGAACCTTTTTCAACTTTACAACTCTAGCATTCTGTATACACCTAAACCCAGTTCTATGTGGATGATGCTGAAGTCTGCTGCCAGCTGGAGAAGTAGCCAGGCTTTCTTCTCTCTTGGCTGTAGAGGTCGAGTACCTGGACCACGGGGCAGTCTGAATCCAAATCTGAGGAACAAATATTCTATGTTGCTGTCATTCTGGAACATGGTGTGGCCATTGCTATTCTAAAACATGGTGCTCTGTGCCTTTCTTCTCAAAGCAAAGTCTTTCACTTTTTGCAGTTTTGAGGCTTCAGAGATTCAAATTTGCTGCTTTCTGTGATGCTTTCAGGCTGTCTTTTCTATTCTCCTGTTCCTTCTTAATAATTGAGATTTCCTCAACTCTATAGTCATAGTTCACACTGCCTCAATATTCAACTGCCTTGAAATTTCTTCTGCTGGATTAATTAGTCTGTTGCCCTTATTATCAATCTCAGGCAAAGTCTTTGGACACAAGCAAAATGCAGACAAACTTTCTGCCAAGTCATAACACACATCATCTGGAGTTCAACAACCAAGGCAGACTTTTTTTCCAAGAGAAACTTTTTAAGCCTGGTTACCAGCAGGATTTCCTTTCTTCCTTCCCTCCTTCCTTTCTTTCTTCCCTGCTTGCTTGCTTTCTTTTTCTTTCTTTCTTTCTTTCTTTCTTTCTTTCTTTCTTTCTTTCTTTCTTTCTTTCTTTCTTTCTCTCTTTCATCTGTCTTTCTTTCTTGTGCTCTGGGAATCAAATTCCACTTGCCAGGCAGGTGCTTGTGCCACTAAGCTAAACCCTTGGCTACCAGCAGGATTTCTATCAGCTTTGCGGTCTCCTGGTCTCTGACCAGAATCACCATATAGAAAATCCTGAGACATTCTAGCTCTGCTCCTTCAGATGACATCTCCAAACCTTTCCAAACTCTTCCCACAAGCCATTCCCAAAGGCTCTTGAACCACATGGTCTGGAATAGTCACGGCAATGATCCCACTTCTCTGTACAAATTTCTGTCTTGGTTTTTTTCTTTCATTATTGGGACTCAACATCCAAAATGAATGAAAGGTTTATTTAGCTCACTGCTTATGGAAATTTCCGTCCATACACTTGGCTCCAAGTTATTGTGGCATGACACAAGGGCAATGCTTCAAGGCAGCAGCTAGCAAAAGCTGCCAGAGCAAAAGGGAGGGAAGGGAGAACAAGCCTCTTCTCCTCCCTTATTTTGTAAGCAGGCTACACTGCTTCCAGGGCAGGTGTAGTACTCACACCACTTCTGTGACCTCCTCTTGCACAAGCTGAGGACATTCACAAAGCAAGGATCCTGACTTCCTGCTGAGTCTGTCAGTTAAACTTCTAAACTTCTCAATGTGTCAACCATAACATTTTCTAAATGCTTTAATTTGTGTTTTCTCATTCCTTTTCTTGATAAGATTGGTTAATAGTTTATCAATTTTATCAATTCTTTCAAAGAACCATGTTTTCAATTTTTTGAATCTTTATATTGTTTCTGCCATAATTGTATTAATTTCTGCTCTTATTTTTATAATTTTCTCATTGTATGAGCTTTGACTTTAATTTATTCCTTTTTCTAGTAGTCTGAGTTTCAAGATCAGATGTTTTATTTGAGCTCATTCTGTTTTCATGAAGTGAGAGTCCATCACTATAAATTTTCCTCAAAGGACTGCCTGCACTGTGTCCCATAAGTTCCAGTATGTTGTATTAGGATTATCATTTAATTGTATAAACTGTTTAATTTTGTATTTAATTTCCTTTGTGACATGTTGATTGTTCAGAAGGGTGTTATTTAATTTAGTTGTTTTTATGTAGTTTCTGTGATTTCTTCTGTCATTGATTTCAATTTTATTGCAATATGGTCAGAAAGTATGCAAGGGATAATTTCAGTTTCTCTGCATTCATTTAAACATGCTTTTTGGAGAATGCTTCAATGTGCAGCTGAGAATAATGTATATTTTAATGTTTTGGGATAGAGCATTCTGCAGATGTCTACCAAGTCCATTTGTTCACAAGTTTGGTTTAATTGTGGTATTTCTTTGCTGATATTTTGTCTAGTTGATTTATCTGTTTGTGAGAGTAGAGAATTAAGGTGCCATGCTACTGCTGTGTTAGTCCTTACCTGTTTTTTATGTCTGTTAGTATTTGTTTTACACAATTGGGTGCATAGTGTTTGGTACATATGTTTATGACTATTATTTCTTCTTAAAATTTTCCCTCAACATGTATGTGGTAACTTTTTTTATCTCTTGAACATTTTTGGCTTAAGTTATTACATTGTCTGCAAATAGAATAGCTACCTCTGTTTTTTTCTGGGTTCCTATGGCATTAATTGTTTTCCATCCTTTGACTTTTATTCTATAAGTTTCTTTTTAGTTAAATGTTTCTTGAATGCATCATATTGTTGGATCTTGGTTTTTGAACCATTGTGCCAGTCTGTGTCTTTTGATTGGTGACTTGAGGTCATTTATATTAGTGGTGATAAGTGTTATATATTAGCTTATCCTTTTTATATTGTTGGTTCAAAAGATCAGTTGTTGGTTTTCAAAAGATTGTTGGTTTTCAAAAGATCAGTTCAGCTGATAGATTCCTAGCAAGGCTAATCAAGGGGGAAATTACTTAAATCAAGAATGAGAAATGGTCATCACTATTATTACTAAGAACATCAAGGGAATTGTAGTGGATTGAAAACATAGCCAATTTAAACATTAGTTGAACTTTACACTTGGTGCCAAGTGTAGAGGGTCCACCCGGGGATTGCTGCCAACATAAAAAGAAGATCTGGACAGGAAGAGTAGCATTTTGAGTTCTCCTAAGAGTTGTTTGGGGCTGTTGGTTCTCCTGGAGTAGTTTGTCATGCTGACTTCCCTAATAAAAACTTGGCTGTTATCACTGGAGGAATTCAGGATCTTGGTTCCAAGAGCTTTGGGAGAGCTCTCGTTGTTACTTTGAGCATTGCTTCCTGGCTCCAGAGGGGAAGATGTGTGTCGTTCAATCTCCAGGAGAAGCTCATCACACTGGCTTCCTGATATGTACTTGGCTGTTCTCATTGTCAGAGGAACTCAAGATTTTATTGTCACTGAGGATGGTTGTGGTACTTTTCAGGAGAGTCCTGCTCCTTTGAGCATTGCTTCTTGGCACCAGTGCAGAACACTCAACCTACTGGCACAGATCTTTCATCCTGCTGGCACAGACCTTCTGGCTTCCACCACCAATCTTTGGACTTTCCAGTGAAGATCCATGAAATATACTTGCATGAGTCACTGTTGTGGGTTCTAGGCCTCCAGTTGGACCTGTGGGAGGCATCATCATGGGCTCTAGGTTTTAGTTGAATTCATGCAGATTATTGCCATGGAATCCAGGGCCTTGGCTGGATTTTCTGGTTCTTTAGTATGTGTACAGATTTCCTGTACCATCTTTGTACTTGACTTCTTGGGTGACCATAATATAATACTATACATTTTCTTCCCTGTATATAATTGCTCTCTTTATAACCATGACTACAACAAGGATAATAAAGAAACACTGTGAACAACTTTATCTCTAAATTTTGGTAATTTAGATGAGATAGAAAAATTCCTTGAACACAAACTATTAAATGTCACACAGATGATCTGAAGAGGCTAGAAAAGAAAACAACAGGCCCAGATAGTTTTCTTGGTACATTTTAACATGTAAAGAATAATGATGCCAATTCTATGCAACTATTTCAGAAAGCAGAAGTAGAGGGAACACATTCCAATTCATTCTGTGTTGCTACCTTTACTGTAATAACATGAAAAATACATTACTTGAAGGAAAACTTCTGACTAAATTTCCCCTATGTCTATAGATACAAAAACCCTCAATTAAATAACCACAAAGAATCTAACGTTGAATAAGATGGATTATGTACCACAGTCAAGTAAGATTTTTCTAGTTATGCTAGCCTGGTATTACATTCGAAAATTAATTCATGTAATTAATTATAGGATCTGATTAAATAATAAAAATCATCTAATCATATCAATATATGCAGAAATGCATTTGACAAAATCCAATAGTTGTTCATACCAATGAACAAGGTCTCCTAACAAAGTAGGACTAAAGATAATTTGATAAAGACCATTTATAAAAACCAATAGTTAATGCCATACTTAATTCTCTATTTTTAGAATGTATTTTCAGTACATAGTGGTAACATTCATTATGGGGAATAGGTACATGTACGTAATGGGCTTTAACTCCTTTTATTTCTCTTTCCTTCCTTCCTCTTCTCCCTCCCTCCATCTTTAGATCCCTTTCCCACTTGCCAAGATGATGTCCCTGTGCCATATTGTCTCTTTTGTTCTTTATTCACATATACTTTGAGTTTCTCATCTAAGAAAAACCATGATATTTAAGCTTGTGAATTTGATTTATTTTACTTCATAATATAGTCTCAAGTTGCATGCATTTCCTTACAGATGATTCAGATTTATCCTTGTGTATGGCAGAATTGCACTCTATTATGTACAAATATGTACACATTTCCTTTACCCATTCATCTGCTGTTGGATATATAGACTGCTTCTGAGATTTGGATATTATGACTTGTACTACTATAAACATGGGCATGCATATATCACTGTAATATGATATCTTTAACTCCTTGGAAAGATACCTAGAAGGGGAATAACTGGGAACAGAATTTCTATTTTTAGATTTCTGATGAATCCTCATATTGTTTTCCATAATGGTTTTACTAGTTTATCATCATCAATGTAGAAAGATGAATTTTCTTCTGCACTCTGTCCAGTATTTATTGATTTCTCATATTTAATTCTGAGAAAGTGGATGCTAGGATTGGTAACTAGAGAGAATCTCCTGTCTTGCTATTCCTTTTAGATACTATATTGGAAGTTCTAACTAATGCAATCAGGAATTAAAAGAAAGAAATAAAGGATGTGCATATTAGAATGGAAAAATAGTTTGTTTTTTTTGCAACTGACACAGTATGTAAGAAGTCCCACTGAATCAAGAATAAAATTTTTATAGAAATAATTGATGAAAATAAGGTTGAATGATACAAGGCTAATACGCAAAAGTCAATTGCTTTCCTTCATATCCAAAATCAACTATTGATATTTGAAATGTAAAACACAGTATCCTTTGTATTATTTCTTGCTTTAGTTAATTCTGTTTTGTTATAGTAAAACCTCTGAAGCTGGGAAATTGTTAAAGAAAAGAGATTTATTTTGGCTCAGAGTTTAAAAATCCAACCACATGGCACTATCACCATTTTAGCTTCTGTTGAGGGTCACATACTGAACAACTGGAAATGGAGAAGTTGAATGGGGAATCAGGAACAAAAAGATAGGAAGCTGATCTTGTTTGTAACAATCTACACTCACCGTAATTAATCCAGCCTGAGGAAGCCTAACAGAGATATTCAGAGAACAATCCAGCTTCTCAAGAAAGATAGTAATGCAATCAATTAAAGTGATATCTCCATGACTTAATCAACTTTCACTAGATCTCACCTCTTAAAGGTTCTACCACATCTCAATATCATTACATTAGCGACTAAAGTTCCAGCACATGAAGCATTGAAAGACAAACCATACCTGAATCACAGAAGTGGAGAGAGAGGAAGAGAAGGAGCATAGGACAGAAGGAGAGAGGGCAAGGGAGAGAGAGAGAGAAACTCTTAAGAATAAATCTAACAAAATATGCACTTTCTTCATTTCTTTGAAAAAGGTGGGAAAAAAAAAAACTTCTGTATGTGCACATTTAAAACAGCTTTATACTTGCCAAAATCTGAAATTAACCAAAGTACCCTTTAATTGGTGAATGGTTAAACAAATGACATATTGTTCATTCATATAAAGAAATGAGCTATTGAGTTGAACCTTTAGTGCATATTATTAAATGAAGGAAGATACTCTTATGACTCCAGTTATATGACATTTTGAAAAATGCCAAACTATGTAGACTACAGTAAAAAGATTGTAGTGGATAAGGTTTAAGAGTTAAGGAAAAGAAAGTATAGATGAAACCAAAGTGTTTAAAAAAAGTAATTCAAACTAGTATGATTCTGGTGTACAATATTCTTCTGTATGAACCCACTTATATTTATTATATGCCTGAGCTGTAATACTGTGATAAATAAAACTTTAAAGCATGGTGGATTGATGAAACATGAGGCAAATTAGAGCCCCCCTAGCAGGAAAGAAATCTCCAAGCTCCAGTGTTATAGTTTAAAATCATACTGGTTCAGAGAATTTAAACAAAATCTGTAATTAAGTGCTAAATAATATTGGATCAGGAAGACCTCTGTGAGTCATCTTAAAGATAAAATGAGGGGGAAAATTGAGCAGTGCTATCAGAGGCTCAAGTAAGGGGCCAACAGATTTTACTCAACCTACCACTAAACAAATAAGCAAGCAAATAAACATATGAAAACAAGCCCTTAAAAAGAGGCTCAAGACAGGAGTAAAATGATTCAACACTAAAAAACAACAAGTACTCCAATGAATAAATGGGCAAATGCAGTAGAGAGATATTTGTCAAAAGAAGAACAAATATCCAGTAAATATATAGGAAAATGCTTACTATACATTTAGCATTCAAAGAAATGCAAATCAAAATCACATTATTTCATCTCCTCCAAAACAAAGTGACTACTATCAAGAAGATAAAAAATAGAAAATACTAAACAAAAATACAGAATAAAGGTGTTCTCATGCACTCTTGGTAGAAATAAAAATAGCAACCACTAAGGAAAATAATATGAAAATTCCTCAAAAAATTAAAAATGGACCTTTCATATGATACAGGTATACCACTCAGGTAAATATCCAAAGGAATCAAAGTCCACAAATAATAGAATTATCTAAATAATAGAGATACCACATATTATTGAGGTACTTGGTACTACTCATAATGACCAAATTAAAGAAAAAGTAGTGATGGAATATTACTCAGGTATAAAGAAGAATTCCATCATTTCATCTGCTAGAAAACAGATAGAACTGAGTATCATCATCTTAAACCAAATAATCCAGACTCAGAAAGGAAGATAGGGCCTCATGTTTTCTCTAATATGTGTATGTGGAATCTAGAAAAACAGATGACATGAAAGCAAAAGGAGAGATGTCTGGGGGAGGAAAGTAGGGAGGATGTGTGTGATCAAAGTGCATTTTTTTCACACATGCAAACATCCCAATGCTTTAATCAGTTGGGCCTTGTACAATTAGTATGCATTAATAGTTGTAATAGAAAATAATTTTATGCAATATATTAACTATAATCTTTGGTTTTCAACAAAAGTTGAGACATGAAGAAACAGGCAAATGTGATAGACACACAGAAAATAAAGCACAGAATTGAAGTTTTCTTTGTAGGAGCCCAGATAATAGATTAGCATAGATCTCAAAGCAGCTATTGTGTGTTCAAAGAATTAAGGAAACCGTGTTTGAAGAGTTTAAAGAAGATATTTTGAGTGTTTCATCAAGTAGAGAATATCAGTGAAAATAAATTATATATGAAAAGCAAATACAAACCTGAAACTCAAAGATATAGACTTCATGCAATTCTGATCAAAATGCAAGCAGCATTCATCACAGGTATAGAGAAAACCAACCCAAAACTCATATGGAAACAGGGTTCATACAGAATACCGAAGCACTCTTGGGTAACCAAAACAAAACAGGAGGCATCGCAGTCCCGGGTTTCAAGTTATGTTACAAGGCTACAGTGGTAAAAGCACCATAGCACTAGCACAAAACAGGTGTGTGGGTCAGTGGGACAGAGTGGAGAATGCAGAAATCATGCTCAGGCCCTCTTATTTCCAGTCTAACTAGCTTCTCAGAGTGAAAGGCATCATATTACAGACTTGCACACCTTATAAGTAGCACTATTCAGAACAGCTCAAACTTGGAGGTAGCACACATGTCAATCAAGAGATACATAGATTTTATAATGCCGTATTTATACACAGGGGAGTATTATTCTTCTGTAAGGAGATATTTGTGTCATTTGAAGGAAAATTGATCTAACTCAAGACCTTAATACTAAGTGAACTAAGACAAGGAAGCTTGAATATTGCCTGATTTCTCTTATATGAGAAACCAAAACTATAAATAAAGAGCAAAATAAACATACATAATAAGAAACAGGGAGATAGTTCTTTTGCAAATTGGAAGGGAAGAAAGAGATGGAGGGGGTGGAAAAGGAGAATCAGATGCATTATATACATATACCCACTCCCCACAATGAGTGTAATCATTATGTACTGCAAACATGCAATAATAAAAGCAAAAATTAAAAAAGCAATCATGTAGCTTTGCTTGAGAAACTTGTGGCTGTCCTGTATCTATTTATTTCTGTACACCTCATATAATTATATTTTTAACCCATCTACCTCATATTTATACATCTACCTCATTAGCTTTAAATTAGAGCTTCTAGGTTAACTATTCTTATTAGTCCAAATGATACCTCTTTCACCAAAAAAAGAAACTCAGTTTCTAGATACCTACACTCCCATGTTTCCTCTAAGAATCCCAAGCAGTCTGGAAAAGTCATCTCTGTTTCAACAGTCCCTTTTCCTGTTTTCTGCTTTTGTTACTTCTTTTTATCTGAGATCCATTTATTCCCTGTGATTATAAACTATTAGAGTGGGAAGAAACTTAGGTCAATTAAGTGCATTTTCCTTTATTCCCAGATGAGAAAGACTTGTACTGCTCAAGCCACTCGACTTTCTAACCCATCATGCAATTCCACTGTAATGTCTCAAGATATTCTCAACACTCAAATTTTAATTCCTTAGTCTTTCAGACCCATATTATAGGATGTAAAAGAAATATGGACCATGAAACCAGCATTTGGAGGGGAGAAAATCTAAGAATCTACTTTGTGTATGTTTTTCAACTTCTTCCGTTAGAAAGTTTATTCATCTTGTTTCATAAAGTATCAACTCCTCAGCAGCAGCATTCACACTCCTCCTGGGAAGTGCAATCTAGAATACTTACTAGTTACAGTCATACTTTGTGGGAGATGTATATGATAGACTGGGTGATTTTTACTAATTCTGAAGACGTTGGAATCATGAGCTGAAAAAAGAATTTTAATAATACAATTAGCAAGACTTAATAGGAAATTTCAAAACTCAAAGACTCTCTTCTTTAGATAAATCTTGTGGGAAAAATTTGCATTATTTTAAAGTTAGATATATAAAGGAAACAGGGAGATAGATCTTTTCCAAAAGAGAAGGTGACCAAGAGTTGGAAAGAGTGGGAAGGGAGATAAGGAGAAACAGATAGAAAATAATTAAGATGTGTTTTATACATGTTCCAATTTTCCATGATGAACTTAATCATTGTGTACCACAAACATGTCCTGAGGGAAATTAAAATTAAAAACTAAAAATTTAAAAAAAGTAAAATTATTTTTAATTGAACATCGCTTTAGTGTTCAACAACAAATACTGAACCAATCACAACTCTAAAACTGGAAAATAAGACTAATTATAGAGCAGTTACTGACCATAGAGCACAGTGACAAATTTTAAAATTCAAAATTGTTATCACAGCATCAGAGCAAATGAAATGAAAATCTATTTCTTCAGTGGGCCATACACTCACAGAATTGTCTGAAGTTTAAGAGTCATGTGGTTCCTTTTTTTCTTTTTTCTGAAAAGGGAGCCCTTGGAAATAGGATCAATGTGGAAAATCATTGTGAGATAAAATTATTCCCCACAAAAATATTACAATTAGAAAAATAATATGCCACATGACAGAGAATGTATACTTCAGTATGCAGGAATGAATTACTAGATTGAAGCAACACATTATAACTGAAGAAATATAGACACCTCAGAAGGGAAAAAATTAATAAATTTCATTCATTAGAAATTAAGGTAATATTGTGAATTAACATATGTTAACTGAGGGATGACTCTGTTGTTTAAAAGTTCATAACCACAGCAACATAGTTTATAGTTTTTCCAGAATCCTCTAGTGTAATCTGTTAATGCCTTTTCTCTATTATAGAGATTCATCTTTCTTTGATAAATATTTAATGGCTCATACATTCTCTCCTAAGATGGACATTGGTATGAACATCCAATGGGTTGGTTTCTCTAAGCCTAACTGATACAGAGGCTGCAAAAGACACCATCACCTTCCTCAAATTCCCATAGCTTCCGTGTTCTCTCCACAGCCAGTCACTTGACTTTTCCACTGGTGATCAGATGTGGACTTGACTCGCACAGAGGAACAACTAGTACACATCACTGTTGATAGAAGATATTCAGTTCTTGCATTTTTAGGTGTATTTAGACCCCTGAGTTAGCACATGTCCCTGGAAACTGCTCTCAAATCCAGCCTCATTTCACGTTAGCAATCTTTTACTTCTTGGGACTTACTTCCTCCCAATTCAGTATCACATACCTCCAGACTATATATAGTGTATTACCTAAGGCCCGATGCTTGCTTCAGTCTCTGGGATAGCATTTATGCTAAACAATTACTGTTGAAGAAAGTCTTAATGATACACCCACATGAAATCAACTGATTTTTCAGTCTTATAACTGATACAGTTATTAATAGTTGGTGATGCTTACTACTATTTTTAACTCCTTTGAACAAAGTAATTGTAAATATTCCAAATGCCAGAAAAGTTATCTGTTATTTTTGTGTCTCTGACAACATACACAAAGTAAGTTTAAAAAAAGAAAAGAAAATTAGGTGCACAGAATAATAAAAAATTCTAGAATTGAATTCATATCCAACATAGTAACCCTGGGAATCAGAGGTGGTTTGTTGAATTGCCATGGAACACACATATGCATGCAGTGTATAACAGTGCTACCACACTTACATTTCATTTATTCCTACACTGTGTAAACCACACACATTTCCTACTCCATTAGAAACTTAGCACTCCATGATGAGTGTAGAAGCAAATGAGACATAAATGGAAAGTATTCAGATAAGTAACTTGTTCTTTAATATTCCCCAAACCATCAAAAAGCTGGTAGAATGCTAATCCATCTGTGTTTCCCAGGTTACACAAACCAGTGTTAATCCTGAAATGTTTTGTACAAAGGACTTTTGTATTCTATACATGTCACTTGGGAGACCACATCCTACTCAGTCACTGATCCTCAGTTTCCTCTTGTGCATCCGATGGCTTGTGGTACTGTTGTAATGGAAAGATAGATGTATGCATGTACAGCACTTAGTACTATGCCTAAACCAAGGGAAATAAGGAAATGAACCACTTGTATTGTCGCTTTCAACCTTAACAAGACAGCAGTATCCTTGAGGTAAGTTTCAATTCTTAACTTCCTGTATTTTAGTGGGCTTCAGTAAAACATTTTTATTCAAATAATAAATTAAAATGCATATATAAAGCAACCTCGAGTTTATACTACATCCTTCTTTGTTCTTATCTAATTCTTATTTATACACATGGGTAATATTTTCTTTGTTCTATCACTGTTAAGAATATTTGTTTAATAGTTACTTTAAAATATTCACTTAGCATTATACCCTGAAAAATATTTCAGTTACTTGAATTTTAAAGGTTCAGGTAACTGTAGGTAAAGACATTAATTCTGTTTTCTACAAGCTATGTAGTTCCTTATGTCTCCATAAGGTTTTGTAATGTGTATAAGGGCTTTGATATTACATTTTTACTTACACAGTAATCTTGGGAAGCTATGATAATAGAGCACTAATTATAAATAATACTTTTGGGTGTTTACTACATGCCAACCCCATTCTACCAATGAGCATCCCTACTTAACTTACAGGAAGGCCGCGTGCCTTACTCAATCTCACAAATCCAGTGAAATGTCACAAGGATTCTAAAAACAGATCTTGCAGCTATGCGTCCAGTCTTCTTTCTGTTTCATCGTACCCTTTCAGAAAGCCACAAATGGCGTGTTCCCTTCCTGTAAGTCATATATTTCCAGTGGGATGGCCATCCATGCATGTGCTGCCAGGTAACCTTTCATTTTATTTTCTTTCACTTGAGCTTCCTCTCCTTCCTCTCCCTTCCTCCCTCCCTCCCTCCCTCCCTTGCTTCCCTTTTTCTTCAATTTTGTATCATATGTACTTGCAGTACATAATTACATTTAATGTGGGGAGTGGGTAACATATCTTACTTCTTTTTTATTCCTTTTCCCTCACCTCCTTCTTCCCTCTATTCCTTAATCACTTTTAGACAATATATTTTGGGCATGGCCTCTTCTTTTGGAAGAATCAGTTGGTATAATCTGCTGTAGGAACTTTTTTGTCTATGATTCTTTATACAAACCTCACTCTACTGATTAAATCAAGAGCAGGAAAAAACCGAAGATATCATCAGGAAATCAAAATAAATTGGCTACTCTTCCCTTTAAAAAATGAGTACTTTCTTTAGTGTCATTTCCATGAGTTCAGTTTTCTTCTCCTGGAGATAGTAAAATCCAGGAATCAGTACGTCAAATATTCTTCTTTTACATGCACATTTTTCTTTTCCTTTATGAAAATCTCACATCAGAGATGTGTCACTCTCACTTAAAAGATTATACATAGGGATTTTGAGTTGTATCAGCTATTAGCATGAATGTAAAGATAATTTGTCACAGAAAAATGAACAGATTCTGTAGAGGTGGGAAGGTGATATAGGGAAAGACCGAGGAAGGGGAATGGTGGGGGGAGAGGGGGTAAGGGTGACCAAGACGCATGTCACTTCGTACGCGTGTCAAAGCTCAGGCTGAATGTAATCACTATGTATCACAAGTAGACACTAATAAAAAAATAAAACTTGAAAAAATAGCATGACAAAGCTATTAATTCCCCTAGACCTCTATTTATTTTTTGGCCAAGTCAAGACCTTTAATGAGGCATTCTTTATTTCCTTCTTGCATCTTTCCAGAATTGTGGTTCTATTCCTGTTTCCTGATGCACTCACCCACCCATAACGGCCTACTTTTTCAGTTGTCTAGTGGAAGATTTTAAAATTTCATAAGCATCTCATGAATTAATTGCATGTGAACATCCTGTATGCTTATTTTCTTATTAATACAGCTACATTACAGTGCTGTTGAGGTTTTCTAGAACTTTTTCTGTGTAGGTGCCCAAAAAATATTATTCATACACTAAACACATAAATTAAATATAAGCATAGCTAAAATTATAGACATAATGACTAATGCCTAGAGGAAGATATGTAAAATATCATAGATTCAAAAAATAGACATAACTTCTAAAAGTGAAGCTAAAAAGTATTTGGCCTTTTAATTTCTACTTTATGGTTCTTGGAGACCTGCAATTTTAGACTTCATCTTTTGTTTGTTGCAAGAACCATGGAATCAAGAGTGACTACACTATTAAATTCCTCGGACTTTCTAATCATACTGATTTAAAAAACACATGAGGTCTCTGGTGGTCTTGCTTTGAAATCTGTGTTTCTTACATTGTTTTCTTATGATCTATTTTGTTATGCTTAAACTTTACCCTCTTTAAAATAAAAAAAAACCACATGAGGTGTAATTGCATTGTGGCATTAGAACATGATATATTAAAAGAACACACTTTAGTTAAGAACTCCTTTAACTATGCTAGTAAGCAATAATTTTGTTCTTAAATACAGTCTACTTTCTTTATATTGTTTGCTTCTAGAGTCACTCCCAATTCTCAGGTACTGCAAATTCTATTTTAAAGTTTAGAAAATTGAGATTTAGAGTGATTGAAACATTAATATCTAAAATTATATCAAAGATAAGTTAGTTTTTACATTAGTAAAATGTACTATACGAAAACTAACATTTAATTAAATGTTCACATTGTGTTTTGCATAGGCACATCCCCCTTCTTTCCTCTTCCTTCTTCCTTCCTTCTTTCCTCTATTCTCTTGTTGGCATAAATACAAATGACATAAATAAAATTGTATGACATATAAACTATAAATAAAAATATTATGAACACCTACACGTAAATGATTTACTTAAAAATTCAGCAATACAGACACTTCACTATTATTCCTTCATGGCTATGGCATTGGGGGAGTGTCCTGTGACCATTTGGTAGAGAAGAAAATTGGTAGAATCTATAAGGTATGCTAGTTTCGGTCTCATAAGAATCTGTATTTAACTCTTTTTCCTAAAAAGATAAAAGTGGAGGGAAATCCAAGGAGAAGAACTTTTAAGCAGCTTTCTGAATAGTAGCTGATATGGACAGAACAAAAGTGGAAACTATCATGACAAATAGTTTCACTGCAGTGAATGATGAACCTCTTGGAATGAACACAGAATTCAAAGTTATTATTGTGTTCCCAGTCAGTTTACACCAGGGTTAGGTGACAAGATTATCCATTCTATTGAAATTGGTCAGTCTTATTTACTTGGTTGCCTAGTGTGGGATTAGAAAGCTCATGGGAACAGTGGTCATGGTAGCAGAGATGGTGACCATGCATGGGCTGATGAGTGTAGTCCTCTTCTAAATACATGAGGCTTTGAGGGAGCCCATTAAATCTAAACCTTACCATGCTCCCTCCTATCATGCTGGGGACAGTTTTTAGTATTCATAAGAATAGCACAGATTCCAGGTGTACATATATACCTTTCAGCTCAAGTGCTCCTCACAGCAATGTATTTGTTAACTTACAGATGACTCCATGCAATACCATGGTATGCCTCGTGACACTGGTTCTGATCAAGGCACACATTTGATGGAAAAGCAAGTGAGGCACTGAGTTTATGCTTGTAAAACTTGCTGGTCTTATCATGTGGCCCAATTAAGGAATAAGCTCAATTGAGGAATAACTCAAGAAAGGAATAAACTCAATTAAGGAATAAGCAAAGAAACAATGACTTACAGATTTGAACACTGTCCTTTGAATATCAACTATGCCATAAAATTATCAATGCTTGGTGCCACTTCTCCTATAACTAGAATGAACAAGTTCACTATGGGCAAAGTGGCTTCTCTCACCACTCTACCTAAATAATCAGCTTACAAATGATTGTTTCTTATTCCTGTAAATTCAGTGGATATGGAGCTCCTAATGTTAAAGAAGAATTGTATTCTCCAATGATACAATTGTCATTGTTCTCATCAAATGGAAACAGAAGCTGTCTTGTCATTTGGATCTCCTTATCCTACTATACTTTTGGAGTGTGACTGAAAGCTAAATGATTGACTTTCATTGTTAGAGAATTTTGCTGTTGCACAAGAATTAAGGAGGCAACGAATTCTATACTGCAATAGTGTGTAGCAGTCTAATATACATTTTCTAAAATATGGGATATTCAATAAGGAAGATGTTCATCACTCTACAAATGAAAGAAATGAGGCCCTAGATGGTTAATGGGAAACTGTACATATCTTTCTAAAAGTCTTTCCACCAAAGCATACCAAAACTGTAGTTCTAATGAGGCTCAGTTGCCAGGTACTTATTCTGCATATATTTATTAATTTAATCTGCGATAAGGTCTTGTGAAGTGCTATAGAGATTAACATCATTTTTAATATTTCTTTTTTACTTTAAAGAGGATAAAATTAAACAAAACAAAAAAGAACAAAACAGAACCTGAGAAAGCAATGTAAGAAACATAAATTTCAAAAAAAGGCAAACAGAGATCTTCACTATCATACTGTCTCTTGTTTTCTTCCAAATACTTGTCCATATCTTCACATACAGAGAATTCACATGAAGCAACACAGTATAGAACTGATCTGAACAGGATGAGGAAGGCATTTTAGGTCTTAAAGACCAGACAATAGGGAAGTCAACAATGGCTGTCATAGTGTCTCTCATACTCTTCAAAATAGCTGTCCATACCTTCATGTGTGTTGAAGTTAAACAAAACAAAATAGGCTAAAATCACCCTGAACAAAGAATAATGGTATTGCTGGATTTTACATCCTGATGTTATGAAATCACCACTGGGTACTGTAGTGTCTGTTTTTCTTTAAAATAGTAGTTAATTTCATCATGCATTGTATAATCAGTTCTCATAAACTGTTTTTTTTTTTGTCTTTTTCATTTTAATCGGTACCAGGGATTGAACTCATGACTGCCTGCTTGCAAGGCAGGCGCTTATGCCGCTGAGCTAAATCCCCAGCCCCTCATAAACTGTTTATAGGTTCTATGCATGCATAAATCTTACATGTATTTCTATCCTTTCTGTATTAGAGGGAAAAAAACATAGCAAGACAAAACAAAACAAATTCCAATAAAAACATGAAATGAAAAATTCGTATAAAACCACAGTGCAAGGTGATCTACAATGGTTACTGTGTTGACTCTTGTTATCTTCTATAGAATTGTCTATATCATCAGGCATAGTACATAACAACATTAATAAAACAAAACATTGTAGACAGAAAGTTTCAAAAACAGGTAATAATCAAACCAGAGTGAGTATACTAGTGAATCATATCATCTTCAGTATAGTTGCCTGTACTCTCAGACTTGATACTATCAATCATAACAGATTTGGACAAAATCTGTCAATACAAAACAGCAGTCTAACAAACCAGATTTAAACTAAGACGAATCACAATAAAAAAGTGTAAGTTATACAGGGCTTCAGATTAAATTATTAGGAAATTAAGGATGATTACCGTACTATATCCTATAATTTTGGAATAGTTGCCTGTGCCTTCAAATCTAGTACAAGTAGACAAACCCGAACAGAATATAATCCATCTAAATAGAGCAGTGTGAGTAATGTGGGTTTTAAATCCTGATACATTATTTACAATATTCTCTGACTTCTTTTTGAGACTATTCCTCCCTTTTCTCTCCCACTGGGTGCACGTGCATTTTGGGTCCCACAAACTCCCTCAGTTTTCAGACTGGGGAAAGCAACCTGCTATTTACCTAAGTGGTTCTGAACCTTCTCATTTCTGGATTTGATCTCAAATTGTATTCCTTTACCTTCAAAAGCCCAAAGGTTTTCCTTCATTATAGCTAAGTAGTTCTCTAATGCACATTAAGTATTCTGTCTTTCCAACCTATCTGCAGGTGCTGGTCAAGTTTCCCCTATTTCTCTCTAGTTCCCTGTCACATAGATCGTTGTATATTCATGTTTGACTTTCGATCCATAAACTCTTTTTCAGGTTAATTATATTTCTTATACAGAGCATCTAGGTGTACTCTACCTCCTGATCTACTCTGCCTGTGTTTCTTTCTTTGTGTGTGTGTGTGTGTGTGTGTGTGTGTGTGTGTGTGTGTGTGTATCAACGCCATCTATGTAGAGAATATAGCCAATTTTCTCTGCCTCATTTCTGCTATGCTATTTTTCTGCCATTGGTTGTCTACTTTTCTCTTTCATTCCACTGTCTGCCCTGTTGATTGAGGCCTCTCTGCTACTGTTCCTGATAACTTAGTATTTTTTTTTCTCTCTCTCTAGAATGTCCTTCAGTATTATCTGTAGGGTTGGATTGGTGGTCGCGAATTCCCCCAGTTCCTCTTTGTCATGGAAGCATTTTGTTTCTCCATTAAGTTCTAGAGACAGTTTTGCAAGATACATCAAACTGGATTGGAGGTTATTTTCTTTCTTGACTTGGAATACTTCATTCCAAGCTCTTCATGATTTGATGGTCTGTGTCGAGAAGTCTGCCATGATTTTGATGGGTTTTCCTTTATAGTGATCTAGTTCTTTTCTCTGATGGCTTGTAGCATTCTGTTCTTATATTGAATTTCTGGGATCTTAATTATTATATGCCTGGGTGTAGTTCTGTTTTGGTTGTAGGTGGCTGGAGTTCTGTATGCCTCATAAATCTGAATATCATTTCCTTTTCCTATGCTTGGGAAGTTTTCATTATTTATTTCTGTGAATAGCCTTTGTATTTCCTTTGTTTTTACTCTTGCCTCTTCACTCACATTTTTTATTCTTTAATTATAGATCCTCTTTTCATCCTCTAGCCTTCATATTGTTACTGCCTGTTTACTTGTTATTTTTAAGAGATCGTTCCTTTAATGATCACAGATTGCAAACCTTTCTTCAAGTTTTGATAGTCTATCCTTAGTTTTTTTTAAGCGCTTTTGCCAGCTTTAATGGAGTTTTTAATTTCCTGGTAATCTCTTTGAATCTGCTTTATGTATTCTAGGTTTTCTTTATATTCTTCATTGAATGTTTCTCTCATTTTTTGGGTGTTCATTCTTCCATCTATGTGTTCTTGAGTGGTGCTTAGCATTTCTTTTATTAATCTACTTATATCTTGCTTTACTGGAATTAATATTTCAATTTTGAGCTAGTCTATAAGGTTCCAAAGATATCTCTTTATTTTTAGCTAATGCCTTGTCTGATATTGCATGTTTGCTGCTTCCAATATCTTTTGTATTTACCTCTCCTGGATCAATCTTGTCATGATGTTGGTTTCTTTCACGCAGGTGTATAGTGGAGGTCCCAGCCTCTTTTCTTGTTGGTTATGGTTCTTCTGAAGAGTGATGGGTAGGGATTTCTGCCCTCTCCAGTTTTCTGTTGGTCATTGAGGTGCAAGCAGGGCCAGTAAGCCTGCAGAGGCCTTCACCGCATTAGTGTGTGCCAGGTGTATGGACTTGGTTTGGGACGACTTATTGAGTAACAGTCATGGGAATGACCCATGCCAAGCAGTTTCCACCAGTACGCTCTGGGAAGGGAGGAGCTGACTGAAGTCACTGCTGTTCCTTGTTCCTGCTGAATTCCAACATGTTGTCCAATTGGTTGCCCTTTCCCGTGGGAGGGTCTTATTTCCAGCACTCACCACAGATTAATGCAGGTCCCTTGCAGATGGACAACCTCCAACTTCATTGTGACTGTGGCTCTGGTGAGTCACAGTGGCGTGAGTTCAGGCAGCTCCAGCGAGTCACCATTGCATGAGTTTGGGTGGCTCCAGTGAGAGTGCTGTGGCTGGTAATCTTAGCTGCTCCAATGGTAGTACCAGGACTGCATATTTGACCAGCTCTTTTCCCTTTAGTTTCTTCCTGAGTTGAGAAGACCCATCTTCCTCTTTCTGGACCTTTCTAGGATGTTTTATTCCAGTATCTGAGTTGTCTCTCTCGGGGAGGCTCTGTATCCTGCTGCTTATCGATCTGCCATCTTTAGCTCTTCTTGATTAACATCTTTTTAGAGTTATGGAAACTGAAGTGCAGAAAGATTATACAAATGTTTTTTATGGACTAATGTTTGTATCCATATAGAGAAGATCCAAAGCTTACATGCCTATTATAAACACTCCTGTAGCTTCCTCTAATGGTGACTGTCTATGATTTGTAGTTTAAACTCAATTAACTTAATAAGTGAGCCAAGGAATTCTGGGGAATTCTAGAAAAGTGGTGAACCAAGGGTCTGACTTCTACCAAGGGATACGCTAGGCAATCCCGTGTACTGATGATTCCTGGAGTTTGTATGGAAGATATATTTTTTCTTATTCCAAGGAGAGCAGCAATAACAATGGGCTTGCTTCACTCCAAATCATAAGCACTCTGTACAGAATAGGCTACTGCCTCCAGCTTTCTGAGGAACAATTCACCCTCTTACCTTGTTTCTCAAAATCCAAAGATAGTGGGTTTTACACCGTCCCTTAACACCTAAACACCATGCCATTTGGAACCTTTGACTTTTCCTCTGAATCTCAACGACCTTCCTTCCTAGAATAGAGGAAACATTATTTTTTCTCTATATCTGACAGTACAGTTAGGGGAGACAAACTACCCACAAAAAGAAAAAAAGTAAGAAACCGAGATACAGAAACATGTTAGAGTTAATAGTGCTGTGTTTTGAAACTCTCTTCAAAATTCATGTAAAAATGCAACTGCCTGCTTTAACAGTATTAATGGGGGTTGTTAAGAGGTGCTTGAATTAAAAATACTGCCTTAATAAATAGATTAATGACACTACTGTGGGTGTAATGGCTAGTTGCCACACCAACCTGACTGTTATGAATGCTTGTTCACCTTTCCATTATGTTCAAATATGGCATGAAAGCTCTTGCCAGAAATGGCCCTTCAATCTTAGACTTCCCAGATTCTAGAGCCACGAAGTGAACAAATGTTACAGTTTATAAAGTTTCTAGCCTGGTATTCTGTGAGAGCAGGAGAAAAATAGAGTAAAATAAATAGTGATCTTCATTTCAGATAGCATAATTGTCTACGTGTAAAGCACAGAAGAGCTGAGTTAAAGACTGTCAGAACACGAAGAGGGGTTAAAAAATTAAAAATGGAAATGCCAATAGTTTTCAATCTGTAATGATGAGAAATATAGTAGAAAAGAATCTCATTCACATATCAAGAATAATTTTTGTGGGGCTGGGGATTTAGCTCAGCGGCATAAGTGCCTCTCTTGCAAGCAGGCAGTCGTGAGTTCTATGCCTGGTACCGATAAAAAGGAAAAAGACAAAAAAAAAAAAAAAGAATAATTTTTGTAAAAAACAGCTTTATGAAATTATGTAGAATTTATACAGAATAAAGGAAATGAAGCAAAATAACCACAAAAGCTAGTATACACTGGATCTGTGCATTAAGTACATGGCTTGTAACTGCTGATTTCATAATTGGAGAGCAAAGCTTAAGCTTTCAATAGCAAGAGCTATCTTGTTTCTGGATTAGAAGACAAATTACTAGAATAATGATCCGTTTTATTTCTATTACTTTAAAGCTTGATATTTGGGCAGGTTTGAACCTAACAAGTCAATTCTCTGTCTTAAGTTTTCATTTCTTCATTTTTAATCCCATGAGGTTGTCAGAATAACTATACAATACACTGTTTTTGAAAGTTCTTTTCATAATGTGACAAGTTTTACACAGCAGTTTGGTAATAAAAGTTAATCCTGTCAGTAGAGTCATATCTCAGGAAAAGAACACATTACCAGGGACAGTGCTGACAATTTTATTAGCTAGGTCTTAGGCATGTCATACATAAGGTCCCCAGTCTTCACAGACTGACACTTTCCAGAATAATCTGGATATACTAGATGCTGTGCTCAATCTGAAGACTGTCTTGAGTGTACTTGTGGCTTCAACAGCAACAGT
Source organism: Cavia porcellus (assembly GCF_034190915.1). Classification (NCBI taxonomy): domain Eukaryota; kingdom Metazoa; phylum Chordata; class Mammalia; order Rodentia; family Caviidae; genus Cavia; species Cavia porcellus. The sequence continues at coordinate 68,808,784 of NW_026947496.1, forward strand.
TGCAGAGAACTCTCCAGCTCGCTTGTCAACCGAGTGAATCAGTAGGACATTGTGACCCCACAAAGTCACCTGGTTTAATAGAAATCTTAGGAGTATGATTGTATAAAGAGATATTTTAAACCTGAGATATGATATAAAAAGGGGAGAACAATTTGATACTTGTGTGTAGTGAATCTGATAAGAATTTGCCGGCCACCCAAACTATGCTAGCCCCACTCCCACCTCCTGTCATAATTCCATGCTCAAATTTGAGATTACTATAGTGGACACTTCCCTAGATTCTGTTGTGGAAAGCAGTGATTTCTGGGGAAAAAAAGGAGCACAACAAATGCAGGAGTTGTTCCAAATTAGTCTTGAATCTTGGATCTAATAATGTAAATCACCTTGGGAGGACCACCTAGAGGGAGCTTTCTTTGGAAAGCCTATTTTTAACTCAGAGTCTGCAAGCAGCAAAGACCAAGTAAAAAGACTGCTCTTGCTTGACAAATGATAGAACACACCCGTTCTGGAGTGGGCTTCCCTTTCTATTGCTCTAGCCCTATACTCTTAAGGGTTAAGGTAGCTTCTGTTTCAAGGTGGATGCCAGGAAAGGACTGCTTAACCTCAAATTCTGACATGCTGAGATTCTAATTTTTCTTAATCTTGGTGGCAGATTTCTCTCTTTTAATGAATTGAAAGAAGAAAGAACTCCTTAATGAAGCCCTTTTAAGCACAGTATACACATTCAGTGGCCCTGTTTGCAGAGTGGCTACTCCTATTTCAGCTTTAGCTGTGTTCCTTATCAGCAAGTGAAGGACTATTTCCTTTGTCTTTGAATAATAGTTTTTCTCTAACTCCTTCACTTTTCTGTTACTACCTACCTTACTGCATCTCTTTCATTAAGAAAAGAAAGAAAGAAATGAAGGAAAAAAGAAAGAAGCAAGCAAACACAAGCGGGAAAGGAAAATAAATGTAGGGCACCATCTTTTGTCTGGACTATTAAAATCAACTCCCAGATGAGTTTTCTTTCCCTTGTCTTGCCTATTCTTCTGAAAATTGCCAAAGGGATATTTCCAAAACAAACTTGACCATGAATTTCTCACAAGTCTATGAGCTCCTCAAAGCAAGCAATCATGTTTATGTCTGGCTCTGACCAATACCCGGCACATAGTAGATGCTGAGCAAATGTTTGCCTTATCGGGATAAAATTGGAACACTGCAGTGTAGTACACCCAAGTAGATGTCTGTGTGTGAGCTACCCTGCAACTTCCCCTAAATTTCCAAGGCTCTGTGACTTTATAGTCCGTGAAACACTATGCTCTTCAAGCATCTTCTTGGTAAGGATTTAACTTGTCTAATAAGGTTTACTATCAGTGGAGAGAAGCAAATTGGAAAATAGCTAAATTCTGTGTAATAGCTTACCATTTGCCTATATGAGACACTCTACTAAACAATCCATTTGCCAAAGCTGTGCTTTAAATTTTGTTCTTTGAATTTACTGATTTAGACGTTTTAAGCTCAACACAGCAATTTCATATTGTTCAATATAATGTTTTTTCTGAATCTGCTCCCCAGAACATATTGTTATAGGTAGCTGAGTTAGTTAGAAATGTTATAGTCAGTCAGGCAGGGCTGGGCCCTCAAAAAAGCCAGTAAAGAAATTCAGATACCTTATGATCTGTGAGGAGACAGGGATCTCCTGCTGTGGGCTGGATCTCAAGACAAAAGGCAAAGCAAATGCAACCTCATCCTAAGGATCCACAGTCCAAATACTTCTCTATCACCCTGAGGAAGCCAGCAGTCAGCATCCCATTCTCTACAGGAAGAGTCCCTGCTGTTATGCATCCATGCTTACCATGTGACTCGCTTCTCAATTTGTCCCTGATCTAATCAATTTTACCTGAGCAGTTAATCTTACTGGTTGACTACAGTGCTGGGCCCCCTTGTGCCCACCTTGCAAGTACTCATTTTTTTCCCACCTTGGACCCACCTCACCTCATGATTTTACTCCATAAAAATCCCTAGAAAAGACAGGGTCCTTGGCAACTTGCTAGTGACCTTTTCAGACAGAAAGTTTTTTTCTCTCAATAAATATATTCCACTCTTAAACTCCATTGTTCCTAAAATTCGTTCTTCGGTTAGAGAACATGAACCCATATTGGACATAGCAGGTTGGGAGTTCCATTCTCCTATATCAATATTATAGGGAATGTTCACCCCAGCCCTGTATTCATAGACTTTAGAAGACTCGGATCAGGCTTTGTGACAGAGAAACGTCAGGTGTTATTGGAATATGTAATGAAGTGAATAGTGGAGGAGTAGTGCTATCTCCTACATTTTGCTGAAGTAGAGTGTCCCTTCTTCCTGGGAATGCAGATAGGCTACACTTCTCTCTTTCTTGCAGTTAAGCATGTCATATGACCTATATGATAGGTCAAGCTAATGATACATTAAGAAGATGTGATGTGGGCCAGTTTCACATTTGGCCCATAAATCCTTCCATGTGCACCCCTGTACCTCTAAACTAATGTAGCTGAGTCGGCTGAAATTAGTTGTGATAATCTAGGAAACCATATATTGAAGAAGTTGCAGACTGAAATTATCTTGCCTTGAAATGCTGTGTGATTGAGGCACAAATTTCTATTGGATTTGAACTATTTTTGTGTTGAAGTTTATTTGTTACAGTAGTTGGTTTTATTCTAATAAATAAGCAGCGAGCTATTTAGTTTAAGCAGTTTGTTGGAAGTTAGATTCAAGTCTTGAAATTTGGGTTAAGATTATCTTGACATTCCCAGAAACGCTTAAAGGGCAGAATTCACAGTGTGCACATGTACAAAGCGGTTGAGAATCCATTTGTGGCCTGAAAGGAGCCCAAGCACCTAGGGAAACAGGCTGTTGGGTATGCAGCTAGAGAAGAAGACAAGAACAGGATCCTATAAAGTTTTTTATACATATAAGCATATGAAACATTATTCTTGAGGGAAAGGGGCAGTTTTTGAAGGAATTATAACATAAAACTGACTTGATTGCATATAAAATGCATAGAGATATATGTATATATTTTGAGAAATATGACACATAATATTTCTCATGGTTGTGCCTTTGTACACATTTTCCTAACCTTCAGAATTAACATGCCTGTGAAAGTTAGCCAAATTCTTTTCCCCTTCTGCACTAAAGACTTCTTTCCCCTCATTGCTGTCTGAAACTCATGAGATTTCAGAACAAGTAACGTGGTGGATAAGTTGCGGTGTCAGGAATCACTTCCTTAGACACAAGTGGAACAAGCCCCGGAATGTACAGGTGATAAATTTTCCTTCATTGTCTTAGTGTTGACATTCTTCTCATTCTTTTTTTCTTAAAATATCCTTTCTCTAATGTCAGTGCATACTGTTTTTTTTTTATTTTAAAGAGAAAAATAGCATACAAAAATAAAAAGCAATGAAACAAACCAAACAACAGCATCAAAAACAACAAAAGTCAAATGATGACAACATCAATAACAGCAACAACAAAACAATAGTGATAGAGGATTCAGTGTGCACTGTAAGGAGTCAGCATTCATTTCATTCATTCACTTGTATAAGAAATTCTGGCATCTACTATGTGCTTTGTGTTTTGGTTTTAAGGAGTGAATTCGGCAGGCAAATTCTGTCCCCCCACCCCATCTCTGGTATGGAATAACCCAGGACCTGTGTATGCTAGGCACGTGTGCTAGCACTGAAGCACACCTTCAGTCCCAGTCACATGGTGCATGAGATCAGTAATAATAATAACAGTGATATAACAAGGATAGCAAACCACATGTTGTCATGCTTTTTAATGTGTTGTGAAATAAAGTAAAGCAAAACAAACAGGAAAAAAATTGAAATTTGGATAGATTTGCCAGAAAAGGTTTTTCCAAGACTTGTATAAAATAAGAAAATTAGTCATGATGGTATTTGGAAGAGTTTTTAGGATGACAGTGTCAGCCAGGTGTTTGGCATACACGCTGTACACAGATATGGCAAAAGAAAGGAGGCTTGCATACCATCTTATCTCTTAGCGACTCTGGGCACATTCAATGCTATGTCCACTGAGGACCAACTCATTTCATTAAAATAATCAGCAAACAAAAGTAATAAACTATAGAAAGGGTACTTATACCCACAGTGAAATTTCCAGCCATTTTTTTTTTAAAGGAGAAAACAAATGCAAAGAAATAGGAAAATATGGCCAACACACTATAAAGAAAAGCAGGGACCAAAACAGTTTTTAAGAGAGATCTAATATCAGATATAACAGGAGTGACTTTCTTCAATACAGCATTATAAATAAGTCAAAAGCTAATAAAAACCATAATGAAAACATTAAAGCGAGACATGATGTTAAAGTCTCACAAATTGAAAATATCAATAAAGAAACAAAATCATACAATGTAAACTATTAAGTTAAAAGTAGAAAAAGTGAAATAAAAATATGGGAATTAACAATAGATTTAAACTTGCAGAAAATAATTAGCAGACTTGAAGACAGATCAACAGATGCGAGGCTTGGCGGCTCATGCTTGCAGCCATTACTCAGATGCCTGAGGCAGGAATATCAAATTTGAGGCCTCTAGGCTACATGGAGAGCTTAAGTCTAGCCTGAATTTTATGATAAGAGTTTGTTTCAAAATTAAATAGATGGATAGATACATAGGTAAAAGAACGAATGTAAATAAACTGAATCCCAAAGGAATGTGAGATAGCACCGCGTGCATCAGTGTACACTGTGACGAGAGTGGCAGAAACAGAAGAGGCGTAAAAGTAAAAAACAAGAAGAAGAAAAAATAATGGACAAAAACTTCCCAAATTTATTGAACAATATACTGGAAAAATCAACTAAATCTGAATGGGTTAAATGTACGGAGAACTCCACAAGCAGACACATCATATCAAAAATGTTTAATGCCAAAAACAAGGAGAAATTTTAGAAAGTAGCAAGAAAAAAATGACTCATCATTTGGAAGGGAACCCTACACAATTAACGTATAAATGATCAGTGGAAACAATAGCAGCCAGAAGATATTAAAATACTGTATTTAAAGTGTTAATCCCCCCCCCACAACACCCATCATTCAATAATCCTATACCGTACAAAGAAATCTTGAAAAAAAAAAAAAGGTAAAGAACAAACTCTCACAAACCAAGAGTTGTTTCCAGGAGATCCAGATGACAAGAACTATTAACTGATGTTCTACAAAGTGAAAAAGCAAGTGACCACAGGTAGCAATCCAAATTCATGTGAAAAAATAGAGAGACTCAGCAAAGGTAGCTATACGTTATAAGACTGTATAAATGTATATTTTATCCTGTTTTCTCTTAAACTGATTTGAAAACATGTACAGAACACATGTATATTATGATGTATTCCCTACAAAAGTGAAAACTCCAAGTGAGAACATTAAACCAAATAGATTTTCTCTTAGCTCCTCAGTTACAATATTATATAAAGTAGTAATTTTAATAATGTAGGGTTGGAGATATAGCTTAGTGGCACAGCGCCTGCCTGAGAAGTGCAAAATCCTGAGTTCAATTCTTGGTACCAAACAAAACAAAACAAAACAAAACAAAACAAAACAAAACAAAACAAAACTAAACTAAAAACTGTTGAGGGAGTAGAATTTACAGATGCAACACGTATAATATGCCACAAAAGAGGAGAAAAATAGAATTCTATGGGAGTATTATTTTTATACTGAATTGCAATTAAGTTAGTATAAATCTGAAACAAATTCTGCCAAGTTGAAATGCTAATGATATTTCCTAGAGCTATCAGTATGATAACTAAAAACATAACTAAAAATTATTAAATTAAATTAAAATGCTACATTAGGAAATACACACTTAGTGGAAAACAAAACAGCAAAGGGGACCAAAATAAACAATAACAAAAAATGCAACATGAACACAAAAAGAAAAACAAAAACAAGAAATATAAATTCAACTATATACGTAGTAGTGTTAAGTATGAATGAACTAAACAAAAGAATTGACAGGCAGAGATTATGATATTTGATAAAACACCAATATCAAATTTTATGTGGCCAACCCATGACACTCTTTAGGTTAAAATATACAATTAGATTGAAAATAAAGAGAAAAATGTTATGATAACGATAAGAGTATTCAACTTACTAATATAAACAAAGTAGATTTTAAAACAAATTATAATACTGGAAATAGAGGTATATTTCATAATAATAAAGTAATTATAATATAAGAATCAATCTGTAAAGAAATAATCATAAACACATATTCACCTAAAAAAAAATCACCAGAAATACATGAAGCAAAATCTGACAGAAATGAAGGACACAAATAAGGGACAATTCAACAAGAAAAGTGATTTTAGTATTCCATTTTCATTGACAAATTGAGCAAATAAAAAGTAAGCTCTTGAAGTGGGTCTTAACAGAACAGTTTAAAGAAAAAAAAAAATCTTTCCCTAACTGGATATTGTCATACCTAGAACTGAAGCCATGTTCTGAAAATGGAGAAGTCATGGGTGTGGATAAAGTTGGTCCTGTAGGTGACAGAATATAGACACTGAAAGCCTCGGAGTCCACTAGTTCTTCAGGACATTGTGTACCTGTGTTCCTAACACACAGGGGGCCGGCCTTCTGGATTCCTGTTCTCAAGTGGCAAACTGGACGATTGCTTAGGCCACTTCGAATGCAGCTTTCTTCCTATAATCTGGAAACTTTCCTAATCAATACACTATGGACATGGGCTATAAAATCAAATTTTTGCTAAAATAAATTTTTATATCTAAAATAATAGTAATGGAAGGAGAGGTAGTATAATGTGGAAAAATGAACACAATGTCAAAAGAACTTGACTCAAATTTATTTTTTTTACATATTGTATTTATGATGTTGGACAAATTACTTGACTTTGCTGTGTTAATGTTTTTTAAATCTAAAAGTAGTTTGAAATACTCTCATGATTTTGTAGGGACCTAACATTATAGTGTAAATAAAATGTAAGGAATTGTTATCAATGAATTATTCAATTTATTTGTAAACCTAGTGCAATTTCACCTTTTTTTGATGTGTGTAGCTTGTTGTAAATATATTAATTGTTTATACCTGCTATAGCTTGTGTCTAGATGTCCCCTCAAAGCGTCATGTGCTTATAGGTGAAACTTTTCAGAGGTGGCTGAATCGAAGGCCAGGGAGCCTTGGCAATAAAAGACAGAAAGACCTGTGGCCATGGCTTGCTGCTTGCTGCTACTGCTATTTGCTTTCTTGCTTTCTGCTTATTTTGAACTGTTTTTCCTCTATGATGCCCCTCTTCATTGCCAACCTGTCTTGGAGCCAGCTATCTATTAACTGAAAACTCCTCAAACTATGAGCCAAACAAATCTTTCTTCTAACTTTGGATTTTGAGCATTTTGTCTCAGCAAAAATAAGATACAATGTTTAAAACAGTTAAGAAAAATGAAAAGATTAAATTATTTAGAGAAGTGTCTAGTACATTATGATTTGTTTCAATTTTATAGTTTTATAATCTTGATTGTCATTTCTTCTTTAAAAAAAAACCAAACTGTTGAACCCTAGACATCTCATATTTGATCATTCCTCCATTTCCTCCAGTACTAAGAAGTTCAATACTAAATTTGCATTCCATGTACTTTTAGTAAGAACATGACATCAACTTGAATAAAAAATTTCTATGGTTATATACTATTTTCTTTCTTCTTTTCCCTGATTTTTAAAAATCTATTTTCATTCCATTACTTTTATTTCTGTGACTGGTCTCAAATAAACAAGAGTGTAATAAGACTAGGTCTTACAAATTCATTCATTTAGTTTTGTTTTATACTCTTTATCCTTTCTGAAATGAATCAGTCTTACCATGCAATAATTAGAGGAAAAGACAACCTAACAAAAGACTTTTTATTACTCTAACCTGTCTTGCTTAAACTTGTCATCAGTAGCACAATAATTCCTTTCTATGACAAGATCTGATAATGTTATGGGTGAAACAGTCTGGACATGAAACCACATTGTTTTGTTTGACTTACCCAAATGTGGTGGGACAAATTATAATATTGTGTCTCAACCAGAGGCATAGATCCCCCAGTGAGGGGTTATGGCAATATCTGGAAACAGGATTTGGGCTTAAACTTTGGTAGAAGAGAAAAGAAAAGATAAAGGAGAGATTTATAATTTACAAGTACACATCCTGGTAGAACTTGAGCAAAGATTGCAAGGGGACAAGGCATAAGCCTTCCAGCAATTTGTGGGGAAATATTCCTGGTAAAAGGAAGAATAAGAACACAGGATTTGCATAGGAACAGTGTTCAACATGTTGGACAAACAACGAGGAAGGAAACTGGCATAGCTGGAGCAAAGAGTGGAAGAAAATGCCATTCTACTAGCATGTAGCGTTTAAATGTCAGTAATGCTGAATGTCCTAATGCATTTTACTATGTGTGGCAGGCCCCACAGTGAAAAAGTATCTGACCTGAAATGTTAACAGTGCTAAAGCTGAGAGAACCTGACTATAGGTGTGTGCTAGACACAGAATCTGTAACAGAATTATGGCTTAAAGTTAACTCATTCAGTGTGTGACCAAAGCATTTTCTCCAAAACCTCATTGTTCGTTGAAAATCTACTTCAATTTTCCCCAAATATTCTTCAAAATTTTCAACAATGTTTTAATTTGTTAGTTGTCATGGAAAGATTTTAACATTTACCTTCCAAATTTTTAAAAATCACCGCTTACTGAGGAAGACACAAAATTTGACCTCAATATGAGGTTCTAAAACAGGCCAAAAGATAGGGCAAAGCCCTTCCACAACTCAGCTGAGGAACATTGTGTTGATAACCATTGTTCTAAATATGCTGACATTTATTAATGCCTGATCTATATCTTCTTCCTATGTTTTAGCTTGGTCCAGAAAAGAAAATCACTATTCAAGCAAACATGCTAGAAATATAAAGGGTAGTTGTTTAAATACACATAATTTAAATCTTAAACAATACAACACAAATAATATTTATTTATCCCATTAGTTCTGTTCATTGCAAGCCAGAATAATTGATCCTGTAAGTAATATAAATTTAGTTTTCTAAATTCTCACCCATCATGTGACCATTTTTCCCAGCCAAGTTGTATATACATCCACGTTTTTCAAAGAAGTTTCATAATAGGCAATTTATTAATAAAAATGGAAATGTTATGTTTTCACCTAAATACATTCTGATATCCTTGAAAATTATTTCTTAAAACTCCATTAGCTACCCATGTAAATTTGTAGTCTCTAGGTCCAACTTGCTGCCTGCTCTGAAAGTTAACCCCTACTGTTACTGAATAGTTGAGGGAAGTTTTGTGTAAAATACCTTGTACTTTGACATAATTAGTATGTATTCACAATATGAAAGTTTTAAAAATTATGGAACATGACAATGTTCACAAACTTCAAGGTGGATGATTTTCTTTATTTTATATGACTAGTATTCCAATGAAGACATAGCATATTTTACTTTCACAGAAAGTATTTTTATGCCTCTTTCCAATTCATCATATAAACATGTTATACAAACAAATTTAAGGGTAACACTCATAGTGCCTAGGGTGACACCAAATTCCACAATTTTTCTGGTTACCTGCCCCTTTCTCAGTTTTTCCTCCATCAATAAAACTAGAGGATTATTAAATTTACTTCTTGCACCTTGCCCTACCTATCTGGGTCCCTTTCCATTGAATCTGCCTCTTTTTCTATGCAACCCCTGTTTGTCCATGGGAATTGCTCCATCTTCCTTTGAAGGAATAATTCCTTTTACTATGACAAACTGTTTTCTTAGCTTTCCTTTCATCTTCTCTAAACTTCATCTATTCCCTGACCGCTTGATCAGTCTTAAGCCACGGAAGCAAAATCCACTTAATCTAGCAGGGAGTCTAACTTTTAGGTTTATTGGTGACCTCTCAAGTTCAGTTGACCCCTGCCTTTCATGGCTTACCGACAGGGCTGGTGACTGAGTGTGCGTGGCACTGACCCTGATGTGGCAGCCTATCCACGGTTATCATGATTTCTCTATATTCACAGTCATTTTCTATCCCCTCTTCAGTCCTCTAAGGCTCCTGTAAGTTTGACACAGTTCTTGTTAATCAGGTTAGTGCCTCTTTTTTTACTTCTTCAGGTCAAATAGCATCAGGGCCGAGAGGCATTCTGCCAATCTCTATAAGCATTCCGTTTTCTCAGGACTCTTCTAAATTTCCTGCTTTTCCGCCCTCATCCTGCTTTAACATTGTGAAAGGGCTCCATTTCCTTTTATTCCAGCTTTCAAGCTACTACTATTCCCTTTGAGAATTAGCCCCAAGAATGCAGTTTCAAGGAATAATCATTGAATTGCCTCCCTCTGGGCTCTCTTGTTTTTCCCATTCCCTTATGTAATCCTGGCTCTTGATCAATCAAGTGTTGTTGACTTCTGAGAGAAGCATTCCTTTGAGAAATGTTACCTCTCATGGAGATGGAGCCCATTTCAGTGGGTTCAGCACTGGGTTTGATCCTGGCCAATAGTTGTTGTCAAGGATTAGTCGAGCTGTGCAGTCTAGGTGGGGAGTTTCTGTAGGTGAGGAGTATGCTGCAGGTGGCTTAACTCCCTGCTTATTTATCTTTCTTGGACCTCTCCTCTTGACTGGGTTGGTCGTCATATTACTAACTCCATTAGTGTGAGCAGCAGCCATGTTTAATCTGACTTAGAGGAAAGCTGAGGCTATTTTAAGACTGATACAGATCTGTGTTTTGGATTGCTCAGGGTGACTTAGGTAGAACTTCTTAAAGAAGAATCCAAATCAGGATGTCATGGTTTGAATCTGGATGTCCTCCCAAAGCCTCATGCTGTTATGGGGGCAGGCTTCTAGAATTTGTGATTAATTCCTGGTCCAATGCTACATTATGGGTGCAAGTGCTGCACCCACCCTAGGGTGAGGGTACCTGTGTACAATATAAGAGACAGAAAGAGTGTTTTCTGCACTCTTCTCCCTTTTTGCTTTTGCTGCTTTCCGTTGCCATGGTTGGTGGCCAGTCTGCCACACCACCCTGTCTTGGAATCAGCTGATTAGGCACTGAAACCTCCATAAACTGTGAGCTACATAAATCTTTCCATCTTTAATTTGACTGTCAGGTATTTTTTCCCATCAATGAAAGAAAAGTAACCAAAACACAGGGATTTGTGATTTTGTGAGAATGTGCTCTTCAGTTAAAAAACAAAACAAAACAAAACAAAACAAAACAAAACAAAACAAAACATCCACACCTGTAGAAGAGAGACTAAAACTCGAAATAGGCAAGAGGAAGGAACTAATCAAGGGTGTGGTATCAAGAACACCAGTTTAGACCTGATCTTTTGGAGATAGTGGAAAGAAAATATGGAGCATGAAGAGAAATGTGGAATTGAATGTGGATGGAGTTGTTTTAGTCCTTTTGGCCTTTTTTATTTTTTCCCTCTCTTTTTCTTTCTTTTCCTCTTCCTTTTTTTCTGTCCTTCCTTATCCCTTCCCTCCTTCTTCCTCCCTCCCTCCCTCCCTCCCTCCCTCCTTCCTTCCTTCCTTCCTTCCTTCCTTCCTTCCTTCCTTCCTTCCTTGTTTTCTTTGTTTCTTCTAGTGTTGGAGGTAAACCCAGGGTCTTGTGCATGCTAGGCAAGTACTGTACTGCTGAGGTACATCTTTGCCCTGAGTTTTTCTAACTTGACACGTAGTGACGGAGGCTTCTGTATGCCTTTATTGTTTATTCATTGGCTCTGGGGTATTCCTAGGTGAGGAGAAAAGGATAGATTTTGGTCAAGCAGTCATCTTGAATGGTAAGTGCCACAAAGCAGCAGAAATTTCTCAAAGAAATTGGGGAATGGATATGTCATTGTGATGAAGAATATCTAGGCGAGGTAACAGCACCATCCTCACACAGCTTTGTGACTTTGAAAGAATAAAACTATGAATAATATAGTTGGCAAAGACGTAAGAGTACTTGAGCTGAGAGTCTGTAAAAGCTTGTCTACTTCTAGTCATTACATTTATTATGTTAGGCAAGTTTAAACAGCGGCAAAGTGTTCCCCTCATCATTTGACTTGTTTAAACTGTTAGAAGTCAAGTCCTCCATCTGTGCCCAACTGTCCATCTCTTCCTCGCAGGTGGGGATGCAGAGGTGATGTTCTCACAGATCTTACTCTGAGCAGGAGCTTTCATGTCCTCGTCAGAAGTTCAGCATCTAAGCACATTTTCAGTGAGAAGCACATGCAGCTAGGTAATTGTTTACAGAAAAGGAAAGGTTAAACCAAATGATCTGTCTAGTTTTGAGTTCACTAGCTGAGAAAGGTCATCAATCAGTTTCAAGAAGCTGGTAATTATCAGCAGCATTGTGATGAAGACGATAAAATGAATTCCTTGGATCCATTGGTAATGCCTCCCTTCGTGGTCCATGTTTCTCGGTAGGAAACTGACATCTATTGGAGGACACTTTTGTAGTACATTCTGGGCAAAATTTATATAAATCTGATTTTATGAATAAGGAAATTGGGAATGACAATGTGCATATGGTTTAACCAAGGACAGACCAAAGGTAAGTTTGCCTGTGGACTCAAAGTCCTCCTAAGTCATCTTGCCTATTACAAGAAAAATTTGAAACTAAACTGATTCTTAAAAACATATCCTCAGATGTCTGCTCAGTATTGTAACAATATTTTTCAGCCCAAACACATTGCCTTAAAGCATGAGCACACTGCAGGGCACAACACATGTTTGATTTGCAAAGTACCAGATAGTTAAAAGTATTCTAAACTTTGCTTGCTGTACAATCTATATTGCCTCTATTCAACACCAATATTGTGTCAAGAAAGAACCCATAGAAAATATAGGAACAAATAGGTGTGTGGCTACATTGTAATGAGGCTTTTAAAGACACTGAAATTTGAATTTCTTATAATTTTCATTATAAAACATATCTCCCATCTCCTCTCAAATATTAAAAAATGTAAAAACTGGGCTTATCTTCAAGGGTCTATAAAAATAGTATCTAGGATTATATTTTTCTGATACACACCGATGCCCACAAAGCTACCCTTCTCCAAACACATAAGGGAAGTCTTGGTGGTACTTTGAACATTAAAGTCCTTAAATATAAAGACAGATTTTTCTCATACTGAATTTTCAATCTTAATATGTTTCACAGTAGTGGAATATCTTTCTTTTAGAATGCACTGGGAGCTATAAAACATGATAGCTACAGTAGAGAAAAAAAGGTAATTTGAAGACAATGAAAAAATAAAAACTGAGTAATATTGAACTTCTAGGACACCATTTATTATACATAGTTTCTTTGTTACTTTTATCTCATTGGAGAGAGGAAATAACTGACACCCAAAGCTAAGAGAGTAAAGGTTTATTTAGCTCACAGTTTTCAGAGGGTTCAGTCCATAATTGGCTGGCTCCAAAGCAGGATGGCACATGGCAGACGGTAAACAGTTCATGGTAGTAAAATACAGCAAAAGCAACAAGAGTAAAAGAGAGAGAAAGACAAATGTCTTTCTGTTCCTTACACTGTATGCAGGCTACCTACCTATGGTGGTTGAAGCATTCACATCATTAATCCCAATATTGGACCATGAATTAATCAGAGTCTAGATTCAGCTGCCTCAAAAAGTGCACCCTTTATGGCTGCATGAGGCTTTGTGAGAGGTACATTCAGGCACAAACCAAAACACACAGGTGCTTGTGTATATCAGTATGTTGAACAATAGCAGATTTAAGCAGAAGTTTCATTGAGGCTTTAGTATAACTACATCTACGGCAGTCTTTTTAATGTGTATTATTTAAAATTGATTAGTACTTGTCTCTAGTGACTGACATTTTTTCTGACTTCGTTTCTTCTTACTTTAAACAGGTACTCAGCTTGGCTCTAGTTTGCGCTGAATACTGAATATTAATTCAAAGTTCTAGCTGGACTCAAAGTTTTAGCAGAATCTAATTCCTAGGGGAAGTTACAATCCACAGCAGCTCTTGAAACAATTGTATTTGGGATTTGTAATCTTCTGCCTCTGCCTTGAATTGCGTCCATTGGATCAATTAAATATTCATGTTCAAGGGTTCATTGAGGCATTAACCTTTACCAGATGCTTTTCTAGTATATAGTGCATATACTTGGTATAGAGTAATACATAGGACAAAGGCCCAATTGCATTCTATGTCCTCGCCTCTTCAGGCATAATCTTGCTGCTGCCACCTATCCTTTGCAGAAAAGCAGCTGCCCCGCTTCTCCTGTTGCTAAGCAGTTTCTCCTTTGGCTCTCTCCTGTTCTACTTTGTTTTCTGCTGTGCTGTTAACTCTTTGTGGTGGTAAATGCATTTATTTTATCATATTTTCTCCTGGCAACTTATGGTCGCTTCCTAGATCATGAGCTATCAGGGTTCAATAATAAAAAGGGCTGTGATCTATCATGGGCATTATTTAAGGGACCAGTGGTATCAAAGAATTCTGTCTTTGCCACGTGAAAACAATTGTGTTAGCGTTCAATAGAAGGAATAGAAAAATAGCATATCTAGGGAAATGATATGTCTTGGAGTCTAAAGTTCTGAGAATCAGAAACTTTGAAGTTTACGCACAGATGACAACTATTCCTGCTCAAAAAGAAAAAGAAAATTTGCGTTTCCCGTGCTCCATTGTTCTACTCAGCAGACTGGATAATACCTGCCTGTGTGGATAAAGATGATCTTTACCTAGTTTACTCATCTTGCCTTCTGGAATCAGTGTAAAAGAAATATCCAAAAAAATATTTTGCCAGCTATCTGAGCATTCCTTAGCCCTGACACATAAAATTAACCTTCTCACTAACCTTGCATAAATGATGCTAGTTAACAATTCTGATGATGTTAAGTATTAAAACTATTGTTTCGCCAAGAAAAGGCCTTCTGATTCTTTACTCAGGGAAAGAAAACTCCAAAAACCCTATAATTGTTTTAACATGTTGACTATCCTGATTTTTTTAGCTATATGAAGGCATTTTGGTAGGAAGAATAGGGAAGGTTAGTTGTTTATTTGCTGATATTTTTGTCAAGAGAATAACAACATCTAACTACAGCCAAAAAATGAATCATATATGCATTGAAGCTATTCCTATTAGAACTATAACATGGAGGCAGCCTAGTGGACAATTATAGGAATATAGTGGGAAAGAGTTTATATTTCACAGTCTTGGGTAAGAGTTAGGATTGAACAAATTATCAAAACCTCTCTGTCTTGATTACTTCTCTTTTGTTGCTGAGACAAAATAGTTGATGCCCAAAATGCAGGAAAGAAAGAGTTATTTACTTCTGGGAGTTTTTAATTCAAGTTCAGCTGGCTCCAAGGCAGAGTGGCATGGCTAAGGGACAACCGTTCATGGTGGCTCCAGGCTACAATGGTGAAGAGGACAAAAGGGAAAAGCATGCCTTTTCCTTCTCTTATATTGTATGCTGGCTATTTGCCCCTGAGTGGGTAGAGCACTCCCATTGCTAATCTCAGTACTAGACAATGAGCCAATCACAAATGCCACATCCTTGATGGCATGAGGCTTTGGGGGGACATTCAAACACAAACTGTAGCACTCTCCACATCCTGATTTCCTTATTTGTGAAATAGAGCAATAATGATAGCTTTCTTTCATTGGATAGTTGTGAGGTTTAGATAAGTTGATATACTTGAGCCAGTGTCTGCTACATGAAATTGCTGAATTACATACAATTGTTTTATAACCAAATATATTATTAAACATACAGTGGTAAATCCAATCTCTTCAAAGATGACGAATTCAAAGGATCAAAATGATTTTCTCAAAGTCATGCAGCCATCAGAAGAAAAAGTAAGATATGAGACAGTTACTTAGGTATTCTAAATACAAGAGCAGAGTTGTATTTATCAGAATCAGAAAAATAAAACTAAGTATCTGTTTTGATATTAAAGTCTCATTGAAAAATGGAAGATCCTGATTTTTACCTAGATTTTTAAGAGATAAACCCAGAGCTAGATGATGGGATGTTATTTTTACTCACCTTCTGTCAGAGGAATGCATTGCTCTCTTTGATGGGATCGATTTGTAATTCTCTGCATTGCTAAAACACTCATCTCAATTTAACTATAGGATTTGGGAGAGTTGGAACCATGCCATTTTGCCAGAAAATGGTTAAGACAAACTCTAAGAATATTGTGAACTTTATCAGGAAAATCAATTTCTCTAACAAGGAAGTGAATCAGTATTGATTTTGTTTTTCTAATTGGACTCAGAACCCCGATAGCTTTTCATAAGTGATGGCAATTTACTCTCAGCAAATGCATTTTTTACTTTGCAATGGAACATAACATGCTCTATTTTCTTTCTTATTTGTCCCAATTCTTGAAGGTTAGCATGGGAGCTTTTTGACATTTGCTACCACAGGCTTCTAGTTCCTCTGAGTGGATGGTATTCGTGTTCCTGTAATACACGGATATATGGAAGTGGAGAGAGGTTGGATGTGCATAATAGAGTCAGAGAATGAAAAACTAAGAATGTGACTAAAGCAATCAGTGAAGCAGCAACCCATAAATTTCGAATCCAAGATAACTGCATAGATGTTTTTCATAACCTGTATACATGGTAGGAACCAGCAAATGTTATGTAAGCACCTGCACTCATGAGAAAGCATGAATTCTGGAGTGGTGCTTGCTGCTTCTGGAAGAAAGGTGATTCTCAAACATGGTGGTGGCTGGGTATTTGGTGTTAGAACTAAGGACATCACTGGGCATGTGAAGCTGGGAGAGCTATAGAGGCAAGAAAGAGTATTTCCAAATACCTGTTTTCCAACACAAACCTCTTAGCCGAGATCTTGTTTTATTGTTTTTGTATTTTTTCCTTTTGAGACAGGGTCTTGCTATGTAGCCCAGGCTGGCCTCAAATGCATGGTGCTCCTCCAGCCTCAATATCCCATATGCTGGGATTACAGGCATTTGCCACCACTCCTGGCTCTTATTTTCTTTACCTTTCTTTGTCCCCTCCCTTCCTTTTTTGAAACAGTCTTGCCATAGCTTTTAATAGATTCAATTACTAAGGTATGTGTTGATGCTTTAGTTTGAATATCTTTACCAAACTTTCTGTGGAAATTTAATTCCCACTGAGTTATTCAAATGCTGTGCCTTCTGGAAGTATAAGATATGAGGATTCTGCCCTTGTGAATGCATTAATCTTTTCATGGATTAAGAGATTATTGGGGTAGTGGACTATCTCAAAATTAGTTTTTTTTTTTAAATTGGTATGGTTCTATCTCTTGTGTGCATGCTGTCTCCCCATGTTATTCTGTCTATAACCCCTTCAAGATTTTGCAGAGTTTCTACCAGAAAAAAGGCATTCATTAGATGTGATCCTTGACATACAGGTCTTGAAAATTATAAACTCAATAGAACTTTATTCTTTATAAATTACCCAGTCTTCAGTACTCAGTTATAGCAATGGAAAATAAATGAATACATTTTTATACATTTATCATTTAATTTTGTCTTAGATTTTTGGTTGTTCTGATTCTTTTCTGTTTTCTTGTAGCTTTTTCTACATGTAACAGCAAAAAAGGCTGACTCAGTCAGTCTGTAGTTGTGAAACTCTGCATACTTGAAAAAAAGAACTATTTGAAATACTTGCCATCAGTTGACTCTTGGAAGAATGAGCTCAGGTTCCTTAGGGTTAGGGTTAGGGTTAGGGTTAGGCCTGATGAAAATAATATTGTGTGCCTGAGTCTGGGATCTATGATGCTAGCAATATGATTTGGAGACAATGGCAGTTTTTGTGTTTCGGAAGTCATGGTACTCTCTGCATGCTGAATATTAACCAAACCCAGAGACTCCAGGCTCACGGGAGCCTCCTGTTGGTGTGCTGTTGCCTGGATGTCATGCGGTTGCTGGAAGACTCACGTCTGTATGACTCCCCTCGAAGAGGACCACTATAAAATTGTGCCTGGTCTCTCCTGGACTTTACCCTTTGTACCTTTTTCCTTTGTCTATCTTAATCCCTTTGCTTTTACTTTAATAATCCATAACTATGCATGTAATAGTTTCTGTGAGGCCTCAGAATCCACCGAGTAAGTTATCTAGGCTGAAGAGTGGTCCTGGAGATTGATGACTGCTGTACTTACAGTTTAATCTATTGAGAATTTAGAATTAAACATTTTTTAGAATTAAAAATTTTCCTTTCTTTCTTAATTTTTAATTTTTAGTTCTATAGTCCCTAATTAACATTTTGGTGCTATTTTTAATATTTTGTTAATTTTCATAACATACACTTTTACAAAGTGAGGCTATTTTTTATTCTAAACTTTTGTGTTATTTTAACTCTTAGGTGTATATTTTTAGATTATCTTTTTTATTTTAAAAAGCAAAACAGAAAAAAGAATAGAAATGATACAAAATTTCAAAAAATAATAGGAAATTAACACTACCTAATATATTGCTTATTGTTATCTCAGAAGTGGTTACCCAGGTTACAAGATTTAGACACACAGCTGAACAATGAAAGCACAAGCTGTTCTTTTTGATGAATTAACAGATTAGTGGTATAGTTACCTATCATATATATATGCCAATATAATCTTTTCCCTTCTTCCTTTTCTCCTTTCTCCTGTACCAGTTGTTCTTTCCTGTTGAGCAGTATCTTTCCCTTTTCTGTACCCATGTTTATAGCAGCACAATTTGTAATAGCTAAATCTTAGAAACAACCCAAATGCCCATCAACTGTGGAATGAATAAAAAAGATGTGGTATTTTTATACAGTGGAGTATAACTCAGCTATAAAGAAGGATAATCTTGAAGCTTTTAAAGGTAAATGGAGACAATTTGAGGCCATACTTCAAAGTGAAATAAATCATATTCACAATAAATATTGTACTGTCTCCCTGGTATAGAAAAACTGTTTATGCTGTTTTGTTTATTTTATTATTAATTTTATTTAAGGTTAATGGTTTTGTTTTCTTACTCCCCTGCCCTCTTATTATTATTTTGTTGTATTTATTTTCCATTTTAGTTTTACCTATATTTTATGTTATTTAGAGTTCATTTTTATTAGAATGGCATGAAGTTCAGGACTGCAGATGTGGTAGTGACAAAACACACAAAATTGATAGAGAGCACAGTATATATCTATCTATATATCTATATCTAATATCTATATCTACATCTATATCTATCTATATATATATGAAAAAAAGAAAATATTTTCCACTTTAGACCATAAGATAATGAAGATACTTCTCATTCTTTGGGTCCTAGATGTACGCCTGGCAACCAACATTTCAAGATACCTAAACATAAACTCTGCTGGAACACAAGAATACTCTTAGGTTGCCTTTTACAACCAAGGATGAGGCTGCCACCATGTCCGGATTAGGAAAGTGATACCTATTAAAAAGGATAACCGAAGAGAATATGCACACCTAGGTTTGAACTTGGGAGACCTAAAGGCTTGTGGTCATTACTGAAGCCTAGCACTAATGTAGACAAGAGGACTGCAAGCAGCCGTGGCCTGAACAGAAGAATGTGAGCACTGTAGACTATAGCCCACTAGTAATGTGGCTGTCATTGTTTATGTCAGTGGCCCCCAATCCTCATGAATTATCAACTCAATCAACTCTAGCATTGTGCTTGGTTCATTGTCTAGCACTCAGACTGATAGTGTGAGTGCTACACCTGCCTAGTGGTGGAGCCAAGATGTGATTTAAGGTGGGAAGAAGGTGTCTCTTTGCTGGTTCCCACCTTGCTGTTTGCAGCTGCCATGAATGACTGCCCCGCCATGCCACTCTGCCTTGGAGTCAACTGGGTATGGACTAAAACCTCCAAGAACTATAAGAAATAAGCTTTTCCTTCCCCAACTTTGGCCATCAGGTATTTTGTCTCAGCAGTGAGTAAAATGAAACTAAGACAGTGACTTTTCCTTCCTGCGTGCCAGGTAAATATTTTAAATTATAAATTGGTTATCTTATCAATATTTTAAATTATAAATTGGTTCATCTGCTGTTCTAGTCCCTTTTCTGCTCGTTTCTAATGTATCACTTTCTTTTTCTTGTTGATTTATGAGAATTCTTGAGAATGGAAAACATTAAATTGTCTATTATAAAAACAGTTTATCTTTCTAAGTTTGTTGTCTGCCTTTTCATTTGGATTTGATTATTGTTTTATTCTGATAAAGATTTTACTTTTATAAACTTCTAGATTTTGTGTCAGGTTTAGGGATGACTTAACCTTGCTTCCTTACTGGGGAAAAATGTCTATTGTTAAAATCCAGTAGGGCTGAAGCCCCTTCTTTCCTGAATGGTCGTTTCAGCTGAAATTATTTTGGAGCAAAAAGGGGAAAACAATTTAGTTTTTTATTGTTGAGAAACTCAAAATATAAATAAATAAAAGAGCAAAATAAAATGGGGATCAAGGAGATAGATCTTTCAGAAAAGTGAAAGTGACAGAGATGGAGAAAAGGGAGAAGGAAAGCAGGGGCAGGGGACATAAAAGGAATTAAGACGTGTTATCTACATGTATTAACTCCCCATGACAAATGTAATAATTATGCATTGAAAATATACACTAATAAAAATAAAAGTTAAAATGATTAGCCTTTTGTAACTATCTTTTAATAATATTTTCACCACTACTTTTATTTATTTTCAAAATTATTTTCAAAATTATTAATGTATGTTTGTAATACAGAATAGTGATATTCACTTTGGGGAATGGCACTTGCATGCAACATATGTGGATAATTTTCAGTCCCTTTTTCTCCTTCTGTCTTATCAACATCATTTTCTAATCTGTTTTTTCATCTCTCCGCATCTGATTTCTTGCCTACCATTTCTTCTTTATTCTTTAGTTTTTCTGTTCACCATGTAAGAGAAACAATGTGATATTTAACTTTGTGGTGATTTACTTCATTTAGCATGATGGACTCAAGTTCCATGTATTTGTTGGCAAATGTTATGATTCCATCCTTTTATATGGTTGAATAACATATCACATTCTTCTTATCCATACATCTGTGAAGTCATCTAACATGTTTTTATACCTTAATCATTATGCTTTACGTTGTTATAAATATGGGCATACATGTGTTACTATAGTTTGACATCATTAAGTTTTTCAGAAATATACCCAGATGTATATCTGGATCAAATTGACTCTTTAGCTAGCAATTTCTTTCCTATTCTGTACATTGTCTTTCAACTGTTATGTCCTTTAGCATGCAAAAGATTTTAGTTACATATAATCCTACTTATTGATTTTGATACTATTTCCTATGCTTTTAGAGTTCTATTCAGGAGGTCTTTGGATGTGCCTATAACTTTAAGTGCTTTCCTTATGTTTTCCTCCAAGAGTTTCAAAATTTCTGCTTTATATCGAGGTCTTTAATAATTTTTTTTTTTTGTACCAGAAAGCAAATTCACAACCTTGCACTTGCTGGGCGGGCCCTGTGACACTGGACTTTGTGTCCAGCCCCTTATCCATTTGGATTTATACAGAATGAGAGATACAGAGCTAGTTTCAACTGACTGACTGTGGATATCCAAGTTTCCTAGTTTCCTTTCCTCTGTTATGTTTGTTTGTCAAAAATGAGATGTTTGTAAGGACATGGGTTTGTTTTTATGCTTTCTGTTCTATTCCATTGGTTTGCCTGTTTTATTTTTGGCAATATCAGGTTGCTTTTGTTATTATGGATTTGTAGTACAACTTGAAATCTGATATTGTGATGCCTTCTAGTTTGTTTTTCTCTGGATTGCTTTGACTACTTTGGAACTTTTCTGGTTTCATAGGAGTTTCAGGGTTGTTTTGTGAAGACTATTGTTGCTATTTCAGTAGGAATTGCTTTCTAGCTATAGATCGCTGTTGGTAACATGGTCATTTTAACAGTATTAGTTTTGACAATCCAAGAGCAAGGAATATCTTTCCATTTCATGATGTCCTATTCATTTTTCCCCCTTTAGAATTCTGTAATTTTCCTTATAGTGTTTTTCATCTCTTTGGTTAGGTTTATTCCAAGGTTTTTAATTTATTTGGAAGCTCCCATAAGTAGATTTGTTTTCTTAATTTCTTTTTTCTTTTTGTATGAGTTTATTATTGGTAAACAGGAAAGTAATTGATTTTTGCATGTTGATTTTGAATCTTGAAACTTTGCTGATTTTTTAAAATCAGATCTAAAAGTCTAGTGAAGTTTCTTTTGACCTTCCATGTAGAGAATCATCATCCGCACAAAGGAGTAAGTTGATTTCTTCCTTCCCTACTTGTATTCTTTTTCTTTCTTTCTTTGGCCTGGTTGTTATATCTCACCTCTCGAATACTACTGAGCAAAAGTGGTGAGCATAAATACTCTTGTGTCATTTTTTACTTTTAGATAAAATGAGGTAAATTTTTCCACATTATGTACAATGTGACTGTGTATTTGTTTTATATGGCTTTTAGCAATTTAAAGTAAGTTCCTTCTTTTTTGGTACTAGGTTTCAAACTGATGACCTTATGCTTGCCAGGTAAGTGCTTATGCCACTGAGCTATATCCCCAATCTAAGTTTTCATCAAGATTTTTCTTTTGGTCTTTAAAGGATGTTCAATTTTGTTACAATTATTGAGATGATAATTTGGTTTTTATCCTTGATTCTATTTATGTGGTATATTATATTTATTAATGTCCATCTTTTGAAATGTTCTTGTATCCCTGTAATGAAGCAGCATCCTTGTATCTCTGGGAATAAGATTGATCATAATGTATATTTTTTAAAATGAATTTTTGCATTCTTTTGTATCTTTTGAAGATTTTTGTACCTATGTTTATCAAGGATATTGGTCTGCAGTTTCCCTTTTTTATTGAGTCCTCATCTGATTGTGCTATTGGGACAATTCTGGCTTCATGGAGTAAAGTATTACTTCTGTTTTAATTATATGGAAAACTTTAAGAAGCCTTGACTTCATTTATTCTCTAAAATTCTGGTAAAGTTCAGTAATAAATTGATTGGGTCCTAGACTTTTGTGTGCTTTCTTATATAATAAATCTATAGATATTATAGATTCCTCTGTTCCCTTGGCCTGTCTCTTCATACTTGTGCCAATTAGATATAGTTTGAAAAAATCATTCTAGCTGCATTACATATATCCAGTCCAGGTTGACCTTAGGCCAGCCCTTGCATCACTATGAACATCACACTACTCTATGTTCTCAGGATCAGGAATCATCAGAAAGGCTCCAGAGCAAGAAGTGGGGCACAGTGCTGAGAGGAGCTGATTCTGGGTCTGAAGGAGTCTCAGACCTACTTGTTTTCTGGATTTTAGTTAATTGTATAGTGTGTGGGTATGAATCACTTTGGGTTCAATGAGTGAAGAAAAACTAATAAAATATGTACATAGTAACAAAATTACTGTAATGGATTAGTTTACATAGTTGTGGGGACAGGATGTCAGGCTGGAACTCTAGAGCTGGAACTAAATCTGCTTTGTCCACAGCTAGAATTTCCTCTTCTACAAGAGGAGACTCATTTCTGTTGTCCTTTAAACTAGTTCAATCTGAATCACAAGACTAGAAAAAGGGTAGGGAATGAGGAAAACCCCAAAGAACATATTAAATGTTTTGGGGACAAGGTACTTTGAAGGAATTTATTAGTGTCATAGAGTTCATCTCTTCTGGTAAAGGGAATTTGGATTGTATTCAAAAACAAGTTGACGGTGGCTTGGAGAAGTGAGACTGCGGATAGGTGGACACTGTCCATTGCCTGTATTGTTTGGTGTTGGAGTCTGATGATGTCCCAATATAGCTAACACACAATGGATGGGATAAGTGGATGCTGTTCTGTCTTACACAACTGAGTGGGCTCTAAAGATAAGACAGTCTGGAGAGGTGTTATGCTGTTGACAGGGTTGATTTGTTGTGTCTGCAGGATTAACAGTACTTTAACAATCCTCAGCAACACATTACAGTGTTCAATAGATTCTACCACTGCAAGTTGTCTCTTTGAGAGTTTCAGTTTTCTGTGTCTGTTCATCATATTTGTGGATTTTGAGGCCTATAATCAAAAAGCTTAAATTGGTACATCAGGTCTGTAGGTAAACATTAGCTTATGTCAATTTCTTATAAAACTCTTAGACACTAGAAACAAATCCTGAATCCAAGCAGGAAGTTAAAGGATGTGTCAAAGAATTTTCTTCTTCTAATGTATGGGTCCACTTCATTCACTCATCAACATACCCAGCCTCAAAATGGAATACTCTCTGATCAACGGTAATCATGAAGCTTCTGTCATTCTTATCATTCTACACCATCAACCAGTGATATTGCCAGCTTTTTACCATGTTAGCCTTTCGGCTCAGTTGTCTTTTCATTATGGGCATTTCCATTATGGCAGCTGCACCAATGGAGCTGCCAATGATAACAAACTACCAACAAGATATTGAGCATACTCAGCATCCCTAAATTTCTTCATACCTGCTCATATTTCATCCCTTCAGCTCCTCTTTTCATTTTCATTTTATTTTTATTTTTGATATGGGGGGATTGAACTCATGACTGTGCACTTACAAGTCAGGCGCTAATGCTGCTGAGCTAAATCCTCAGCCCTGCTCCTCCTTTCATCCTCAAACAAACTGATCTGCTTTCCATGATAATGGATTAGTTTGCATTTGCTATATAAGGAGTTTCATATAGTAAGAATTTAGTTTAACTTAAGACCTAGTAGAAATCATAAAAATAATAAACATTTATATCACTATCCAGATACATAATTTTTATTCTGATTTGCTTATATATTCTACTCTGGAGTTGTAGTTTTATTTCTTGCCATGATGCGCCATAACTGTATCATCTTTTTAAATTTTCATTGCACAGAGGATTATCATTTTCTTTTTTTCATACTGTGTAATGTTGCCAGCTCCATATATCTGTGTTTCACATCTGCAGCTGCACCAAGTTACAGATTTAAAATATGTGGAAAATGCATATTTACTTACTACAAGTATTTCATATAATTTGTTATTTTAGGTATTACAAGTAATTTAGATACCATTTAAAGGATATAGGTATGTATATGTTACATGAAAATCCTGTGCCATTTCACATAAAGTACTTGAGCATCCACAGATTTTGGTATCTGTAGGGATCCTGGAACCAATTTCCAATAGGTATCAAGGACAACTGTATATCATATTTTATCTGCGTATTAAAATATGACTTCTATTTAAATTTTATGACATAATTTTCATATACTATAAATCTGAGAACTTTAGCTTTGATTCTCTTTTTTTCCCTAGAAATAATAATTATAATTTTTAATTAGTAAATTTCCTTTTCTCTTAACATTTATGGATCTTGGTTGGTTGTCTTTCATTGTTTTATGATATTTAAGACATGAATTCTTAGTAAAAGTAATATCAATCCCAAAGAGGAAAATTTTGTTGCGGAGGGGAAAAAAAGTCTTATACTTCTTAATATACAAATCATAGATGTACATACAGTAAATATGAAGCTTATTACTCATTATAAAATTAAATGGATCATCTAGCTCCAAAATCTTGGTTTCTATTCTGTTCTACAAAAGGATAAGGAAATGTCTAAGTGTGGATACCAACAGAAAGCTCTCCCAGTGATGAAAGCTGGGGCAAATTCAGTAATAAATAAATCATCATTCATACCAAAGTACAAACTAAATATCTATAGACTAATATAAGTTGATAATTGAATAAAGAAACAAATAGGGATTATAGATACCTTTCTTGTGAAAAAAATTTCAAAATAAAATAGTTTGCGTAGGGAGCCACTTTCTGCTTAAGATAGTGGTCACTACTTCCTAATTCTCAATTGTGGGCTCTGTGTAGAATATTTCCTGCAAAAAAATACAGCGTGGAAAAGAAAGAAGGAAAGAGTAGTCATCCATAACAAGACATGCTGCTACTATGTCTTCCTAATATGATGGATGGAAATGAGTTTCTGTGGACTTCGTGCAACGGACCAGAATGCCTTTTCATTAAACCCATTTCCTTTTTTTTTGTTGCCAGAGCCTGGATCCAATAAGTTATCCAGAATGTATATGGCTTCAGTTAAAATTTGTTTGTAAATAAAACCATTTCTTTTTTTACCCATAATTAATACAGAAGGGTTTTCATGTACAGTCCTTCTTTATCATTTTATATTTTTAGATTTAAATTTCATGACATTCTCTGGGACACTTGGATGTAAACTGTGTTGTTTTTGTCTGTGTTTATAAAGCAGTAAATTATGTTCTTTTTGATTGAGCACAGCTGTGTGGTAGCACCCTTTTGAAGAGCCAAATCAAGACGATAAACTATCCATAAAACTTTAAAAAAATAAATATGGGCTAAAGCCACAGGAGTCTCTGTGCTGCTTTCCCAGTGAGTGATCATCTACTTTTAGACATTAAGGGGAAAATGTTCCCCTTTCAAGAATGATACACTTATCTGTGTATCATGAAAGACAACAACTGTTGCCTTCTAGAGTAAAAGAAATTAATCATAGTCAAAATAAAACTGAATAGATTAAGAATTGGAAAAAGAATTTAATTTTGCTATTTAAAACTTTTTATTGATCATATACATATACTTAGGGGAAATATACATATATGGCATAAATATTTAGTTTATCAAATTTTCACAAAATTAATATGCTCATACAGCAAGCACTTAAATAAAAAAGATGCAGTTTTCCCAGCACCTCAGAAACTACCTTGTACTTTTTTCCAAGAAGTATTACGTGTCTCTTAAGGGTTATCTTTCTCTTGACTTTTAACAGCAGAAATCAATACTATTTTACTGCTTTTTGTTTGCAAAAAATTTTATTTAAGGAGAAAAAGAAAAAAAAAACAGGAAAAAGGGTACAAGTTACACAGAATTTCAGAAAAACTAAACAGTAGAAAATCACTAGTTAATAGATTACATATTGTCATCTTAGAAATAGTTGTTCAAGTTACAAAATTAAAGCACATAAAGTGGACATTCAAACAGTGAGACTGTAAACAGTTCTGTTCAATGACCAACAAAACTCAGTAATATGGTTATCTATCTTATACACTTAAATATACATGCAGTTATATCCTTTAGAGCACTTTCTTTTCCTCTCTTTTGTACAATGGCAACTACATATTTTGGGTTTTGTTACAGTTCTTATTACTTTTTTTGAAGAGAACAAAACCAAATGTGCTATAACAAAACAGAGTCAGTCAAATCAAAAGGATGGATATAATACATAATGTGAAAACAAAATACAAGGTGATCAACAATGGTTACCATAATGCCTTTTGCTATCTTAAAAAGAATTGCCCATGTCATCAGTTATAATAAAATTGAACAAAACAGTAAAGAACAAAACCAGTAAAACCAAAACATTGGAGACATTACAGGACTTCAAAAGAAGGTAATAGTCAAACCAGAATGGGCATCATAATGAATTTTATTGTCTTCACAGTTGTTGCCTATACTCTCGAACTTGGTACTATCAAGCAAAACAAAATAGAGGAAAATCAGTCAAAACAAGATGATGAGAGCAATACAGGGTTTCAAATCAAGTTAATAGGAAATCAAAGTGGGTCACTATAATATATCCTACTATTTTTTAATTTCTTTTTCCCTTAATTAAAAAGATAAAAATAAAAAAGTAAATAATAAAAAAGGAGATTGAGATAAAAGAGTACATACCAACAAAACAGTGCAGGTCAAAACTTAACCATCTAAGAAAAATAGTGTTTCACCACAAGATATCTCAACATAAAAGTAGTTACCATAGTGTCTTTTTCCTTGAACTCTTTGAGCATAACTTCGTATACTGTAGCATCAAACATATTAAGACAATGTAAAACCATTCAAGAGAATGACAATATTACAGGGTATTTAGAATCAACTAACAGGAAATGAACAATGATTTCTGTATAATCTCCTTGTCTATAAAAGTTTTTGTTTATATTATCACATATAATAAAATCCAATAAGATACAACATGTTAAGACCTATGGAGACAGAAGAACAAAAGCTTGATGGGACTTCAAAACAAGATGATATTAAATCAACACTAGCTTTATGGTGTCTTGTTTTCTCCAAAATGGCTGTTCCTACTATCCAACCTTCTCTGCCTCATTTCTGTTGAGCTCTTTTTCTGTCATTAGTTCTCAGTTTGTCCTCTTCATTTCGCTTTCTGCTCCATTCATTGTGGCCTCTCTGCTACTGTTTCTGGAATCTTGGAATTTTTCTTTTTTAGAATGTCCTGCAGTATTCTCTGTAGAGTTGAATTGGTGGTTGCAAATTCCCCTAGTTCCTCTTTGTCCTGGAAGCACCTTGCTTTTCCATCAATTTCTAGGGACAGTTGTGCAGGATGTATCAATCTTGGCTGCAAGTTATTATCTTTCAAAGCTTGAACACTCTTCGTGATTTGATGGTTTGTGCCGAGAAGTCTGCTGTAATTCTGATGGGTGTTCCCTTGTAAGTGATCTGTTTCTTGTCTCTGACAGCTTTTAATATTCTGTTCTTACATTGGATTTCTGGAATTTTGATTATTGAATGCCTGGGTATAGTTCTGTTTGGGTTGTAGGTGGCTGGAGTCCTGTATGCCTCATACATGTGAATATCTTTACCTTTTGCTAAATTAGGGAAATTCTGGATTATTCTGTGAATAGCCTTTGTAGTTCATTTGTTTGTGTCCCTACCTCTTCTTGTATGTTCTTAATTCTTAAGTTATAGATCCTGTTATCATCTTCTAGCCTTTGTATTATTGCTGTTTGTTTCTTAAGAATTTTTAAGAAGTTTTTTGTTTCATGCTCCCACATTACAAATCTGTCCTCCAGTTCAGATAATCTATCCTTAGTTTCTTTCAAGCTGTTATGCCAGCTTTCAATAGAGCTTTTAGTTTCCTGGTAATTTCTTTGAACCTGCTTCACATATCCTATTTTTTCTCTATTTTCTCCATCAAACAATTCTCCCCTTTTTTTCTGTTCTTCCATTCCACCATTTGTTTTTTCTTGGGTGATGCTTAGCATTTCTCTAACTATTCTACTTATATCTTTCTTTACTTCATTAAATACTTCACTTTTGAACTCATCTATGATGCTCTGGAGATACTGCTTTATGTCTATTGGTGCCGTGTCTGATGTTGCATGTTTTCTGTCCTCATTCTCCTTTGCATTAACTTTTCCTGGATCAGTGTTCTCAGGATTGGGAACTGAGGACCCTTTCTTGTTGCTCTCTCTTCCCATACTTTTTGTTCCTTCCATACAAGTGTATATAGGAGGAGCAGTTTCTTTCTTTGTCTGTTACAGTTTGTTTAATCCACTGGCTAGGTGTTCCTGCCCACTGCAGTGTACTAAGGAGACACAGGCCTGGGCAGCCTCTGCTGGGCCCACCTCTCCAGGTCAACCTACTAAAGGCTTCACTTCTAGGGTACACTGCAAGGCACTGGGACCTGGTTTGGGCTAGCCTACTGGGCCTTAGTCCGTGGCGTCACCCAGGCCAAGCACTCCCCACCAATCCTGCTTGAGAGGGGAATATGCGACTAAAGTCACTGCAGCATCCTGTTCCAGCTAATCTGTTCGGTCGCAGAATGTCGTCTGTTGGAGCCTCGTAGTCTATGGAAGGGTCCCCATTCCTTCTACTCACTGTAGATCGATGCAGGGCTCCCCACCAGTCCCACTCTCAACTCTGCTCAATGATTCCCACTCTCAGAGCTTTTGCGTTCTGTCCCTCCCATGCTGATTCAGACGCAGCAGTGGCAGCAGGAAATTTAAATCGCGCTTTCCAGAGGCATGGATTCCAGCTTCTGTGCTGAGATTTTATCTGTTCTGGTTATAGCACTGGGATTGCATTTCTATGTGGTTTTTCTCAGCTTAGTTCATTCCTGGGTCGGCAGGATATATCTCCCCTTGCTTAGGACTCCTCACACCACACCATTCCTGGATTCTAAGCTGGCTATCTCAGAGAGCGTCCATAGCTGCTGTTATCTATCTGCCATGTTCTCCCAGAAGTCCCTTATTTTACTGCTTTTTATAAATTGAATCATGCCACATCTAATGTTTTGTATCTGATTTCTTTTACAACACTTTGTTTGTAAGAATTATTCATATTGTTTCATGTGTTTAGAAGTCCTCTATTTTAGTGAATAATATTTAATTATCAGATGTATCGTAAATATTAAAAGTTCATTACAATTTGTAGAGTTTATATTTTGGGCCCTTAAGAATAGTGCTTTAAGAACATTCTTGGGCATATCTTCACAATTAATTATCACACCTTCTAATGTGTGTAATACATATTTTTTTCTGGAATAGAAATAGAAATAAAATCACTAGCCACCAGTAGTTATTTAGTTAACTTTAACATATACATGGTGAAGAGTATTTTAAAACAGTTTTACTAATTAGTATCTTAGCCATATCTAAGAATTTTAGTTATTTAGAATCACTGCAGATATTTGATATTCTCAATCTTCTCTTTTAGGCATTCTTGAATTACAGTACGTGTGTGTTGTGGCATCTGTAATTTTAACTTGCATTTCCTTTGTGAATAATGAAATTCAGTAGCGTTTACATGATTTTTGGTCATTTGCACATTTTAAAAACACATGTATTATTTGCCAACTTTTGTGTTAGGCCCATTTGACATTTTTTGTTGACACTTTAAATTTTGGATGACAGTTATTTATTATATGATATATTAGAAAGTCTTCTGTCTATTTTTCATTCTCCCAAGGCTGTCACACCATCCTTGAATCCTGGAATGAAGCCTGCTTCATCAGTGAAAGGGATACTGAGTGCAGTTAATGACCTAACAGAAACATTAATTTACAAACCATGGGAAATAACCCTTGATTAAGGGGAATCTTATGAATCTAAATATTTAGAGTATTTGTAATTGTTTATTGATAAAAGAGAGGAATAGATAAAATGAATGAGGAAGAAAGAAAAAATATAAGTGGAAGAAGCCAAGTGCTAAGGGAAGGGGTCAGAGAAATGTGTAGATAAGGAAAATATGAGATTTTAGGTGGAAAGTGATAGGGTGATTGTATCCAGCTGTTGAGCTAACAATCTATTTCAGATAACAGCCAGAGGGGGCCATGAGTACATAATTACACAGATTGCTTTCCAAGCCACAGTAGAAAAGGTAGGCACATAGCTATAACTATACAGATGTATATTCAAAAATTTTCCATTCTAAAAAAATCAAACAAACAAAAAGAACACACACACATATACACCATGATATCATAGTAGGGGTGCCATGGTGGTCTCAGGATATTCTCTGGCTGGTAGGAAGCAATCGTTGGCATCCTCTGATGTTTGCTCCACTCAGTCCAGCTTTCTCAGCTTCCTACACCGTGGGTTTATAGATGCACTCCATTTCTGCTCAGCTTTCTCTGTCCAGTTACTTCACTGACCTTCTATGAGCAGACAAGAGATTTTATTGTGCCTATATATGCTGTCTGATGGGCTTTCTCTGCTGCATTTACTCCTGGGTCAAAGCAGTATTCCTGCTTTCTAGGTCTTAATCTGGCTCATGATTTTGGTGATTTTTGAGGGTTGACAGAGATAGACTCCACAGTTCTAACAGGACCATTCTTTTTGTTCTTTGCTGTTCCTGGGGCTAATTGGCTGTTTTGGTTAATGTCTAAAATATCCCCCAAATGTATCATGTATTTGGCAAGTGATTGGATCATGGTTGTGATATAGTTGACTTGCTATTAGGAGATGAAGCCTCATTTAAGTCTGCCAAGTCTCAGTAGAGACTTTGGACTTGGACTTTTCAGCAGTGTTAGAACTGTTAAGACTTGGAAATTCATAAAGATGGACTGCATGCATTTTTCATAATGAGATGAGAATAAGTCTTTCAGGGAGTCAGCGGTGGAATGTCATAGTTTAGATCTAAAATATTCTCTAAATGTGTCAGGTATCTGGATGGTGATTGGATCATAGTTGTGCAATAGCTGATTTACCATTAGGATTCAGGCTTAGTTGGAGATGAGTCCCTAGGGTTGTGACTTGGAAGGGTGCGTTCTTGCCTCTGACTTTGCCTTTATCTCTCTACTTCCTGGTTGCTATGGGTTGAACACATTTTCCTCCACCATGCCCTTCTGTCATCCAATGTTTGTCTTGGAATCAGCTACCCATTAATTGAAACTATGAGTCAAAATATACCTCTCCTCCTTACATTGTGGGTACTAGGAACCCTGTGCTAGTAGAGGAAGTGGCTAGTACACTGGTTCTGACTCTGAGCAATTCTCTGGCTTCCATATTGCTTAGTGTTCTGATCTGGGGAGGCCCTCTCTTGTAAATATCTTATGTGCTGGGCTCTATTTCCCAGTGGGAAGACAGTTAGGAAAAATGAGCTCTGGACTGTAACTGCTAGACTGAGGGTCTATTTCCAACCTGGCAGCCACTACCTCCCTTAGTTTCTTCCCTCAGGGTATTTTGAACTTTACCCAGGTTGGGAGAGTTTTCATCGGACCTGAGCTATAAGCAGTGCTGGGTTCAAAATAGAGACTCTGATTCTTATGTTAAACGCCACTATTACTGAGTTTCTTAATGTTATCTTCCTGTGGTAGGGTTTCATACTCTCAACATCCGTGTCTTTTATGGACTTTGCTAATTTCTCTACTTGACATTTTTTATCTTTAATTATGAATTGATAAATCATGACTGTACCCATTTATAATGTACAAAGTGATGTTTGAGAATAAAATCTGTAGTAATGGAGTTAAAAATTAAGAAATGTATTATCTTAAATACTTATTTTTATGATAAGAACATTTGCAATTTAGCCCCAGTGAAGTTAAAATATATAATATATTATTATTTGCTATATTTGACATACTGTAAAAATACAGAAGGTATGACTGAAAGAAATATTAAAATCTTTAAATCTTTTTTATTTTTTAGACAGGTCTCTCTATGTAGTCCAGGCTGGTCTTGAGCTCTCAAGCATGCTCCTGCTTCCTGAGTGCTGGGATTACAGCCATGTGCTAAATTTATGTCCCAGCTACATTTTTAAGGAAGACATTGCAGAAGACATGTTGCCATTAATACCCCTCAGAATACTTCCTCTCACTTTGAACACATCCCATTACCTTTCTTTCTTTCTTTCTTTCTTTCTTTCTTTCTTTCTTTCTTTCTTTCTTTCTTTCTTTCTTTCTTTTTTCTTCTTTCCTTCTTTTTTTTCTTTCTTTCCTTTTCTTTTCTTTTTTCTCTCTTTCTTTTGTTTTCTTTCTTTCTTTTCTTTTTTCTCTCTGTCTTTTTCTCTTTTTCTTTCTTTTGTTTTCTTTCTTTCTTCCTTCCTTCCTTCCTTCCTTCCTTTTCTTAACCTAGAATGAAACTTGCGCTTACCAGGCAGGTACTGTGCTGCTGAGCTACATGACCTACACCTCGGCCCTTCTTACCATTTTCTGAAGCAGTTCTAGAAATCTTCCTTTTTATTTAAAGAGAAAAAAAGAAAGGACATAAAAAACAAAGCAGTAAAAGGGTACAAGTAATACAACATTTCAAGAAAAAAATATACAGTAAGAAATCACCAGTTAATAGGTTTCATATTATCTTCCTAGAAACAGTTGTCCAAATTACAAAATTAAAGCATATAAAGTGGACATTCATACAGTGATATTGGAGACAGTTCCGTTCAATGATCCAACAAAAAAGCTCAGTAATATGGTTTTCCATCCTACACACTCGACCATACCTGCAGTTATATCCCTTAGTCCACCTTCATTTCCTCTCTTTTTTACAATAACAATTAGACATTTTGGGTTTTATCATTCCCACAATTCTTATTACTTTTTTTTGAAGAGAATAAAACCAAATGTGACTAAGCAAAACAGAGTCAGTTAGAACAGAAGGGTGGGCATAGTACATGATGCAAAAATAGAATACCAGGTGATCAAAAATGGTTACCATTCTGCCTCTTGCTATTTTTAAATTGAGTTGCCTATATCATCAGGTATAATAGAATTGATCAAAACAGTACAGAACAAGACCAATAAAACCTACACTGAAGACCTTGCAGGACTTCAAAAAAAGGATAATGGTAAACCATAATGGGCATCATAGTATATCTTATTGCCTTCAAAGTGGTTGCCTTACCCTCAAACTTGATACTATCAAACAAAATAGAATAGAATAATCAGACAGAACAAGATGGGGAGAGCAATCCTGGGGCTCAAAAAAGGTTAATAGGAAAACAAAAAAGTTACTATAATAGGTCCTGCTATTTTTAATTTAGTTTTCCCTTAATTAAAAAAAGAGAGAAAATAGATTAATTTAAAAAAAGAGGGGAGATTGAGATAAGAGAGGACATTGTAACAGAACAATGCAGGTCAGAACTGAACAATTTAAGCATTATTGTGTTTCACCACTAGATAATCTAACATAATAGTAATCGCCATAGTGCCTCTTTCCTTGAATTATTTGAGTGTAACTTCGTATGCTATAGTATCAAGCATATCAAGACAGTGTGAAGCCATTCAAGAGAATGCAAGAATTATAGGATATTTAGAACCAGCTAATAAAAAACGAACAATAGTTTCTATATTATCTTTTAGCCTATAAAGAAATTTGATTATACTATCACATATAGTGAAATATAGTAAGATACAACATGTTAAAACCAGTAGAAACAGATGTACCACAGCTTGATGGGACTTTAAAACAAGATGATATTATATCAGCACTAGCTTTTATGTTGTGTTGTTTTCTTCAAAATAGCTATTTGTACTATCACAGATACTAAAATAGAACAACCCAAGTTAAAACCATTGCAATTAATGAGTGAAAATATTATATGGCTTCAAACCAATATGATTGGGAATCATGATTACCCCATACTTTTATGTATTCTTATCATTTCTTACACTAGGGAAACTATTTGGTATTTATACATGTGAGTTTGATTCATTTCCCTTATGCGTATGGTCTCAAGCTGTGTCCATTTATTTATAACTGTCTCAATGTGATCATTCTTTATAGCTGAGTAGTATTCCATTGTATAAAAATACCACAACTTTTTTTATCCATTCTTCAGTTGATGGACACTTAGGTTGTTTCCAACATCTGGCTATTACAAATTGTGCTGCTATAAACATGGGTGCACATATATCACTGTGGTATGATGCTTTCAGTTCTTCCGGGAATATGCCTAGAAGTGGAATAGCTGGGTCAGATGGGGCTTCCAGTCCCAGTTTTCTGAGAAATCTCCAGACTGATCTCCACAATGGTTGCACTAGTCTACACTCCCACCAATAGTGCAGGAGAGTTCCTTTTTCCCCACAGCCTCTCCAGCATTTGTTGTTGGTAGTTTTCTTGATCTTGGCCATTCTTTCAGGAGTGAGACGAAATCTCAGTGTGGTTTTAACTTGCATTTCCCTAATGACTAATGATGATGAATATTTTTTCATATATTTATTTGCTGTTTGTACTTCTTCATCTGAGAATTGTTTATTCATCTCATATGCTCATTTTTGGATTGGGTCTTTGAATTTTGGGGATGTGATTTTTTGCAATTTTTTATATGTTTTAGACAGAAGTTCTTTGTATGAGGGGCAGTTCACTAAGATTTTTTCCCAGTTTGTGGGTTTTCTTTTCATTATGCTGGAGATTTATTTGATGTGCAGAAACTTTTTAATAAGAGGTGGTCCCAGTTATTGACTCTGGGAAGTATTACCCGTGCGGTTTGCGTCCTGTTCATGAATTCTCTACCTACTCCTATGTCTTCAAGGTTTTTACCCAATTTGTCTTCCAATAGATTTAGTGTTTCTGTTTTAATCTTTAGATCTTTGATCCATTTAGATTTTATTTTAGTACATGGTTATAGGCATAGGTCTTGTTTTAGTTTTCAGCATATGGAGAGCCAGTTTTTCCAACACCATTTATTAAAGACACTGTTGTTCTTCCAGTGAACCTGTTTGGGTCCTTTATCAAAGATAAGGTGGTTCAGTGTGTTTGTAGTTGTGGTTGTATCTTCTAATCTATTCCAATGATCTTCAGCTGTTTTGGTTCCAGTACCATGTTGATTTTACTACTGTTGCCTTGTAGTATAACTTCAAGTCAGGGATTGTGATACTTCCTGCCTTGCTTTTGCTGCTTAGAACTGTCTTTGCTATTCTAGGTCTCTTCTCGCTCCAGGTGAATTTTAGGAGTGATTTCTCGAGTTCTCTGAATACATTGATAGTATTTTTATCGGGATTGCATTTAATCTGTATAAAAGTTTTGGGAAAATGGCCATTTTCACATTATATATTCATCCTATCCATGAGCAAGGGATGTTTTTCCATTTTCTGAAATTATCTTCAATTTCATTTTTCAGTGTATTTTAATTATCCCTGTACAGGTCTTTTACTTCTTTTCTGAGAGTAATTCCTAGATATTTCATTTTTTTGGTTGCTAGTGTGAAGGGTGTAGCTTCTCTTATTTCTGTCTCTGTGACTTTGTTGTTAGTGTATAGGAATACTATTGATTTTTGAGTATTGATTTTATATCCAGCTACATTACTGAATTTATTTATTATATCTAGCAGTCTTTCAATGGAGTTTTAGGGATCTTCTATACAGAGTATCATGTCATCTGCAAATAATGATAGCTTAACATCTTCTTTTCCTATCTTTAAGCCTTTTATTTCTCTCTCTCTTGTCTAATTGCTCTGGCTAGTATTTCCAGTACTATATTAAATAGGAGCAGTGATAAAGGACATCCTTGTCTTGTGCCTGATTTTAAAGTAAAGGCCTTCAATTTTTGGCCATTTAGTATGATATTGGCTGTTGGTTTGTCATTGACGGCCTTTATTATATTGAGGTAAAGACCATCTATTCCAATTTTCTGCAAGGTTCTTATCATAAATGAATGTTGGACCTTATCAAAAGTTTTTTCTGCATCTATAGAAATTATCATGTGATTCTTACTTTTGGCTCTATTGATATGGTGTATTACATTTATTGATTTACGTATATTGAACCATCCCTGCATGCTTGGGATGAATCACACTTGGTCATGGTGTATGATCTTCTTGATGATTTGCTGCATCCTATTTGCCAATATTTTATTGAGGAATTTTGCATCTGTGTTCTTTAGGGAGATTGGTCTGTAGTTCTCTTTTTCAGTTGGGTTCTTTTCAGGTTTTATTAGTAGAGTAATATTTGCTTCTAGGAATGATTTAGGAAGGATTGCTTCCCTTTCAATTTCAGTGAAGAGTTTGAAGTGTTGGCATTAGGTCTTCTTTGTATTTCTTATAGAATTCGGCAGTGAATTCGTCTGGGCCTGGGCTCTTCTTTGTAGGTAAGGATTGAATTACATTTTTTATTTCATTAATAGAAATTGGGTTATTCAGTAGTTTTACATCTTCATGACCTAGCTTTGGTACTTCGTATGCTTCTAGGGATCTGTCCATTTCCTCTGTGTTATCAAACCTTTGAGAGAAGAGGTTTTCAAAATAGGTGTTGATGAGTTTCTGTATTCTATAGGGTCTGTAGTGATTTCTCCTCTTTCATTCCTTATTACATGAATTTGAGCTTTTTCTTCCCTTTTTAAAATAAGGTTGGCTAGGGGCTTGTCAATTTTATTTAGTCTTTCAAAGAACCACTCTTTGATTCATTGATTTTTTGGATTTTTTTAGTCTCCATTGCATTGATTTCTGCTCTGATTTTTATAATTTCTTCTCTTCTTTTGGCTTTGGGCTTGACTTGCTCTTCTTTTTCTAGATGTTTGAGGTGTAACATCAGGTTATTTGTTTGTATTCGTTCTGTTTTCCTGATGTGTGAACTCAGTGCAATAAATTTTTCTCTGAGGACAGTTTTCATTGCATCCCACAGATTCCGGCAAATTGTATTCGTGTTTTCATTTTCGTGTAGGTATTGTTTAATTTCTTCTTTAATTTCCTCTGTGATCCACTGATTACTCAAGGGTATGTTATTCAGTTTCCATGTGTTTGTGGAAATTTTGCAGTGTCTTTTATCATTAATTTCTAATTTCCTAGCATAATTGTCTGATAGCATGCAGGGGATAATTTCAACCCTTTTGAATTTATTTAGATATGTTTTGTGAATTAATATATGGTCTATTTTAGAGAATGACCCATGCACTGCTGAGAAGAATGTGCATTCTGTTGTTGTTGGGTGGAATACTCTGTATATGTCTATTAAGTCATTTGTTCACAAGTGCGATTCAGTTCTTCTATTTCTTTGCTGATTTTCTGTCTCATTGATCTGTCCATTGGTGTCAATGGTGTGTTAAGATCTCCTGTTAGAATTGTGTTACTGTTAATTTAATTTTTCATTTCTGTTAGTACTTGTTTTATATAACTGGGTGCTCTGGTATTTGGTGCATTATATATTTATGATAGTTATCTCTTCCTCTTGCAGTTTTCCCCTACCAGTATGTGGTGACTTTCTTTGTCCCTTCTGATCATTATTGGTTTGAAGTTCACATTGTCTGCAAACAGAATAGCCACCCCCATTTTTTTTTGGGTTCCTGTTGCATGAAGTATTGTTTTCCATCCTTTGACTTTCAGTCTGTGGATATCCTTTTGGGTTAGATAGGTTTCTTGTAGACAGAATATGGTTGGATTTTGTTTCTTGATCCATTCTGCCAGTCTGTTTCTATTAATTGGTGCACTGAGACCATTTACTTTAATGGTTATCACTGTTATATATTGGTTTATTGTTGACATGCTATCTTTCTGCTGTTGCATCTTTATCTTTGTGTTCTGTTTAATTGTCTGCTTTGTTTAGTGGTTTTTTCCTAAATGTATCTAGGCTGTCTTTCAGTATTCTTTGCAGGGTTGGCTTGGTGATCATGTAGTTTTTCAGCTGTTCTTTGTCATGGAAGTATCTTATTTTTCCATCCATTTTGAAGGACAGTTTTGCAGGGTACATCAGTCTAGGTTCGAAATCATTTTCCTTTTGGATCTGAAATATTTCACTCCATGCTCTTCTTGACTTTATTGTTTGTGCTGATAAGTCTTTTGTGATTCTGATAGGTTTTCCTTTATAGGTGATCTGTCTTTTCTCTCTGACAGCTTTTCATAGCCTATTTTTTTGTTCGATTTCTGGGATGACATTATGTGTCTGGATGTAGTTTTATTTTGGTTATGGCTATTTGGAGTTCTATATGCTTCACTGATCTTGATATTGGTTTCCAGTCCCATGTTTGGGAAATTTTCAGCTATTAATTCTCTAAATATCCTCTTGACAACCTTTATGTTGCCCCCCCCCCCTTTTTTTTCATTTATCCCTGTCAACCTTATGTTGTTCCTCTTTGTGTCATCTTGCAGGTGTTGAATTGTTATTTCCTGATTTCTTGTTAGTTTTAAAAGATCTTTCATTTTCTGTTCACTGGCTGTAATCTTGTCTTCGAAGTCTGAAATTCTAGCTTCACATTCACTGAGGTGGTTTTTACAGCTTTTGGTGGAGTTTTTGGTTTCCTGTGTATCTCTTTGCATCTGCTTTATATATTCTTTTGTTTCTTATATTGTTCATCCAGGGATTCTATCTTTTTGTTTAGTTCCTCCAATTTTTATCTGTGTCTTCTTTAGATATGTTTAGCATCTCCTTCATTTCTTTTATCATTTCTTCTTTTACCTGAGAGATTATTTCTAGCTTGAATTCCTTTAAGGCTTCCCAGAGTTGCCTCTTTATTTCAGTTACTATTGTTTCAGGTATGTGGCATATATTTTCTTCTGTGCACATGGCTCCTAGGCTTTCTTGGGATGGACTGGATGTTTGAGATTGCATTTTCGTCTTTCGTTTTGTCATTTTCCTATATTTTTGAACTTCAAGTGTTTTTCCAAGTGAGGGAGAGAGGTCAGCCAGGGTGGGACGGAATTCTCTGCCCCCTCCTGACTCACTGATCCTGACAGGAAGCCAGGGCCTGGTCCCCAGGTGAAGAAGAGAGTTGCGCTGGGCTGGGATGGGGTTCCCTGCCTCCTCTGGAATTACTCCTCTGACAGGAAGCCAGGGCCTGGCCCTTAGGCAAAGAAGATAATTCTGCTGGGCTGGGATGGGGTTCCCTGCCTCCACTTGGATTACTGATCCCGACAGGAAGCCAGGGCCTGGCCCTCAGGCAAGAAAGAGAGCTCCATCAGGCTGAGGTGGGGTTCCCTGCCTCAGCTGGACTTACTAGTCCCGGCAGGATGAAATCCTCTTTCATGAACAGAGAATTTTCTGCTATTTGAGCTGGTCTTAGAATTTAGTATCTTGTTGTAGTACGATGAACATTGCTATTTTCTTGCTGATGATAAGCTAAGGACAGTTCTCTCCATTTCTAGAAACTATCACATTCCTTAGTTATGGGTCTCTTTTTCTATCTTTAAAATTAACAATGGTTAGTAAAAATCTTCTCAAGCGATATCTCAGTGTCTTAACCTCAGGCACGTATACAAGGTCCCGTTTGTTCTTTTAAGGTTGCACAGAAGGTTTGGGCATGGAAATACTTGGAGTGCTATTCACTCTTTCTATATGTTTTCAACAAAAAAATCTATTGTCATTTCTGCATTTGTTCTGTGTATAATACCTGTTTTTTTTTCTTTTTTTGTCGTTTTGAGACAGGGTCTCACTATGTGGTTCAGACTGGTCTTGGGCTCACTTGGTAACCCTGCTGGTCTCTGACTTGGAATGATCCTCTTGCCTCACCTCCCAAGTGCTGGGATTCAGGAGTGCACCACCACACGTGGATGTTCTGGCTTTGAAAAATATTTCTGTTTGGCTTTTTTAGCTGGGGTCTGCTCAGACTGGCCTTGAGCTCATTTTGTAGCCTAGGCTGATCTCAGGATTACAATGGTCCTCCTGCCTCAGCCTCCCAAGTGTTGAGATTACAGGTGTGCACAAACACACCCTGTAAAATATTTTTTCTTTATTGTTTATTTTGAATAATTTGATTATTATAAGCTCTTCCTCATGTCTCTTGTGCCTAGAATTTATTGACTGTATGTAATTTTATGGTTCTCATCAAAATTGGATAAAATCATTTACTATTTCATCAAATATATTTTTGTTTCCTCTCTGTTTTTCTTTTATGTGTATCATAATGCCTGAAATAGTCACAGAGCACATCAAGATTATTGCCATTTTTTGATATTTTATCTTTACATCTCCTTTTGGACAGTTTCTGTTGTTATTTCTTGGAGTTTATGAAACATTTTTGGGTAATGTTTAACCTGCCATTAAACTT
Source organism: Cavia porcellus (assembly GCF_034190915.1). Taxonomy (NCBI): domain Eukaryota; kingdom Metazoa; phylum Chordata; class Mammalia; order Rodentia; family Caviidae; genus Cavia; species Cavia porcellus. The sequence goes on from NW_026947496.1 coordinate 68,849,930, forward strand.
ATACAGTGTATATTTCATCTCAGTCATTGTATTTTTCATCCTGAGAAGTTTGAATTGGCCATTTATAAATATTTTTGGGTATCTTCTTACCTTTTTGGATGCCTGGAATTAATTTATAATGACATTTATTGCCCTCACCTGCTATTTCTACCGTATTAGTTTTATTTTAGTTTTAAGTGGTTGAGTTTTCACATTTTGAGGCAATTTTTTGTTTCTTTATATGTATCATAATCTTAGAATCTCAGGATAGATGAAAGCCTTTAAAATTTTACCTTGTTGAGTGGTAAAAACTTTTTTCTATAAAATAGAAAGTTTTGTAGTTTTCATCTGGGCATGGCATTGCATACCTGTAATCCCAGTACTAGGGAGGCTGGGGCAGGAGGGTCACTATGAGTAGCCAACCTGGGCTCCATAGTGAGTGCAGTACCAACATAAATTACACGGAGAGACTCTGTCTCAAACAAACAAAAAAAGATAAAAGGAAAGAAAGAAAAAATAAAAGAAAAGGGAAGATTTGTATTTTTGCCAACTTTATTCTGGGACACAGTTATCTTAGAAACATTTTGACAGTTTTAACCTTCTGTTAATCTAGGGTTAATTATTCCCCACCATAAGGCATGGCCCTTTCCAGGCAGGGTGATGGCAGAATATTCTCAGTCCCAACTGAAATTCTGGGTTTCTTTCCTCTAGTTCTCCTTGATATTTCTTCCTTGACTGAGAGTAGTTTCTGTCCATACATATATGATACACTAGTGAATGGGTGATGGGGATTCTCCCAAAAGTCTGTTTTGTGAGTGCTTCTCTTCTGTGACCCTGTCCTGAATACTGAAGTAGTCTTGGTTTCTCCAGAATATCACTTCATCTCATGCTTAGGAAGACTGGTGGACTTGTAATTTCCTGCTCCATGGAATAGAAATTTTCTCAAGGTGGCGAATTGGGGCAACTGTTAGGCTCAAGGTTCACTGCTTCATGCTATATGGAAAGTGTCTTTAAAAATAGTATTTTATTTATTGAAATTTAATTTTTGTTGTTTCAAGCAAGGTATATATCTCGTCTTTGTTATCCATCTTTCTCAGAGTTGGAATGAATCTCACCCTGTTTTACAATTATCATCATTTTAACCTTTGTATTTATAGAACTCTTTGATCCATTCCTAGTTAGTATATCTAGGTAGTCATCAATCTATCTTTATGACACATAATAAAGCTTTATGTTTTAGATGCAATGTTCATACAATACATAGATGAGATTGACTTACCAGTCACATATTTAAAGTAGTTATACTGTCAGATGTTGATGCAATTCAAAGATGGAGAGAGATTTAGTGTTCTAGGAATTTTAATGAAGAAAATCCATAGAAGAGTTTCCCATTTTAGAATAAATAATATCTTTTTTAGATCATGGTTATAACACACATTTTATCTTTATTGAAATGGCTTAGATCCAATCATGTATTGGTGCTTTATGAATAAAAATGTGTATGTTTTAGAGGGCACCACAAGTGGAAATACACTCTGCATTCTCATCAAATACCATGTAACAAGAGAGAGATTTTTCTAATATTGTAGAGAATGAGAATATCTTTTTCCCATTTTCAGTCCTCACATTAAACTCTCCTTCATTTTTTTATTGATTTTTCAGCCCACATACTGTTTTCTTTTTAATAAATGCATGTTTGCCGAATGTGCAGTTTACAGTCATCTTGGGGAGTGGGTACACATTATATAGTAGGGCTCAGTTCTTTTTTTAATATCCTTTCCCTTCCCTCTCACCTCCCTCCTTCTTCCTCTAAGTCTCCTCACCCCTTTGTTGTTCTTTCCGATAATAGTAATCTTAATTCATTTATATGATATATAATGATTCACGATGTAGCTGTCCAACTCCATGAATTGTTATTATCGATCAGTAGGATTGTATTACAGACTCCTAAGATGTGTTTGATTTTATTCTTAAATGTGTCTCTTCATGAGTATCATCAAGATGCAACTTTAGTATAACACTTGGTTTTAAACTTTGATGGAATTCTGACTGTAAAATTATGTTATAAAGTTTATATTTTCTAGTTTTAAAACCTAAGGCAATAAAAAAAGAAACACAATTTCATTTCTTTGTGGTACTAGAGATTGAAGCAAGGAGAGTTGTACTACATTCTCTTGCCTTTTCAGCTTTATTTTGAGACAAGCGCTTGCCGAATTTTCCAGGCTGGCCTTGGATTCACGATACTTCTGCCTTGGCCTTTTAGAGTAGCGAAGATTACAGAGCTGTTTCACTATACCCAGTGACAGTCTCACTCGTTAGTGAAATTATGATATACCTCAAGAATTGCACAGAAGTAGGCAAAACAATTATCATAGAAGATTGGAGTGAAAGGCTAAAAGACAGCAATCAGAAAAAGCCAGATGAGATGTACTATAGTGTCTCCAAGCACAAAATTAACAAGCCTCGTCCTCCTACAGCAGTGTTCAGTGGGCACATGATCTAGCAACAAGAGCTTTCCTGGCTTACCAAGGGCACAGATTCTTAAAAAAGTAAGCATTTATGTAGGAAATGGTCTGATCATGAAGTAATTTTAAAAATAGAAATTCACATTGTGAGTAAGTCATTGGTGTCAATCTTTGTTGATCAGAAGGACATTAGGGCTGGAAATTTGCAATCACAGAAGAAAACTCTGATTTACAAAAATTCCTGAAAGCCATTTCCAAGACCTTTTCAATGAATTGCCTTATTTTAAGCTGTTACAGGAATAATTTAACTTATTCAAATGAGACCAATAAATAAAACAATCAAAAAAGAATGTCTTTCACAAAAATCTACCAATAAAATAAAAGAATAAGAAAAGTGACAGAATATTGGAACTAATTGACAGTAAAAAAATAACCAGAAAAAAGATAAAAATTGTCACCAAATTTGTTTCCATGAATTAAGCAACACCAATAAATAAATGGACACTAAAACAATAGCTAGGGCTTAAAGACACATCTGTATTCCCGTGTTCACTGTAGCTGTATTTACAACAGGTAAGAAATGAAATATATTGCAGTGTCCAACTGATGAGTGGATAAAAAAATAAAGTATATATATATACACTGTAGAAAGGAATTAAGTCATAAGGTGGAATGAAGTCCTGTAACTTGAAAAAACATGGATAGAAGTAGAGATTATGAAGTGAAACAAGACACAACAAAAAATTATCAACTGATCTCACTGATATGTGGGCTCTAAAAATATTGCCCTCAGAGAAGTTGAGGTTAGAATCAGAGGTCAAGGGAGAATAGAATATGTGAACAGCGCAAATGTGATCAGTAAGCACCAAGTTAGTGTTACGTATGAGCAGGAAGCTCTGCGAGCTGTAATACAGTAGGGAATTTACAGATGACAGTGATGAAATGTGTATGTCAGAAACCTAGAAGAAAGGATTTTGAAAATTCTCACCACAAAAATACGATAAATGTCTGAAGAGATGGATATGTTTAACCTGATTTCAGCATTACGCAGTATGTTGAAAAACATCATGTTATTCCATTAATATGAATCATTTAGTATTTTATGTATCAATTAAAAATAAATTTACTTTAGACTAAAAATAAACAGAAATATGAAGAATAAAAGCAGGAAAACAGCAACAAGGAAAATGTAAGTTAAATGTGAAGAAAGAAAGAAAAGATAATCTAATTTAAAAATAGGCAAATGATCTGAGAAGGCACTTTAAGAAACAGGGATTCAAAATGGTTTTTTATATCTAAATATGAAATAATATATAATATACTAAGTAATAATGTATATTGGCCATAGATAAATAGGTAGATATTCATATATAATCTAGGGAAAAAAGTTTAAGGCAACTTGAATGAATGAAATAAAAAAATCTTCAAAGATGAATTTTGTAACAGTACCTATGTAATATAATTATTAGACTTCTTTGAAGAGATATACTATATACTGTATACTATAAGAGATATACCATATAATAAACTTGAACATAATTTAGTATATTTCAATAGAAGAGCTGTTTACCAATATTTTTGCTTTACTTTCTTTTGTTTGTTTGTTATTTTAGTTAGTACATGTTGGGGTGCATAGTGTCCCTTGCAGGGAGTTGGCACATATGCATAACCCATCTTAATTCCTTTTTCATCCCCTTTTCTTCCTTCCTCTCCCCTCTCCCACACATGCCACCCTTTCCTTGACTCCCTTCCTTTTTTGGTGTGTTTGCAGTACATACTGATTACATCCTTATGTGGAGTTAATCATGTTCCATCCTTTTCACACTAGTTACAGTCATATCATTTGCTTTGACAAACAAAATGTGAGCAAATGCAAAATGCATTATTCATATCAGGCATTTTATTGCAGCAATGGAAAGAACCAATACATCTGACTTATGCTGCACTGATTCATAGACTGAATTTTCCCCCTGGTTATATAGCCTGGATTACCAAGCATTTTTTGTGGTATATATCTTGATGTCTGGCAAACCTAGAGGCCTTTTGCACAAGAACCTAAAAGCTTTTACATACACAACATAAAATCCATAAATTTGCAAAGGAAAATTGTTGTATCAGGAGGCAGTTACCAAGTATTAAAATTGTTAGCTTTATTTGTGCTGTAGCAATAATTATCTTTATTAACATTTTAAAAATGGCTAATAATTGGCCTAATAACTACCATAATTTCATAATACTAATTAGCACAAATGATATTTCTAGATATCTATAACCATAATATGATATAAGGTACTTGTTACTTCTATCAGTGACATATAATACAAAGCTAACCTGTGGCAATGCTGGAGGCAGAGGTATGCATTTCTCTTTTATCTAAATTTATAACGAAAGAAATTGCTACATTTTAGATAGAAGTTGTTGAAAATCATTTTTAAATTCAAATTAATGGCCTTTGAATTCTATGAACTCCAAGTATTAATGACATGTGGCTAGAGAAAGATGTGCATAAACACATCAGAGCACATTTTTTAAGTAGTAAACTGAAAAGGTTACAAATATTATTAAAACAAACTAAATAAGCAGAGTACATTTAAATATAATTTTTAGTAACAAAATTAGCAGTTATTATTTTAGTTCTATCCAACTACAGAAAACTAAATATACGTACCACATGATTATATTCATGTACAGTTACAGAGACAGGCAAAACTAAATTGCAATATTTAGGTTGCTGATATAAGTACTAATGTTATGAAGAAATGCAAAGAATAATTGCCACAAAAGTCATGATGACAAGGCTTAAGGAGGAGGGAGGACATTAAAATTGGAAAGGACTGAGTATGACATCTCCAGGCTATTACGCATGTTGTCTTTTGATTTGAGTGATTACATACGTTTTAATTGTATAATTATTTACAGAGCTGTTCAGTTATGTTTCATGCTCCTTTCACTTTCTGAAGTGTTATATTTCATACTTAAATGTTTTTAAATAGAAAAAATGCATCAGGAAAGAAAAATATGACAAAATAATATATAAATGCAAGATGTGATTTTTTTTGGAAGAATGATAAAACTGAAAACCAGTACCTCTTTAACTTTAAAATAAAGAAATGAAACAACATGTACAAACACCCTAACTTAGGAATAGCAATGGATAAATCAACACATGTACAGGAAAAATAAAATAATTATTAGAGACTAGTCCATTTGTTTTTATAATAATAATTATGATTCATTGCTAAAGAAAATATACATTTCTGAAACTAACTCCGCTAGAGATAAAAAAAATTATTTATTTATTTATTTTTATTTCAAGAAAAAAAAGATAAAAAGGGTAGAAACAATATAGAATTTCAGAAAAATAAACAGTAAGAAATCACCAGTCGATAAGTTGCATACCATCATCTTAGAAATAGTTGCTCGAATTACAAAATTAAAGCATACAAAGTGATAGTCAAACAATGACACTGCAAACAATTTTGCTCAACGATCCAACGAAAACTTAGTAATACGGTTATCAGTCCTACACACTTGTTTTTTATCTTAAAGAGGGTAAGATTGAATATAGCAAAACAGAACAAAACAATTTATAAGGAAATGATTTAAAGAAACATAGATTTCAAAGCAAGGAGGTATTCACTGGAGATCTTCTCTGTCTATCTTATTGTCTCTAGTTTTTTTCCAAATAGTTGTCCCCATCTTCACACACATTGAATAGATTCTGGACATTATAGAATTAATCAGATCATTACAGGATGATGAAGGCTTTTTAGGTCTTCAAGACCTGATTTTGGAGAAATCAGTGTCTACCATAATGTGTCTCAGTCTCTTTATAGAGAGTCTTTATCTTTACGTATGCTGAAATTGAACATAAGAGACTAGACTAATATCACTCTGAATAGTGAATGATAGTATTGCTAGATTTCATATCATAATGCTACAGAATTTGCACTGGGTTTCTTAGTGAAGATAAAAAAATTTAAACAATTATAATAGAAAAATAGGAGTGTCAAATTTTCTTTCTGTAAAGACATAGATAATTTTAGAGAAGCATTATTCTCTATTTTTAAAGAAATAACTGCATCAAAAAGATGGCAGAGCAGTGAGTGCTCACACGTTGACTCCTTCAGGACAAAGTGTCTGAAGTCAGGTGACAGTCGCTTGGAGGAGAACCAAAGTGAGGGGAAAGTACATGGGAAAATGAGGGAAGTGACAGGAGGAGAAAATAGGATTAAGCGGTACAGAGGAGGTGGCCCATACTCTAGTGGAGAAACTGACGTCGCACATGATAGCACAGTGAAAAGAAACTTACCTGCTCATGGAAAACTGGCCTGGGACCAGGAGACTCTTATGCAGTTGGAGACATTGGGAAGAACATGAGTCTCTGATTCCTGAGCACCTTCTGCTTGTAACAGGTGGTGAGTAGCTACATTCCAAGCATCCCGGGGTATAGCTGTGCAGAGCAGGTATGGGCTGGGAAGCCACTGTGGGGAAGGGCTAGGTGTCTGAACTATAATCCTAGGTAATTCATACTACCAAGTTTCCAGAGTGCATGAGGGGGAAATAGTAACTGGAGACTGAAGGCAGTTGGAGAGCAGAATTGGGGGAATCAGCTAAAAAGCATGAACTGGTAACCAGAGACTTTGGTCCTAAAATCAGACACCAGATTCGGCCTGAGTTACACAAGAGAAGAGGCACACGTTGTTGCTGTGTTTCCATTGCTAAAGAGAGGCGTATCATTTGTTACAGGAGCGTATCATTTGTTATTTTTAAACTAGCCCTGATAAATGCCACTGAAATGGATTAATTAATTTATTTATAGGAGTAATCTTGACTAGTGGACAATCTTCTTTTAGTGAATTTGTCTACTGACTCCACCACACTCCCAGGAAAAGGAGTAGCAAGAATTCCTAATCTGAGAACTCAGACTGAATGAGACTCTGCAAAAATGCCTGTAACCTGGCAGAAAGAGCTCCTGAGACTGAAGTAAGCCCAGTTTGCAGCAGAAAAACTGGGGACTTTATGACCAAAAAAAGAAAAAAGAAAAAAAAAAGCTATTTGAGAATCACACACACAGCAACTCAGAATACCTAATTAGTTTTCCCATCAGAGACACCTTACTGTTTAAAGTTTTTATATATTTCTTGAGTTATTTAGTAATTTGGGGTTATGTTCTCTTATGGTTTCATGTGTATAATAGGTCTTTTTGTTGAGGGGCACTCTATATAATTTTTTGGGGAAAAATAATTTCATAATTAAATTGTGATTAGGGTTTGCCCAAGGCCTAGTATCTTGTCATGTGAGCTGGATATGGTATGGGTATGCAGAAATATAACTCCATGTGCCTCTAGTCACAGTTGATGCTGTGATGCTCCAGGGAAAAATTATATCAGCTGGAGACATTCTGAGAATCAAGTAATAAAAAAAAAATGGTTTCACCTGGGGAAAAGGAAAAACTTCTCATTAAACCTGATGTCTTTTCCTGCCATCCTCATCAACTTAAGATCCTTCTCAGCTTAAGTTCAACACCACCCTCTGGGTCATCCAATAGTCCACTCATCATCTTCCTTATGTAAATGTAATTAATAAATACTAAGACTCTGGTGCCTTGTGGTCTTTTGTTCCTTGTAAACAACAGGCCATTCCAAATCCCCACTGCACTGCTATTTGTCTGTTGGTCTTCTTTTTCATCATGTGCCATAACACCTTGCAAGAAATTTGTGCCTCCATTGTCTATGATTTTTATAGGTGTATATAGGTTCTTTTTCTCTTCTAGAGAACAGACAAAAAAGAGTGGAGAGTAACTTCAAAGACTATAGAAATGTAAGATTGAACCTGTGAATGTTGTTATAAATTGAAGAAATTCTTGCAGAAAAACAGGGATAAAGTTGAAATCACTTAAAGTAAAAAACAGAGGGAATAAATAATAGAACTGGGCATACAAAGACTGAAAATTATTCATCAGGAAGCAACATTCCACCAAAATCTCCATGTAACAACTAATCTTCAATTTACAGTACCTCCCACAAAGGAGTGTTTCTATATGCACACACACAGATGCAGTTATGTAATGGGGAAAAAGGGAAATAGAGCTCTGAACCTCCCAGCTCCCACAGAGCAGAACAAGGGGCCACAAGGAATAAAGAAGACAAATACTAAGTAGCAGAAATCTACAAAAATTCATAGAATAGATGAAGGAAATAGAGGAGCTCAAAGAGGAAATGAACCAAAAGTTCACCACAATGGCACTCACTATGTCCCTGATGAATTGTAGGGAAATGGGTTTAAAAAAAAATGAATGAGCTAACCAAAGCAAGTTCAAAATTTGAACAGATTTAACAAATATATGGAATCCTTCAAAATATGTAAGACAAAAATCCCTGAAATAAGAAAAAAATTAGAATTTATACATTGCAGAAATGACCAATGTGAAGACAGAGTGTCTGATATTGAGGGCAAAATAGTAAACAATGATAAAGTGTTCAAAGACGCCAAAAAGTAAATATAAGAATGAGAAAAGACTATCCAGCAGCTACTAGATAACAAGAAAATTAAGCTAAATGAGTTAGAGAAAATCCAGGAGATTTCACAAATGGATTCACCAACATGCTAACAGAAAATATGGAAGAAAACTTCCCAAAAATGAGAAAATATTTTGAAATATGAGTAAGCAATGCTTATAGTGTTCAAAACAATTATGATGAAAGGATAAGTTCATCAAGGCATATACTCATTAAATTTACAGACATTCAGTCAATAAAACCAGAATTTTAAAGGCAGCCAGAGAAGAATGAAAAAAAAAATCACATATCAAGATAGCAAACTAGAGTCACAGTCTTCTCAGCACAAACTCTGAAGGCCAGAAGAGGTTTGAATGAAGTATTTCAAGCCCTAAGAGCAAATAAATCTCAACCCAGATTATTGTATCCAGAAAAGGTATCCTGTAGAACAGACAGAGGAATAAGATATTTCCATAAAAAAAGACCAGCTCAGAAGATATTATGAATGCTAGTCTGACTCTGGCTAAAATTTTTAGGAATGTTTCTAACTAAAACAAGTAATCGTGTATGTATGTGTGTGTGTGTGAGAGAGAGAGAGAAACACAGAGAGAGAAACAGAGGAATCTAGTGAGGTCAATGGACAAAAAGCAATAAAAAGCACCAGGAAAAGTAAAAGAAATAATGCACCAACTGATAAAACAATATTAGTAAGTAAACAGCACACCTAAGTAATATGTCTCAAAGTTAACAGCCTCAACTTCCCATTCGAAAGACAGATTTACAGACTGTATTAAAAAGAAGAATCCACCAAGATGCAGTGGTGCCTGCCAGTAATCCTAAAACTAAGGAAGCCGAGACAGAAGGCTTGCATGAGTTTAAGGCCAGCATGAATCACAGAGCAAAATTCTGTTTTAGGGGAAATAAAGAATAAGTAATCTGTTGCATTTGAGAAACTCAGTTAATCCAAAGAAGTATTCATAGACTAAGAATTAAAGGATGGAAAACAACACTTTATGCACCAGGACCCTGAAAACAAGTAACTGTAGCAATTCTAATTCAGAAATAATGAACTTCAAGTTAAAATGAATTAGAAGAGAGGTAGAAGATCACAATATACTAGTTAAAGAAACAATCCAACAAGAAGAGATAACGTTGAAAAACATATGCACTGAATAGTGGAGCACATATCTTTATGAAAACAAAAGCTGCCAAAATTGAAATAACAAATAGATACCAATGGAATAATAGTAGACAATTTTAACTCTCTACTTTTGCAAAGGCACAGACCAACTAAACAAAACATCAATATAGAAATTTGAGATCTGAATTACATCCTTGAATATATGAACCTAATAGATACATAGAGTATTCTACCCCTGTACAACAGAGTATACATCCTTTTCAGCAGCACAACAATTTTTTCAAAATAAATCACATGGTACTCCACAAAGTCTTCTTATATAAAAATAAAAGAATTGAAATCAACACAAGCATACTATCTGACCACTGTGCAGTGAAAATAGAAATCAATGACAGAAAAATTTTGGAAAAGGAAAAAACTCCTGGAAAATTATCAGCATATTTATAAACAAATAATGGGCTCCAGAAGAAATTAAAAATTGTCTGGAAGTTAATGATAATGGCTGTACAACCCAACAAAACTTCTGGGTCACTGTTACAGCAGCTCTAAGAGGAAAATTTGAGCAATCAATACTCTAACAGAGCGAGCATAACCTTATGAAAAATCTTAGGATACTTGAGAAACAACAATAAAATAGTACCAAACTGAAATCAAGGAGGGAGATTATAAAATGAGGTCAAAAAGTTGATTCTTTGAGATAATAAATAAAATAGACAAGCCATTGGCAAGACTCATCAAGAGCAAGTTAGAAAAAACTTACATCAATGTAACTAGAAATTACAAAAGTCACAACACATACCGTCAAAATTCAAGATATAGTAACTAGTCAGTTATCCTAAAACAATTTATGAAAGAGACCCTTTCCTCCAGTGTATATTTTTGATCCCACTGTGAAAAATCAAATAGCTGAAAATACTTGGGATTGTTTTTGCATCTTCCCTTCTATTCCATCAATCCTCATGTCTGTTTTGGTGCCAGTACAGTGGAATTGTACATGGTTCATGGGTTTAATTTGTTCCACATTTCTAAAGAAAATAGCTACATTGTGCTTGTCCAAAGAAAATGGTTGTTGTGTTCATCACCTGATGCAGAATTTACAAAAAAAAAAAACCCAAAATTTTGCCATATACTTCTGCTTGTAAACCAAATTGTTTGTAAACAAATGCATTCATGAATCTATATACCACTATACCAATGCTGTTTTTATCAGTCTTTGTAATATAACTTCAATACTTGGGATTGTGATGCCTCCCGCTTTGATCTTGTTAACCAGGACTGCTTTTGTTATTCTGAGTCCCTTCTGGTTCCACACTATAATTTTAAGATTGTTTTCTCCAATATTGTGAAGAATGTTGTTAATATTTTGATTGGGATTTAATTAAGTTTGTATATAAATTTTGGAAGTAAGGTCATTTTGACTACATATAGTCTGGTGAAGAACACAGAATCGTGCTGAGTCACTCTTGGAGGAACTGTTTTGTACAAATGTAATAGATTTCAAATATGGCCATACTTCTTTGTACCTTCTGCTATCAAGAGATAGAATATGTTTCCTTGAAGGTGGGGTAGTGTGTGATTTACTTTGAGTAGCAGAATATGATAAATATAGCACTGTGACAGTTCTTAACCCTGAGAGTCACTGAAGGTTCCACTGATTGTTTCAGAGGCCTAGTAAAGAAGACTGAACTATCCTGCTGGAAGGTGACCATTAAAGAGAATCATTCGTCCTCACTATATAGCCAAACTCCAAACTTGTGAGTCACCTAAGCCAAACTAGGTCTGTATCATAATTTTCTCTCCTTTTATTTGTGGATAGTAACTGCATTTATATTTTATTTTGCATTTTTCCAAGTGTCAAACTTTGTTCAAGTTGGACTTATATAAGTAATTTTCATTAAGAATTGTTGCATATGAAAGCTATGCACATATGAGTTAGAAACTCAATAATTACACTGATAAAGAGTAGAGCTAAGGCAAAATTTGACTCAGGAATTTATCTCTCTCCTTGTGAAATGGAATAGAGCTGGGCCCCATCAGGCCTGACGTGTTCCAATTCCAGTACCGTCTGTATATCACACTCTCCTGTCCCTGCTTGCATTAGAATCCATCATAACTTTCTGCTACAACAGAAAATAATTTCTACTAATAATTTGTATCATCTATATTTTATTTAGTTTTGATTATTGTACTCATATACCAGCAATTCTCATTCAATATACAAAAGTGTTCAGACATAAAAGCATCATTTATAGTCCTATAATCATATATAAACAATATTAATAGTTTTAAAAGTTCAGTCTTATTTCTCATCATAAAGGTATAAAGATAGGATTTTAATGTACGTTTTGTCTTACCAGCTGATTCTGTGACTAAACAGGCAGAAGACGGAGAGAGATATGTATGTTGAATGATTTTGAGTAACACTCTATCGATGCCCATAATTTATTGAACTTTCCATCTTCAATTACACATCTGGACTATTGTGAATTTCCATCTTATGGTAATGTTGTGACAGACAGAATCAAATTCCCTAAATACTATGTAGAGCTTTAATTAGACTCTTACTCAAATGATGAAAAATACATTTGTATTTTAGGATTCATTTTTGAGTCATGTTTTAGGAATAATTTCCTAAGTTCATGTCTGAAGTGGGACACCAAAAATTGAATCAACAATGCAAGTGAATAGACCTCCTACTGAATCTAATTAAAGTTAGGGTCTCTAGGGCAATCTTTGAATGCACAGCTAGAAAAGGCTTGTAAAAATAACACTTGTTTAGCACATTCATTCATTGATCTCATTAGAAAAGGACAAGAGAACACACCATTTTAAAAACCTTGTCTGTACTAGCTATAGACGATGAGAGATCCAAAACTTCTGATACACATTCTGAGATCCATTGAATAAATACGTAATAATCTCCTATTTTATTTTGAGACAGGCAACAGGCCTTCATACTGGCTATCACAGAAGATATGTAAGTCCATAAGACGTGATGGAAGCAGGAGCTATCCAAGAGGAAAACAAGCAAACAAGCAAACACCCCACAAAATCTGGGCACACACAGCCCGAGCGGTAAGAAACACAGCCCGTCACGCGTTGTTGCGGGGGAGCTCTTTCCATGTTCTGCAGACATTTGGATCTCTTCTAATTTTTCCTGACTCCATAGAATTTTGTTCCACCTCACACAATATATTAGTCAACAATTTTAAAACATTAAGTCAGGCATGGCGGAAAATATATACAATCATCTATTTCTTTCCTGTCTTTCTCAATAGCATCGTTGTGGGCAAGATCAATGTGTTGCTTTGTTTTGATTGTGCAGGACACACAAGGTTAATAATAATCTTTACCATTTACTATGCTCCAGGCACTATGCCAAACAGTTTACATATATGACAAGTTAATTACTTAAACTCTTTTTCTTCTTGTAGGTTTTCTCTCATTTCTTTGTTATCAGTAGGCAACCAGAATTCACTTCTCTTCTTCAGAGTTCTCTGAATGGTAGAAAATAGATATCGTGGGTGTCATTGTCTTTTGTAAACGATTACATCAGAGAGCATGTCCTTGGTGCCTTGGAAGGTGGGGTGAGAGGGTGGAGTCATGTAAGCTGAAAAAAAGGAGATATCATATAACACTTCCCTAACCAGAAGTTTTGAAGGTAAGTTAGAGGTGTGGGGTGAATGTGAGATGTTTACATTTAATACGAGAAAAGTCTCTGTCCCACTTGCATGCTTTGGTCACTTGGATGAAGTAATAGCACTCACATGGCAGGCAAGATCTTTACTGGAACAGTCTGTGATAGTCACTTAGAGGAGGGGTGATCCAGATAGAGGTGCTCCTAAACTTGTCAAAGATTCTCTCTCTGTAAGTGCAACCAGAAATAACAGAAAAATTTGATCTTCAGACACCAATATATCTGTCTCAGGAGAAACCAGTATAAAAATTAGAAAATTCTCTGATTTCCCAGTGTCACTATTGAATGAGCTAAATATTGTGTGATGAACTGAAAACGAAGGCATGGCTAATCAGTCACTGATGCTGGAGGACTGAGAAAGACAAAATAAAATGTACAGTATGGAAAACTTGCAATACTAAAATGAGGAGTACTTAAGGCAGGTTTAATAGGAGAAGATAGCAACTGGGTGTGATCAAGCCGCTGGGCAGATTGTCAGCTACTACAACTGTGGGTTTATATGGAAGAATTAAAGGAAGTAAGGGTGCATCAAGAATTCTTCACGAAACTGACAACTTAATAGGAATTGTACTACACATGCACATTGTGTTGAGGTGGTTCCAAGGCCACAGATGCAGTTCAAATTTGTGTAAGGGGAGAGAACAGAAGTTCTCCTGTCCCCAGACAGAACCATGGGAACAGAGCAACTTGACTGCATCTTATACAGGGAAGCTTTGAATCTATGGTCCATGGAGAGAAGGGGATTGGGGAAACACAATTAAAGTGGAGTAAACTTTAAAACTTTCACGGACAAGGTAAATGAATGGACAAATTTTGCTCTTCCAGTACCTATCCAGAGGAGACAATTCATTGAGGAAACCATGGAGGGAGGTAAAATGTGCCTGGCACAGAGCATGCCCAAGGGGATGCAATAGGACCACTCCAGTTGTGAATTGTGGCAAGTCAGACAGAAAAAAAGACATAGGGTTTGCTCAGCCACTTTAAAAGGACCGATCAAGCCCCTCAAAATGTTTAGTAAAGTAGGACTGTTCTGTCTTGTGCCAGATGTGGAGGACTTTTCATAAATATGGCTGTCACGTAGATGGTTTGCTATTTGTTCATGAATTAGCAGCAGGGTGGGCTTTCTGCAGGGCAGCTTTCAGGAGCTGAGGGGAACTAATGGTTTTGTCAGAACAGCTCTTTCCTGAATAATAAGCTGCTTTAATCAGGTTACATTTTTTTTCACAGAAAATATGCCAAACGTCACTGAACTAAAACATAGAAAAGGGCCTAGAAATCTTAGTACAGCAGCCTTTTCTCCCCCCTTCCTAAATTCTCTCCCAAACTTCAACCAGCAGTGTATGTGTACCCTCAGCTAGGGATATAAACTACAAGTAGGGAATCAAGCACACACCTGGGGTCCCCTCGTGGAGCCCCCCGGGGCCTAGTGAATAATTCCATCTTTGGATTCACAACACTGTGTTCTTGCCTCTATAATGCTCTTCTAGGTGGTTACCTCCTTAGTTTGCTCTCCTATATTAGCCCATGGGTTCCTCTAGGCAGAATTACGGTAGGAATTTTTAAAATTATATGTACTAGGCAAAAAGTAACAGTAAGAAATCATTAATTGATAAATTGCATATTGGTATCTTAGAAGTAGTTGTTCAGGTTACAGAATCAAAACAAAAAATGGACAATGACTCGTCATTTCTTAATGCTATTTTTTTGAAATTCTGTACTAATTTATGCTTTTTTTCTCTAAATAAAACAAAAAATAATTATCTCTACTTATATGCAATTCCTTACATGATTTCATTTAACTTACTTCACTCAAGTGCCATAAGAAGTGTTACCCGTAGCCATTCAGATTTCACAGTGCAAGAGGCCTGGATAAGGCGCGCTGTAGAGCAGGCTTGATCCCTCAGCTGCTGTGGTGCAAGACCTCACCTCCTTCTACATGAGATACAGCTTATTTTATTCCAATTTTCCCTGCTCCAAGTCCCCAGTTTAGTGCTTGCTTAGGTTCAAAAGAGCTTAGCAGGGAGTTAAAATGCTTTGTGTTTGTATTTCTGTTTAGAAGTGAGTGGGTGGTGAGAAGGACTGTGTTAAAGTGGCTTTGATTATGGAGACAGAGGAATTATCATTGAGAAGGGGAGTAGCAAATCCTTCAAAAAAGGGCCGGTATCTTTGATTTTGGAAACTGAGTTTGAAAGTCTGGAAGACCTGTGTTATTTTCTACAGTAGCACTCTGTGGTCCTTACGTAGGTGTCAACATAGAGACGGATTGCATGGGAAGGTGACTGAAGGGCAGAGCTTGAGGGAGCAGGTGACCTGTGTAAGACAGGGGTCAGAGTGATGCAGCCTGCAGTCTAATCATCACAGAGAAGTAAGTAAAGGCAAAAAAGCCTTAAGAGAAAGGCAGAAAGTTAAAAGTTTTAAGAATGATTGATGCAGTGAACTCAAAGAACTCCGGAAGCCTTAAGACCTGAGTCAATGGACTGAGTTTTCTGGAGTGTCAGATTGCAAAACTATAAGATGTGTTTTTACCTTTTATTTTATTGGTACACTTTACATATACATACTGATAACATTCATCGTAGGGAGCTTGTGCCTGTATACAATATACCTGGATTCTTCATTTTTTTCTTACTCTCCTCCCCTCCCTTCAACTTCATTTCCCTCTTTGTTTACAAAAAACTTTATTTCAATTTTTCCTTCTATTCTTTTTTTCTTGTCCCTTTTTACCCCCCCCCGTCCCCCTTCATTTGAAAATTTTCTTCGCATTTCCCAATATCTTGTATATACTTTGGCCCTTATTAACTCTTTTAGTTTTTCATACCAGAGAAACAATGTGGTATTTACACATGGATGTCAGATTTATTTCACTTAAAGAGAGTGGTCTCAAAGTGCCTTCATTCAGCAGGAAATGTTTTGAACTTGTCCTTTTTTCTGGCACAGTGGTATTCCTCTATCTATCTATCTATCTATCTATCTATCTATCTATCTATCAGCACGTATATATGATAAAGATCTTTATATGTTCACCTGTTGATAGGAAATTGGGCTGTTTCCCAAATGTGGCTATTATAAACTGCGCTGCCATAAACATGAGTGTGCATACATTGCTGTGGTATGATGATGCTTTTTAATTATTCTGGGAAGATACTAAGAAAAGGAACAGCTAAATTGAATGGAACCTCCAGCTTTAGTTGTTTGAGGAATCTCCACACAGATTTCCCACATTACCTGTTTACACTCTCATCAACAACAGAGAAGGGTTACTTTTCCCCTACAATCCAGCCAACATTTGTTATTGGTTGATTTCTTGATAAGAACCATTTTTTCTGGAGTAACATTAGAATCTCAGCATTGTTTTAATTTGCATCTCTTGAATGACTAGTGATGTTGCACACTTTTTCATGTATTTATCTACTGTTTGTACTTCTTCATCTATTCATTTCAGGTGCCCATTTTTGGATTGATAGGGAGAGATGATTTTTTTTTTAGTTCTTTGTATATTCTAATTTTAGCCCCTTGAGATTCAGTTGTAAATTTTTTTCCCACTCTGTGGGTTGTTTGTGCACTCTGTTGGTAGTCTCTTGCTGTACAAAATATTTTAATACAAGGATGGGGGTTTAGCTTAGTGGTGTGAATGTCTGCCCTGGCAAGGGTGAAGTTATGAGCTCAGTCCTTAGTACAAAAAGAAATGATACCTCAGTTGTTGATTCTGTGTGATAGTTTCTGTGTGACCTGGTTTTGTTTATAAAGTCTTTGCCTGCATCAGTGTCTTCAAGAGTTCTACCTACTTATCTTCCAGCAGATTTAGTGTTTATGTTTTAATATTCAGGTCTTTGATTTATTTCTATTTCAGTTTGTGAATGAGGAAAGATATGGGTTTAGTTTTAATTTTTGGCATTTGAAAAGCCAGTTTTTCAAGCATCATTTATTGAAAAGGCTATCTTTCTTCCAGTGAATGTGTTTGGTCCCTTCGTCAAAGATAAGATAAAAGATGTTTGGAGATGTTTCTGCATCTTTTAATCTGCTCCAGTGATTTTTGAGTCTATTTTTCTTTTTTTCCTGAACTTTATTGTTTTTATCACAGTAGCTTTGCTGTATAATTTCAAGTCAGGGATTGTGATGCCCCGTCTTGATTTTTTGCTCAGTATTGCTTTTTCTTTTCTGTTTCCAAATGAATTTTAAGATTGTGTTCTCTAATTCTGTGAGATATGCTATTGGAATTATGATTTGTGCTTATATTAAGTCTGTATGATAATTTTGGAATTATGGCCATTATCACTATATTAGGAGACATCTTTCCATTTTCTGCTTTCCTTTTGATCTCTTTTGCCATAATACTATAGTTCTCAATGTAAAGTTCTTTTATTTACTTTTTTAGATTGATTTTTAGATATTTCTTTGGATGCTATCGTGAAAGGTATTTTTCCTTAATTACTCTCTCACTGAGTTTGTTAGTTATGTACAGGAATGCTATTGATTTTTAAGTGTTGATTTTGCATCCATCTATGCTACTGAATTTGATTATTAAATCTGAAAGTCTTTTTGAGGTGTTTCTGAGGTCTTTTGAATAGAGTATCATGTCACCTGCAAATAATAATAATTTAATTTTCCCTTGCCTATTCTTTGTTTTTTTTTTTCTCTTGTTCAATTTCTCTGGCTGTTTCTAGAACTATATTGAATAAGAAGGCATACTTGTTTTATTCCTGATTTTAGAGTGAAAGTTTTCAGCTTTGTCCATTTAGTTTGGTGTAGTCTGTTGGTTTGTCACAGATGGCTTTTATCAGATTAAAATAAAGACCATTTATTCCAATTTTCTGTAGGTTTTTGTCCTGGATTGGTATTGGCTTTATCAAAGGCTTTTCCTACATCTATTGAGATAATCATAGAGTTTTTGTCCTTGACTCTGTTAATATAGTGTATTATATTTATTGATTTGCATATGTTGTACCATCTTTGCATCCCTGGGATTGATTTATCATGGTCCTATTTTTAGTAAGAAATCTTTCTTTTCATGTTTGCTAATTGCAATCCTGTCTTCCATGCCTGAGATTATGTTCTCACATTGGCTCATCCTTCGGTATATATTTTCAATGGAACTTTAAATCCCCTATGTATCTTTTTGAATCTGTTTCATAGATTCCATTTCTTTCATTTGTTAGATGTCCATGGTTTTCATCATTTTCCTAAGTTCTTCTAATTTTTAAATCTGTTTCTGCTCTAGAGTCACTTTCACTATGGCCCCCCATCCTGTTATCTGAGAAATTTCTGATTTGATATTTTTCTAGAGTGTCGTTCATCTGCTTTTTTACTTCAACTATTACCTCTTCAGAGAGTCCAGGTAAGTGACTTTAAAGTGATGTCACCTCATTTGCCTTTGCCT
Source organism: Cavia porcellus (assembly GCF_034190915.1). Lineage (NCBI taxonomy): Eukaryota > Metazoa > Chordata > Mammalia > Rodentia > Caviidae > Cavia > Cavia porcellus. The sequence goes on from NW_026947496.1 coordinate 68,869,089, forward strand.
TTAGTGAGCTAAAAGTCTGGAGTTGTATCTTGTTTGAGTGTCTTCTCATTTTCCATTTTTTAAAGTTTAGTTCCTGGCTTTCTCCTTGTAAATTGTTTATTGTAAGTAGCTTATTGCTAGTATTTAGAATCCTTAGCAAATGACTTCTCACAGATATCTTCCAGGGTCAGCTGTATATTTGGTCTTGAGTTTGTTGCAAGATTCTGCTTCTATTTATCAGGGATGAGAAGTTGCTGCCTTTGTGGCTCAAGCCCCTGACTCTATGGCACTGGCCTATAGTATTGTTTATGACCCTTTGGCAATCTCAGTCTTGATATACATAGAAAATATTTGATTAGAGCAATTATTTCACCTTGGTTAAAGTAATATAATCAGTAATAACAGTAGCATAAACACAGGCTAGATAATGACACACCATGATATTAATTTGTCGCCTTTAAATGTATGAATTGGATTTGTGGTTATACAATGAAATTTAAAATGAACCAGAAAACATTGTACAGTAAATAAGCCCTCAGTATGATGATTTCATCCTCAAAGTAGAAAAACTTGAAGGGGTTAGGGGGAAAATAGAGAAATAGAGGAAGAGAAAGAGATTAGAAGCAAATCTGGAGGACAAAAGAAGATTATGTGAACCTTGGGAAAGTGGTGAAGAAGACAAGAGGGAAAAAAAGAAGGAAAAAATAATAGGAAAACATAACAACAGAAACAAACAAACAAAAAAAAACCCCTAGAAGCCATATTCACACGTGTATCAAAACAAGAAAAAACAAAATGAAACAAACCAAAAACAAAAGCAAGAAAAGAAAAAGAAAGAAGAAAGAAAAGAAAGAAAGAAAGAAAGAAAGAAAGAAAGAAAGAAAGAAAGAAAGAAAGAAAGAGAGAAAAGAGAAATTTACTTCAAGGTCTGTCTCTTCTATCACTCACTGGTAGACAGTGTGGCAGAGGGAGCCCAGATCTGAGTAGAGTAATACCAGCAAGCAGGTATAGGTTTACAGCAGGGTGGTGGATAATCCCACAAAGCCTGCATGTTTAGTTCCACTGGAATTCAGGTTTGCTTCTGACTGTGAGACTGAGACTGATTTGTTCATCCTGGAACACTCTGTGCACCTTCTGCCAGCTTCTACTCGGCTCCTGTCAGCTTGATCTCAGTTCTCTGACCTCCTTATTTGACCTCGGCAGCCTCAGTCTGATGCTGCTAGCTACCAGGGAGAGATAGCAGTTGCTCTGAGAGCTCAGTTATTCCTTTCTAAGATGGATACCATCCAGTTGCCCTCTCCTGGGGTATATCTGAACCGAAATAACTCACCAGCCATTGTAATCCACTGAGTCCATCGCTCCATTCCCTACTGTGTTTCTCCATGGAAACCTCTGAAGTCACCTCTGAAGTCATTGTGTGTCTGCAGGTTCAAGTCACTTCTCCCATGCAGTGCTACTAGTCTGGACTCAGAAAGGAAATACTGCCTGCCTCTTCCTTCTTCATTAAAATCTCTGTATTTACTCTCGCCTGAGCTTCAGCTCTAGCTTTAGATACTTCCTGGGCCCTGGGAACCCATTTTTTTCCTTCTTCTCTGCCTTATATTGCTTTATCCCAGCATCTGAACATCAAATTTCAGGGAGTCTGTTTATCTGCTATTCACTACTCTGCCATCTTCCTAGAAGTCTAAAATTAAATTGAAGTCTAAAATAAAATTGAACTGAGGTGATGAAGGTCTGGACTATGCCTATGGTTATGTGGCTCAAGACAAACGGGCTGAAATTGAGTAATTTAAGGAACTAAGAAATCAGACTTTGTTATATGTCATTCAGTGAACACTGAAATCACTTTTGATGATACCTTAACATAGATGGACATGCTACAAGCCAGTGAAACACTCTTCACTAAATGAAGAGACTGGTAACAATTTTTTTTAGGTTTTTAAAAATTTTTATTTAAAGAAAGACAAAACAAAACAGAAAAAAGGCAGAAATAGTATACACTTTCAAAGAAAAGAAACAGTAATAAATGACTAGTTGATGTATACATATTGTCCCCCCACAAATAACTGTTCAAGATACAAAAGTGGAACATATAAATGAGAATTCAGCCAGGGAGACTGCAAACAGTTCTGTTCAACTATACAACAAAAACTAAGTAATATGGCTATTAATCCTGTACACTTAGACATGTATGTATTTATCCATATCTTCATTTGTATTGAGACCAAACAAAACAGCAGATTAAAATCATTCTGAACAAAGATTAATAGTATTGCTGGATTTCACATCGTAACCCTCTGGAATCAGCAGAGTACTGCAGTGCCCCTTTTTTCATTCAAAGTATTTGTTCATTTCATCATGTGTCATAAGATCAGTTCTCATAAACTGTTTATAGGTTTTATGCAAGCATGAATCTTAACATGTATTTCTATCCTTTCTATATTAGAGGGAGAAACAGAACAAAGCAGGACAGAACAAAACATATTCCTATAGACACATAAAACTAAAGAAACACGAAACTGTTGTATAAGGAGTGCTACCATGATCACTGTGCTGTCTCTTGTTATCATCAACAGAATTGGCTATATCATCAGTAAAGTATAATTGAAATATCAGTACATACAGAATTAATAGATATACAACTTTGTAGATAGTGTAGAGCTACAAAAACAGGTAGTAATCAAATCAGAATGGGTATCATAGTGAATCATTATCATTTTTAGTATAGCTGTCAATATTCCCCAACTTGATACCATCAATCTAAGTTTTGAATAAAATCTGTCAATAATAAACAGCAATCAAACAAATCATATTTAACTAAGATCAGTCATGATACAATAGTATAAGTCACACAGGAATCTGGATTAAGTTAATAGGAAATTAAAGATGATCAGTGTTCTGTATCCTGATATCTTCAAGACAGCTGTCTGTGCCCTCAGATCCAGTGTTTGTATACAAACTGGGACTGAACAAGTTCCATTCAAGCAGAGTGGTGCGAGTAATAAGGGTTTTAATTCCTAATACACTATTAACAATATCTTCTGCTATCTTTTTAAAGACCACCCTTCACTTCCCCAGGATGTACTGTGTATTTTTGGGTTTCCCCATCACTCTCGGTTTTATATTGGGGAGGGAACCTGCTATTTACCTAAGTGTTTCCAAACTTTCTCACTCCTGGACTTGATCCCTAGTTGTATTTCTTCACTTATTAAAGCCTGTCTTTTCAACTTATCCATAAACACTGGTCAGTTCCCCTATTACTCTCTGGTTCCCTATCACATCGAGCTCTGTTTTCTCATATTTGATTTTGGTTCATATACCTTTCATCAGGTTAATTAGATTTCCTGTAAAGAGCATCTCAGTGGACCCTACCTCTTGATCCACTCTGCCTGCGATTCTCTCTTTTTTCCCTTAGGTTAGTGTATCTAGGCCATCTATATTAGGAATTATATGCAAGCTTCCCTGACTCATTTCTGTTGTGCTCTTTTTCTGTCATTAGTTATCTGTTTGTCTTCTTCCTTTCACTTTTGCTCCATTTTGGGGGCCTCTCTGCCACTGTTCCTGACATTCTGGTGCTTTTCTTTTTCTTTAGAATGTCTTGGAGTATTTTCTGTAGAGTTTGATTGGTGGTTGCGAATTCCCCCTGTTCCTCTTTATTTTGGAAGCATCTTGTTTCTCCATTAATTTCTAGGGACAATTGTTCAGAATACATCAATCTGGGCTGGAAGTTATTTTCTTTCAAGGCTTGGATTATTTTGCCCCATGTTCTTTGAGATTTGATGGTTGGTGCTGAGAAGTCTGCTGTAATTCTGATGGGTGTTTCCTTGTAAGTGATCAGTTTCTTGTCTCTGACAGCTTTTAATATTCTGTTCTTATATTGGATTTCTGGGATCTTTATTATTATATGCCTGGGTGTAGTTCTGTTTTGGTTGTAGGTGGCTGGAGTTCTGTATGCCTCATATATCTGAGTATCTTTTCCTTTTCCTATGTTTGGGAAGTTTTCCTTAATTATTTCTGTGAATAGTCTTTGCAGTTCCTTTGTTTGTACCCCTGCTTCTTCACTCACATTCTTTATTCTTAAGTTATAGATCCTCTTGTCATCTTCTAGCCTTTGTATTGTTACTGCTTGTTTCCTTGTTATTCTTAAGAAGTTTCTCCTGTCATCTTCCCACATTGCAAACCTGTCTTCCAGTTCAAATAATCTATCCTTAGTTTCTTTCAAGCAATTTTGCCAGCTTTCAATGGAGTTTTTAATTTCCTGGTAATCTCTTTGAATCTGCTTTATGTATTCTACATTTTCTCTATTTTCTCCATCAAACAATTCTCTCCTTTTTTTTGTTCTTCCATTCTTCCATCTGTTTTTTCTTGGGATGTGCTTAGCATTTCTTTAATTATTTATTTATATCTTGCTTTACTTGGTTAAATACTTCACTTTTGAACTCCTCTATGAGGTCCTGAAGATATCATTTTATGTCAATTGGTGCCATGTGGGATATTGTTTGTTTGCTGTCCTCATTTTCCTTTGCATTTATCTTTCCAGGATCAATGTTCTCAGTATTGGGGACTGAGGACTCTTTCTTGTTGCCTCCTCTTGTCATATTTTTTGTTCCTTCCATACAGGCATATATAGGAGGCCCAGTTTCTTTCTTTGTTGGTTTCTGTTTGTCTGAGGTGTGCTGACCAAGACTGGTAACAATTTATTCTGAAAAAAATAGAGATTGAAATAAATATCCTAAGCACATGAGAAGAGGAGCAGATATTTCCCATAAAATTGCATTAAAATATGGGACCACATTTCTCCTAACTTTAAAGTAAAGAGGTGTGAAGGAAAAAATGTCATTCATAATACAATAAGTGATTTCAGGTAAGAAAGAAGAAAATTTGAAGTAAGGAGGCATAATTAGGGGAAGAGGAAGAATATGCTTTAGAGTTAATAGAAAGGCAGACTTTGTGTGTGATTGGATACAATGGGTGGTAAAGTTGGCAACAGATACTAACCAAGCATTGCTATTTTCTGAGTTCAGGAACAGTGGAGCAGAATCAGACTGGAATTGACACATCCTTTAAGGTTTACTCAGGAAAAGAGAGTCAAGAGCACTGCAAGAAGAAAGCACTCATGGAGGAATTAGAATTCACATAAATCTGACAGAAGACAGTGAGAGTCTGAAAGTGGGGTGGTAAGAGAGGTAGGCACCAAGTTAGCCTAAAGTGCCATCATACATAAATCCCAGCTCATTAGAATATCTTCAGGACAGAGGTTATCAGTGGAGAGCTTAGTGAAGGTGTCTGTGAAAGTCCTGTGTCTATGGAAATAAGTACCTCCATGAATTTGAAGTACAGGACATGGGATAGCTTGAGAGCACCGTTGGTCTGTAAGATGATGAAGATGAGCTGGACTCAGGATAGAATAGAGCAAGGGTGCACTGCACCCTACCAGGTCCATCTCAGTATCTGCTCCTCACTGTGTCTGACAAGCACAGTCTTCTAAATGTGGTTCCCTCAGCTATGGACAATTAGATTTATGTGTTTGGAGCTTAGGAAAAAAGTCTGCACTGGAAAAACTGCTGGTACCATAAATTAACAACAAACGAATGGAAGACCACCTTCTCCAAATCATTGGCCTAGCCTGTCATTTCTAAAATAACTGAGTAGTCTGGTTATGGGTCATATGTTCCCAGCAGAATTCTCTCAGAATTCCATGTGCAGCAAATCCTTGCTAAGAAAAGGCAGCCGTGTAGGATGTTTGAGTCTAGGCCAAACACATTATTTGTAAATCTCTATTTATGAAACAAAAGCATTTGAAAACATGGCATGATCACTTCCTTTCTAGTAAAAGCATTGCATTGCTAAAAATTCATGTTCTAACCTATAAGTATATTTTATACTTTAGTATGTTTTTCATATAACCAACAAATACAGATATGTAAAAAATATATTTCTTATCAATAATCTTCCTCTCCATTATGTCACTAAAATAATTTGACTATAGAATAAGAAACCCCTTAGTACCTCTTTGAATGTTTTTATAAGGTTTGAAAACTTTATCTAGGGTATATTTTTAAATGATCAATCATATGACTGAATCCACAGGTTAGCTGTCTCCTGCTTGATTCTAAGTTCAACTTTTGTGTTTCTAGTGTTCATTCTTTAAATTTTTTCTTTAAAAAAATCAGATACAGCCACTAAAGTTCATCTGGTTGTTTAAAAATCTTGTAAGCAGAAAGCACCATGAAATAAAAATAAAATATGAAACTTTTGGTACTATAAATTGTTCTTCTGAGTCTTATCAAATGAAAACTATTTATGCCTAATTTTCTGGAATAGAATTTTAAATCTAGTACTAAATCCTTTGAAATATGCTCTTGTCTTCTCTGCCTTCACTCTTCCTGAGAAAAGTTTCAGGGGATAGTGTAAGGAACTGAATAAAGCCTTAATAAGTGTTAGCTCTTCTACAGGGTAACTCCAATTTATTTATTTCATGCGTTCAAATTTAGTCTAAAGATTATGTTTCAACTTTAATGAGGTCAGAGAAATGTTACTTTTATTTTGAAATGTGTATTGTTTTATCTGGAAAAATAATGTTTTTGTTGGTTGGAAACCAGAAAGAATTAGGGTAAAGATATAGAAGAAGAAAAAAAGAGAAAAGAACTAGACGATTAAAAGATTGAAGTTTATTCTTAAAGAAGATCATGTTTTGCTTAGCTATTTAAATTTAAAGGATGCAATCAATCCATGATTTCTGAAAAAAAATAGTAAGGTAGAAAGTATATAGATCTTAGAGTCTAACAGAACTGACTAGGACTTACCAGATGACTTGGATTCATTACTTGCAAATGGGTAGTAAGTATCCACCCTTGCCAAGTCCGTATTAGCACCTAAAGTTAGTGCGTGTCTGCATACAGCATACCTCATATCCTCAGAAAAGGTTAGCTGTGTTTAATTTTTTTTCTGGTACTTCCAGAGACAAAGAAAATTAAAAAGTAAATATTTGGACAGAAAAACAAACAAAACAAACAACAAATAAGCAAATAAAGTGAGCAATATTTATCCTTTAAAAATATTAGCCATTAAGATCAGCAGATTCTATTCCTGGAGTAATTTTAGATCACATGAAAATAATAATGTTTTCATTCATTATTTAGAATGGTTTTATTCTGGGTAATTTGATTTTATTGTCTGTGTTGGTATGAACAGCTATTTTGAAGAAAACAAGACATTATAATAGCGAGTGATGATTTAATATCATCTTGTTTTGAAGTTCCACCAAGCTTTTGTTCTTCTGTCTCCATTGGTTTTACCATGTTGTATCTTACTGGATTTTATTATATGTGATAGTATAAACAAAATATTTTATAGACAAGGAGATACTATAGTAACCTTTGTTCGTTTTCTTTTAGTTGATTCTGAATACCCTGTAATACTTTCATTCTCTTGAATGGTTTTACATTGTATTTTTATGTTTGATGCTATAGTATATGAAGGTATACTCAAATATTTCAAGGAAAGAGACACTATGGTAGCTACTGTTATGTTGGATTGTCTTGTGGTAAAACACTATGTTGCTTAAACTATTCTGACCTGTTTTGTTATGTCCTCTTTTATCTTAATCTTTTTCTTAAAATAAAATTAAAAAAAGAAAATTATCTGCCTCAAAAAAAGATTATTATTGCTTACATTTAAAAAGAACTCAAAAACCTGGCAAAGAATGTGAGTTTTACAGATTAAACTTCATTCATTTGTAAACAAAAACAAGTACATCTTTTTTGTTTCTGTCAGAAATGTAAAAATATATCATTACAATCAATCAAAGACTGTATAAAACAATTATAATCTTTTTCCTTGCGTAGAGGGGAACAGCTGACAAATACAAGGATATTTAGTGGCTCAATGAAAAATTTATGTTCAGGGCTATTTTTGAAGGCTGTATAGAAGCAGAGAAAGGAAGGCATCAGCAAAAATGAGATAAAGACAGAGTTTTATTTAATCTCAAAACAGTTCCCACTAAGTGGAGCCCTGTGCATTTTACTCCATGTTTCCTCTCTCAACAATATTGGAAAGCACAGCTATTTATAAGACTTAACAGAATTGGTGATGGTGAGATTCAGGCAAACTACATAGAAGTACATGATTACTACAGTTCAGAGAGGTTGTGATGGAAGTGGGTCGAAAAGGGTCATGGTTATTAATGCAGGATAGATATTGGGAAGAAGGGAGGACATGTTCCAATGGGAAGCAGAATAAGGGAGGCAGGATAAGAAAAGAAAAGAAAAAAAACAGAGGGAAAATGGAAATAAAGCTTTTGTAAATGGGGATGGGAAGAAGGTTTGAAGGGAGGGGAGGAAATAGAAAAAAAAGAATGAAGGTATATTATGCACAGGTGCAAATTCCCTATGATGAATGTGATCAGTATGTATGCACTAATAAAAAGTAAAGATAAAAAAGAAAAGGGATGTTGTATTTGATTAGTTTATGCTATAAGCCTATATAGAAATATCACACCAAATGCCACTAATATGTATAATTAATACATGTTAATAAAAAAGCAACTGGTAAAAGCCCTGAGACATCATGCATGTTTGGAACATATCACAAGTGGTGATGATATTATGCTATACCAATAAAGTAAAACATAAAATAATGCAGGAGGTGGTGGGGTTGGAGCACAGTAGGGAGAAAAGAACCAGACAAAATTCATTTTCCATTCAGAAGAGGTCATGCAAACATCAACCTTCCTGCGGCAATCAGTGGTTTGCAGTTTGCGGTTGGAGGATTCTGAGATATAACTCTAAAATGTGTTGTTTAGAGAGCTAAAACTTCATCGGTACTACACACTGGTTATGTGCAGTGCCAACTGTACTGATCAGTTAAAATATTAATAGGTGAGTTTGAAACAATAATTTTTCTTCTTTGGGGTACAGTAAACAAGTTACCATGGGGCTCTGAAGCAATGGTTACATGTTGAGAGCCTGATGTGTGTCAGGCACCCCTCTAAACTCTGGGCCATTTATAGTAAAGTCCTTTTGAGTCCAAGGACAGGGGAGACAGATGGCTAGCAAGTAAACGGCACTATAATTTTAGGAAGAAATAAATTCTATGAAGACTTTACAGTTAGGCAACAAGGGGAGTGTACCTAGACAATGAGGTTAGAGGGCCACTTAAGGTCATAAAGCCAGTTCTGCACTTTATAACACTGGCAGGTCGTGTGTGCTTCTTTACTCTCAGCTCATGATTGGATGAGTCATTCACTAAGTATGACTGTGTGACCCTTTCATGTTTTGCAAGGAAGCTGGAATTAATGAAGGCAAAGTTGCACCAGCAGTTTCTATGGAATCAGTAACCGCTTCATATTTCCTGCACGAATTACTCTTATATCACAATTTAGAAAATGTGAACAATGGTAATTGTCCAAACACAGTCCTGGGTTAAGGACAAAGAAGATGTCTCATAAATCCACTCATGAAAAAATAAGTGATTGATGTCTGCTTAAATGATGTCATAATTTTTGAGAGTAAAAATAGTGTTAGTAAGAAGTTTAATGATCCATTTCAATAGTTATTAAAACAGTCCTTTGACTCAAGAATTTTAGCCTTGGAAGTGTAAAATTATAATGCATGAAAGCAAAACAAAATTGAATATTTACAAGGAGGACAAACGGTGATTATCTATGGAATGGACTCTTGATAAATTATTGTGGTGACATTTAAATTAACCTTTAAGAAGATAAAAGAATTTTGTGGAAAAATGCTTAAAGTGTAATATTTAAGTGAGTAAAGCAGAATATAACAGAACCAGGCTAACCTTAATTAACACTTTAAAAACGTTATCAGCACAGTTAGAACAACTAGAGATGAATAAAAAATGTTAAAACTGGCAGTTTGCTTTCTTATGTAACCATATTAATAATTTTCTTTTAGTGCTTTACAATCGGTTTTATCTTGATAATAAATAAAACATACTAGCAAATAATTTGTTTGAAGCCTTGCTTTCACTTTGGTATTGGAAATGATGTCCTCTCATCCCAGTTCGACCTCCTGTTAGTAACTGGCCAACTGTGGGAGAAGGTGAGAGATTTTCTCAGGGTTAGCCCTTGTCCAGATACAGGGATGCTTGTGGCAGAAGACCTTGCGCACCTTCTGCTGGGTGCTTCCATGCATACCTAGTGTATCACCTGCTCTCTGAGATGTACAAGGGATATGCTATTACAACGAAATGTTGCAGTTGACCTAGGGTGGAAACCCTTCCTCTTGTAGACTTTAGAGAAATGAATCCCAATGCCAGAATTATAAGGGAAATTTCCATTTCCAGCAGAAAGGCCATGGGAGAGGTTCGTTTCTAGAGGATAGAGGTACCAAAAATAATTCCATTTCCTTTTTTAAAAATCTAGTTCTTAGTTATTAACCCCAGGGGATGAATGATAAACACACACACACACACACACACACACACACACACACACACACACTCCCTACAGTTGTGAATGCCTTACTTAAAACTAGCAGATTTAACTCTCTAATGATCTTTCCATTTAAGTATTAATGAAAACATACATATGCATGTAAAATTTAGCTGTGATAGAGGCAACAAAGGTATTGTTCACTAACAGATCACTTTCCTGAAAATGTTTCAAGGAAATGAGTAATGTTGGAAAACCACTTTACTAAGCATCTTTAAATGAGCAATCTGTCAAGGAAAGAGAAAAGGAGAGAGGGATTTTTTTTTTTTTTACTCTGCAGTATATCCTTACATTGCAAGCTAAAGGTGTGTGCTGCTGAGCTGATATCCTGAAGGAATGTCCTCCATGCTCCACACCACCTTGTTCAGCAGTACTAAGAAAGTGCTCTGCCAGAGTATAGCGTGCACTGCAGAGACTGCAACTCTCACGAATGCCATTCAATGGAAGGTGAAAGCAAAGAGAAGTAAATAAGATGTCCTGGGACACAGGAAGTTAGCCCAAATCAGGGATGATGGGGGAAGGAGAGGGATAAGAGAATTTCATATTTCCTATACTGTTTCTTGAATGTGATTTAAAAAAATATCTAAAAAATAAAGCAATCAGTTTTATGAGAGGCAGAGGCCATGTGGGAGCAGGCTTGGTTCAGTAAGACTGCCTCAGCTTTGGCTCAGCTTGACATTGCACATTTGTCAAAAGCTTTTCACAACTTGTCCTTTACTCTGTATGATGGACAAATTCTGACAGCATCAGATAGAATGGTAATAGTATTCATGGGAAATGGACATGTTGCGTGTTGGAAAATGCAAGGCCTGTCTGGTGCCTTCTTTAATCAATCCAATAGCAAAATTAATGAACATGAGGCTTACATGACACAAGGGAATGAGTTCAGTAGGTACAGAGAAGAAAAGTAAAACCATGGAAATTACTAAGGGCAATCAAACAAATATTTGGATAATGTTTACTTACTCTTTATTCTTAATGTATACGATAAGCTGGTATATCAAATTAAAAATTCAGAGAAGGTGATTGCAAATGTAAGTTTAAAAATCAGAATGACTAACTTCAAGTTGGCATGACAATGGATCAAAGTCTTTGGTACCTTGACAAACAGGGATTTTCCAACCATAATACTGTACTCCATCATTAAGGCATTTCTACAAATGTGAGATCTCAAATACAAACCTTCAACACACCATGTTTGAGGAGCGTGGCAGATACTGGACAGAGGGTGGCCATAAACTCCATTCTCAGTATGCTTTGGAAGGGCTTGGGGTGGTGTCTTTCTCTGCCTGTTGCTCTAACTACCGGTTCTTAATCTTTGAGCCTCATCACTATTGAGGAACGTACTGTCACTACTTTCTGTACACTGTTTCTTGAATAGTTTTCTGGAACTATCCGTCTCTAAAAAGAGGAGGGTGATGTAATTTCTTTTAAAAAACATTTCTTTGGGCTCTTCAACTCTTTGTCTAAAACAGTATCAATGCACTGAATAGATGAGATCAATGCCTCAGTACTGTTTGAGCTGTGAAGAACTCAGTGTTCATTATTAAAGAGACCGATAAATTATTCCATACCATGGAATTCTATGCAACGATGAACAAAGAATGAGGTGAATGTGTATAAGTGGTATCGTACAATGTAGCATTTGGACAAACAAGTGTAGAACACTGAATGAAATATACTGAAAACCTTCCTTTAGCCCCAATAGATTATCTGAGGTCAAGTCCCTGCAGTGGTGGCGCACGCTAAGCACACTGGCCCAGTGGGGCCTTGGAGGTTTGGCTGGTCTGGAGGGAGGCAGAATGAAGTAACACAGTAGTGCAGGCCACAGCAGGTTGACTAACCTGGGAGGGGGGGGCAGCATACACTGTCCCTGTCTGCAACTCACTTACACACTGCAGTGTGAAGGGTCATCTAGCCAGTGCACTTCAGAAGAATTATAACCAACAAAGAAAAAAACTGAGGCCTCCTGGAAGAAGCAAAACATGATGGGAAGAGGAAGCAACAACAAAAAGTCCCCAGGGCCCAACCCTGAGAACATTGACCCAGGACAGGTAAATACAAAGGAGAATGAGAACAGCAAACATGCAATATCAGACACAGTGCCAGTGGACATAAAGAGATATATTTGGGATCTCATAGACGAGTTCAAAACTGAGATATTTAGCCAAATACAGCAAGATATAAGAAGATTAATAAAAGAGATACTAAGCACCCCTCAAGCAGACACAGATGGAAGAAGGGAGGAACTCAAACACAGGAGAGAACCATTTGATGAAGAATATAAAAAAAATATAGAATACATGAAGCAGATTCAAAGAGATCATCAAGAAATTAAAAACTCTATGGAAAGATGGCAAATCAACTTGAAAGAAACTAAGGATAGGTTATCCAAACTGGAGGACAATTTTGCAATGTGGGAATATGAAAGGGAAAACTTTTTAAAAATAACGAGGAAACAAGCAGTAATAATACAAAGGCTAGAAGATGACAAAAAGATCTACAACTTGAGAATAAAGTAAATTAAGAAGCTGGGATACAAACAAAGGAACTATAAAGTTTATTCACAGAAATAATTAAGGAAAACTTCCCAAACATAGGAAAAGGAAATGATATTCTGACATATGAGGCATACAGAACTCCAGCCACCTACAACCAAAACAGAGCTACACCAGGCATATAATAATCAAGATTCCAGAAATTCAATTTAAGAACAGAATATTAACATCTTCTAGAGACAAGAAACACATAACCTACAGAGGAAGACCCATCGGAATAATGGCCAACTTCTCAACACAAACCATCAAGTCAAGAAGAGCCTGGAGCAAAATATTCCAAATCCTGAAAGAAAATAACCTCTATCCCAGATTGGTATATCCTGCTAAACTGTCCTAGAAATTAATGGAGAAATAAGATGCTTCCAAGACAAAGAGGAACTTGGGAAATTTTCAACCACCAATCCAACTCTACAGAGAATACTCCAGGGCATTCTAGAGAGAGAGAAAAGTACTAGGATTCCAGGAACAGTGGCAGAGAGGCCTCAAGGAATGGAGCAGAAAACAGAATAAAGAAGATAAGCAGACAACTGATGGCAAAAAAGAGCATAACAGAAATGAGGCAGATAAGATTTTATTCAAAACTGATATGATTGATAGTATCAAGTCTGAGAGTATAGGCAACTACACTGAAGATGGCAAGACTCTATGACACATACACATTCTGGTTTGATAACTGCTGGTTTTTGAAGTTCTATACCATATGCAAAGTTGTGTTTTTATTAATACTGTTATGTATTGACATATTCAATTATACTATGTCTTATGATTTAGCCAATTCTATTGGAAATAAGAAGAGACAACACAGGAACTATGGTAGAACGATTCATACAATGGTCTTATATGTTTATTTTATTTCATTTCATGTATTTATAGGAATATGTTTTGCTTTGCCTTGCTTTGTTTTGTTTCTCCCTCTAATATAGAAAGGATAGAAATACATGTTAAGACTCATGCATGTGTAGAATCTATAAACAGTTTATGAGAACTGGTCACATGATACATGATGAAATGAACAGATACTCTGAAGAAAAAGAGACACTAAAATACCCAGTGCTGATCCTGGAGTGTCATAATGTGAAACCCAGCAATAGTATTATTCTTTGTTCAAAGTGATATTAGCCTGCTTGGGTTTATTCAATCTCAACATAATTGAAGAGATGGATAACTGCATGTATGTTTAAGCATATAGAATTGATAATCATATTTCTAAGTTTTTGTTGGATAGTTGAACAGAACTGGTTGCAATTTCACTGTTAGAATCCCCACTTTATAAGCTCAACTTTAGTATCTTGAATAACTATTTGTAAGAAGACAATTTGTAATCATCAACTAGTGATTTCTTACTGTTTATTATTTCTTTGAAATTATGTATTATTTCTACCCATTTTATGTCTTGTTTAATCTTTTTTTAAATTAAGTTAAAAAAAAAGACACTACAGTACCCAGTGCTGATTATGGAGTGTCATGATATGAAATCCAGCAATACTATTATTCTTTGTTCAGAATGATTTTAACCTGCTTTGTTTAATCTAAACAAATATGAAGCTATGGATAACTGCATGTATGTTTAAGTGTATAGGATTGACAACCATGTTACTAAGTTTTTGTTGGACAGTTGAACAGAACTGTTTGCAGTCTAGCTGTTTGAATTCCCACTTTACATGTTTCATTTTTGTATCTTGAACAACTATTTGTAAAATGACAGTATGTAAACATCAACTAGTGATTTATTACTGTTCATTTTTTTCTCTGAACATATGTATTATTTCTACCTATTTTCTGTTTTGTTTACTCTTTCTTTAAATAAAATTTTTAAAAAAGAATATCATTTTCACATTATCTGTGACTATATTATTTGAATGTTTATGAACATATGATACATTATATAAAATAGTGAATTTATTATAATAAATTACTGCTTACTTAAAAAAACAAAAACAAGCAAAATATAAACAATCACAGATTAAATTTCTGATCAGTAGATCTGAAATTTCTGAACTAGAATATGATTATAGGGAAATAGCTTATTTATTTTAAGTCAGAAAGTTTACATAAAGTAGTGGATTTTGGGTTTCATTTAATGTGTTTTATGACATTCATGGGGTAAAATTTATACTGAATTCTCCAATGGGGGTTGGGGATTTAGCTCAGCGGCATAAGCGCCTGCCTTGCAAGCAGGCAGTCATGAGTTCGATCCACGGTACCGATAAAAACAAAAAAGACCAAAAAAAAAAAAAAATCACTGAATTCTCCAATGAAACTTAATGAACACAGCTATTTTACTTCATGATTTATAGTTTTACTCATGTGAGGCATATATTAGATTCTTTAAGATATAAGTAGCCAGTGTTTTATTTACTCTGGTTTCTCTTCAGATCGTATAAATCTGTCGCCTTTCACTTCCTGGAAAAAGATTTATCATGTTACATTACAGCATGATGTCTGAGATTCAGAAGTTATATTCATGCTGTGCCTATACTTAATTGATGGGTTTCTGTCCATTTCATTTTTGTGTTAGGGTTTTGGAATCAGAGGTTTTGCTACATGAAAATATAGCACTCCTTTGGGAGCTCGGGTCATTAAAGTAAAACCAAATGGGACACAAGTTCAAGTATTTTCCAGAAAAACCAGAGTAGACAAGAATGTATTTTTACTTTCAGAATTATACTCCCATGAAATCAACATGTGACAAATTAAACATTTTAATTAATTTATTTCTCTGAAGACAAATTTACTGACTTTGAAATAATTTATGCTTGATTTTCTACCACCTCTACAGTTGCTGAGACAAGCACGGACATCTCTGTTGATCAAACATGATGGCAGGGAGTAATATCCTAGAGGGTATATATTTGGTCCCGGGAAAAAGTATCTAGATGCAAGATAACAAAAAGTACTTTAACAACATGTTTTATTCCTGTTAACTTGGTAAGTTAACAAGCATGTGCCCAACTTTTGACCTGAGGCTAATAAAGCAAAGACAAGGCTTTATCTCTGAGAAACTTGAAATAAAATAACAAGGACTCTTATAGGAAGAGAGTTTCTAAACCCACAGAGTGCAGATATCTCTTGGAAGGAAGATGAAATGTTTGACTTTTATTACAGCTATCAGCATAAATCTAAATAGATGTAATTATTAAATGACTTACATATGGCATAATATAATGGTTTTGTTTATATACAAACCAGCTTCAAATTGCCTAAAAGGGAAAACTATAAATTGAAGTACCTGAAATTGTCAGTATTAATGAAAAGCAATGACAGAATGAGAGTGGGCCATGCTTCTGGGGTTGAGGACTGCTCAAGTCAGAACTTTTTCATTCTCATGGGCTGAGTGGTGACTCAGTTCCTGTGCCACATGTCTGTGTCCCAACTGTTTTGGAACCTGAATTACACAACTTGTCATGCCCTGTTTGATTCCAAGTGCTTGGAAATAACTGAAGAATGGAGTCAGCTTCTATTCTTTCTGGATAGAGCGCTAGTAAGATGGTACTTGCACATCAATTTAGACATAGAAATTGCGCGAGATGGTTAGGCACAAGGTAGTACAAATATAAAATGTCTATTTACAAATGCTAATAATGCACAAGTTATACTGTTAAGATATTTAAAGGCTCAGTACATACCCACATTTTCTTCAGTAACATACACACTTGATTAAGAAATGCTCATCTATAGACTATAAATCAAAACGTTAATAATATATCTTCTACGTTGTGAGAAAAATATGGGATTGAGTCAGTTTAATTAATAGTAAAACTCTGGATAAAATTTTGAAAATATTTTTAGTAGAATTTAATCACTAGATACTCTTTAAACTTTGTTGTCATAGAAAGCTCTCTGGTGGTTTTAAAGAACAAATGCATTCTTTGGTGGACATTGTTAGAAATATAAGTTTCCTTCTGGGTTTTATATATTTTGCAATGTAAATGGCACTCTGATCGTAAGTGGGAACTCTGTGGTCCTCAAAGTTGAATTATAATTTGTCAGGCTGTTTTTCTAATTCCTCACCAAGAGAGGCTAAACTATTATTTCCATTAGGTCACAGCATGTCTCCAAGACTGCAGGTCTAAACTCATTAAGGTTGTGGAACATAAATGCTTAGTTTCTTGTTTCTTAATTGCCAATTCCAACTTCTTTATTGCCATTACCTGGAGCCTCACATTTCATTTCCGAACGGTCCTCTGGGTCACCTGTTTTCCAAATACTGGGACATCCCTAAGTAAGAAATGCCATCGTGTAAAGAATAAGCAAATATAATCTGACAAATGACTTGTGTAGCCTGGCATAGAAAAAACTTGCTGTGTCTAACTGTGCTTATGTGAAATAATTATGGCAACTAGCTGATATAATAAGTGTTGGTGCACAAAGAAATGTACATGGAGTTGACCCCACGTATACATTTATATGTGACTATCTGGATATGCTTATGTATATGTTTGCCTATATATTGTTAATATGCATACAATTCATAAAATCAAGTAATATAAAGTAAACCTGCAATAGGGTGAGAAAATTAAATTTTGACAGGATTTATGATTATTTGAATTCTTCACATCCACTTCTATGTCATGTTATTCAAACTTTCATGCAAAATAACATAGAAACAAACAAACAACATTAAGTACAAGGGACAAAAATATTAGAAAACAGTTCGGTGAAAAACAAGAAAAATGGGGAATCATGCTACATACTAAATTTTTAAATGATCAGTTAATCTACATTAATATTAGCACATAAAATATAAAATTTATACCCACACAGATGAGAACTGTGAGTGGAAAGTTGTGCAAGAGAAGTATCTGAGAATAACTATGCCTTCACACATGACCCCCTGCCCACCTGTATAATGTTCTGTCTTATTACATCTTCTCTTGTTCTCAGGGCCTCAGGCACAATAAACCTCCTGCAGTTACCCAGATGCTGTGACTTCTCTTTTACTCTGGGGCTTTTACAAAGTTATTTCTTTTGTCTGAAGTGTCATCAGTTCTCATAAAGTGACTGTAGTTTACATTAGAGGGCATTTCACTATGGGTCTTATCCTCACCTTACTGTACTTTGCCAATTTATTTCCACAACTTCTACAGTCAGGTGTCACTCCTATATTGGCCCATTCTACTCAGGTTATGATGTTATCATGACACATAACCAGGGGAATATACCTGCCTGTTTTGCTGTCTGTAAGTGGCCATCCTTGTCTATCAAATCCACCTAAGCAGGGAGGAATCACACTTATCCCTTCAACTATAAGCTTGAGTTTGGCACATTTTCAGTGCTTAGTGACAATTTGCTGGTGAGGGAAAAATCAACAACTGGATTTTGAAATTCTATTTCTTTATTCATTCTTTATAATGTTTGATAATGAGAGGCCTGTAACACTTTGTACTTCAACTTTTGTAAGACTCTGTGATTACCCTAACACCCAACTTTATGTTTAGACTACACACTTTGCTTTTTGCTTTTTCTTCTTTGTATTTGTCTTTCAGTGCTGACAGCCCATGCTAGATTAGCATGTTTGCATGGCTCAATACTGTCTTCCCTTGGGCAGGTCAGATCAATAATAAGGCACATTCCACTTAATATTGGATGGACACAGTCCACAGACTTTCCATTGTCCACATGCATATAAACCATGGACATACTGATATATAGATTAAGCGATACCTCAGTTCATGAATACTTATTTTCTCAAATAATTCAGTTCACAAAACAGTCAGCAAAATTTTGCTTCTGTTTGCAAATTCTGCATCAGCTAATGCACATGACCACAGCATGTTTCCCAGAATCATGGAACGGATTAAGTTTGTGAATCAAGGAATCATTTTATGTCCTTTTTGAAACCTCTGGGCCACTGAAGTCACCATATGTTGGTGTTTTCTTAAAATATCATGTTGACATCTTGCAGTCAATACAATATTTAGAATAAAGACTGCATTTAAAGCATGTTTTCATAAAGGACCAAAGTCTTATATTTTGAAAGATAGAATCCTAATGCCACTGCAGAAATAGGAGGACAATAGACAGGAAAAAAATGTAGTGATGACTAAGTTGATGGTCACCATCTTTTAAACCCTCCCAAATCTGGTCCCATGGGATTTGTTCTGTTTATGCATCTTGGCTATTTTTGACAATTTATATCCTGTGTTCTACCTAGACTAATCCTAATCATTTGATTCAATTTGATCAGGGAACAGAACATCAAGGATCTCTTTAAAAAAAAATATATAAGGCCATTTGCAGACTGTGGGGGAAGAGAAAAAGAAGTCACCAAGAAGCAAGCCCCCCTCCCCCCAAGAACTGGCATCATTTGCAGACAACTTGGGGGAGAGCCAGATGCCAGCCCTTTCCAGTGTGTGGGTTGGGAAACAAGAAGAACTAGACCCCCCTTTCTCACTGTAAGCGACCAGCTACTTCATAGAAACACAGGCTGCGGTGATGGCTACTGAGGTTGATAAAATTTAATACTTATAATGTGTAGTGTTTCACTGACTCTGCTAGTCTAAAGCTGGTGGTCTGATCATCTATTCAGAAGATGGCAATGTGAAGTGTAATGTCTAGGAGGGTGATGGCCATTGTTGATTCCCTATTGTCTTATTTTGAAGGCTTATATCATTTTCATTGTTTTGTTGGGTTGGGTTTTGTTCTTTTTTTAAAATTTTATTGGGTCTGATGGCATGGATAGCTTTCAAAGATAGCAAGATATATTATGGTAGCCATTCTGGATTTACTACTGTCTTGTTTTGAAGTCCCTTATTGCATTTATTGTTTTGTTTTGTATTGGTTCTATTATGTCCTGTTTGGGCTGAGTTTTACTATGTCTGAAGGTATCTGCATCTATTTTGAAGATGACAGGAAGCATTATGGTAACCATTGTTGATTTCCTACTGCTTTGAAGTCTCATATCATTTATATTGGTTTTTTCCCTAGAGATACATTTTTGAAGCTCTGATATAAATTCTACAAAGACATGATAAAAAAGAATACAATGGATGCTTAATGTTTTTTGTAGTAAAAGACACATCGCCATTAATTCCCTCAAACTCTTTCTTTTTTGCTTCAAATGCAGTTGTCTCATCATTCTTGCCAATCTTTTCTTTTTCTTCCTTTTTTTTGGTATCAAAGATTAAACTCATGACCTTGCACTTGCCAGGCAAGTGTGCGTGCCCCTGAGCTAAATCCCTGGCCTTCTTGTCATTTCTTAAGCAGTTCTGGAAGTCTTTGGTTGTGTCTTGTGCTGTTGTAGCTGCCTTGATGCCTTGAATAAATTCAAGAAGTTTACCTTTTGTGGTTGTTCTAGCTTTGGAGCAGACCCAGAAGATAAACAGTGCCAGATTTAGTGACTAAAGTGGATGGGAACCCGCTAATATTTTTTTGAGCTTGCCTCTCTACTGGATGACAGTCAGAAGTAGCTCACTGCATTTTTGATCATCCCTGATAAAGACTCTTACAAAAGAGGATTTCTACAACTGCTTCAGCAAGTGGAAAGAATGATAGGATACATATGTTCAAAGAAAGGGCAAGTGTGCTGAGGATGATTGATGGCAATATGACTTAATTGTAACGGATTTTTAAAAAAATTAAATTCATCATCTATTTTGATCATCCCTTGTATCTTGCTAGTGGCTTTTCAAGCAAAGAGCTGGCCTTTCTTTCCTTTTTTTCTCTTTGCAGTAGCATTCAAGGATCAAGACTGTATTATTGGTTCTGATAAATCTTACTTTATCTATTAGATAACAGCCTTGAAATGTTGCTGTGAATCATTGCTTGACAATTGCTATTTAATTGTGTGAGAAAGCTTAGATAAATCAAAGTCCATTTTTCTTTTCAAAGACAACAAGTTTTTGCTATTCCTTTCTTCTTGACTTACAACTTGCCATTTGTAGATTACTAAATGTGTGCTCCAAGATGACCCACGTGGAATATACCCAGGAATAAGGATCATCACTTTTTTTTCAGAGGGAATTAGATCCAAAGTTGTGGATAGGCTGAGGCAGGAATTCTTAGGATTTGTGCTGTATGCACCTTGGCTCCTGCATGTAAACTTCTGTTTTTGTTCCCCTACAGAATTTCACAGGAAGTTCAGATTTTTCATAAGGGATAGGAATGAAATTGAGAGGATTCTTCTGCTCTCGGAAAACATTCTGTTAAGATGTAGTTATGTTTTGCCTACCTGTCCTAATTTCCAGATGTGAGTCTGTCCTCATTGGGAAGTACAATATTTCTTTCCTTGGAGGTCACTCTCAATGTGCCCTGCCTTCCCTGAGCAGTTCCTACCAGTCCCCTCCCACACAGGGGCTGTGCTGTGGTCACCAGGGCGAGCCTGAGCCTAGAGGTAGCTGTTATAGACTTCGGTCTTGTCCCTGGAGAAGTGCAGCAAACAACTAGACTCTGGTGTTAACTGATCTGTGTTTCTCTTTGAGGCTTTCTTTTTGAGTGAGCAGCTGCTTCTCCAGCTCTCCTGGGCTTTGCACACAGTTTAAAAACTGAATAGTTATAGCACAGAGACTGTGACAATAACTAGAGCCAGTGAGTTATTTATCTCAGGAGACTTACGGCTTTGATTTGGAATAAAAACACCTAAAACTTTTAACAAGTATTCCAGTATTTGGCTGCTTGTGAATCTGGTATCACAACATCCTTGAAATTAAAACGGTAGATTTCCATTTATTTCTGGGAAAGTTAGAGCCCTAGGGAGCTTGTTTTATGATCTCATTTCCTGTGTCCTATGATAAATTCTTTTCTCAATTTAGGCTTGTGTTCCTATTAAAATAATCACAGATCTCTGCTTATTCACTTATCTCATTATACGGAAAGTTCTTTTTCACACTTGCCCCCCTTTTCTCCCACAAGTTTGCAGGCTGTTTGAGGACAGGGCTCATACTTGCCCTTTTATTTGTCTCTCTTAATCTCTATCCCCTAGCTTCACGCTTTGGCCAGGCTGCGTACCCATTCCTTATTATTGAGTGAATTTATAAAGAAAAGAAAAAAGAAAGATTCATTTCTGAGTAGTTACTATGTAAACAGATGTAAACATCATGAAAGTAAAAGTAAAATAAGATTTATGTATTTTCTGAGGATATATTATGTCGCTGACTTATATACTAATTTTTAAAATAAGATTATATTATTCCTATTTTTTTCAGAAGACGAAGCTGAGGGTCTGAGCTAGAATATGAAAAGAGTTTGGGTAGGATAGGATTGGATGGGAAGTCTGAACATTTCTTTGGTTCTAGAGCTTATGCTCTTAAATGCTATGATGCTTAGAATTTTAGTCTATTTGCTTTGCTTGGTTTTTTGAGACAAAAAATTTTACTAAAGTTACAAGATAATTTGAAGGAACTTACTGAATTTTCAATTAGGAGAGTATAAATAAGCTAGAGACTCAATGATCAGTTATAGAGACTTTGCTAGTAAGTTCTAAGGAGGAACTTACTAACAAAAGAAAAAGGGAAAAATATGGTGTAGATAAGGGAAAAAATGAAATATTTTCTGCTATTGACTCTTGCTTTTTTCAGGGAAGACTGGTGGGGGGGGGATATAGGACTAAAAATGTGGGGGCAGGAGCCAAAGAATAACCTGAAAAAGATAATGTACTTCAAGAATGGATAGATAATTCAAAAGATAACATTTGTTCACTAGCTTGTTCAATGAAAACTTCACTTGGTGGAGTCTGGCCTCAGTGTGCTAAAGACATTTTCTGAGTAAAGCAATAGCAAAAGAGATGGCTTTGGTGAAGCTGTGGCTAGTGGGGCTTTGCATTGCAATTTAAGTTGTGTGACTGTGGCTGGTGAGTTAGGGTAAGGTGTCCCTGGGCCCTCTATACCGTTGAAAAGTAAGGCCATAGTTCTAGGTTTTGTATAGTCCCCAAATGAGCTTGAGGGTCACGTGGCTGTGCTCCTGCTAGGGCAGAGGACAGGAGACCTTTGTTCTGACCCAGGGCACTGGATCTGCTCTTAGGCTATGACAACATGAATCAGAACCATATGGAAAACCACATTTAAGGCTTGAGGAAAAGCAGTGGCTTGAAAACCTGTGTTAGGGCAAGAAGGTAATTCATACCTCTGATGATGAAGATTAAATAGATACTAAATAGTAAATATATCATAGTAAATATATTGTAAGAATAGCACAAAGTTCATGAGGGAAGAAATTAATATGCGCAGGCCATTGTAATATGTAAAATAGTATAGTATCTGCAGGTAGCTAATGATAGATAAAAAGAGTATAGTATAAGCCTAAAAACAATTTTGAGAAGAGAGGAGAGAGCCAGAATGTAAACACCTAAGAGATAAAATCTTATCATCATATACTTAATACAAGTCAAGGTGCACAAAAAAGAGAAGGGGAATAAAGACGAGATGGGGAAATAGGAAATAAATAAGAAAATAGCAAATTTAAATTCAAACATATCAATAACAATATTAGTTCAATTCCTGGCACCAAAAAGAAAAAAGAAAAGAATAAAAAGAGCAACCTTAAATATAAGTGGGCCAATGTGCCACAATAAAAGCAGAAATTTCCCTACTAGATAGCACAGGACTCTGCTTCTCACACATGCTAAATTAAGGCTACAAATATATTATAATTAAATGATTGGAAAAATGCACAATGTTAACAATAACCAAAAGTAGGCTGAAATGACAGTATTAATGTGTAACAAAGTATATTTTACAGAAAAATACATTTCTATGGAGAAAAGTATTCATTTTCTCAGAGACTAAGGGTCAGTTAATTAAGAGATAATTATTTTTGTTATTCTGGGTCTTTTCCATATGAATTTTAGAACTGTCTCCTCTACATCTGTGAGGAATGCTGTTGGTATTTTGATTGACATTGCATTGAATCTGTATCAGTGTTGGAAGGATAGGCATTTTGAGTACTGGTTCAGCCTACCCAAGAACAGGGTGTCTCTTTCCATTTTCTGGTGTCTACCTTGATCTATTTTGTCAGGGGAATGTAGTTTCTTACTGCAGGAATTTTTCATTTTCTTGGTTAGATTTATTCCTATATATTTAATTTTTCCTTGTGCTATTGTGAATGATATTGTTTTTCTAATGCGTTAGTATATAGAAATGTGATTTACTTTTATATATTGAACTATATCCTGATATACTGCTGAATTGGTAATTAATTCTAGGAGTCTTTTGGTGCAATTTTTGGTGTCTTCCATGTAGAGGATCGTGTCATTGGCAAATGATGCTAACTTCACTTTTTCCTTTCTTGTATATATTCTTTTTACTTCTTTCTCCTGCCTGATTGCTCTGGCTAATGTTTGAAGGCCTGCATTGACCAGGAGTGATGGTCCTAGGCATGCTTGTCTTGTTTGTAATTTTACAGGGAAAGCCTTCAGATTTTCCCCATTTAATATGATATTTCTAGTGTATCTGTGTTATAAAAAACTCTTATCATATTGTTAGCAAAAATAAGGTCCTTCCATACATGTTTTAAGAGTTTTATTGTAAATGTGTGTTGAATTTTGTGAAAGACTTTTTCTAGTTATATTGAAATGGCCATGTGACTTTTGTTCTGGTTTCTGTTTATGCAATGGGTCACATTTACTGTTTTCCATATGTTAAACTGTCCTTGTATACATGGAATGAAGTTTATTTGCTCATTATACATGATCTTTTTGAAGATTTGTTGCACTCTTATTGCCAGTATCATGGTGAAGGCTTTTGCATCCATGTTCATTAAAGAAATTGACCTATATTTCTCTATTTCTATGTCTGTCTATCTGTCTGTCTCCGTCTTTCTGTCTCTTTTTCTCTTTCTCTCTCTCTCTCCCTTCTTCCTTCCTTTCCTCTCTTTTTCATTGGATTCTTGTCTGGGTGTTGGAATCAGAGTAATGACTTTCAGGAATGACTTTGAAAATACTTGTTTCCTGTTGATTTCATTAAAGACTTTGAAGAGTATTGATGTTCGATTTTCCCTGAAGTTTTTGTAGAACTTGGTAATGAATTGATCAGAATCTGGGCTTTTCTTGGTTTTAAAGTTTTTAATTACTACTTCAATTTCATTACCTATTGTTGGATTATTCAGGATTTTTAAATCTTCTTGGTTCAGTTTCGGTGATCATACTTGTCTAGTAATCTATCCATTTTTCTGAGTTTTCCAATTTATTGGCTTCAAAGTTCATGAAATATTACTAGTAGTTTTTTCTGGATTTTTCAGTGTTTGTTTAGATTTTGTCTTTTTCACTTCTGTAGTTTCATTTATTTGTTTATTTTTCCAAAGAAAATGATTTTTATCGGTATGTTTTAGGTATATATAGCAATCACATTCATCATAGGGAATTTGTGCCAGTACATGATATAATTTAGTTCTTTTTTCCTCTATACCTCTACCCTCTCTTCAACCCCTCTTCTTTTTATTTATAAAACTTTGTTTCCATTTTCCTTCTTTTCTCATTTTTCAAATGTTCCCTTCCTTCCCTCTTCCCTTCCCCTTTTTCCATTTTCATTTGAATATTTTCTTCTAATTTCCTCAGTATTTATTATACATTTTTGCCCTTATTTACACTTCCATTTTCTCACTCCAGAAAGCAATGCCATATTTGTACATGTGTGTTTGATTTATTTCACCCAATATGGTCTCAAGTTGCATCCATTTACCTAGAACTGTCTCATGTTTATCATTTCTAATACATTGATTTGGATCTTTTCTGTTTCTAGTAAGATGAGCTAAAGGTTTATCTATTTTGTTTATTCTTTCAAAGAACCAGCATTTCTATTAATTGATTCTTTGTTTTGCCTTTTTAGTCTCTTTTACTGATTTATATTCTGATATTTATGATTTATTTCCTGTACTATCTTTATATTTAGATTTTTCTTGTTTTTCTAGGACATAAAAGTGCATTATTGCTGGGTTATTTATTTGGGGCTGCTTTGGTTTGTTAATGTGAGTATGCAGAGCTTTATATGTCCCTTATATGACATCCCATTCTTTGCATTCCATAAGTTCTGATATGTTATACTGATATTATCATTTAATTTTAAGATGTCTTATGTCTTCCTTGATTTTCTGTGACCCGCTGATTATTCAAGAGTTTATTATCATTTCATTTCCATATGTTTTCATAATTCTGTGGTTTCTTTTGCCATCGGATTCTATTTTGATCACATTATGATCTGGCAATTGGCATAGTATAATTTAAATTATTTTTACATTAGAAAATGCTTTTTCTTCTTTCCTTTATGAAAAAAATTAAACAAAATTGTATAATCAAATAACAAAAGAGTCATGATAGCTATTATATAATGGATTATTATCTTTTGCATTTATTTATGCCTGATTTATTGGCTAGTATGTAACCTATTTTGTAGGAAGTCATATGTACTACTGAGAAGAATGATATACTCTTGTTATTGGGTGGAAAAATCTGTAGATATGTGCTAAATTCAAAGGTTCAGAGTTTGATTCAACTCTGATATTTCTATGGCTTAGTCCCACACAATCATTCCCTTTCTAAAATGATGCCTGATTAAACCCTCTGAAAATATGGCAGACACTGTGTTGGATTTCATCTCTCACTCCCTCCTGCCGTGAAGAAGTCACCCTTGGCCTAAAACCCCACATGGTGTTTGTAGCTTAGAACAACAGTGAAGTGTTCTTGGCTCTAGCACTGCTAGTCCATACATTATTTTCTCCTCAAAGTTGCCTAGTCTTTTGTGCTTATATTCATCCTTGGAGTGCTGGCTTTCCCCACAATTGGGGAGGTTGGTTGTCCATTGTCTCTGAGGGGATCCAGTATACAGAGCAGCATACTGGCTGGTGGTGTGATTTGGCCACGGAATGGAAACCATGGTCCAAAGTTGACCGGGGACTGCCACTGTACAGCTCAAAGTGAATTTTAAAGTGCTGTTTACCATGGCATCAACAAGTGAAATTCCTACAAAGAGTCCTCAAGCCATTACCCTATTTCTTTCTGAAGGAAGCACCCTGAAGGGTAAACTGTACTCAACCCAGTTTTCACTTCTCCCCCCTCAATCCACCTTCCAGTCCAGAGGGCTCACACTCCTTTCCTGATCATAGATTTGAGTGTCTTTCATCCTAACAAAGACAAATATATTGCCACATTTATTAAAATTATTTTTCTTTCTTTTTTTATTGTATCTCTGTCATGTTTCCTTTAGTATCACCAGAAGAAAACGTTTAAATACATGATCTGGATTATATTTCAATTAGATTTCATGTTCCTTTTCACTTTGAGGAAGATTCAAATCATACAGCATTTGATCCATATTTTTATAACACTTCATAATGATAATCAGAAAAAATAAATTCCAGGACAGCTTCAGAATGTGGCAAGAAAGATGGGGTAAAAGTATCCAATGGAGAAGGATCTTTTTATAGGGGACTAATGGCAATGTATTGTATTATTTTATTTTAAAAAATTAAATATTCACCACATATTTTGATAATTCCTTATATGCATACAAAGAGGAACTTGTATTATCAGAAGAATAGACTAAGAAGAATGCATACTCTGGGGAAAATATATGTATGTTCTTCATGCAAATATGGTATGGCAACATGAAGCAGAGATGCTGGGATTCCTTTGAATAATTCAAAACTGATCTGACTTCTGGAGCATGGGAAAAGTATACTAATGGAAACAAAATTTGTTATTTAGGGAAAACATTTGGCCTTCTGTATTTGAAAAACTGGGCACCTAGTCCATAATCTTTCTAACTTTTCCTGCCTCTGTCTTTGCTATCAGTCACTGGAATGGTTGAATGACTCAAAGAGAATGTTGAAGTCATATTCAATGATTTCTCAGAGCCATGTCTTGGACGCTTCAATCACTAGGCTTTGCTCTATTGCGTTGAAATCATAAGTTTAGATTTTTCAGTTTCTGATTGCAGTTTCCTATCACTTCAGCAGACTCAGTGAGTTTCCCCCATTCTTTGTCTTTTGACCTCTAACTCCCTGATCCTTCTAATTTCTCTATATTTTTAATATTCTCCTCTTTACTGCTTTTCTACCCATCCTAAAATCCATAAGCCATTGTTCCTATCACTGCTTTCAATAATATCCTCACTTATCTCACCACTGTAAACTTTTGATGCATTTCTGTTTACATGAGTAGAATTTTGAGTGCTTCAAGCTGATCTAACTTCTAAAGAAGCAAACAGTAACAAGGTCATATTCATATAAACTAGCATGTTGTTTTTGTCTCTGTGTATATGTACATGTACATGTGGATGATGCATATGTATGCTCTTGAGAATACTTGGTCTTAAATTCAGTCTATTTTTTCCTGTTGTAGAAATGCTTGGAAAAAAACCATTTTTTTGATTAGAAAATTGTCTAACATGTTGTGTGTACAAAAGTTATAGAACTGATGTTTTGTGCCAAATGGGACTGATTTTATTTTCATCATTTTTGCAGGGTACCCATTTGCTAGGAGAAGACTGGATGAAAAGCGAAATATTTGCTTCTTCTCTTTTCTGTTTATTTCAATGTTTCTTACTCTAGCAAATTGCTGCTTCTTTGATATTTCACATTTAGGTTTAGTTCCACCATCATTCAAGATGTTCTCAAATCTTGCTAGCCTAGGAATCATCTTGTCTTTGTAATAACTTTGCATATTTTTCCCTCTCGTGCATTATTTGTTGGCCTTTTATTTGACACTTGCTTACAAATTCTTGGGGTCTTCCCTTTTTAGGGCTGCTGTCATGTACTGACAGAATGCGTATAAATATAAGCATTTACATAATGCAACACACATATACACAGAACATTTTGCAAATAATTACATAAACAAATATGCTAGATCCAAGAGTATGAGTGGTATCACCACTGCATTTTTTAATGGCAGCACAGACACAGGTGTCACCAACTTAGTAAAATGACATAGTGAGCACAAGTGGTACTAAGGGAAATAGGGGGATATTTTATACTTTTGACAAGCTATGATTGTAGCTCATGCTCAAATACAGACAGGTAATGACAGTAACGTGCACAAACTAGACAGAATAGATGTTCTCTCTTCTCTCATGGTGTCAGAGATGCTTGATATGCAGCTTTCATCAGAAATTTGAAGCAAATATCTGTTGCACATGAACATCTGAATAATGTAGATAAAACAGAGGACAAGGCCCTCTGTCCCTTAGAAACTTTCATTTAAAAAAATTAGATACTTCTTATATTTCTCTAAAAAGAGGCTTTGACAATTTATTCAAATCCCAATCTACTGAGAAAGATCTAGGTGGAGAACTCTATGGAAGACACCAAAAATAAATTGCAGATAAGTATGACCGAGTCTTTGATTTTTTTTAAAGTGTCTACAAAGATGTATTTGTTGAGTAAGTGGTTTAGGAAGAAAACTAGAAGATTAATATACTGTATACATAGTACTCTTATGATTTTAGAGGCAGATTCACACTTGCAAATTCACTTTTCTTAGGATATGGCCTCCAAATCCTTGCCTTTATGAATATCAAGAAAAAAATAACCTTAAATGATTTTTCTAAGAGATGAATGTATGATTCACTTTATGTCTTTTGGTGATTTTATACTGTATGAGCTATTTCTCAAGAATGTAAGATCTAAGTTGGAACCTTTGGGCAACAAATGTAGCAATGAGCAACCTCCCCAAAGAAGCAATGAGACAATTTGTAAAATGCTTTCAACAACTGTTTACCAGGGATATAGATTGCTTTACTGCCGCCTGATAAGCCTGATTTAAGAGCAATTGGAATATTGGAGGGACGAACCATTCCTGTGAGAACAATAAGCAAAAAACTCCAAAATATAATTGTTATATGAACTTGAGTGGGTTGAGAAACATCTGGTGAACTAACAGGTTGATAATATAGCTGTCTACCTTGCATACAAATACATACATACTTTAATATATGTTTACCAATATACATATAATGTTTTCCTTTTCCCATCCAAGTTGTTCTTTCCTTTTTATCACATTCTTTTCTTTTCATTATGACAGTATTTATTGCACATTTTGGATCTTACTAATTTTTTGGCCTTTTACTTTTTATACTAGGGAGACTACAATATTTATAATTGTGAGTTTGACTTATTTCCTTTATATAAATGGTCTCAAGTTGTCTCCATTTACCTATAAAAGCCTCAAGATTATCTTTTTAATAGCTGAGTAATATTCCATGAAAAATACCATATCTTTTTTATCCATTCTGCAGTTGATGGTCATCTGGGCTGTTTCCAAGGTTTAGCTATTACAAATTGTGTTACTATAAATATGGGTGTACATATGTCACTGTGGCTTGACATTTTCAGTTTTCCTGGGAACATACACAGAAGAGGAATAGCTGGACTGAATGGGACTTTCAATTCTAGTTTATTTGAGAAATCTCCATACTGATTTCCACAGTGGTTGCACCAGTCTTTGTAGTTAGGCTTTACAAAAGAATAGGTTTAGTACAGGGCACATAATTTATAGGATTATTTTATAATATTCGCCCAAAGAATCAAATGCAGAAGAGTGCAAGAGATCTTTCCACACAATAGAGACAAAAAGAATCCAGTTGTGACCCTATATTCCATGGCAATGACTTGCATGAGCACAGCTGAAGACCTGGAGCCCATGGCAATGTCCCCCATGAATCCAAGCTAGAGACCTAGAGCTCAGGACAATGTCTCACACAAGTCTATCAAGAATCTGCACTGGGAAGTTCCAAATATCAGTGGTGGAAGCTAGAAAGTCTGCACCAGAGTGGTGAAGGATCTGTGCTAGCAGGCTGAGGGATCTGTACTGGAGCCAAGAAGCAATGCTCAAGGTAAGAACCAGTGCTCTCCCCAAAATAACCATTGCCATTCTCAGCAACAGTGAGGACCTGACCTCTCCAAGTGAAGAGAACAGCATGACCAGCTTTTTTAGGGGAATCAACAACACATCATGTCCCCCTCTCGTTCTCTTTTTATTCTGTTGGCAATAATCCTCAGGTGGGCCTTCCACATGCAGAACCATGCTGATACAGTTCAGCTTGGTGTTATAAATTGATCATTAGTTAATCACCATATGTCCAACATAATGAACCTGCCACTAAGTTCCAGGCTGATTACCCCAGAGAATGGTGCTATATCAGGGACTCAAGGTTGGTCAGTGCTGCTGGCAGATGGAACATTCAGCAGGAGTTATAACCAGATCAACTTTGATGAGTAGAAGTCCATGTTGCTAAACCCACATAATCTCTATCCCTGCCATTGTGGCCACTTTCTTTATGAGTCCATTGGGCAATGATGATGGCTGAAGGAAAATATTGACTGCTATCCCCAGGATACTCATCCTATCAATTTATTATTAAAATCCTTGTAGTGGGTTGGTAGCTTATGGTCGGCTTATACATCAATTGAACTGAATCAGTGTGGTAATGACTATGGATGTATGAAATGAGCTGTTATCATTGGAGGAGCTCCAGACCTTGTGCCTGAGAATGGCTGTGGCTCACTTTTGGGGAGCTCTGACCCTTACTTTGAGCATTAATTCCTGGCTCTGGAGGGAAAGATGTTTTCTGTTTGATCTCCAGAAGCTTGTGATGCTGGCTTCCTGGTATTTACTTGACTGTTCTCATCATTGGAGGATCTTGGGACCTCATTGTCTCTGAGGATGTTTGTGGTACTTTTCTGGGGAGCCCTTGTCCTTATTTTGAGTGTCACTTCTTGGCTCTAGTACAGAACACTCAGTCTGCTGGCACAGATCTTTCACCCCTCTGGCATAGACTTTATAGCTTCTACTGTTGACATTTGGGCCTTCCCAGCACAGAGTCATGAAATAGACCTGTATGAGTCATTGTTGTGGGCTCTAGGTTTTCAGCTGAACTCATGCAGTTTATTGCCGTGGGATCCAGGCCATTGGCTGTATTTTCTAGGTCTTTAGTGGACAAATTTCCTACACTTTCTTTATATTTGACTCTGTGGGTGACCATTATGTGTCCTGTATGTGATTGTTATCCTTGCAACCCCTGGCTACAACAATCCTCTTCACGGATCATGGAAATGAGCATTAACATAGGACACAAATGTCTTTACATCCTTCACTCATGCAGAGGTCTCCCACATACCTCTTCCTCAATTACCTTTGTCACCAATTTCCTAGTCATATTTCTTGGAAGTCCCAGACCATCTGGCCAGCTCATGAAGTCATATAGAGTTGCACATCTACTCAACTTCAACATTTATTTCTACTATACTGTACAAAAATGTGCATTTGCCAAATAACTGCCCTCTGTGAGGATTTCCTTTTGTGACTGCTCTTCAAATATAGTTCACCTAACTATAATCACTATTTTATTTTTACTCATTCCTGTTGTTTTAGTATTATGTTTTGCTTCCACTCTTGTATAGTAGTTGTAGGATCATGTCACAGTTGACCTCTGACTCTACTATTGGTAGCACATGAATTAAGATTTTAGAGGACATATTAAACAGCATCTTGGCACCAGTTGGGGGGGGTACCTAAAATTATTTATAAAAATAGGAC
The DNA here is from genome assembly GCF_034190915.1 of Cavia porcellus. NCBI lineage: Eukaryota > Metazoa > Chordata > Mammalia > Rodentia > Caviidae > Cavia > Cavia porcellus. The sequence continues at coordinate 68,901,541 of NW_026947496.1, forward strand.
CTGAACTGAAGTACAGAGAATACTAATATCCTCAGTATTTATTAGATATGGAAGCAAACAACTTTTCAATGTGATTATTACAATTTAAAATCCTATCTAGACCTTGAACGGTACTATTGCCAACACTTAGAAATTTGATATAAATCTGGTGTGTGTATAGTCATATCAAAGTGTGGTTTTAATTTGCATTTTGTTATGACTAGTTAAATCCAAAGCCATTTCATATGCTTATTAGTAAATTGGATATCCTCTTTTGTAAAATGTCAATTCAAGTAATGTTATGGATTAAGAACTGGTGGTCAATTTAATGCCAGCTGGATTACATCAGCATGGCATTGAGTGAAGATGCTCCACCTGAGGAAAGTTGCCAGGATAAATAGGTGGAGAAGAAGGGAAATGTTGAGGGCATTGAGGCGTTAATGCGTTGTTGAATTGAGGCATTGTGGATTCTCCCACGAGTTGCTGTTTGAGCCCTTGGTTCTCCTGGAGATGCTCTGGTCCTCACATCAAGCACTGCTTACTGGCTCCGGAGGGGAAGACATGTGCCACTCGGTCTCCAAGATGAACTTGTCATGCTGCTTCCTGGCATGTGCCCAAATGTGCTTGTCATTCGGAGGAGCTAGGGGGCTCTGTGTCACTGAGGATGGCTGTGGTGCCTTTCAGGACAGCCCTGGTCTTTGTTATGAGTATGATTTCTGGGCTCCAACATAGAACCCTCATCCCACCAGCACAGCTCCTTCATCCTCCTGGCACAGACTTTCTGGCTTCCACCACTGACCTTTGGGCCTTCCCAGCATGGATCCATAAAAGAGACTGGCATGAGTCCTTCTTGTGGGCTGTAGACCTCCAGTTGGACTCGTGGGAGGCATTGTCATCAGCTCTGGAATTTTATCTGGACTCATGTGGGACATTGCTGTGGGATTTAGGTCCTTGACTAAATATTCTATGTCTTTGGTGTTGTGGATAGATTTCCTACATTTTCCTGTGTTAACTCCCAGTGACCATTATAAAAATAATATTATAAACTCCATGTCCTGATTCTAATTGTTTTCTGCACAATGCCTAACTACAAGTAATTTTCCTATTTCATGAGTGTTTCATTTTATTGATTATAGCATCTATAGGGCTCATTTTATTGTTTTTTTGATGCATGTTTTCCAAAGATCTCCAGTTCTTTGGATTGCTTTTAGTGAAATGTTTTGATAAATGCAAGTTCTTAATTTGAATGTAATTGTGATGACTAAGCTTAATTGTTTAATTTGATTGTCTTGAGAATTCTTAGGAGATTTACAAAGCATACTCACAGAGGGATCATGGGGTAACTTTGGGTACTATGCATAGTCCACCTTCCTTTCTAAAGTTGTTCCCCCTCTCTTCTTCCAGGCCACAATGAAGTGAGCACCTTATTCCACCATGTCCTTCTACCATAATGTTTCTGCCTTGGAGCTAGCCAGCCACAGACTGAGATCTCTGAAACCATGACCCAAATTAAACCTTCTTCCTTTAAACTGTGGGTGTCAGGTATTTTGTCCCTCAACAGGAAACCTTACCAAAACAGCAGTGTATCATATTTATTTTTTTGAGTAAATAAATACCTATTGTTTTACATTGAAGAAAAAAGTTGCCTCAAAGTCATGAATCCAATCTCATAATTTCCTTCTAAAACCATTATTATTTTGTCTTTCACATGTAGATAAAGGATCTTCTGTTATTATCATTTGGTGTGGACTGAGAGATTCAAAAATTCATTTTTCATATAGATATGTAATTGACAGCATAGTTTTTTTTTGTTTTGTTTTTTTGTTGGTTTTCCAAAGATCATCTTTTACTCATTGCTTTACAATACATCATTTGTCTTAAATCAAACATTGATCTATTTACCTACTTCTAGAATATTCTGTTCCACCAGTCTTTTCTGTATCTTTGTAAGATATCACATGGTCTCATTTATTAGAGCTTTATAATTCCTGATACATGGTAATATTCTGTGCTCTAACATACATGTAGATATTCATCTTGAAAATTACCCTTGATAATTTGATCTTTGAATTTTCATATAAATATTATAATTGGATTCTTAACTAAAAATAACCTATTTGGAATTTTTATTGCAATTTTCAAGAAGATTCTCTAAATGAATTTGAGAACAATTTATATCTTTGGAGCTTAAATCTTCATACTGATAACTTTGCATATCCATTTATTTAGATGTTCTATAATTGTCTAAGAAATATTATGTAAATCTCATTGCAATTTTAGTATTTATCCATTAGATTGATCTCTAGGTATTTAATGTAGTTTGGTGAATTGTACCAAATTATTTTACCTATCAGATTTTATTTCTTATTTTTTCATTAAAAATGGTCTTGTATCATTATTTCTACCATATTTGTTTTAATTATTATTGTTAATTTTTGGGTTTCCTGTTTTCTTGTGCTTTCAGTTGTTTGCCACTTCTAAATATATAATTTTTTACTTAATAGCACATAAAATATTGGATGGAGATTTTTGTTCCATATGGCTAGTATAAAAGTAAATAAGGTTGAAGGGGTAAAAATAGTTTTTTGAAAGTTGGAATCTTAATATAATTACCTGGAGCTCCAGTAAAAGTATTTTTCACTGTTCTAACTTCTTCCATAAATAAACAAATGAAATGTTTCTGAGAGATGTAGAAAAGGATTTCAAAATTTATATTGCTTTGCATTGCTGATTGAACTCGTTTTATTTGTTCCTTGTGTACAGTTTTTGGTCACATAAAAACAGTCATTTGATGCTGAAATTTGAGACTCTCTCTTTTGCCTGAAATCCTTGTTGATCCATTATACAGGATGAGGGATTTTATCTTTCCATGAACAGATGGTAAACAATTTGGGCTGGTTAAAACTCACATTCACTTCTCGCTGCATCAAGTGATAAGTGAGATTTTTCAGGATGAAAGAACATAAGCTATACTTTCTTGAGTCACTAGGTTGATGGTGCCCATAAAATCCTACTAACTGACCAATGATTACTAGCAGAGACTTCAATCATAAGTTCATGTATTTATTTGAGGCTTTGTGGGCTGTTTTGTATTCTCATTCAACAATTTTGTCAGTTAAACTCATATCCCACTATTGTAAAGAGATAACTAAGTATCAGCAACATTAAGTTGCTTGCTCCAAAAGTTCCGATAGGGCCAATGGTCACAGCACATATGGGCCAGTCTTATTTTAAAACTGACATCTGCATGGCAGGCAGGCTGCTTCCAGAGTGTGTTTATGAACTTATCCACAAAGCACTGGTATCACAACCATGTGGAAAGAGTTGTGTGATAAGAATATTTTTTCCCTACCAATAATAAACGTTAGCTCCATTACCTCCTAAATATGATCACCATCATTACTCTTTTTTTTTTTTTTTTTTTTTTGAGAAGGTGACACTATGTAATTCAGGTTGGCCTTGCATTCACTATACAGTCCAGGATGACCCAGAACTTCCTGCTATCATCCCTGCTTAGCCTCTGGAGTGCTGAAATTGTGTTTCACATCACACTCAATGTATTGATGCATCTTCTAATATTAGACATTGTTACTGTGTTTGCACCTGAATCTGGCAGACCTTTTTCATGAAGAAGAACATAACATAATAACCCAACTATATCCGTGGAAAAACATCAAAGTTAGATTCTGCTTCACTGTTTATTATGTACTTTAGTTGTAGAAGCAACTCTAGAATCTCGCAGTGTAATGCTGAATCTTTTTTTCCTAATAAAAACGTTTTTGTTCATTATTTCTCTAAAACTATGAGATCAATTCTAACAGCTATGCTTCTGAATCAATATCCAATCACTTCTCTAGGAAGCTATGCTGAGAATGAAATTTCTAAACACCTGCAAAGACCCAGTAAGAATTTTCCCAGTTGCTTTTCTTGTACTTTTCAGGCAAATTTTGCTTCTTTCAAAAATGGCTATTCTCAAACTTTTTTAACTATAAAAGGAAAAAAATTGATAAACTTTTTCTGCCTCTTTTATCTTGTGAAAACCTTTGTTAGAGTGCTTTTCTTCTGCAAACATGTTTATTTTATTGTGTGTTTCATTCAACTCCAAATCAAGTTTATTTTTTCTGGCCAGATCTATACCAGTTTCTATGAATTCTCTGATTCACATGAAGGTGAGCTGTTTACTAGTTTTGTGATTATGGTATCTCAGTAATAGAACTCTTATATTTTATCTTTTAATGATAAGTGAACTTTTACTGTTTAAAATTTAACATTTTTTATAATGAGAAAGTAGGTATTTTTCTTCAGTGAGTCTAGGTTTTGGTGAAAATAAAAGCGAAGCTGAATAGAATATAGAATGTTGCTTTATTTCTGGTTTAATCTTAGGGAGCCAAATATGCCACTGGGGACCCATAGCTTGTTTCTGCCTGTTTGAGGAGGCGTTTATGGATATGACTGTACTCTGTTACACAATAGCTATGCCATTTCAAAGCCTGTCCTCTGCTGTGTTTTCATTTGTGTTATTTTTCACAACTATGTTCTCCTAAGTCTGCCCAGACTTTCTGGAACACTCTGTAGAAATCCTTCAGTCTGTGAGGAATGGTCTGCGAGTTGCTATTGCTGTTTTTTTGAGGTCAGTGCTTCATTAGACTCTGGTTTCTTATTCCCTCTGGTGGAGACAGTAATTTGCTACAGTGATTTCTCTCTTTTTCTCTGTGAAATTTCTTTGGGTTCTGGTTAACATTTCAAAGATTTTAATAGCTAAGCAAATTTTATTTACTTCTAATATCCTTTTTAACATTAATTAAATCTAGTAATGCTTATATTTTCTCTTCTTTTTCTGTCTTATTTCACTCTATCTTAAACTTTAACATCTAATTCACACTTTTAAATCTGGATTATAAAATTTTAATCTTCCTTGTAAGAATAGCTCTTTCTTCTTGTAATTTAATCAATTTACCTTTTTATCACTGACACGTGAACAAAGTGTGATTTTTAAGCATTAGTTATCTCTTTATACCATGATCTTAATATCTGAAGCACGCATGTTTTTAAAAATTACCCAAAATTTTTTGTGTACAAGAATTTCTTTAAATATTTTTCTTTTCTCAAGAAGGTGACATACTATTTTTAGAATAATGACTACTCTTATTTTAATATTTTTAAAAATGAAATATACCACCTTTTATAGGAAAGCCTTAGTTTGAGCTCCTAAACTCTAAAAATGTTAATGGAGTTAAGACCAACAGCAAATTCAGTCACCCTGAAAACATGTGGCAGATGGTATATTTGAACTCATGGACCAACCACATAAAATCCATCTATAACTCTTTTCATAGTACTAAATTGAGAATGTCTTGCAATCTGAAGGCAAAAAATATTGTTAGGCTCACCAATGCCTAAAATAATTTAGTCCTGCTGTTAACTTCTTTGTAATGACAGATGAAGTTGTGACTCTGGCCCAAGGTCTATTTGCAGAAGTACTGCATGTTAAGGCCCTTGGCTGGCCGAATACTACATGGTAAAGGTGAGACCTCTGAGTGGCATTTGCTCAGGACATGAGGGGGCTGTGCTGTACTTATATAGGTAATACCTTGCAGTATTTATACATGTAATACATTTATAAATAGCTGCACACTATACAGAACTGTTATGTTCATCATTTCATTCCTGGCAATAATCCTTAAGTATTATCCCCAGATTTATAAGAAAGGGGGAATACTTTCAGAACACCAACTGATTTTTGCCTAAGAACTGTTAGTTAAATCAAGGTGCCAATAGAATCTAGTTTTCTTGACTGCAAGTGTCCTCTTATTTCCATAAAGAGAAGGGAATTCAGAGCAAGTTTTTCTTAAGAGCTCTTACTGAGACAGTAAGCTTCCTACATACCAGTTAAGACCAGACCATTGACTCATAATGTTGAAGAATGAAATTGTAGACAAAAGGAGTGTTTATTAGAAGGAGGAGATAAATAGTTCAAGTTGGGAAGTGTATAGAGTGAGAGCTATGTGGATCCATGGTCCAGAATTTTTTATGGATAAGCAGAGCTCAGGGATTGCTCAGTTGTGTAGTGGCCACCTGTCATAGTGGGTCTATGGGTTTAAAACCACCAAGTGGAATATAGGCTCCTTAAACCAGTTACTCAGTGTGCAAAGCCTAAAGGAAACCTTTTAAAAAAAAAAACAACAAAACACTTACTTTCACTTACTTTCTCCTCATTCTTATGTTTCTCCAAACTTAGTCCTGAAGGTAAGAATGGTTATAGTTCAGCCCTGAACATAGGGAAGGGCTGCATTTTACGCTGCCTGAGAAATTCGATCCTTTGTCGAAGTCTCAGTTTTAGTGCCTGTTTTTATATTAATTTCTATCAGTGTGGCTGATGATCTTAACCCCAATTTGCCTCTGTTCATTGAAATCTGTCTTTTATAAGTTAAATGGATACACTGTTTTTTATATTCCTTCTCTGAAGAAGTGTCCCTAACTATCTTCTAGCTTCTTTTTGCTGAGGAGAGTTTGAACGGGGGGGGGGGCAGCCATCATGGACTCTTCTCATAGGGTTGGTCTAAGAGACCTCAGAGAGACTCTCACACATCCATCACTGGAGCTGGAGGACCATTTGGAGTTTGACAACCTCTAGATGAGAAGAAATAAATTTAGTTATGTGATGCTGAAGTGAGCACAAGAAAAAATTAATTTTATTAAGAGATTAAGGAACACATGACTCAAACCCTAGAACTAGAATTAGAAGACAAATTGGGAAAGGGAAAGAGCCAAACCCTGTTGCAACTGGAAGTAAGGATTGTAACCAGTTGAATCCTAGGCCTCCCTTTCATGGAAGTTATCTGTAAGTTTAATTTTTAAAAAGACAACAAGTTTTGTTGTGAGTGTGCAGTTTCCTCGTGTTTGGCCAGAAGGAGACTAGACTCTACAATTTTGGGACTTTTAGCTGAGGATTTAAAGATCTGACTCTATAGCTGTTATTGTGCTTGAGCAGCTTTGTTAAACAATAATGACAAAAAGTTATAGGCATAAAGACTTCTAGCAGGAATTAGTGTACTCTGTTCTTATATTTAACCTAATTTTGGGTTTAATAATGTATTTTTAATGAATCTTTCTGTTTTTATTTTCTTCTGGCTATTTAAGGTCAAGTTGAAAAAGACCTGTTCTCTAAGCCCACTTATATTTTTTAAGCTTTGGTCCTGAAACACAGATTGAATACCTATAAGGTCAGTTATACCAGTATTGAAATTGGAACAATAGATCTAACTATTGTAATCCTGTCTGGATAGTAACTATTTTGAAATATGAGGTATGGCTAGAAAACTATTACCTTTATTAATTACTGGGGCACACCTAACATTTTAGTATAACAATCATGATAACATTACTAGACTAGAATCATTATGATAGAGCGGAAATAAATGTAACTCCCAACCTACTAGATGTCAGATATGCTGAGTTTGTGTATCCTAGAATTGAAGAATGAATTCTATGGAACAGTTACAAAACAGCTTCTGAGAGACAGAGGAGACCTGAAAATGGGTTGCCAAGAAGCCCACTTCTCAAAGAAAGGTTTATGAGGTTGGTACAAAATCATGAGGTAGATATAATGTGGATATCAACCAATAAGATTATGAATGTAGCCATTTAGGTAATATTGATATGATGGGGAAGCTGACATGTTATGTAGCAAGTGCCCACAGAGAGACTTTTATAGGAAGAGGTTAATTAGGAGGTCCTGGTCACCCACCTGGGTGACTGATATCTATTGAGACTTTATTGGATCAGGTAATACAAATTATAGTATACTGCTTATCTCTTGAGGAAGCAATGCAAACCCGATCATTCCATGTTTATTCTGAGGCCTGGCTTTCAACGGATGCACCTTCAGCCACAATTGTAGCATGGTTTCATCTTCTGCACTGACTCCTGTGCAGCCTAGCTCTGCCTGACAGCTTATGCTATTTCTACTTAACTTAGCTATCTGTAATAACTAGGTTCCTCCTAATACTTCTGAAATGCATTCATTTTATTAACTGGTTACCTTGTCAAATTATAACATTCTAACTCATTTAAATTTTCTACTTTTAACAAAGTACATTTTAAATAGAATATACTGCACTTGTTTGCAGATGAAATTTACAGGTTACTAATTCCAATAAATAATTCTTAGACTGACACTGCCTGGGTTGCATAATGTTTAAGTACATTGAACAGTTACAACATAATTTTATGATAGTCACACAAACCCAATCCTGAAAAAGTATATCATTATAAACAATTTTCATCTGGGGTCACCAGCATAGCATTTGCTTAAGTTTTTGCATCCTTGAAGTCCTATATATTTTAGAGACACAAATGGATTTAATATACAATGAGGTGGGCACTAATTAGCATCACAGCCTGTAGCAGTTTTACATGATATATCTATACTGACAAGAATTTAAAGAAAAAAGTATCTTTAGATTACTAACAAGTTCAAAAGAAAAAGTCACTGACTGAAAATAAACTTATTACCTAATATACAAGTGTATCCAATTTATATAAGATGGAAATTTAAAGAGGTGCCAAAATTTTGATAATTTTATATCTAAAATCTAAATGTAGTACATAAAAAGCACTTATAAATTACTTTGTATCTGTTAAACTTATACAGTCTTAATCCTATAAACTTAGTTTTACAGCTTATATCACATAATATTTTGTTTTTAGATATTTATACATCTCTAGTCCCAAATATATAGAGTATGTTATAAACTAATAGTTGTTCATCTAGTCAATCACAAACTTATTGAAAACATTTTATAAGTTAACATTTAAATACTTATTAACTGTTTTTAATTTTTTTTATTATTTTGAAGGTAGTGAAACACAGCAGAACAAGACAGAGCAAAACCAGTTAAGATAGTACAGTGAAACTGGCACAGAAAGTCATGGTAGGTTACCAGGATAACAGTAATAGGTGCCATAGTGTATCTTGTTATCTTCACAGTAGTTGTTCTTTCAATCAAGTACAGCAAAATTAAATGAAATACAGAAAATTATAGAACTTATCAAAACAGAATATTGAATAAAGCAATACAATTAATCAGAACAAAGCAAAACGGCTATAACACTATTTGCCTTCAAAGAGATGTTAGAAGGAAATCCCCGCTACTTGCTATACTATGTATGGTCAACCTCCCAAGAGACACTCAGACCTCTGGCTCCCATTTGCTAATGGCATGGGGGGGGGTTGAGAGGTTGGGGGATGGGAGCCAGTAGGCTCATAGCTGCTTATCAGGGAGGCATGCAGATTGCTTGGTTTCCCAGCGCCCTAAGTTCCATCATGGCAGGGATCTCAGGAAATTCTGGCTGCTTGGTTCTCCCCCTGGGGCAGCTGCCACTTGCCGGAGCCAAGGCTGCTTTAAATACTCATTAACTCAGGGATTCTCACTTGGCCCTGGACTGGGAACTTCATGGCTTCTGGGTGCACAGCACCAGAATGGTGGGTCCTGAGCAGGCCTGCAATGGCCTCCCTGCTCCTGGCTGTACTTTGCGGACGCTGGAGTTCTAAGCAAGCAAGCTGGTGACATCCGTTCCAGAGGCTGGGTGGCCCAGGATAAGTGCCCCACACTTTGCCCTGAGTCCAGCTAGTTTGAGATCCTTGCTTGGTCCCGGAAAGGGAACTTCGCGGCTTCTGGGTGCACTGGACCAGTGCAGTGGGTCCTAAGCGGGCCTGCAATGGCCTCACTGCTCCTGGCCCTGCTTGGTGGACTCTGGAGTTGTAAGCAAGCAAGTGGGCACCATTGATTCCAGAGGCTGGGCTTCAGCTGCCCTGCCCCACTCCCAGTTACCCTCTCTCAATCCTGGAACTGGGTGGCCAGAGTCCTAGGAGCTGAGGGCAGAGAAGAGGATTCCTAGCAGACCCTGGGAAAGCCTTGCAATAACACTTGAAACACAGAAATATAGCAAAATGACAAAACAAAAGACCAAATTACAATCTCAAACCTCAAGCCCAACACAAGACAACTTAGGATATGTTCATAGAAGAATATATATGCCATACACCTGAAATATTGGACATAATAGCAACTGAAATAAAGAAGCAACTCCAGAAAGCTTTAAAGGAATTCAAACTAAAAATAATCTCTCAGGTAAAAGAAGAAATGATAAAAGAAATGAAGGAGATGCTGAACATATCTAAAGAAGACACAGTTAAAAAATTGGAGGAACTAAACAAAAAGATAGAATCCCTGGATGAGCAATATAAGAAGCAAACAGAATACATAAAGTAGATGCAAAGGGATACACAGGAAATCAAAATTATAGTGAAAGGTGTAAAAACTGCCTCAACTCAAGTGAAGATAGAATTTCAGACCCTGAAGACAAGATTGCAGGTAGTGAAAAGAAAGGAAAGATCTCTTAAAAATAACAAGGAATCAGGAAATAGCAATTCAACAACTGCAAGATGACGCAAAGAAAAACATAAGATTAATAGGGATAAATGAAAAAGAAAGGGATAACATAAAGGATGTCAAGAGGATATTTAGAGAAGTAGTGGCTGTAAATTTCCCAAACATGAGATTGGAAACCAACATCAGGATCAGGGAAGCATATAGAACTCCAAATAGTATAACCAAAATAAAACTATACCCAGACAAATAATAATCACCATCTCAGAAATCCAACATAATAATAGAATATTAAAAGCTGTTTCAGAGAAAAGACAGATCACTTATAAAGGAAAACCTATCAGAATCACAGTAGACTTGTCAGCACAAACAATAAAGTCAAGAAGAGCATGGAGTGAAGTATTCCAGATCATAAAGGAAAATGATTTCCAATCTAGACTGATGTACCCTGCAAAACTGTCCTTCGAAATGGATGGAGAAATAACATACTTCCATGACAAAGAATAGCTGAAGAAGTTCATGATCACCAAGCCAACCCTGCAAATTATACTGAAAGACAGTTTAAATACAGAAAGGAAAAAACCATTAAGCAAAGCAAACAATTGAACAGAACAGAAAGATAAAGATGCAACAGCAGACAGAGAACTTGTCAACAATAAACCAACATAAAATAGTTATAACCATTAATGTAAATGGTCTCAATGCACCAATTAAAAGAAACAGAATGGCAGAGTGGATCAAGAAACAAAATCCAACCATATTCTGTCTATAAGAAAATCATCTAACCCAAAAGGATACTCACAGACTGAAAGTCAAAGGTTGGAAAACAATACTTCATGCAACAGGAACCCCCAAAAAAGTGTGAATAGCTATTCTGTTTGCAGACAATGTGAATTTTAAACCAATAATGATCAGAAGAGATAAAAAAAGGTCATTACATATTGGTTAGGGGAAAAATTCAAGAGAAAGAGATAACTATCTTAAATATACATGCACCAAATTCCAGAGCACCCATTTATATAAAACAAGTATTAACAGAAATAAAAAACCAAATTATCAGTAAAGCAATTATAACAGGAGGGCTTAACACACCATTGACACCAAGGGACAGATCAACCAGACAGAAAATCAGCAAAGAAATAGCAGAACTGAATCACACTGTGAACAAATGGACTTGATAGACATATACAGAGTGTTCCATCCAACAACACCAGAATACACATTCTCCTCAGGAGTACATGGGTCATTCTCTAAAATAGACCATATATTAGCTCACAGAAAATATTTAAATAAATTCAAAAGCATTGAAATTATCCCTAGCATGTTAGCAGATCATAGCGCCATGAAATTAGAAATTAATGATAAAAGATACAGCAAAAATCCCACAAACAAATGGAAACTGAACTCACTCTTGAGTAATCAGTGGATCACAGGGGAAACTAAAGACGAAATTAAACAGTACCTACAAGCAAACAGAAATAGAAATACAACTTACTGGAATCTGTGGGATGCAATGAAAACCATCCTCAGAGGAAAATTTATTGCACTGAGTTCCCACATCAGGAAAACAGAATGAACACAAATAAATAAGCTGATGTTACACCTCAAACATCTAGAAAAAAAAGAGCAAGTCAAGCCCAAAGCCAAAAGAAGAAAAGAAATTATAAAAATCAGAGCAGAAATCAATGCAATGGAGACTAAGAAAACAATCCAAAGAATCAATGAATCAAAGAGTTGGTTCTTTGAAAGAATAAATAAAATTGATAAACCCCTAGCAAACCATATTAAAAAAGGAAGAAAAAACTCAAATTCATGCAATAAGAAATGAAAAAGGCAAAATCACTACAGACTCTACAGAAATACAGAAGATCATCAACCCGTATTTTGAAAACATCTACTCTCAAAGGTTTGATAACACAGAAGAAATAGACAGATTCCTAGAAATATATAAAGTACCAAAGCTAGGTCAAGAAGATGTAAAACTGCAGAAGAATCCAATTTCTATTGAGGAAAATGAAAATGTAATTAAAACCTTACCTACAAAGAAGAGCCCAGAAGGCCCAGAAGGATTCACTGCAGAACTCTACAAGAAATACAAATAAGACTTAATGCCGACACTCCTTAAACTCTTTAATGAAATAGAAAGGGAAGCAATCCTTCCTAAGTTATTCCTGGAAGCAAATTTTACTCTAGTACCAAAACCTTAGAAACACCCAACTATAAAAGGGAATTACAGGCCAATCTCCCTGATGAACACAGATGCAAAAATTCTCAATACAATATTGGCAAATAGGATGCAGCAAATCGTCAAGAAGATTACACACCATGAACAAGTAGGATTCATCCCAGGCATGCAGGGATTTTTCAACATACGTAAATCAATAAATGTAATCCACCACATCAATAAGGCTAAAAGTAAGAATCACATGATCATTTCCATAAATGCAGGAAAAGCTTTGATACGGTGCAACATTCATTTATGATAAGAACTTTACAGACAATTGAAATAGGTGGTCTTTACCTCAATATAATAAAGGCCATCTATGAAAAACCAACACCCACTATCACACTAAATGGCCAAAAACTGAAGGCCTTTACCTTAAAATCAGGCACAAGACAAGCATGTCCCTTATCACTGCTTCTATTTAATAAGGTACTGGAAATACTAGCCAGAGAAATTAGACAAGAGAGAGAAATAAAAGGTGTAAACATAGGAAAAGAAGAAATTAAATTATCATTGTTTGCAGATGACATGATACTCTACATAGAAGACCCCCAAAACTCCATTGAAGACACTTAGATATAATAAATAAATTCAGCAATGTAGCTGGATACAAAATCAATACTCAAAAATCAATAGCATTCCTATACACTAACAACAAAATCACAGACACAGAAATAAGAGAAGCCACACCCTTCATACTAGCAACCCCAAAAATGAAATATTTAGGAATTACTCTCATGAAAGAGGTGAAACACGTAAGTAGGGAAAATTGTAATACATTGAAAAAAGTAATTGAAGACAATCTCAGAAAATGGAAAGACATCCCTTGCTCATGGATAGGAAGAATAAATACTGTGAAAATGCCCATTCTCCCAACAACTGTTATACAGTTTCAAAGCTATCCCAGTAAAAATACCATCAACATACTTCATAGATCTTGAGAAATCACTGCTAAAATTCATCTGGAGTGAGAAGAGACCTAGAATAGCAAAGACAGTTCTAAACAGCAATGGCAAGGCAGGAGGCATTACAATCCCTGACTTGAAGTTATACTACAAAGCAACCATAGTAAAAGCAACATGGTATTGGAATCAAAACAGAGCTGAAGATCAGTGGAATAGATTAGAATATGCCACCACAACTACAAACACACTCAACCACCTCATCTTTGATAAAGGGGCCAAAATGTTCACTTGAAGAATTACAGTCTCTTTAATAAATGGTGTTGAAAAAACTGGCTCCCCAAATGCCAAAAACTAAAACTAGACCCATGCCTATCACCATGTACTAAATTAAAATCTAAATGGATCAAATTTCTAAATATTAAACAGAAACACTAAATTTATTGGAAGACAAATTGGTTAGAAACCTTGAAGATATAGGGATAGGTAGAGAATTCATGAACAGGACTCAAACCACACGGGAAATACTTCCCAGAGTCAATAACTGGGACCACATCTTTTTAAAAATTTCTGCATGTCAAAAGAAATCTCCAGCATAGTGAAAAGAAAACCCACAAACTGAGAAAAAAATCTTAGTGAACTCTCCCTCAGACAAAGGTCTTCTGTGTAAAACATACAAAGGATTTAAAAAAAAATCAGACCCCCAAAATTCAAAGATCCAATCCAATAGTGGGCATCTGATATGAATACACAATTCTCAGATGAAATACAAATGGCAAATAAATACATGAAAAAATGTTCATCATCATTACTCATTAGAGAAATGCAAAATAAAACCACACTGAGATTCCATCTCACTCCTGAAAGAATGGCCAGGAACAAGAAAATTACCACCAACACATGCTGGGGAGGCTGTGGGGAAAAAGGAACTCTCCTGCACTGCTGGTAGGAGTGTCGACTGGTGTAACCATTGTGGAAGTCAGTCGGGACATTTCTCAAAAAGCTTGTATTGGAAGTCCCATTCGACCCAGCTATTCCACTTCTAGGCATATTCCCAGAAGAACTGAAAGCATCATACCACAATGACATATGTGCACCCATGTTTATAGCAGCACAATTTGTAATAGCCAGATCTTGGAAACAACCTAAGTGTCCATCAACTGAGGAATGGATAAAAAAAGTAGTGGTATGTTTATACAATGGAATACTACTCAGCTATAAAGAAGGATCACATTGACATTGTTATAAATAAATGGGTGCAGCTTGAAACCATACTCATAAGTGAAATAAATGAAACTCACATTTATGAATACTGAATAGTTTCTCTAGTGTAATAAATGATATAAATACATAAAAGTATGTGGTAATCATGATTCCCCATTTTATGGCTTTGAAGCCTCATAAAGTTTTCACTCATAATTGGAAAGGTTTTATTCTGGGTTGTTTGATTTTATTGTCTGTGATGATATGAACAGCTATTTCGAAGAATATAAGACATCATAATAGCTAGTGCTGATTTTATATCACCTTATTTTGAAGTCCCATCAAACTCTTGTTCTCTCCATTGGCTTTTTCATGTTGTATCTTATTGGATTTTATCATATGTTATAGAATAAACAAAAATTTTTATAGGCAAAGAGATAATATAGAAACCATGGTTCGTTTTCTGTTAGCTAGTTCTAAATACCTTGTAATACTTCCATCATCTTGAATGGTTTCACACCATCTTGATATGTTTGATGCTATAGGATATGAAGTTATATTCAAATATTTCAAGGAAAGAGACACTGTAGTAACTATTATTAAGTCAGGTTATCTTGTGGTGAAACACTATGCTGCTTAAATTGTTCTGTTCTGACCTGAATTGTTGTGTTGTTATGTCCTCTTTTTTCTCAATCTCCCCTTTTAAAAATATATTTATTTTATTATTTTTTAATTAAGGGAAAAATTTTAAAAATTAGCAGGATATATTATAGTAACTTTTTAAATTTCCTATTAATTTGATTTGAAGCTCTGTATTGCTCTCACCATCTTGTTTTGACTGATTTTACTCTGTTCTGTTTTGTTCAATAGTATCAATTTTGAGGGTATAGGCAACTACTTTGAGGGTAGTAAGATTCACTATGATGCCCATTCTGGTTTGTCTATTATCTTCTTTTGAAGTCCTCTAATGTCTCCAATGTTTATGTTTTATTGGTTTTATTCTGTAAATTTTCAATTTTATTATACCTGATGATACAGGCAATTCTTTTTAAGGTAGCAAGAGGCATTATGGCAACCACTGTTGATTACCTTGTGTTCTGTTTTTATATCATGCACTAGGTCCATCCTTTGTTTCGACTGACTCTGCTTTGTTTTATCACATTTGGTTTTATTCTCTTCAAAAAAAAGTAGTAAGAACTGTGGGAGTAGTAAAATCCAAAGTCTGTAATTGTTATTGTAAAAAAGAGAGGAAAATAAATTGCTCCAAAGGATACAACTGCAAGTGTGTTTAGGTGTGTAAGATAGATGACCATCGCACAACTGTTTGCAGTCTCACTGTTTGAATGTCCACTTTGTATGCTTTAATTTTGTAACTTGAACAACAATTTTGAGATGACAATATGTAATCTATTAACTAATGATTTCTTAATGTTTATTCTTTTTTTGAAATTCTGTATTACTTGTACCCTTTTACTGTTTTGTTTTTTTTTCTTTTTAAATAAAATTTTAAAAAAAGTACTCATTAACTCTTAAAGTTCATTTTTTTTAGAAATCCCAAGACTAACAGTGGAATACATTAAAAGTGGTCTCAGTAAAAATACTGAAATCCTTTTTTTAAAAATTGCTTTTTAAAGTTTAATCGAGAATATTTTAATATCTTAAGAAAACCTTGTTGCTTTAAGCATAGAGAACTTCTAAATTTTACTTATAGCCAATTTAATTATATGTCAAAATAATATTTAGATAATATTTAAATAACTTTTGTTGGGGTGTGCCACAGTAAGACTCTGGAAAAACCTGGATAAGTCACCAATCAGTGAAGAAAACTGAAATGAGTTGGTTCTGGCAGCCGCTTTTTTTTTAGCTGCAGAGGAAAGTTTTATTGAGTAGTTTCTCAAGCTGGAGTGCTCCCCATATAGGAGAATTAAAAAAGAATTAATGCAATATTAAACATTAGAAATTTTATTTAGTTAGCTTAAGAAAGCAAGTTTCAATCTTTGTATATATTAATATATTTAATAAACCAGGCACATTGTTTTTATAATTCTTAAGAAGCCAAGAAAACTGAATGTGATATTTAGCATGTGATGATTTAGATGTTCTTACAAACATTTATAAGAGTTAATTCTGTCTTTACTTAATCATCTTTATAATTATTTTAGATGGCTCTATATTGAACCAAAGCACAGCTTAGTTAACATTTTTAAGGTATGTATTATCTTTAACTAAGGGAAAACTCTTATTATTGCACATAGAAGACAATGGGCATTGTTTATAAAACCAGTTTTTAAGGTAAACATTACTTAGATTAGCTAACAACTTGGATGAAAACTTGTCACCAATTGTAAAGACATCATTACTCTTACCTTACCAACTTAGATAAAATTAACTAAATTAGTTCATTCATGAATTAGTTAAATTAGCTCATTCTTAAGGCTGGTGAACAAAATTTGAGCTAATATTGATATAGGGGAATGAAACTTCTGATATACTATGTCCAATATAAGTTTGTGTTCTCTAAAATCAAAGAATGAACTTTAGAAACAACAGAAGTTAAGAGCAGGTTTCTGAGAGAAAGAAAGCTTCTGTCGGAGAGAGATAGAAGGGTCCTGAGTGGGTTGCCAAGGACTCTGTCTTTTCTAGGGACTTTTATAGAGTAAAATCATGGGTTCAAGGTGGGGAAAACTGGGAACTCACAAAGTGGATAGTACAAGGTGTTACAGAACTGTGGTTAGGAGATAAGGTTAACCATTCAGGTAAAACTGATTACATTAGAGACAAATGGGGAAGCCAATCACATAAAAGCCCGCATTCTTAGAGAGCAGTGACTCTTCCCCAGGGGATTGAGATGGTGACTCCTAACTTCTTGGGGATGGTTGGGGGAAGACAAGGAATTATTTAGACTATTAGCCCTTAGGATATGAATGCATTTGTTTGATCTTTTGTCTTGAGGCTTGGCCCACAGCAGGAGGGATCTGTCTCCCCCATAGTTGCAAGGTATCTGGGCTTCTGCACTAGTTCCTTCCAGGACCTCGCCTATAGTATTTCTAACTAACTTAGCTGCCTGCAGAATATCATGAGTGTCTATTTGACTACAAGTCAATTTAAATAGAAATTAAACCTGAAAGTTAAAGCACGGAACCACACACATTAACCTAATCATCCACAACCTTATGTTACCAAACCTTAGGGTTTCTCCCTGTAAGCCCCTTGCAAGCCTCAAAAGTACCAGACTATAATGTTTTAAGTGAGTTTGGCTACCCTTGTAAACCTGTACAACCAGTTTTTCATGGAAACCCAAAACAGAACCAGAAGTTTGCAAGGGCAAAAACAAAACTGGGGAAAAACAAAACAAAACAAAACAAAACAAAAAAAACAAAAACTGATATGAGCTCAAAAAAATCTTCAGTGAAACAGATACAAGTTCCCTTAACCAGTTATTAAAAGATTAATACGCAGATGAGCAGACAAGAGAACACGTAGAACATGTAAAACAATTACATTTCATGCCTTTTTAGAATGCCCTTTTAGATGGCCATGCTGAATTATAATAATCTTTTTTGTGGCTTTAAGTTTATAACTACAAATAAACTAATCAGTTAGAACTTTTCTGCAAGGTCATAAGTTAGCACTCCTTTTTATGTAAGTCACGGCAGTAGTTTTTAATATCTTAAACTACTTTGTGTTTCTTTTTCTTGTTAGTACTACAGACTTATAATTAAGAACTATTAGAGGGAATATCTGTAGACTGCCTGAAAGGACATTGGTTTGCTAACAATCCTTATTCTAAAGCCAAGTTTAAGGCCCCATATCTCAAAACAAAAGTGGCTGGACCTAGAGGCATTTGATCATTTTTCTTCAGTATTACAGAATAGGTCTAATTGAAAGATGGCACTGTGATTTATACTTTTCTCCAGCAACAGTTTCCCCCATTCTCAGGGGGTGCCCAGGCCATGCAAGGAGGTAGGAAAAATATTAGGTGATGCACATTTAGAGTCAAATATTGCTTTAGCTTCTAAGTATGTGTGTGAAGGGATGGGGGAAATCAGAATCAACATGGAGCTTCCCATTCTGTAAGGTAGCTGAAAGAGTTGCTGGCCCAGACCGGACACTTTAACCAGGAAAAGCCTCAGCGAAGTTAGGGGGCTCCTGCCTCCCCCGCCCCTATAGATTTGCCTGTAACCCTATATCTCCATCCCTGTAACCCTGGCGCCAAACGTGTGCCAATGAAATACCTGTGCATCCCTAATGCCCCTTGGGGTCCACCCCAGACAGAGGTTACTTATGGGCCTCACTCCACGTGTTAGAGAAGAAGAAAAAGAAGGAGAAAGGGAGAGTGTGTTCCAGAGAGAGACCACCGGCAGGGATGGAGAGGCGATGCTGCACCCAGGGGCGGAGGGGGGGGGCCTCTCCCCGCATTCCCGAAATAAAGGTTACTTATATTTTATATTTCTTATCTTTGCAGCCACCGCCGCCCACTCCTTTCACCGTGGTCCACTCCACTCCTTCCACGGACCTCTTTTCCTTCCTTCCCCTCTTCCCCCTCTTCTCAGACCTAACAGTAGCAAGCCAGCAAAAGTTGTCCCTGTCACACCTTGCTTATTTTGCCACTACAGTGAGGGTGAGCCTCAGTCCTGATCTCTGCAGCGCCAGTGGCAGCCAGCTGGAGTTGCTTCAGGAAGAGCATGTGGCAGGACTGTGTGCCCTCACTGGTGTCAGAGTGTCCCTTGCCTCGTGGTCACGTGACCACCTAGAACTCTGTGGCTTTTAGCTCCCTTACTAATCTGTTCAGTCAAAAGCTGCCATTAAATCTGTAAGCATCCCTAAAACATTTTTTGTTTTATCTGTGAAATCACCTCTGCTAAAAACAAACAACAACAGCAAAAAACAAAACTAGTAGTAGTTCCTGTTAAAACCACCAGATGTTTATTGATGTTTGCCCTATTGGGGAGACCAGTGGGGAAGAGATAGGAGACTGTCTCTCCTTTTGGCAGGAAAGGCCTGATCTCCTAATGAGCATCTATTAAGGCACAGGACCTTTATCGATAAGGCTTGTCACATTTCTCAAATCTTACTATACCAAGAGCAGACAAACAATTGGGACTCAAAGGCTCCGATAAAATAAGTCTCTAAAAGTGAGACAGGAAAGGAGCATTAAGAAAAAGTCAATGTAGAGAGGCTGTAGAAGTGACAGGGATTTGTTCTCATTAACACTTGTGGTGAGTTAATGTTTCGGTCCCCACCTACTCACCTGTTTATAAGACAAATAACTAAACCATCTCTCACAATTCTACATGCATGTAGTTGTTCATTTTAGGTTGCTGAAACCTGAAGTTGAGAGTGACTTATAGGGACAGTGACCAGTATTCTTGCTTTCTCCTTAAATTCAGGTGGTAATTTACAGGGTTCTGCACAAGCTCCAGAATAATCCCACTTCTCTGTTGACTACTGTGCAACAGAGATACTTCAGTAAACATGTGACATTTAATGAAGTCCAACATGCTCTAACAATGATATTACCTCAGTCCTTCAGAGTATAATTTAGTGATACATTGCCAAACATGAAGACTTCTTCTATCTGGTTAAAATAATGGTTTGTTTGGAGAGGACACATCAAATTTTAAAGACAGACATTGATCTATTTACAGAACTGCTGTCAGGATGATTTAGAATGCTTGAAAGAGCCACATTAAAATTGTTCATAAATCAATAATCATCCTAATGAAAGAGCAAAGAGAAAAAAAAAAGATAACGAAGTTTGTAAATTGCTATGGATGGAACTGAGAATCAAAAAGGTTAAAAAAAGTTCTGCTGTTTATTTGCTCTTTATCTAATATGATTGAGGAAATTGCACTAAAATCTGCTTATTCATTTTTAAAAGAAAGAGAAAAAAGTAAATAATGAATTTTAAATGCTTGCTTGTAGCATTGTGATCCAAAGCACCTGTCACTTTTCATATTCTAAGGTGCTAGATACACAGAACTGCTTACCATGGTCTAAATTTAATATTTAATGACTCTTCTAGACAATTTCACACCTCTGTAGCTTTAGCCACAATGCTCGCTTTTCCAAAACGCTTTTCTTTTACTTGCATTTATAAAGGCTTTATTTTTATTTCATTGTTCAAATAAGCCTCACTTTATCACTGTAGCCTTTTCTGATTTGCTTCTTTCAGAGACAACAGTCTTCTCATGTTCCTCCCCAGGCATCCCAAGGACATTTCCATCTGAGCTTTCAGCACAGGGTGTCACGTGGCTTTCTGCCCCAGAGCTCCTGTGAAGCTCAGGAATCACAGTGATGTCTCATCCACAGCTACAGCAATTAACAAGGGACCTTGACTTATTAAATATTTTTTAATGAAATGGGCCACATGGTAAAAAATATGCATATCGCTAAAATCACTTTTGAATGTATCAGACCCCTATACATTTTCTTATGAGAAATAATTCTGCTTACCTATCTCTCACTGAGAAGAAAGCATCAATCTTGAAAAATTTCTCCTCTCCTTGGGATTTTAATTCTAAATTGCCACAGGGTATTAATTCTAAAGTGGTAGCAATTTTCTGAGTCAAAATAGAAACTGCTAAACCAATCATTTCTCTATATTTCTACACATTTCAACTGAAAAACGAAATAGGCTAGTTTTTAAAAAAAATCACAATTTGAAGTCACATTAGTAATAATTTTGGTAGAGTAATATGAAGGAATTATAGTTCTTTGCTTGAGAAACAATTTTATAGAAATATATATGCATTATTAAACATTTGATAGAATATACCAAAACTATGATTTTCAGAACAAATTTTCATTTTAAGAGATTATGTCTTAACATTTTAATGTTAGTTAGAAAATCCATCTTAATACAGAAAGATATTTCTTCTTTACTCATTTTCCTTAAAAACCATTTAAGACTTCTACATGTTTGCAGTGACTAGTTAACATCATTTCAAAATTACCAACTAGAAAAATAAATAAGCTGTTGCAGATGTCTTAATATAAACATAGAAATTAGGTCTTCTCTAAGCTTTAGTTTTCTAAGTTGTTTGGACTTTACTAGCTGAAGCGAATCTGAATATTACTCAGGGAAAAATGTAGCTTATTAGTCTTCAAATATGATCTTTTTATTGAAGTCAACAATATATTCCATTAAATGTCTGCAGTCAAGATTAGTTTTATGTTATTTTCACCCACTATACTATAATAAAAAAACTGAAGCAATACACAAGTGCTTTTTTCTCTTCCATCTGATGTCCTCTGATTTGAAGTAGTCAAAACGTTTCAATGCCCCCATCTTTCCCCAGCCCTCGCCCTTCCTTCCGTCACAATTTACTCTCTGTCTCGGTTTTTGGGTTTAAAATATTTTATTTTCTTGATGCCAGGAATCAAACTCAAGACTCTGTGCTTGCCAGACAGGCACTGAGTCAACTGACCTATAGCCCTGGCCCAACACTTTTCTTCAGAGACATTTTTTCTGCTGAATTTCTTTGATGTAGACCTTGCCCTTGTTGATCACTATCTTATAGTCTTATTCATACTTCCTTTGTTACCATCACCATCATATGTTACATGATAACAGTCTATTTCTTTGTTTACTTGTCTATGAGTTATAATCAAACTGTAAACATAGTGAGGACCAGGACCACATCTCCTTTGGGTTACTGCAGTGTTGCCCATCAGTTGTTACAGATTAAAGTGATGCATTTTCTTTAATTTGTAGTATATAACTGATATTTCAAGATGTATTCAGTATAAGAAGACTGTTGGTTTGCATTCTTTTTTACTTCAGAATCACTATTATTTTACATGACAGCACATTTTTTTTAACTAGCCCACTTTCAAATAATCAGTTACCAGATGTGAGCAGTAGCTACCATGTTGGAGAGTTCTATTCTAGACACCCTATACATATATGTTGAATGCATGAAAACAACTTGCTGAATAGGAGTGTGATTCACAACTTATGTAAGTCGCAGAAGATCTCTTTTATCATCTGTGCATATCCTCAGCTTCTTTGTTGCCAACAGCTCATGCCTTCAGCCTTCTAAGGATTGTCTGGGCTACCAGAGCTACCTGGCTAAAAATAGAGTGCTGGGAATATCTAAGCATTTTCTATGTCTCCTCTACTCAGGCAGAGATGACATGTACATCCTGTGAAGGACTGATGTGAAAATGGAAAAGTCAAACTCTTTGGTCTCCACACAAGGCAAACCGAGGTGAAATTTACAGTCCTGAGTTTCCTGCAAAATCAGAGGCCAGGGCTGCCAGTACTAGCCTTCCCACTTGGTTTCTTCCCCTTTTCTCTTGATACTTTCTCCCCTGCCTCCAAACTGCCTCACGAGTTTCTCCTGGAAGCAGGTTCTTGATAAGGCAGTAGTGCTAAATCCTTGGGTTAGGAACTATTCCTAGAAAACATGAAGCACTCAGGCTGTGTCCTGAGGTACATTCGCTTCTGTCACGATGTTTAAGCAAAAGCATGGTTGGATTCTTTGTACATCAGTACTAACTGTAATGTCTGCGGTGTTTCTCCTGGTCTCAGATAATGCATATTCTAGATAACTATTCATATATATTAAAAACTGAAAACTGTTAAGTGTTCTGTCATCTCCCTTTCTGCTATAGTGTTATAAATTTTCTTGAATACATTTCTTAAGCAAATTTGACATGTATGTATAAACTCGTTATATTTACAAAATTTGCTTACTTTTTCTTTTTATACAAATTGTCATGGATATGCTTTCATTGCTTTTCCCTTACATTTTTATATTTTTGAATTATTTTGATATTTTTATTATTGCTTGTTTATAAATGCATCCTGATTTTTAAAAGAAAATGGATTTAAATGAATAAGTATGTACATTTAATTTGATATTTAAATCTACATTCATCTGTCAATTTAACTCTTATTTTGCTTCTAGTCCCTGATACAGACTGAGTACCTCTGGGCTTTTGTAGGGTCATGAACACCATTCTCGGCAACTGATTCTAATCCAGAATGATAAATGGAAAATTGCAACTTTTGAGTGCAAACAAACGTCAACTTTTACTAAGAAACATTTGCTCTAGGATTGAACAAGGTCCGGTCTTTAAATATATATGTGTTACTGTGCACGCATATCTATTTCTAAGAAGGATCAGAGCTCTCATTAGAATCTCAAAGACATCTTGGCAGTCAAGCATTAGGATTAAGTGTACAAATATAAACTGTGTGATGTATTTTGTATAAATCTCTTGAAGTTGTATCCTCTTTGCTACTCATTAGATAGCACTTAATTAATTATCAGCTTCTCAGTACACTGAGTCTTCAGAGGCTTGGAACCAATCTCCTCCACATTTATAACCCACTGCCTGCTTCAATAGTACAGGAAAGGCAGTCACTAATGATTTCTTGAAAGATCATGATGCCTTCTCTTTTGTATTTATGAATACTCAATGGAACGAGTTCAATTTTCTTCCGGTTTTGACCCTGTTTTTCTCTGATTTTAGGGAATTTAAGGAGAAAAGATATTATTCTGGATAGAGACACCACACAGACCATTTTGGACTCAGGGACCTGAAGACACCGAGCAGGAGCTGCCTGTATGTGAATACCTCCTGCTCCCATGGCCTCACTTGAGTGCAATTTTAGCTGCTTGGGGTTCTCTAACTTAAATTTTTTAAAAATTAGGGCTATATTCTGCTTTTACTATGTCTTTGATTGCTATTATATTTTTGTTCAAAATTCTGAGTAACTCATAGTTTTCTTTAAATACTAAATGACCAAGTTACTTTTCTTTAGCCAGTGAAATACATTCTTTCCATCACTGATGTATTGCTGGAATGCATGATTGTCCAGAAAACCAAGAAGTGGCCTCTGGTGGCTGAGATATCCTTGGCAATGCCACTGATGGTGCTAGATTACCTGTCAGTGGACAGTGTGGTTTGTCAGAATTGGTGAGCAATATGTCACCTTAAAGTGGCTAAGTTATCAGAAGAATCTTTAAAGTTTAAGAAGCAGAGAATGTAGGGACAGGGCCATACTAAACCTTCTGACATTTCCCAGTCTAGTCCCCTAATTCATATAATCTACTTATTTCAATATAAATGTTTTGAAAGATAAAAAAAGTAATAAGAATAGATTGGAATTCAGCTTATACCATTTGATTGAAGAGGTTCTGTTGTTGTCTCTTTTCTACCTGAAGTTTATAAATTTATTAAAGAGATGCCATATGATCTTTTTTCCAATCAGATTTTTTTGCTGCATTTTAGGTATATATAATGATCACATCCATCCTAGAGAATTTGTACCCCCTGCACATGATATAACTTATTTCCTGTTCCCCTACCCTCCCTTCCACCCTTCATCCCCTCTCCATTTACTGAAGCTTTATTTCCATTGTTTCCTTCTTCTCCATATAATCTTAAGTAAACTCCCTCTTTTTAATTTTAGTTTCTTAATCTTTAAAACAAAGATTGATTTAACCCATTGTTTTAAATGTTGAAACATAAATTAAAATTTGTTTTATTGAATGTAAGATGTACTTTGTATGTACTATATGATTAGTAAAATTTGGAGGCTAATATTAATGATGATAGTAGCATGAATAATAATGATAACAAGTCCATAAAAGAACCTTCACACCACTTAGCTTCATTTATGTAAAATCTCATTTTATAGATAAGGAATGTCAAATACATGTAAGTGGATTCTTTCACTACTGGGGTCTGTGAAGCTTTCTACATTTCTAGAATTCTTTTTTACTAAACATGTAAATGTAGAAGAATCTGAATAGAGAGCTTTTATTCTTTCTGTTGGAAATACATTTCCATCAAGAAGGTGAAATTGTTTTGCTTAGCACCAGATGATATGCTATGTAGAGAAAATACAGTGATTATTGTGCTGCATCTGAAGAGACTGATCCTGCTTAAGATGCAAAGCTGAACTTGGTCCCAGCAAGTTTATAAACATGGTAGCGGAGGAGGACACCTGGGCCTCTCTGAAATGCTGGGCCTGGAGCATAGGCCTGGTTCTAATATGCAGGGCAGGAGGCTCTAACGCATTCAATTCTCCTTAGCATTCCATGGCACACAGTACTGTAACTACACAGCATCCTGTAGAATCAGGCTCATAGAACCTTCACAGGCTGAGGTCTGCTCAGTGCAGGATGAAGCAATTGTGTAGCTTCCATTTGCTGCAGGTTTCCTTTTCGACCAGCATCTGAAGAGCATCTTTACTGACTTTGCCCCCTGCTAAGCTGGAAAGACAGAAATAAAAATGCAAAACTATGTGAAATTCCATAAGCTTCAATGTGTATGCATGAATTTGTAATTATAGAACATTGAGCTTGTGTAATGTTTGGCAACTTATAGCAGACTCAACTTATACCAGATCTGTAATTATTTTGAAGTTGATAACAATATTATAAATGTATTCCTAAGACTACACTAGGAGTTAGAAATGTATTCTTGAGGTTACACTGACTATAATGAGTAAATTTAGTGTAGTGCATGCTGAAAGTTTATAAAACAGAACAAATTCAGACAGCTAGAGCCTCAATTAAGAAACAGAACACGGCTAGCAAAGTGCCATTGTCCTTTCCAGGCCTTGCATATCACATAACAGGGGCAACTGTTACCCTAACTTTGAATAGACTAGGTTAGCTTGGTCCAAGTTTGTAGAGGATACTCTTTCTGCCTTGCTTTGTTAGCTTAGCATGTAAATCTGTGGCGTTCATTCATTTAGGTGGACACATTTTAGATGCTCCATCTGTTGCCTCACCCTCCTTTTTTATCTCCCTTGCTTCTGGGCCATCCCTAGCACTTTGCCCATCTCAGTGAAATGTATTCTTGCCGTGCCTGGTTCTTCCCTTCCATGTATAATTATTATCCTTTATGCCCAGAGAAATCCTAAGATGGTTACCCACTTGTTTCATCTACTGTGCATCTCCCACAAAAGCAATTTCTGTGTGAAGGAGGCATATTTTTGTTATTACAAATACACATTGAAATAGTGACTAAACTAGTGATGAATGCTCACATCGCAGTCCTGTGTGGGGACCCATTACCTTCTCAGCATGATATTCATTTCGTTTCTTTTCTTACCTTTATTAGTACAAGTTTGCAGTACATGACGATTATATTTGTTGTGGGGAATTGGCCCCTGCTCATAACACATCTCAATTATTTTCACACCTTCCCTTTGCCTTTTTTTGAAAGCACCAGATACATTTACTTATCTATAGGTCCTTATAAAGTTAATTATCATAAATACAAATTAAAGCCAGACTAATGGGCCAAAAATGTTTAAAATACATGTAGCAATTGCACTAAATCAAGGTTCACTTTTAGATATATTGTCCATGTTATGTTAAAATCACTTTTTCTCTTTTTTTCCTATTATCTGATTTTATTTAACTTCACTTAACATTAAAGTCTCAAGTGTACCCAGCGATATATCTTTTCTAATGTCATATATTTATTATCCCATGAAGGGAAAGAGGAGAAGCTTAAGGGCAAAGACTGTGATCTTTACCTGCCTCTGACTCAATTATTTCATCTTTACATTCTTTTTATCCCTTAGTCGTTAATACTTTGAGGACAAAGATAGTACCTTATAAAATCCCCTTTTCTCTCTATTACATGCATGGTGAATATGGTGGCCAACCTAAATCATGTGTGGGGGGAAGGCTTTGTGTATCATTAAAAGCTTTAAAAGGTTCATCTTCACTAAAGCAGACAATCACTGTGAGAATAATTCACTGTTTGGTATTTGAAACAAAGACATAATAGAGACAATGGTTCTTGTTAGCACTAAAAACTATAATTAGCATTTGGTTGCTCTCAAGAGTACAGGAGTGGTTTTAAAGACACAGCAGAGATAAGAATTAAGGCTAGGTCTACTTTTGGAAGATTTAGAGAGCTGGCCCCTACATAGACGACAGATATTGAATCTAAAGGGAAGCCCTGCTTAGCTGAGTTACATCTCAGGTCTCCCTCTTTACCTTTTCATTGCTTTTTCCAGCTTCTAATGAGAGGTAATTGTTGCTAAGTTTTCCATTTCATTATTCTACTGTCACACAGCACAACTCTGAGAAATAAAGTATTACAAGTGAATAAATTATTCTTCAGAATCAGATTCCCTGGCAGGACAATAAACTCCTCACCTATTCTTTTCTTTTTCTTTTCTTTTTTTTTTTTTTTTTTACTTTTGCCTTTCTTGGGTATTTAATGGGAAGGAATAATAAAATTCATGGATCTTACTATAAATACATAGCGACAATATGACAGGTGATGAATCAGTGTTCAAGGAACAAACTTCTTATAGAGGAGTCAAGGCAAAACCTCAGAACTTCCAATGGGGCAGGGATACGTGCCTGAAGAGCTTTCACAGGGCTCTGGCTTTTCCTGAGGAAAAAGAATAGCCAGAGTCATGAAATCAAAGCTGCTTGCATTTTCTTGGCATGCCAGCTTTCTGTAGGAGCTGAGTGGAAAAACGTCATGCATAACTAAACCTGCTTATTGGGCAGATCACTACAAAGAGATTCCAGGTTTGGACACCTATAGAGGAATGGGGTGTCTTAGGTTGGGTTTCCTGGAAGAAGGATCCAAAGTAAAGTTCATTGCCAAATGATTTTTAAGGAAGACTTTTACAAGGAATCAGAAAAGGAAAAGGAGAAGCAAAGAAAGGAAGAAAGTGACACAAAACTCCACCAAAGGGAATCATAAATTTTCTGTTACTCTGTGGAATGTGAGCTGTGTCACAGGAAGTTGTAGCACTAGGAAATCCCAAAGAATTAAAGATTAGGTTTACATATCCCTTCAGTGGTGGGTTATTCAGGATAAGAGGAATGTAAATTTCTAGACATTCTGGTTTTCCTTGTTGTAAGTAGATGAGATTATGAGAGTCTGAGGACAGTTTTACTGAAAAGGTATTAGCCACTGAAAGAAAAAGGATATTAAAGGGGTGCATATGCATACCACTCAGATCTAGATGGAGAAAAATTCCTGTTTATTAAAAAAAGTGGCACTCAGAACTAGTGATAAAGTGTCTTGATTAATAA
Organism: Cavia porcellus; assembly: GCF_034190915.1. Taxonomy (NCBI): domain Eukaryota; kingdom Metazoa; phylum Chordata; class Mammalia; order Rodentia; family Caviidae; genus Cavia; species Cavia porcellus. Next base: position 68,930,276 of record NW_026947496.1, read on the forward strand.
TCACATTAAAGTATCAAAGTAGACAAAGCAACATGTTGAAATTCAGGCTAGCAAGCAAAGCAGAGACTTACTGAAGAATCTAGATTCTACCCATTGGGTTCCAGTGTAGGTCCTAGTGCTTAATGGAAACGTTGAGAATGAGTCACATTATCTCTTTGTATGAATATGAGTACCTACTATGATGCTAAAGCTGGGAAACAATGCCTACATCTAGACCAGTATCTCTTGGACATCTCTTGGACAGTGAGGCTGAGTTGTCAGAAAGTGGAACTGCCTTTAGGGTCCTATTCCAAATCAGGCTTGTCTATAAAACCTGTCAAGGCTGGATATATAGTCCTGGTGTGGTAAAAGTGGAGGATTCTGGGAATTTGGATACTCCTCCAGTATTTCTAGGTTAGGAAATAGGTAAGATACTCAAAGAGATTGTCTAAAACTAGATGTTTCTCTGTGCCCCATATGCAGCAAATGTCTTTATGGTTCAGAGTTTTGTGTTCATTATTCCAAATCAGTTTTCACTATAATCCTTCCTTTCATTTTATTTCTACTTCTATTTCTACTGCTTAGCCACTTCTAATATGCCTTCTTGCTCTTCTGAATTTGCTTATGAGTGATTTTGCCTTGATAGGCAAATAAGGTTAGTCTATCTTAACTTTAGGAAATTCACTTAACATGCATTTATTAAATGCTTCTATATATAAGAAATTACATGTCAAGCACTAATAGAGGATTCAGAAATTATTCATAAATACATATACACATATATATATATTCCTTAAAAAGTAAATATGCAGGACTAGTTTTATAGATCTATTTAAAATGCAGAACTAGGTTGTCTTTTAGATATATAGCATATAATGTAGCTTAATAAAACTCCCCTTTAAATAAGTTTGTCAGATAAAAAATTGAATAGAAATATTTCTTGGACATACTTGTACTAAAATTATCTGTATTTAATTGTTATATTTTCATTTGCTAAGTCTGACAATCTGACTAAAAAGCATTCACTCCATATTATCTCCTCTCCAGGAAATAAGCCTCACAAGAAAGAGCTCAGCAGTCACTGGAGAGGTACAGTGCTGAGCACTGGAACAAGCTTAGCTAAGGGAGTTATATGACTTGTGCAGACTCAGATTTTAGCTCTGTCAGCTCCAAGTAATAGTCCCTTAGCCAAGAACTGAGCTCTTAGAATTGTTTTTCTTCTGTATAATGGGGACAAAGCAACCTATTTCCCAAAGTGATTGTTAGACAGCAGATGTTCAGGGGAAAGTAATCTCATCCCTTTTAAATAACAGACAGTAGGCATGCATTATTTGTTGAAAATGTCATTTCCTCAAATGAAGCTAGAAGGGAGGAAAAGTACTCAGCAGCATTTTAAAGTTTTCTTGGATGTATTTCAATAGAAAATATCAATTTGCCAAGGACAGCTGCATCTATTCTACACTTCACAGGTGACAGACTGCAGTGCCTTTCCAGGGAAGGTGAAAATGTTATTTGTCCACAAATAATATGATTCATAATAACCAAGCCACAGTTTTGGTTAGTGAAAGGCAACAAAACTACCAGGTCTGCTCATAACTAGAAACATTTATCTCCACGGTTATGTGCTTTAAACATTGTTTGACAGTGCCCTGGAGTTCTCTGGTCTCCCCTACCCTGATTAGTCTTTGACAATAAAGGGCATACTTCCATCCTGACTGGATGAATATCCAGGAGTGAGCTCTCCATGAAGCATACCCACAATCCTGTCTCATGGACCACCTATTTTTGTGTATTCAACTCTATTTCATCTGATGTATTTTTCATAACAGAGAAATTACTAACATATTTGTTCCTTGCTCTGTTATATACAAAGGTCTTTAAATTTAATCTGAAAATTACAGATAAGATGCTATTTTTATGATTGAAAAATGTAAGGAACTGCTTAAATTCATTATGACAGAGTATGTGAATATTCTCTGAGCCAGGCCTTTCTTCCCTAGCTGAGTCAATAATGTGCCTGTGTGACAGCTGCCAAGGAGACAAATTTTCCTTAGCCCTCTCTGGCATAGCTAGACACTCTACTGGTCCCCTATGTGCATTCTGAGAAATTGCTCACTTGGATGCATTTTTACTGAGAAGTGGAGTCAATAATAACAGGAAGTGCTGCTAGATGGATTCTACTTCCTCTGGGACTCTAAAGAGGACGCAATAGTATTCCAGTGAGGAATGAGGCAGAATGCAGAGTGGCTGTGACTACTTGCTGATTCATTGTGAGAAGCTAGTAAATACCAGGTCAGATTTTGAAAGAACAAATGAGAATGGATGTGACAAAGCCCAACCCTTGGAAAGCTTAGGTTCTGAAGTAATAGTATCTAGAACACAAAAAATAAAATATATTACTATGGGGACACTTAGAGTATGTTAAAATTCAGAGGTACAAAGAGTGTCTTTGTGGAGATGGCATTAGATATATCACTGATAGATTTTGTACATCTAATTATGAAAGATGAATAAAAGAGTATTTAATTTGCTTAAATTTCTATTAGCAGAGGCATGAAGTTATGCAGAAGGAGGAGAGTAATTTCTTATATGTAGAAGACAGCAGAGGGGAGAATGAACTGAAAAGAAAATTAGGAACACGCTGTATGTGTATTAAATTCCAGGAGAATGGGTTTGATCTCTCCGTATAGAGAATTGGAAGCTATTGAGCTCTTGAGTGACTACAAAATCCAGGCCTCATACCATAAGAAGATAAATCTGGTAATCTCAGCAGTAGGATAACTTGGAGGGTAAGGAGAAGAGGTAAGAGTTTGTCAGACTGCTGAAGACTATTCTTCATTCATATTTATGAGCTGGACTGATTAAATGTGGGAAGCTCTTCAGTGCAAGAGGAGATACAGAATCTAGAGCTGGTGAGACATTTCACTGGTTAAATATTTAGGCCAAGAGCGGCAGCACTGGATCCTGACACAGGTGTGCCATGGCATATCTGGAAACCAGACTCACTAGGCAGAATGTCACTTGCTACTGTTGGATTAGGAGCTGACAAAGATTCAGACATTTAGAAATGTCTCAAAATAGTGGAACCATAATATAAATCATTATATTAACTTCCCAGTAGCATGTGCAATTGAAAGTCTTGAGTTTATTTATGTGATACAGGGTGATTTTCACACCCTTGACTGTCCCGGCCTGCAGGTAAGGCCACGGAGACCCTAGAGGGAGAGTGGGGATGATGGGACATCTTTGGTATAAAGTGTACCCAGGTATGTTAAATGCTGTATATTGTCAACACTCAATAGGTATTCAATACTTTTGAGTTTGCACTCTTATATGATACATCCAATGAATTAGACACACAAGATTTAATAGCACATAGTTTCTCTTATGTGAGAAACTCAGATTAAAGATAGAGAACAAAATAAAAGACAATAGGAAGTAGGGAGAGAGATCGTTCTTAGATTAGAAGGGTATCAAGACCAGGGAGTGAAAGAATGGCATGAAAGGAAAACCAGAGCATATATATATATATATATATATATACATATACATATATATATATATATATATATATATATATATTACATACTTTTATATATATATATATATATATATATGTATATATATGTAGCAAATCCATATAAAGAATGTAAACGTTATGTACTGCAAATATGCACCAATAAAAAACAAAAAGATAGAAATAGATATTGTCATGATTCATTGAAGTTATTCTATTTTTATCCTGCTTCAGTTTTCTATTAACATTCAGGACAATTTATGTCAAGACCCGGTTTAAATTTAGACTGTAGTGCTTGAGATGAATCTGGCTTCATCACCAGGAGATCGATAGAAAGAGCGTGAGCTCCTAGGACAGTGATGTTTCTTGAATGCATCTGAACATCATCTTAAAGAGATCTTTTTCTCGTCTTGTTCCTATTGAACAGAAACTCAGAGCAGGTGCAGCATGTCATGCAGAACAAGAGGCAATGACTGGCAAATCGGAAACAAATGACTGTTGAGTCTGGGGAGCATGTATTTTTGGTCTGCAGAAAGCCTGTGGGTGGGGATTTGCTTATTCTATAAAAAATAACATACTGAGTCAGATTCCAACAGAAACTTTGCTTTTTAAAGAAATAATCTTAATTCTCAAAAGCAGTGGTACAGAACCTAGAAAAGCACTTTTCATTCATGTTTGTGAAACAATAACACTATAGTAGTTATTTCCCAGAATTCAGATTGGGTTCCAAGCTTTTAAAATTCTTTTCCTTCAACATAGCATCAACCTTAAAAGATAGATTCTATGATCTTTAGTTAAATAATGAGTCAACTGAATCTTCAAAACTGATCTAATATGATGGAATACCTTCAAATCTAGATCTGTCTAGCACCAGATCCTGTATTCTCTTCTCTGTACTACACTACCTATTATTGTAATAGCAGCCATTTCCTGTACACAGTCAACCATTGTCCCTTTAGTACATTTACCAGGTTTTTTACACAAAGAGATAGACTTGCTGGAAAGTCTTATTATCTAGAAATCTCCTCAGATGTTATATTTTTATTTAAGCAATGACACTATCAGTCAACTGATACCAAAATAGTATATTTATTAAATTAAATAACAACAGCCAAAAACCTTGATGTGCTCTTTATGAGCTTTCCAGGAACCCCTACCCCTATCTGCACACTTGACTGAATCAAAGATAAGAAAAATGTCAACATTTCCACACAACAATGTTGTATACATTTAACAATGCTAGATCACATTTTCCCATTACTAAGCAAAGTTTATCAGAAAATAATTTCAGATATAATTAAAGAATTCTGTTTATATTGAAAGTTGATTCTACTATAACATGTAAACTAAAAATAGTATTGATTTGTGGAGTCAATACAATAGCATTTAGAGGCACAGATTCATACATAATAGATACAAATCAATCTTAAGTTGCATAAAATTATGTAGATTTAAGGCAACTTTTCATCTCTTCAATTGAGATAAAGTGCTCTCAAACATAAACTAACAAGATCACATTTCATATGAATGCCACATAAGAGATATGATATTTCATAAGAATACTATTTTTAAAAATAAAAGATATATGGATATAAGTAGTATAGCACATAGTAAATGTTCCCTAATATAAAATGTTTTTAATTGTTATTAAGTTTATCCTGATGTAATTGTAATACAGACATAACTTGTGACAGGATTGATTTTTAATTTCCAAGTAAACTGTACAGTTTATCCCTGAAGTTCAGCAATTTTTCTTGTTGAATATAGCTACCACTACTCATCATAAATATATTTATGGGATTAAATGAAATAACACATAAGCAAGCTCTCACAATGTTGGCTGAATATTGTTAGTGTTGATTGGTGTGTATTGACCTAGAAACCTCAACTACTTTGAACATGTCTTTTCCCAATGAAATTATTGTCACAGATTTCTATCTTTGGAAAAATTATTGAAAAATACTACCTTTTGCAGGTACTTTGTCTAGCTCATTGTATTATGTGTAAAGAAAAATATGAGGAAATAACAAGGCTTTTAATAAATTGGTGCAACTACTCTTGATGGTAATTGGACATATTTAGTAAAGTTGAAGAACATTTTCCCACTAAATAGTAGCATTTCTTAGCGGCCATTTATGAAGAATTATTACAGATATGTGCAAGGCAAAATGTACAGAAGCAAAAAAGTACAAAAATAATTATAGAAAGGATTATAGCAGTTTAAAGGTAGGAAATAGCCTCACTAACCTCTTAATTGTAAGGTTTTCTAAAATTGAGGTAGAAATAAGCTAGATATTTTTATAATGGTTTATGTTGGGAGGGAAAAGTGATAAAAGAATGTGTGTGTATGAGAATAACATTTATGTAAATTTCTAATCCTAGGATCATACAAAAGCATGCTTCTGCATGACTTATATTAACTTTAGTATGGTGGTTAAGATTGGAGAGGAAAAGCTTTAGATGTTTAACAGTTTATTTATATACTTGTGTAAGAAAATTTTAATGTATTTGTATATCAGTAAAGCATTTGTGAAGCTTCACCTATTAAACCATGAAATGTGAGCCCTGCTAGTTAGGATCAGATAGTTGGTTAATGGTGCATAGAAGGCAGTGTAATACATAGTGGTTGGTGGCAAGTGACTTACTGAAAACTTGTGCAGTGTTTTTCAGCTGGAGCACAATGCATGCTGAGAGTTGACACAGAGTTCTTTGCTGCCCAAAGCATCATATGTTGAAGGTCAAATATTAGCATAGAAAAGAAGGAAAACTATGTGCTCTGAAACTGGAAAATACCTCCTTTTATGTAATACTTTGCCTCCATAGGGTTCAAAATATTATTGTCATAGAGCAACTCATGACTTCTAGAAATCTTTCTATCCTCTAAGGTGAGTTTGCTTTTTGGGTGTGGATATATCAATTGTGTAGTGATCTGTATGAAGAGATTGATATTCAATTACATCACTTAACATTCATAAATGTGCATCCCTCACATTGTTAATCAGAAATTTTGATGACAAAATTATTCTAAAATATTGCTCATTTTAAAGGGGGAAGGAATTATTGATATTCTTGTATTATGTATTGCATATGAAAATACTCATATGCACACACTTTGGAAACAATTAGTGTTAGTCTCAAACAAAATTTTAAATTCTTTTGCTCAGTCCAGTCATTGATCTGCAGTCAGGCCAGCAGCTGATAGGTCTCTGATATTAGTATTACAATTTAGTATTGTAATAGATTGTATTTAGTATTGTAATAGATTTAGTATTGTAATAGTATTGTAATAGATATTAGTATTACAATAGCCCAGAATGAATCTATTTCTGAATGTATTGACTAGCTTTCTTATAACAATTTTATTTTGATTAAAATTTAGAACACTAAACGTAAGTAGCTCAATGAGTAAATAACTGCTGCTTGTTCTGCTTATTGTGGAAAATAGTTTTACCACTTAAGATGACTGTTTATTGGGATTGGAATGAGGGTTTTTTAATGCATTAATTTTACTAATGCATGTAGTAGAAAATGTAGAGAATATCTTGATATGCAAAAGGGTGAATTATATATCTTTATTTTATTATAGAATGCTTTTTCTAAAAATTTACATTTCTTTGTATGTCACATTTATATATTCCGGAGCAACCAAATTTCTTAAATGGAGTTAGGTAAACCCTAACATCACTAAAGAGAAATGTAAAAGGTAGTTAGTATCTCTGCTCTTGGTTTGATAAAACCCTAGCTTGATGGTGCTTTACCAATGCACAAAGAAAATACATTTATAGAGCCTTACTCCTTAGAGCTTGTTTATTTTGCTTTTGTATATTTAGTAAAAGCTATCTCAAATTTTAAAAAGATTTTTTAAAATATGAAGACATGGAAAAATCATGACCAATATGGCAAAACCTTAATTGTCTTTTAAATTTCACTTTGGGTACACTAATGTATGTTAATATTTCACAATAAAATTCAAAACATCAAATATGCAGGATTCTGTTTCCTAAATTAGTATTTTCTAGAGAGCTATGAATATTATGCCATAGCTAGCATTTTCTAAATATTTCTGAAAAGGGCCTGGTGTGATAGAGCACCACAATAGTCCCAGAACTCAGGAGGCCATTCTGTCTATGAGGAAGTGTATTAATAGAATCAAAGAAAGTGATATTTCTGTTGATGGGCTCTGCCTGAGGAAGTTCAACTGAGAAGAATGGATAGCAGTTATCATGGGTGGAACTCCATACTCTCCAGCACTACTATCCTGGACAGCTGGTTTGTACCATTCTTGTCAAGAGCAGTTCTCCATCCTACTCTGTGTTCTGTTTACATAAGTGAAGACATTTTTAAAAGGAAGCTTCCTCAAAGTTTTTTTACTTGAGGAGATTTGAAATTAGTCTTTCATTTTTCTTATGAAGACAATATGTGCATGTTGGTAGGTAGAATAGGAAGAATGGATAGGGGCATGGGTTACCCTTTTAGACACTTGAGGAACATGGCAGATAAATGATTTTTCAGGCCTCAGCAAGAGGAAATAAAGGGAATGGGTTAGTGATCCGGTGCCTTTTGAATGAGAAACACATTGTAGAATGCGCCTACATGTTTAGTAGTGTATTTGGCACAATGTGTGGTCATCCCAGTCTCTTCAGAGGAGTGTAGCAGGAGAGAATTGGCATGAGAAAGTCCAGTGAGAAAGGTCAGTGGTGAGTTGCTGCAGCAGATTAGGGCTCGGATACTTTTTGTCTGCATGAGGAACTACCTGTGAGGTCTCATAGTTTGTCCAGCTTTGAATACACAAAATTTTAAGAAAAATCATCAGTTCCTATTTTACAGAGTGTGAAAATTGAGGATGTGTAATTTTCAACTATTGAGGATGTGTAAATTTCAACATTATAAAAAAATTTACCTAAGTACTGTATTTGAACTTTCAATTTTCATTTTGTATTTGGAAATTCAGTTTCATGTTTTGAAGGTAATTTCTTCTTAAGCCTCTCAAAATGAATGCACTGCTATTTCGTTTACAGAAGCCAAAGCAGTATCCTAAACTCTTTGGAATTCTTGTGCTTGGTACTAACGTTGGCATTTCCAAAGATCCAATAGACTTCTTGTTGGTTCCTTGTGTCAATGTTCCATAAATGATATTGTGTTTAGAAGTAGAGTTAAAAGACGTCATAATGCCTTCATAATACAAATTCTCTCATATTTCTACACCACCTTGTAACCAGTCTTCCTGTCTATAGTCCTTCCCAACCTTCTTGTTTACCTCCTGCAGTCCGCATGGACTGGTCAGTATGACTTTCTGCTTGAAGTTTTTCAAAATCTTCCCATGACCTGGGGAAAGCCTGGACTTCTTAACACTGCCAGATGACTTTTAATTCTGTCTACAGTGCACTTCCCCTTGCCGAGAAACCTTTTTCTAGCCATGTTTACCTTGCCTCCCAGAACCTTAAACAGTTCATAAAGCTGCACTTCTAGGAATTTCCAGGTGCTTTTCCTTAACTGTAAACTATCTTATGTTAAACATATTCCCTATCTCCTCTCTATTCTTAACCTCATTGCACAACAAACTGAACATAGGAAATACTTTTATCAGACCACTTCTTTCACAACTGTTTAGAGAACAATCCAAAGAGGCAGACTGTGACCTTGATCAAGGAAACATGGGAGAAGTACTTGTATTTTTCCCTGGCAAAAGCATCTTAATGGAGCAGAATCTTATGAATTTTAGAAATAGCCCCTGAAGGTAGCGAAGAAAAGGAAATGCCCTTCCTAAATCTTGTGAAACATCTGAATGACTCTTGCCAAAATACTATGTAATATTCATGAGTTGACAAGATCCCAAATCAGCCAACCTGGCAGGGATAACAGACAAATGTTTATGGGAGCTTCTGATCACTCAGTCTTACAGTTAAGTTTAGTGCATTCAGAATGTGATCATGGCTGCTCTTAATTCTGACAGCAGCAGAAATGGACTAAGAAAATAAGAATTTGAAATGTTAATGTATACTACATGCAATCTCATTCTCACTAGCCTTAGCCTCTTCATTATTTGTGGGTCTTACATCATTACCCAGCACTAGTTAGCCTCAATTTCTTTATTAATAAATGTGGTTAATACTATTTTCAAGATTAAAATACTATGGAGATTAATTTAGGTATTGTTAATGTATATTTGCATAGTCCTGGGTCTACAAGTCATTTCAAAACTACTTATCTCTCTGCTACTTCATTATCTTTACAGGCTTTTGCCTTGTCGTATCTATCCCCTAATAAATAACTGGCAAAAACACAAGGATCCTTTCCCCTTTATTCTTTGCCTGTATCAGTCAGAGTTTACTAGAGAAACAGATATACACAAGATATACAGACATATAAGAAATTACAAGACTGGCTTACAATGGTCAGCCACAAGATGGATGAGGGAACGTGCAGAGGGTGTGCTGGAGGCTGAGAGTCCAGCCCAAGGGCAGGAGCTTACTGCTGTGTCCCATGAAAGTCCCTGTCAGGAGGCTGATGGGTCTGCAATGGAACACTGAAGAATCTGTGATAGAAGGGTGAAGAGTTTACCATGAAGGGTGAAGAGTTCCAGGCAGAAGCCAGAAAGTCTGTGACAGAAACTGGAAGATGACGTCCAAGCTGAAGGCGAAGATTGAAGCTCCTCCTCCAAAGGAGCAATCAGTCCCTCCTCACTTGCCTTTTATTGTAAGCAGGATGCTACCCTGGGGTGCACAGGATGAGGATGTTACAAACTAGGGACCCTGGTCCCTTGCTGAATCACTTAAAATTCTGACCTCAAATTGATACAATGAACAATATCCTAGTAGCTGCTTGTTCTCCACACCCCAGGATGCAGAGCTGCTGAATCACTTAGTTGAGTGTTTAAACTTCTCAAGTTGACACAGTGTATAAAGCATAACATTACCCAGTATGCTCTTATACATTTCTTATGAGAAGGCAGGTGTTACTTCTTCATCTATTACTTTTCTTTTGTTCTTTCTGGGTGTAATTTGCCATTTTTGTTTGTATGGTCATGTTCGTCCATACATACTTACCTGAGTTTCTTCTTATAAAGCACTTGAAGTCAGGACCTACATCTTATTTTGTTTCTTTATTTCTAACATAGATTACTTGGCACATGTAGGAATAAGTTATTGAGGAATTAATGAACAAATGAACGATTAGCTAACAATGCATTTTAGTGTCATGACACATGTATACCTGAGTGGAAGAATGTTCAGTATGTTTCCATTAGTGGGTTATTTGAGGGATTTCTCAAGTGACTGTTCTTAATTCTATGCCCACAATCCTGGAAATTCAAAAGTCTGAGGCCATAGACTACAGTTTGTCATTCACAGGCTTTGCACAAGTCTTAGATTAACAAAACATTAAGGTAGTCTTTGCTTTCTGGTCACAGTTTTGGAGCTTAGTTTTAACTGACATGTTTTGGACCTAGATTGAGTAGATAATGCAATGAATCTTCTGTGTCTCTCTGCAGGATGAAGACTTATTTCTCCAGCTTCTGAGACTACAACAGGCAGAAAGTATTCCAACTAAATAGAGCTGCCTTGTCCAAAGTGATACCTCTTTTATTGAACAACTTTTATCCTGTGACCAGTCAGGATGGAAATATAAGGTCCTGGGCACCTCACCCTAACTGTGGACATTTATAAAGAGCCATTCTAGATTCAAATATCCCATGTCATCAGTTGTTGTCTTTATTAATGCTTGATTGCACAATACTTTTACCCAATTTCGTTTCTTTCCCTTCCTTTTGCTTCTTCTACCTAGAATTCAAGAGTAATTCCTAATAAACTATCTATGTGTTAATATTCATCTCTAGGTCTGCTTTTCTAGGAGCATATCATATAATAATTGATAATAGGAATACTTGAGGAAGATGTTAAGATGGATTTTGGGATTCAGAACTCTCATCATGCAAATGTCTATCAGGAATTCTGCTTAGATTCACGGTTAGTCACTAGTATAGGGTAGCTGAGAGTTTGCAAAACTTTTATGCTTGGTAAACTGTAATGTTATTTCAGTTCAGTGAATATCCTATCAGGGGCAATGTATAAAGTACTCACAGGATATAAGACGAATAATATACACAATATAGTATTATAACATAAGGTTATCAAAATTGGGTGGCAGTTGCTAATTGATACTTACAGAAAAAGGAGAGAGAAAAGAATAAACAAGAATAACCAGCAATTCAAAACCTGATGTGAAAGGAAGAGGTTCCCATGGTGTACACACTGTTCTATGACAATGAAATAAAAAGGAGAGATAAGAGTATGGAGCAATGCTAGGTCTTAAACATATGACTAACAAAATTCTAGAAATGTAAATTCTCAACTGAAGCGTGTCTGCTATGACAAAATCATCGTGGTAATTGACAAACAATAGTGATAGAATTTTCAGTGTGGCTAAAAAGATAAGGAATATGAAATAAAAGTGGCCCTTATTGTTTTATTAATTTCATTTAAAGAGAAAAAAACAGAAAAAGGGTGCAAGGAGTACAGAATTTCAAAAAGATAAGCAGTAAAGAAATCACTAGTTAATAGATTACAACTTGTCATCTTAGCAATAGTTGTTCAAGTTGCAAAATTAAACCATACAAAGTGGACAGTCAAACAGTGAGACTGAAAACAGTTCTGTTCAATGATCCAGCAAAAACTCAGTAATATGGTTATCTATCTTATACGCTTAAATATACAAGCAGTTATATCCTTTTGAGCACTTTATTTTCCTCTCTTTTTTACAATAACAATTATACATTTTGGGTTTTGTTACTCCCACAGTTCTTATTACTTTTTTTGAAGAGAATAAAACCAAATGTGACAAAACAAAACAGAGTCAGTCAAATCAAAAGGATGGACATAGTACATGATGTAAAAACAGAATACAAGGTGATCAACAATTTTTACCATAATGACTCTTGTTATCTTAAAAAGAATTGCCTATATCATCAGTTATAATAAAATTGAACAAAACAATACAGAACAAAAACAATAAAACCAAAACTTTGGGGTCATTACAGGACTTCAAAAGAAGATAATAGTCTAACCAGAATGGGCATCATAGTGAATCTTATTGCCTTCAAAGTGTTGCCTATACCCTCAAACTTGATACCATCAAGCAAAACGGAATAGAGTAAAATCAGTCAAAACAAAATGGTCATAGCAATACAAGGCTTCAAATCAAATTAATAGGAAATCAAAATGGTTAACATAATATATCCTGCTAATTTTTAATTTATTTTTCCCTTAATTAAAAAATAAATAAATGAAAAAGGAGATTGAGATTAAAGAGGACATAGCAACACAACAGCACAGGTCAGAACAGAACAATTTAAGCAACACAGTGTTTCACCACAAGATAACCCAATATAACAATAGTTACCTTAGTGTCTCTTTCCTTGAAATATTTGAGTATAACATTGTATACTATAGCATCAAACATATCAAGACAATGTAAAACCATTTGAGCGAATGAAAGTATTACAGAGTATTTAGAACCAACTAACAGAAAATAAATAATGGTGTCTATATTATCTCCTTGTCTATAAAAGTGTTTGTTTGTACTTCACATATAATAAAATCCAATAAGATACAACATGGTAAGATCGATGGAGACAGAAGAACAAATGCTTGATGGGACTGAAAAACATGATGATTAAATAGCACTAGCTATTATGATATCTTGTTTTCTTCAAAATAGCTGTTCATACCATCACAGACAATAAAATCAAACACCCCAGAAGAAAACCATTCCAATTAATGAATGAAAACATTATAAGGCTTCAAAGCATTATAATGTGGAATCATGATTACCACATACTTTTATGTATTCTTATCATTTCTTATACTAGGGAAACTACTTGGTATTTATACATATGAGTTTGATGTATTTCATTTATGAGTATGGTCTCAAGCTGCATCCACTTATTTATAAATATCTCAATGTGATCATTCTTTATAGCTGAGTAGTACTCCATTGTATAAAAATACTACAACTTTTTATCCATTCCTCAGTTGATGGATACTTAGGTTGTTTCCAAAATCTGGCTATTACAAATTGTGCTGCTATAAACATGGGTGCATATATGTCCCCGTGGTATGATTCTTTCAGTTCTTCTGGGAATATGTCTAGAAGTGGAATAGCTGGAACAAATGGGACTTCCAAATGCAGCATTTTGAGAAATTTTGAGACTGACCTCCACAATTGTTGCCCCAGTCTACACTCCCACCAACAGTGCAAGAGAATTTCTTTTTCCCCACAGCCTCTCCAGAATTTGTTGTTGAAGGTTTTCTTGATCCTGGCCATTCTTTCAGGAGTGAGAAGTAATCTCAGTGTGGTTTTAATTTGCATTTCTCTAATGAGTAATGATGATGAACATTTTTTCATGCATTTATTTGCCATTTGTATTTCTTCATCTGAGAATTGTGTATTCCTATCAGATGCCTATTTTTGGATTAGACTTTAAATTTTGGGGGTCTGATTTTTTAAAATTCTTTATATGTTTTAGACAGAAGTCCTATGTCTGAGGGACAGTTTGCTATGATTTTTTCCCTGTTTGTGGGTTTTATTTTCACTATGCTGGAGATTTCTTTTGACATGCAGAAACATTTTAATAAGAGGCGATCCCAGTTATTGATTCTGGGAAGCATTTCCCATGTGGTTTGAGTCCAGTTCATGAATTCTCTACCTTCTCCTATGTCTTCAAGGTTTTTATACAGTTTGTCTTCCAATAGATTTAGTGTTTCTGTTTTAATATTCAGATCTTTGATCCATTTAGATTTTAATTTAGTACATGGTAATAGGCATGGGTATAGTTTTAGTTTCCAGCATATGGAGAGCCAATTTTTCCAACATTTATTAAAGAGACTGTCATTCTTCCAGTGAACATTTTTGACCCTTTCATCATAGATAAGTTGATTGAGTGTGTTTGTAGTTGTGGTTGTATATTCTGATCTATTCCATTGATATTCAGCTCTGTTTTGATTACAGTACCATGTTGATTTTACTATGGTTGCTTTGTAGTATAACTTCAAGTCAGGGAATGGGATGCTTCATGCCTTGCTTCTTGTGCTTAGAACTGCTTTGCTATTCTAGGTCTCTTCCGGATCTAGATGAATTTTAAGAGTGATTTCTCGAGATCTATGAGGTATGTTGATGGTATTTTTACTGGGATTGCATTGAAACTGTATAACAGTTTTTGAGAGAATGGCCATTTACACAATATTTATTCTTCCTATCTATGAGCAAGAGATGTCTTTCCATTTCCTGAGATTATCTTCAATTTCTTTTTTCAATGTATTATAATTTTCCCTGTTTAAGTCTTTCACCTCTTTCATGAGAGTAATTCTTAAATATTTCATTTTATTTGGTTGCTAGTGTGAAGGGTGTGGCTTCTCTTATTTCTCTGTCAGTGATTTATTGTTAGTTTATAGGAATGCTATTGATTTTTGAGTATTGATTTTGTATCCAGCTACATTGCTGAATTTATGTATTATATCTAAGAGTCTTTCAATGGAGTTTTGGAGGTCTTCTCTGTAGAGTATCATGTTATCTGCAAATAATGATAATTTAAAATCCTCTTTTCCTATCTTTACCCCTTTTATTTCTTTCTCTTGTCTAATTGCTCTGGCTAGTATTTCCAGTACTATGTTAAATAGGAGCAGTGATAAGGGACAACCTTGTCTTGTGCCTGATTTCATGGTAAAGGCCTTCAGTGTTTGGCCATTCAGCATGATACTGGCTGTTGGTTTTTCATAGTTGGCCTGTATTATATTGAGGTAAAGGCCATCTATTCCAATCTTCTGCAAGTTTGTTATAATAAATGAATGTTGGACCTTATCCCAAGCTTTTTCTGCATCTATAGAAACAATCATGTGATTCTTAATTTTGGCTTTATTTATATGGTGGATCACATTTATTGATTTACGTATGCTGAACCATCCTTGCATGCCTGGGATGAATCCCACTTGGTCATGGTGATAATCTTCTTGATGATTTGCTGCATCCTATTTGCCAATATTTTATTGAGGATTTTTGCATCTGTGTTCATTAGGGAGATTGCCCTGTAGTTCTCTTTTTTAGTTGGATGTTTCTCAGATTTTGGTACCAGAGTAATAGTTGCTTACAGGAATGACTTAGAAAGGACTGCTTCCTTTTCAAGTTTATTGAAGAGTTTGAAGGGTGTTGGCATTAAATCTTTGTACTTCTTGTAGGATTCTTCAGTGAATCCATGGGCCTCAGCTCTTCTTTGTAGGTAAGGACTAACTTACATTTTCAATTTCATTAATAGAGACTGGGTTATTCAGCAGTTTTATATCTTCTTGACCTTGCTTTGGCACTTTATATGTTTTTAGGAATCTGTCTATTTCTTCTGTGTTATCAAATCTTTAGGAGTAGAGGTTTTTGAAATAGGTGTTAATGATCTTCTGTATGTCAAGAGTCTGTAGTGCTTTCATCTTTTTCATTCCTTATTGCATGAATTTGAGCTTTTTCTTCCAATTTTTAAATAAGGTTGGCTAGGGGCTTGTCAATTTTATTTACTCTTTCAAAGAACCAAGTCTTTGATTATTGATTCTTTGGATTGTTTCCTTAATCTCTATTGCATTGATTTCTTCTCTGATTTTTATAATTTCCTCAATTCTTTTGGCTTTGGGCTTGACTTTCTCTTCTTTTTCTAGATGTTTGAAGTGTAACATCAGGTTTTTTATTTGCATTCATTCTGTTTTCCTTATATGGGAACTTAGTGCTATAAATTTTCCTCTGAGGACAGCTTTCATTGCATCCCATAGATTCTGATAAGTTGTACTTGTATTTTCATTTGCTTGTAGGTATTTGTTATGGATTGAGAATTGGTGGTAAACTTAATTCCAGCTGGATTAGATCAGCATGGCATTGAACAAAGATGTTCCACCTGGGGAAATTTGCCAGGATAAATAGGTGGAGAAGAAGGGAAGTGTTGAGGGTTGAGATGTTAAGGCATTGTAGCATTGTGGGTTCTTCTACATGTTGCTGTTTGAGCATTGGGTTTCCTGGAGAAGCTCTGATCCTCACATCGAACATTGCTTCTTGTCTCCAGAGGGGAAGACATGTGCTGCTTGGTCTCCAGGATGAACTCATCATACTTCTTCCTGGTATGTACTCCACTGTGCTTGTCATCGAGGAGCTCAGGGCCTCCGTGTCACTGAGGATGGCTGTGGTGCCTTTTAGGACAGCCCTGGTCTTTATTGTGAGTGTGACTTCTCAGCTCCAGCATAGAACCCTCATCCCACTAGCACAGCTCCTTCATCCTGTTGGCATGGACTTTCTGGCTTCCACCGCTGACTCTTGGGTCTTCCCAGCATGGATCTGTAGCAGAGACTGGCATGAGTCCTTCTTGTGGGCCCTGGACTTCCAGTTGGACTCCTGGGAGGCATTGTCCTGAGTTCTGGGTGTTCATCTGGACTTATGTAGGACATTGCTGTAGGGTTTAGGCTCTTGACTAAGTAATCTATGTCTTTGGTGTTGTAGATAGATTTCCTGCATTTTCCTGTGTTAACTCCCAGTGACCATTATAAAAGTATTATAAACTCCATGCCTTGATCATAATTGTTCTCTGTGTACTACCCCTGATTACAACAGTATTGTTTAATTTCTTCTTTAATTCCCACTGTGACCCACTAATCAAGCATTTGTTATTTGGTTTCCATGTGTTTGTGGGATTTCTGCAGTATCTCATCATTAATTTCTAATTTCATGGCATTATGATTCGATAACATGCAAAGGATAATTTAAATGCTTTTGCATTTATTTAAATATGTTCTGTGAGCTAATAAATGGTCTATTTTAGAGACTGATCCATGTACTGCTGAGAAGAATGTGTATTCTGATGTTGTTGGGTGGAAGACTCTGTATATGTCTATCAAGTCCATTTGTTCACAGATGTGGTTCAGTTCTGTTATTTCTTTGCTTATTTTCTGTTTGGTTGATCTGTCCCTTGGTATCAATGGTGTGTTAAGGTCTCCTGTTATAATTGTGTTACTGCTAATTTGGTTTTTTATTTTTGTTAATACTTGTTTTATATAAATGGGTGCTCTGGAATTTGGTGCATATATATTTAAGATTGTTATCTCTTCCTCTTGAAGTTTTCCCCTAAGCAGTATGTAATGACCTTCTTTATCTCTTCTGATCATTATTGGTTTAAAGTTCACATTGTCTGCCAGTAGAATAGCCACCCCTGCTTTTTTTGTGTTGGTGTTGCAAGAAATATTGTTTTCCATCCTTTGACTTTCAGTCTGTGAGTATCCTTTTGAGTTAGATAGGTTTCTTGTAGGTAGCATATGGTTGGATGTTGTTTCTTGATCCATTCTACCAGTCTGTTTCTTTTAATTGTTGAATTCAAACCATTTACATTAATAGTTATAACTGTTATATATTGGTTTATTGTTGACATACTACCTTTCTGCTGTTGCATCTTTATCTTTCCATTCTGTTTAATTGTCTGCTTTGCTTAGTGGTTTTTTCCTAAGTGTATGTAAACTGTCTTTCAGTATTCTTTGCAGGGTTGGATTGGTGATCATGATGTTCTTCAGTGTTCTTTGTCATGGAAGTATCTTATTTCTCCATCCATTTCGAAGGACAGTTTTGCAGGGTTCATCAGTCTAGGTTGGAAATCATTTTCCTTAAGGATCTGAAATACTTCACTCCATGCTCTTCTTGACTTTATGGTTTGTGCTCAGAAGTCTGCTGTAATTCTGATTCGTTTTCCTTTATAAGCGATCTGTCTTTTCTCTCTGACAGCTTTTAATATTCTATTCTTTTGTTGGATTTCTGGGATGATTATTATTATATGTCTTGGTGTTGTTTTATTTTGATTATTTGGAGTTCCATATGCTTCACTGATCCTGATATCACTTTCCCATCTTATATTTTGGGAATTTTCAGCTATTTCTTCTCTAAATAGCCTCTTGAAATCCTTTATGTTGTCCCCTTCTTTTTCATTTGTTTCTATCAATCTTATGTTGTTTTTCTTTGCATCATCTTGCAGCTGTTGAATTGTTATTTCTTGATTTCTTGTTATTTTTTAAAGATCCTGTTCATTAGCTGCAATCTTGTTTTTGAGGTCTGAAATTCTGTCTTCACTTTCATTGAGGCCGTTTTTACAGCTTTCAATGGAATTTTTGATTGCCTGTTTGTGTCTTTGCATCTGCTTTATGTATTGTTTGATTTGTATGATGTTTCTCTAGGGATTCTATCTTTTTATTTATTTCCTTCAATTTTTAACTGTGTCATCTTTAGATATGTTCAGCATCACCTTCATTTCTTTTATCATTTCTTCTTTTACCTGGGAGTTTATTTCTAGTTTGAATTCCTTTAAAGCTTCCCAGAGTTGCTTCTTTATTTCAGTTGCTATTATGTCTAATATTTCAGGTGCATGGCATATATTTTCTTCTATGTACATAGTTCCTAAGGTTTCTTGGGATGGGGTGTAAGTTTGAGACTCTAATTTGGTCTTTCATTTTGTCATTTTGTTATATTTCTGTGTTTCAAGTGTTATTGCAAGACTTTCCCTGGGTCTGTTGGATATCCTCTTCTATGTCCTCAGCTCCTGGGACTCTGGCCACCCAGTTCCCTAGAATGAATAGGGTCACTGGGTGCAACAGGAAGCTGTGAATTTCCCTGTCTGGGGCCGAGCAAGGATCCCAAACTAAATGGTCTTGGTGGATTGTGAGGGGACACTCACC
This sequence comes from Cavia porcellus, assembly GCF_034190915.1. Lineage (NCBI taxonomy): Eukaryota > Metazoa > Chordata > Mammalia > Rodentia > Caviidae > Cavia > Cavia porcellus. The sequence continues at coordinate 68,949,506 of NW_026947496.1, forward strand.
CCCAGGCTGCCTAGCCTCTGGAAGGATGGCCCTCATAGGCCAGAACTCCACAGTCCACCAAGCTCAGCAGGGAGTGGTGAGACCCCGTGCAGGCTGGTAGAATACCTGCTGAGCTGGTCCATTGCAACAGGAAGGTGTGAAATTCCCTGTCTGGGGCTGAGCGAGGGTCCCAAAATAGCTGGGCTCAGGGGATGGTGCGAGGACACTCACCCCAGGCTGCCCAGCCTCTGGACAAGTGGCCTTTATTTTAAGAATGTGGAGAGAGACTCCATGACGTCTGGGGTCTGGCTTTTTCTCTGCCAGACACGTGGTGTGGCGGCATACATGTAGCTTAGGTTTGGGTTGAAGCCTAAGGGGCATTATTGATGCACAGGCAGCCCATTGGAATTCATTTCATGCCACAGGTAAATTGTCTAGGGTAACTGGTAACATATGACATCTTTCACCTCCCAGCCCCTCCCACCACTACAGTGTCTCATTTTAGGCCAAAATACTTTCAAATAGTACATTAACATGTGGAATGGGGCATTTGCATTGAGAAATCCCAACACCAAGACTACAAGGATTCTCATGGCCTTTGTGCCTGAAAAGGTGACTCAGATTTACCAATTAGGCTCTTTGAGATTGTTTCAAAGGTTTCTGACCTTCAACACACAAATCTTTCCTATGAACTCAAGGCTACATCAATGACCAAGATTGAATTATAGTGAACCAAGTTGGAGTTATAAAAATCCTGAGAAGGAAGTAATATTATCTCCCAAATGTGTTGTAAAATCACTTTCTACAAGGTGCCTGGAGCATGTTTAATGGTTTCCAAGTGTCCTGGATTCAGAAGATAAGAATGACAAGCAATGCATGTCTGCAATAAGTAGGATACAATGGTCTATAAACCAAGATAAGGAAGCAGTAGTTCTCTAATCATTTTCCTTCCCAGTGATTCCCTTTGGAGTGCTTCTCAGACCTAAACATATAGATTCTTAGATATGCTAGTTATCACAGGGAACGCACTTCCAACTAGGAAGATGCAACAAGGTTCTCACTGAACTATTGCCTGGGGAGCCTAAAAGGTCTTCTTGCCAAAGAAAAAAATGGAAAGCAAGATTCACAATCATGGGAATAATAATTAATAATATTCATGAGAAGAAAAACACACGGTGAGAACATAGAAGAATATATTTAGTGCTCACATAATTTACTTGGACAATATGTGCTACTTCACTGCCCAGTTTTCATGGTCAGTGGGAAAATGCAGCAAACTTGGGTTAAGACAGCTGTTGTAACCAGATACTCAGAGTTTTAGGTTTGGGAGTGTGAGTGCCATAAGGTAAAGCGCTGAGACAAACATATGTGTTAGATGAGGAGAAAGGAACTCAGAAGAAACAGAGCGAGACAGTAAATATCTGTTGCCACTTCCAAACCAGTTGCAACTGCAAGGGCTGCCTTTTTCCACTTACAGTCTCTTTTCTGTATTTTTCTTATGAAGAGAGGCTGACTGGGGTCCTTGAGTAAAATTTACTTGAAGAATTACATCTGAATGCTGCAAAGAGTAGAATATAGTACATACCTAGATTATCTGAACTGAAAGACTTATTTTCCTGGATAATGGGAGTGCTTCTAGCAGATAGCTTTTAACTGTTAGCCTTATTTGGGAAGAGCCTAACTGAAGAGATGTTTTTCTCATGGTCATCTCTGTTTCTTGGGCCACAATAATGACTTCTTGAAATAAGGTGGCGAAGGTCCTGGCACAGAACACTGCAGAAGAGCTTACCTATATTTAGAAGTCTTTCTAACATCAAGTGAAGACTTCATTGAACCTATGTAACAGATCACCTTCCTCCTTTGCTTCATTTTGCTTTCTTCTTTTCTCAAGAGTATCCTGAGTAACATTTCTACATGTTATTCTTCATGTCACATCTGCTTTATGGTGAACCTACTCAGTCTAAGGAATGAATTCTTATTTCTCTGAGACTTTGTTGTTTTTCAGCTTTGTCTGGAAATGTATCCCTAATCTTCTCAAATGAGTCCCTTCTGAATCTCATCATGGTCAAATAGGGCTGGGACCTCTTTTTGTAGTTCTGCTTGTTTTACTTATGTTCAGGTACCCACTTTTATCTTAGCGTCTGAGCTTTGATGTAAGTAGGAATGGCGACTGATTTCCTTTCTCGCACAGGTCATAGGAATCCTGGCTTCCAGGATGAGACCAGGGAAATTAGGGCAATAAGAAATTAGCCATCTGCAGGATCTCCACAAAAATGACCTTTATGCCATGGTGATTTGGAGACTGACAGCATTAAAGAAAGAGGAAACATACTTAAGCATCATAAACTATAACTTTTGAAACAGATAGGTGAAAAGATGTCATATGTTACCAGTTATGCTTAAGAAACTGGTGTTTAGAATAAAATGAAAACATAGAAGAGTTTGTTGGAACACAGGGTCTTTAGATGGGATTTGGAAAATTGCATAGCTTACAGATCCATCTAGAAAATACTCATTTCCATTGTGTGACTTACTTTTCCTCCCAAATGCTAACATGTGTCTTCTGGACTTCTTTGTGGTCATTCCTTTTTTTTTTTTTTTTTTTTTTTTTTTTTTTTTTTAATTTTTTTTTTAATTTTTATTTAAGGAGAAAAGAAAAGAAAGAAAAAAAAACAGTGAAGGGGTACAAGTTATACAGATTTACAGAATAAAAAAATGCGCAGTAGGAAATCACTAGTTAATGGATTACATATTGCCATCTTAGAAATAATTGTTCAAGTCACAAAATTAAAGCTTGTAGAGTGGACATTCCACCAATGATACTGCAAATAGTTCTGTTCAATGATCCAATAAAACTCTGTGATATCATTTTCTATCTTATACTTTTAAATATACATGCAGTTATATAGTTTAGAGCACTTTCTTTTCCTCTCTTTTGTACAGTGACTATTACACATTTTGGGTTTCATTGCTCCCACGGTTCTTGTTGCTTTTTTGGAAGAGAGTAAAACCAAATGTGACATAACAGAACAGAATCGGTCAAGTCAAAAGGGTGGACATAATAGATAATATAAAAACATAATACAAGGTGATCAACAATGGTTACCCTAATGCCTCCTGCTATTTCTAATAGAATTGCCTATATCATTAGTTGTAATACAATTGAACAAAACCGTAAAGAATAAAACCGACAAAACCAAAACATTGGAGACATTGTAGGTCTTCAAAAGTAGATAAAAGTCAACGAGAATGGGCGTTATAATGAATCTCATTATCTTCTCAGCTGATGCCTAAACTTTCGAACCTGATACTATCCAGCAAAACAGAATATAGGAACCTCAGTCAAAAACAAGATGGTGAGAGTAATACAGGGCTTCAAATTGAGATAATAGAAAGTCAAAGTGGGTTACTATATTATATCCTGCTATATTTTTCCCTGTAATTAAATGGGTAAAAATAAAAAAGTAAATAATGGAGTGGAGATTGAGAAAAAAAGAGGGCATAACAGCGAAACAGGGCAGATCAAAACATAACCATTTAAGCAGAATAGTGTTTCACCACCAGCTAATCCTGACCCAAAAATAGTTACCATATTGACTCCCTCCCTGAAGTCCTTGAGTACAACTTCATATACTGTAGCATTAAGTATATCAAAACAATGTAAATCCATTTAAGAGAATAACAGCATTATAGAGTATTTAGAATCGACTAACAGAAAATGAACAATGGTCTCTGTATAATCTCCTTGTCTTTAAAAGGTTTTTTCTTATACTATCGTACATAGTAAAATCCAATAAGATACAACCTGTTTAGACCATTGGAGACAGAAGAACAAAAGCTAGATGAGACTTCAAAACAAGATGGTACTAAATCAGCATTACCTATTAAGATGTCATTTTCTCCAAAAAAAGCTGTTCCTATCATCCAATCTTCTCTGTCTCATTTCTGTTGAGCTCTTTTTCTGTCAGTAGCTGTCAGTTTGTCTTCTTCGTTTTGGTCTCTGCTCTATTTGTTGTGGCCTCCCCGCCCCTATTTCTGGGTTCTTTGTATTTTTCTTTTTTTAGAATATCCTGCAATACTTTCTGTAGGGTTGGATTGGTGGTTGCAAATTCCCCCAGTTCCTCTTTATCTTGGAAGCACCTCGTTTTTCCATCAATTTCCAGGGACAGTTGTGCAGGATATCTCAATCTTGGCTGTAGATTATTATCTTTCAAAGCTTGAATTATTTCTCCCCATGCTCTTCGTGATTTGATGGTTTGTGAAGAGAAATCTGCTGTAATTTTGATGGGTCTTCCCTTGTAAGTGATCTGTTTCTTGTCTCTTACAGCTTTTAATATTCTGTTCTTGTATTGAATTTCTGGAATTTTTATTATATGCCTGGGTGTTTCTCTGTTAGGGTTGTAGGTAGCTGGGGTCCTGTATGCCTCATACATTTGAGTATCTTTACCTTTTGCTAAATTAGGAAAATTCTCCTGGATTATTTCTGTGAGTAGCTTTTGTAGTTCACTTGTTTGTGTCCCTACTTCTTCTTTTATGTTCTTAATCCTTAAGTTATGGCTCCTCTTATCATCTTCTTGTCTTTGTATTATTGCTGTGTGTTTCTTTGTTATTTTTAAGAAGTTTTTCATTTCATTCTCCCATGTTTCAAGTCTGCCCTCCAATTCAGATAGTCTGTCCTTAGTTTCTTTCAAGCTGTTATGCCAGTCTTGGGTATACTTCTTGATTTCTTGATAGTCCCTTTGCACCTGCTTCACATACTCGATGCTTTCTCTGTTTTCTCCATCAAGCAATTCTCCCCTCTTTTTCTGTTCTTCCACTCCACCATCTGCTTTTTCCTGGGTGGTGCTTAGCATTTCTCTAACTATTCTGCATACTTCTAGCTTCAGGTCATTGATAACTTCATTCCTGAATTGGTCTATGAGGCTCTCTAAATGGCGCTTAATGTATATTGGTACAGTGTCCACTATTGCCTGATTCTCAGGATTGGGGGTCGAGGAGCCTTTTTTGTTGCTTCCCTTCCCCATATTTTCTGTTCCTTATAAAATGTAATCTTACACAGGAGGCCCCGGCTTCCCTGCCTGTCAGCTACAGCTTGATCGAATTGCGCTGGCTAGTTGTTCCAGCTCACCGCTGCGCCCCAGGGAGTTGCGGAGGAGGCAGCCTACGCGGAAGTCGGTCGCTCCTCCGGGCCACCGTCAGGCTCTGGGATCTGGGCTAGGCCAGCCCAGGGAGTCCGCGAGCAGCGTCCCTCCGGCCAGGCACCTTTTACCAATCCCGTCCGAGAGGGAAATGCGCGGCTGCAGTTGCCACCGCGCCCTGCTCTTACAGGACTGCCCGCGCCCAGAAAATCCTCCGCTGGAGTCAGACTGCGGTAGGGAGTCAGTTCCTCGCTCACCTCGCCACCAGTCAGCCTTCCTTCCTGCCCGTCGTGTTTCCGAGACCGTTCCCAGACGCCCGTTCCCAGAGCTCGGGGGTCGCGTCTCTCCTTGCTGAGCCGCTGTGGAGGTGGCCGGCCGCCGCGCGGCGGGAAATCCAAACCGCGGTTTCCGATGGCGCGGAGTCGAGCCTCCACACCGAGATTTTTCTGTTCCTATTTTAGCGCCAGGACTGTATTCCAAGTTGGATTCTCTCAGCCCAGTTCGTTCCTGAGTCAGCAGAGCATATCTCTACTGGTTCGTATCTCCTTAGTCCGCATCATTCCTGGCCTCTGAGCCGAGCCTTTAGAGAGCGTTCAGTAGTTGCTGTTGTCTGTCTGCCATGTTCTCCAGAGTCCCCGAACTTCAGCCGGCTGCTCCTCTGCGGGGGGGCGGCTTTCCCTGTCCACCTCTGCGGTTCCCGCTGGGTGCTCCGTGCCCTGCACCGTGCCTTCAGCTGTGGTCATTCCTTGAAATAAAACCATCTTATTCAGATCCTGGTCTCATCTTCCAGATAGACAGATATGAGATATTATAAATGTATTTTAATTTTTTAAAGTTAAGTTGAATATAGGCTATAAATTTTAGATTAATTAGTCTAATATCCATTATTCTTTTTAACTTTCATATGAAAATATAATCCATCCTATATCACCAACTCCTAGATGCATCTAGTGCTAAGCAGAAAATTAACAACTATACTGGCATTGGAATTCCTTAAAACATGTATGTGATCTACAAGACATCTATTTGAAATATAATAGTGCAGATAGGTTAAAACTGAAAGTAGAGAAAAAACATTCTATATGCCACACTAATGCTAATAAAAGTTGGATCTGTAGTAGTATCAGAAAATGTAGACTTTAAAGCACAGAGAATTAACAGAAATAAAGAGCTAATGACAAAAAGGTCACGGCAGCAAAACATATAACTTTTCTAAATGTGTGTACTTCTTACAAGAAGGCTTCAAATTCAAGAAGCTAAAGTTGATTGAACTGAGTAGAAAAATAGATCACATTCAATATAACAAGCAGAGAGATAATCAGCAAGGAGGTAAAATGTACAACACATTAGCACACAATGAGTATGAGCAGAATACAAATGCTTTTTGCAATTAAGTGGAACACTTATGAGGTACTTCCATGTTTGGCATAAAAAACAGACTTTAAAATATTTGAAGAATTGAAATCTTAAAGACTTTGCTTTCTAACTAATGGAACTAAATAAGAAATAAATAACAGAATGTTAATGGAAAACTAGCAAACAAAATGTGGAAAAGAAATATCAAACTTCATTAAAATTTATTAATAATACAAGAATCAAAAGAGTCTCAAGAAAAATCAGAAAGTATTTTGAGAAAAAGATAAAACTATAAACTAGGGAAATTTGTCTGATGCAGTTAAATAGATGCCTTAGAGGGAAATTTAAAGCATTAGAAGATTGCTTATTCTCAGAGGCAAGCACATAGCTCAGTTGTAGAACAGGTGCATATCATGTGTGAGGCCCTGAGTTCAATCCTCAGCACCACAAAGAAGAAGGCTAAACAGAACTAATCTTATGTTTTAGTTTGTTTGAACAGTGGTAAAGTATGACAAGCTGGATGGTTTAAGCAGCACAAAGTTTTTTGTTGGACAGATCTGAAGGCTATTTGTATGGAATCAAGGTGTTGATAAATCTAAGCATTTCTGAGGGTGTTGAAGGAGAGACCCATCCCAGGTTTCTCTCCTTGGCTTGTAGATGGCTGTCTTTGTGTTTATGTGGTATTCTCATTGCTTGCATGTCCGTGTCCAAGTTTTCTATTCTTAATAGAAGAAATAAAAAATACTAGTCATATTAGTTTAAGAGTGCACTTTATTTTAGTATGGCTTTGTAATAACTTAATAAGTAATCCTACAGATCCCTTATTTCCAAATTATGTCGTGTTTTCGAATACTGAAAGTTAGAATTTCAACATTTAGATTGGGGGGAATACACTATGACCAATTACAGGTTATATTAGAAAGGAAGATAACAAATGAACAGCCTAAAGTTGTACCTTAGGAAATTATAAAAAGAAAAATTAGATATGAAATAAATATGACAGCAGAAATCAATTTAACAGAAAGAAATAACAATGGAGAAAATCCATGTAGCAAAAAACTTATCTTTAAAAAGATCAACAAAATTAATATGCCTATAGTCAGATAACAAAGCAAAAGAAAACATGTAAGTTACCATTATTAAGAATGAAAAAAAAACTTCAAAAGGATAGTTTGAATATATCAGAAAAAATGTAAGCACACAAACTTGACCATTTAAGATGAAAATAAATACTTCCTTAAAAGTCAGAAACTACCCAAACTCCTGCCAAAATAAGCCTGGATATTACTATATCTATTAAAGAAGTTAAATTGATATTAAAACAAACAAACAAAATTTCTTTTGATGGTGGGAGAGTAAAAGAGGAGAAAATGTAGGCTTTTGGGAGGAGGCAGGGGCTGGGAGATGACTCTGTCCTTTGCTCTGTTTTGTTCTATTCAAGAAATTTCAGAATTCTAAAATATAAAGCTATATTTTTAGAGTAAGATAAAATCATATTGTATTCAGGCATTTGATAACTTGATGTGCAGCTTTCCAATATATAGACAGACATACTGTAGAATGTGTTTAATCGGACCTTTGCTCTGAGTCTCACAGTGTAAACAGGATGAGTGACCAGGTAGGGAATATAATTAATGGCATATTTTTAGCTCCTAATACAGTTCATGACACAGAGTGGACAGTCAATAATACTACTGAATGAATGAATGAATGAATGAATGCAGAGATGAATGAAGGAGTGTAATCCACACATTGTTCCTGGATAGATACAAGATAGGAAGAAAGCGATAAATTCTTGACACTTAACAAAGGGTACATAAAGAATTATTTGGGAAGGAAAACTTTTATGGAGTTCTACACATGCTCTTATCTGTTCAGAAGTCCTGGGTAGAACTCAAGTACATCTCAAAAGATGTGTCTGTTTCCCAATGGTCTGTGGCGAGCCTTTTGTGTTTCAAGGACACTCGTCTTACTCATTTCATTGCTCATGGCGGTGGGTCTTGACCTTGAGTGAAGAGGCAATGATTCAGC